>NC_134381.1:8920357-9539464 GCF_035582795.1 Mycteria americana | reverse complement strand
CACCCGCCCCCGCATGGCCGGCACGGAGCGAGGCGGCCAAAATACCCCCGGTACCTCCGCAGGCACCGTGCGGCCGCATCCTGCCTGCGGAAGAGCAGGGGGGGCTGGCTGGGTACGGCCTGCCGGGTTTTTGATCGCACTTTCTGCTGAAAAATAAAGCGAACCCCTCTGATCCTGTGCTTTTGGTGTCATTCGCTAAGGCTCGGCGTCAGCCGTGCTGCTCGAAACGGTTTTCTGCCACGCGGGAGAACGGCGGTGGGCAGAAAATGGGCTTGGTGGACGTGAAGAGCCATTTTGGATGAGAACAGTCCCCCTGCTCAGTGACAGCCGTGCACGTATTGTAGCTGATCTCTGCGTGTGTGCCAGAGAGAAAAGCCCGTGGCATAAAGAAGGACGCGGTTATACGGTGTACGTAACCGATACACGATATACGTGGTCTGTTCTCTGCGGTCTTTACGTGTAAAATGTGGTTGATGAGACACCTCACCTACGTGGTGACGCACATTGCTACGCATTCCTCAGCACATCCCCCCTGCACGCGCGGTGGTCACATCTCAGCAGCTTTGAGCAGCCCTCCTGAACGATTTCCTTCGTCGCACCAGAGACGATTCAGCTCAGGCCTTTCCTCCTTCCCCTCTAGCCCTGCCCCGCACAGGGAAAAACCAGTGCTCCCAGTGAGGCACCACACCATGGCACTGGCTCTGCACCCAAGGCAGTTTATCGTGGTTATTGCCACCGGCCGCTCCTGGCCCTTGGTGGCAACATTCAGCCCTGTCACCTTTTGCCGTGGGCCAGGAGCTCCCGTCTGCAGGGCCTCAGGGTGTGCTCCGACCCCACTGCGGGGCACAGATCCCTGCACAGCTCCCAGCACCCTGCGGGAATCACTGCGGGTCCGTGGTGTTGTGAATTTGGACCCCGTTCTCCCAGGGATGTGAAGTGTGAAGCTGAGCAGAGAATCCGTCCCAAAAAATTTACATGGGAAATGAAGTCTCCTTTTCTGTTTGGCTAAATGTCTGCCAGCCTGTTTTAATTTACCCAGCTAGGTTGATTTGCAACTTTCAATTTTCCATCGGTTGGCTGTGACCAGGACACTGGGAAAATTTAGCACTTGAGTTCACCCAACTTCTGCATTTCAAAATATCCCAGCCCGAGACACGCAGGAGAAAACCCTTTCCGTTTTGGAACAACCGGGAGGGAAAAGTCTGAACACGAGAGGTTTTAAAAGCATCAAAATATTTCACATTGAAAACGCCAGAGCAGCCTGGGTCCGTGCGAGCCCCAGCGTCCCCCCAGCGCTCCCGCCAGCCCTGGGCTTTGGCAGGAGGTCGCACCCCAGGAGACCCCATCCCCAGGTGACCCCGCACCCCGTCCTGCCGCAGGGATGCCCCGGGGCTGGGGAGCACCGGGAGGGGGGAGAAAGCGGGAGGGTGGGGGAAGGCTGTCCCCGAGGCAAGCGCTGAGGGAGCCGGCAGCAGGCGAGACGCATTCGGTCTCTGTGCTTCACCAAAAGTTCATCAAAGCCAAAGGATTTTTTTTATTTTATTTTTTTTTATGAAACAGTTGAGATGACTCAGCGGTTTCTGACGCAATCCCCGTTTCATCGGAAAATTCCTAACCAGCTCCTAGTGGCAACTGATTGCTCCCATAAATCACGCAGTGTTATCCCTGGCCACAGCAGCGCGGCTTACGCAGCCCCGGCCCGGCCTTGTGAAATCAGCAGGAGCGATGCCATCGCCTCGATGGGAGCAAAAACAGCCCCGAAAACAAAACACACCGGAGAGCAGATCCAAAACACGAGCCTCCGTCCAGCTTCACATCGGCCAAACCCCACGGCTTCAACGTGGGGCTGGACCGGCCCCTGCTCCCGTCACCCCAAAACCCCGGGGCCGCGGGTGCTGCTGCCGAGGCTGCCGGCAGGTACGGCATTAATCACCAACGGCCAGGCTCGGATGACAGCGTTCTTTATCTCCCGTTTTTTGGCATAAGCAGTAGAAATTACTTGCAGATGTTATTTACTGCTTTTGGGCTCGGAGTAAATTGAGACAAGATACACCTGCATGGACAGCGAGAGGCTTTCCCACCCAGGGACGGTCGCTGTGGGCTCGTATTGGACTTTCCCAGGGAAATTTAGGATTTGGGTGAGGGTCCCTGAGCCAGCCCTGCTCCCCACACCCCACACTTCGGCAAGGCAGTCCAGCGGTCCCGGTGTTGCGCATTCACCTCCCAGCACCACACAAGGATGCTCAGAGCCGCCGGCGCGATGCCCGTCCCTGCAGCGGCGTGGGGCCGGTGGGCTCATACCCCGACAGCCTCCCCGAGGGACACACGGCAGCCGGCCGGCAGGCAGCTGCCAGGCTTTCCATCCCAAACCGGTGCTGTGCATAATTCAGAGTGCAAATAAAAGGAGCGACAGACACTCCAAAATAACCTCCTCCAGCCGGGGGAGAGTCGCCGGCGACTGGCTGCTGGTTTGGCCAGAGAAGTGCCTGCAGAGGAAAGGAGTTTCCTTGGCTGAAATGTGTTCAGCAAAGTTCCGGGCCGGGCACTGTCGCTGCTCAGTGGGAGCTGGGGCTGCTCAGCTGAGCGGAGGCACTCTGCGTTTTGCAGGATCAGGCCCTCTCTCACCTAGGGAGGGGTGGGGTGATCCCTTTGCCAGGGCAGCCTCTGCTGCAGTAGAGGGACTTCCATCCTTGACCGGGAGCAGAGAGCGATGGTAAGCTCTGATCCAGGCACAAGACATTGACCGTCTTGCTGTGCTCCCCATCGTGGGACACCTTCCCATCCTGACCCAAGCACCAGCCCTCAGACCTGCTGGAGGTGACGCCCAGCACCACCGAGCCCCAAGCACGTCCCCAGAGCAGGTCCTCCGTGAATGATGTACCACAGGATGGTACCTGCTCTTGGTGAACCAGAGCCATGGCCCGGCCAAGGGCTGTGGCATTCCAGCACCACTTTCTCAGCAAAATTAGCCCTTTTCTGGCCCAGCCCTCATGCCGGCATGGCAGACAGGATGGCTTTGTCATAGCCAGCCCCACCAAAGTGCCTGCTCAGGTCCAGAAGAGCCAGGCTGGAGGAGGAGCAGGAGCATGGTCTGGAGTCTGTTGGCCCAGGATCCCCCAGGAGCTTCATCTTCGCTCGGGGCTGAGACGACTAGCTGATTTTCTTCTTTTTTAAGACTGCCTACAGAAGTGACCGTTCTGTTCCACACTCCTGCATAGCTACCCATGTTATTTCCAGGCAAGCCCGGAGCGGTGTGGGCAGATCTAAGCCATCCACGGGGCGGGTGAGGTCCCTGCACAGCCAGGACATTGCCAGGGGGATCAAAATGTGGCGAAGCCCCCCAAAAAGGCCCTGGCAGCCAGCCCTACCTTCTTCTCGAGAATTGTGGCTATGGCCTACCACTGGGTAACTAAAACAAGCAAGAGGAGACCAAAAAAAGTGTCCTTTAGAGACAGTCCCGGTCCCTTGCAGAGTGACCTACAGCGCAGTGTTGGGCAAGGCACTTCATCTCTGCATGCCTCCATGCAATGTGGATAGCAATGATTTATATCATGTTAGCGTGAGGGTTTCATCCATGGAGATTTGCAAAATGTTGAGTCAAACTGAACAAGCCAAAGCCACCAAGCTGCTCTCGCCATCAGATTCCTATTAAAAAATATCTCTGGGCAGTCTGAAAGCCACAAGCGACCACAGTGACCCCAGGTATGGCCATGGCCATAGAGTTTCAATGGCTTTAAAAGCCTCTTTTTTCTGTGCAGACTGTAATTTTACCTGTCCCCAAAGAGCACACGTCCCTGCAAGAACCTGGAGGAGCTTCCAGACGAGTCACGCTTGGTTCGAAATTTTAGCTACGCACAGATTAAAAAACAAACGTACAAAGCCTTTTCTTTTAATGGAATGAGTCTCGCATGGAAGTTGTGCAGTATTGTGCTGAGGGACATCAGCTATGCAGCATTGCCAACCACAGGCATTCAAAAATCATGAGTCAGACTCCCCAAAACCCTAAGACTGGTTTCATTCCCTTCTGGATTTTGAGCCTCGAAGCATCACAGCTTCAAGCTTTTCTCTTCAGAAAATGACATTTTTGACCAATGGGGTGAGAGCTGAGACCCTCACATCGTTACTGGGCTCCAGGAGTCGTGACTGTAAAAAAAAAAAAAAAAACCATTAAACACCATGAAACGAGCAATAAACCCCGCACTGCCTTCCCGAATTTGGCAGCGGGATGGCCGCCCCGGGACACCCCGAAGGGTACGAGCAATAGCAAACTAGAGACAAGAAAAAAGACGTCCTCGCCATTAACGGTGACGTGCTTGTAATGGGCCACGACAGGGTAGAGGAGAAGGGAGGAGTGAAAAAAAAAAAAGCCCTAAGGAAAAAAGAAGCAGGGATACCTGCAAGGAATATGCATAATAGGTTTATTCAACAGGGAGACAGGAAGGGGGAATTTTTTTAAGGGCAAGTATTCAGCTAAAGCTGCCTAAAATGGGGCCAGGCCTTACGGAGAATGGATATTTTAAGTGGCAATTTATTCCACTAATAAAAAAAGAAGGATGCAGGTGCTTTGGCAGGGCCGTGGACGGGAGCGGGTGAGAGCTGCGGTTGATCAGAGCCGGGTCTGCAGCACCGGCCGTGCGAGGGGCTCAGGCACAGCTGGTGGCTCTGCGTTTATTGGGCTCCTTTGCCCTGGTGCCAGGGCCCGCGAATGGATTTCAGCTATCCAGAAACCACTAACCGCACCGGCACCTCGTGCAACGGCTCTGCTCACAGCCTGCGGTAGGTAATTAAAGGTATTTTATCCAGATGCTACAGCCGTCCCTTCTCCGGCTGGGCAGGGAAGGGCTTGTGCCCATGGGCTGCTCCACGCTTGCACCGGGCCCTTTCACGCCAGGAGGTTTCTTGATCAAATTCCCAAGGCAGAGCAGCAAGAAGACGAGAAATCTTTGCAAGCCGGATGGTGCCGTGCTCGTCAAATTGCTCAGGGCTCCTTGGGGCTGACCGTGCTGGTCAGAGCCGTGGCTCTTGCCCATCGTCCTGCTGAAACCAGGCCATCGTCCAGCTTTTCCCCGTTATCCCTAAGTCCGGAGTGCAGGAGTCAAAGTGTTGTGGAGATGAAAGATTAGACTCTGAAGGAACGGAAGCGGTAAGTAACGCTTTGCGGTAAGCACTGAATTGGCGCAGCCGTCCGTGCGTACCTGCTCACGCCGACGCTTGTATTGCAGCGCTGCAAACTGCAAGCCCATATAGAAGCTGCAACCTTGACTCTCTCTTTTAGTATCGTTATCACCATAATTTCAAACCTGGAGGTAACTGGGGACACGCAACGGAGCAGGTTTCAATTCTGATACAGCCTACACCGCACACAGATGAAAGATCACCCTGTACTTATCCCAAGGAGAATATACCCTCAATACTCGCAGCTGGCACAGATCCTTCATCCTCTGTTCCAATATATACTACTTTCAAACTATCACACTTGTATTAAAAATAAAACAAAACTATCTACGTCTCTCTCCTTCGCTGCAATGTCTGAGTCGAAAGGGTAGAAGTGCTTACAGAAAGTCATGGTTAATGTTACCCTGGAAGGATCCAGGACAGCATACCAGAACCTGGTTTTGGCATCTGGGAGCCAGTTTTCAGCCATATATATCACCGTTCCCGCGTGCATTCTGGTCCACACAAAATTAGCCCTGTGGAACGTAGATTTCAAATTCGCTTTCCAGAAGTACTTAAACGCAGCAGCTAAAATTTGCTTTTTCTACATTTCCTACCTGTTTAGGAGAGAAGGAACAAAGTCCTGGCCCTTTGTTATTTGGGTTCCTTCCCAGGAAGGTTTGCAAAGCCCACGTCTAGCACTGCGGTTTGTTTGCAGCCCGAACAAAGACCTTTTAAGCAGCAGCTCCCGACAGGAGCTCACCACCTGCCTGCCCCTTGCCTTGCAGTTTACTTTGGGGTCTCTCTTTCAATAATAGCTGGAACACGTGTGCAAACCGGTGTGATTTTTTTCCTCTATGCCTACAGCGCTGGCTGCAAACCAAACGCCAGCCCAGGGTGTGCAGCTGGGAGAGGAAAAAAAAAACCCCAAAACCAACAACCTGTGGAATGTTTTCTTGCTCCTGAGAGCTCCAAGACTTCCCTGCTCGGGGGAGCGCTTGCCATGGCTGGCACTTGCTGCATCCAGCAGCCAACGGGGGTTTCCTTTCCAGTGGGCTCCAGCTACATTTTGGGCAAAGGATGGGGGCAAGGAGGATGCATTTAACAACTGCTTGATCATATTTTTCAACTGATGCCATTTGGCTTGTTGCACACCCGCCACCCTTGCACGCCCTTGCAAATGGCGGCTTGTAGCACAACTGCCATGTCCTTGCAAATGGTCCCACAAGGACGAGGGGGGCTGCTTTGCACCCAGACGGGGAAGTTTGTCCTCACCAACAGGTTTTGAGCTGTGTTTTCACCTCTCTGACACCAACCTCATGGCCACAAAAGCAGGGCAGACACACGGTTTTCTTAGCCAGGAATCCAGAGCGGTTTGTGCAACCAGCTAACCCCAACCTCACTCGAAACCCTGCTGGAGACAAGCCCTGCCATGCAGCACACAGCGGCCCCGAGCACCTTCCTCGGTCCAAGCAGCTCATGCAAGAATAACACGGAATAACGGCTACGTCTGAGGATATGGCACAGAAAAGAAACAGGGTACTTCGGGGCGTGCTGGCACTCGGCTTCGCTTCCTGCTCAGGGCTGGATGCCTGGGGAGAAGCAGGGTATTTATGTGCTGGCTTGGAGGGATTAATTTTCACGGTAAGTAGGGACACCAGAGTTTTTCACTATTTATTGGTAGAGTTTCAATTTTGCAGGGGTTTGTGGTAAGTTTATGGCTTGTCCAGGCAGGAGGGCGGCTGGAGACACGGCGTGGGCAGTGCGGAGCCCCTGCGCTCTGCGAGGGATGCTGCCTGCAGCCGGCCAGGGAACGTGGACGGTTCCTGCGGTATCAGCTAAAAACAGGAGCCCTACGCGGCTCATCTCAGCTGTGCCCCAGCAGGGCTCTCGGCACAGCCCTCTCGGGTCTGTCGTGCCATTCCTACCACGCACACAGCACCCCTGCGCTCCCCCTCCCGCAGCCCTTTCCAACTTGGCTGGAGTGCTTTAAAGAGCATTTTTTTTCCCCCGTGCATGCCTGCCTTTCCACCGGACCCCCCTCCCGGGGGACAGGCGAGCCCGTCCTATCGGCCTCAGAAATGGGGGCTCGTATCGCAGCTCGCAGCCTCCTCCCCAAACCCGCAGCCACAAAGGCGGTTGCTCAAGCGTAGCATTCCTGCTGCCCGCGTCCCGGGAACAGCTGTACTGAAAAGATGCCGAGAATCCCTGCGAGGCTCCAAGGAAAAGATATTAACCCAGGAGGGGAGCAGCAGTGATATAATAAAAAGTCATAATAAAAGAGAGAAGCCACTGAGTGGATTAGCAGCCCAAACGCTGCTTGGCTTTTGGTCTCCTTTCCTCCAGGTTTTCTGCGCCGCACGACGAGCTGCTCAAATTCCTCCACCCCGGAGACGCTCAGCTCCTGGATTTCAGACAGGTCTCCCGGGGGTGTCCGTGCTGCAAAGCCCGAGGGCACGGCTGAGAAACTCGAGGGCACACCACTCCACCGCACGAGCTCCCCGACGCCTGTGCTCCGCTAGAGCGGGGCCACCCACTCCAGGTACGCCCTCGTGGGGAAATAAAAGGCAGATTTGGAGCTTGGTGTGTATTCCTCAGGTACAACAAAGGTAGCAGGATACGTCCCACTGTTTTAAAAACCCCGGGTACCTGCCACGTACCAGTTCTTCCCTACTTTGTGCCAGCGCGGAGCAGAGGATGGTTTTTCCCTGCCGGGCTGCTCCAGCAGCACTGACCCAGGCTTGGCGTGGAGGCAGAGGTGGGGTGTCCCCATGGGGAGCAAGCAAACCCACAGTCCTCACCCACTGTGCACCCAGATCCGACACCCAGCACAAGGCGTGCAAGGACGACATTCCCCTTCGCTCCTTTAGAAACACCCGGGGCGATATCGGGGGCGCGGAGCATCTGCCGCTGGGAGCCGCCGGCTGTGTCAAGAATTTCGCTGTTGGGGAGAGACAGGAGCGAAGGGGGCGGCTGCGGCGGCGGCAGCAGCTGTTCCCTGCCCGCAGTCCTCCCGGCCACACAGGGCATTTAAATTTTAAAGCACACTCGCCACGGCTGTTTTCTCCGCCATCCCCGTCCAGCTCGCAGAGACCCCGTCTCTGGGAGCCACTGGCCCGCGAGGCACCCATGGGTTCGCTGGTGGCCAAGCTCCTTCTGCCCACCATCAGCACCTTGGTCTTCCTCCCCACCATCAGCATCGCGGCCAAGCGACGTTTCCACATGGAAGCCATGGTCTACTTCTTCACCATGTTCTTCGTGGCGGTAAGTTGTCCCCGTCCCCTCCACCGCGTGTTTCATCCCCCCGCATGCCCCCTGCATCGGGTCTCCACTGAGAAGGGTAGCTGGATCTCATCCAACAGCAGCAAGCGTGATCCCAGAATATCCATTTTCAGTTATTTCCCACCATGTGCGGTGCTGGGTAGCTGATTCTTCGGTTTAGGGTGGCCTTACATAGATTTAATGGTGTTTTATGGTTGTGAGGTTAGGGAGAGGGTCTGGGTGCAAAGCGAGTTGATTGATTCGCAGTCTTTTGGAGCTGGTTTTTCTCTTTGTTTTACAGCTGGTAAGTGGCCATGCTGAATTTGGGGTTTAAATTGTATCCAGAGTCTCTTGCTATGCTTCTGTTGCTTTAGCCAAAAGCACGTAGTCGAATTACTGATTTTGCAATTGCTAACTGGTGATGGGAGCAACGCTGGAGTCAGGGGAGTTTCTGCACTGGGAAAGACTAAAACATGCTGCTGAGCTATCAAGAAAACTGATTATTAACCCTCCACCCTGGCAGAGCGGTTTGAGAACGTTCCACCAGGCTCAGGATCACCCTGCCTTCCCTCATGTGGGAATAATGAGTGGAGAAAGTCAGTTATCTGTACATATACAAAATAATTCATATCCCTGCTCCCGACAGTAAGCTGCCCCGCGCTTTGTATCGCTGCTAAGTGCCTCCGTACCCACACGGGCTGCGCACCTACAGCAGCGTTCCCACTGGAAAAAATCTCTTATTTAACCCCATGGCAACGCTCTGCTAAAGAATATGAAGGAAATAGCCCAGCAACCCAACCAATATGGCATTTACCTCTTCTCCCCACCCATCTCAAGGCATCTCATGAGGGTTGTCACATCCCTTGCACAGAGACAGAGAAACTGAGGCAGGGACCTTTATCTACTAAAGGTCCTTCCCGGTGTGAAAAGCTCTTCCACAGCAGCACTGAGGGTAAAGCAGGGTTCTGAACCAGGCCGGTCTCTTATTCCTAAGGATCCACCATTTAAGCCTCCAATTAAAGCACAATGCAGGGGGAGAAGTTCTGCCAGTTCCATAAAAACGACAGGACTAGTTAATAAAACCGTCCCAACCGAGCCCCCCCCCAGCTCCCCAGGGAAGCCAGACATCTACAGTTTCATTTTGCACCGGTTTTGTGTCTGCTCCACCTCCCCGAGAAGTCAATAGGAAAATTGGCACGTGTTTCGACGGGAGGTGGAACAGGTCCTCGCTGAAGAGATTGAAGAGGCAAAATATCTGTGCGTGGGGAAGGGAAGGGAAAGGAAGGGAAGGGAAGGGAAGGGAAGGCAGCTGCCAGCATGGTGGGGGGGGTAGGAAGGGCAGCAGCTGCTGCTGTTGCCTTTCTTGTAGCATCCCACTCCTCCTCCCCCAGGAGACCTCATCAGAGCAGTGAAAGCATATGTCCATCGCAGACAAGTGCTGCGACGCCGGCCAGAAACACGCTCTTTGTCTTCCACCCTTTCTTCCCCCCGTCTCCAGACTCCTCGAACCCAATCTCAAGCAGAGAAAAGAATTACGGCCGTGGTGCAATCTTTTCTAGAAACCGCAGCGAGCCAAAGGACTTGCAGCAATTCCCATTATAAATAATATCAGCATCCCCGCTGGGCCATGACAGCGAGGATCGTTCCAAGGGCGTCCTGCCAAGCGGTGAAGGGACTTCTTCAGAAACAGCAAAGCACGCTGGTGCTACCACTAGAAAACTCGCAGGGCTGAGCGCTCGGAGGAAAAGGCGAGCGCCAGGCAAACACTGGGAGCATTCCTCTGATTGCACTGGAAAATTTCTCTTGGCTTGGTTTGCCTCTATGTTGCACGACAATGGTTTTTTTGCAAATAACCTAATCAACGAGCTAATGGGCAGGAACCAGCAGCTTTTAAGGGAATGCACTAATGAGTGAATTCCCCAGTATTCAGACTCTGGCCGTATAAACTCTAGTTAGCCTGGACAGTGACCTGGCGTCTATACACATTTCATCAGGACACTCATTTTGAATTGTTTTACAAGAATCTTTCGCAATCAGAACCATAACCTCAGAGTCCTTCTGCTGGAGAGGACGTCCCCACACTGCCTGGGGCTCGGCTCGAAGCAGCTTGGTCATCAGATTGCAAATTCTGGCACAGACCAAGAGGCAGACTAAAGCTCGTCCACAAATAATTTCTACTAAGAGAGAAGAATGCTCATTCTCAGGCAATTTGCAATCGGGAACGGTGACATTATATCTCAAATATATTCATTACTGCGTATCAGTGACCCTGGTGTATATGAGACTGTCCTCTTCCTGGCTGGCCATCCTCTCAACAGCCATGAAAAGCCTGTTTCAAACCAACTGATAAAAAGAGAAGTATTTCATTTTACCTTAGCGGTCTGTGGGTAGAGAGCTAGCTTTCTTAATGGTTTTTTTTGTTGTTTTTTTTTTTTTTTTAATAGATTTACCATGCATGTGATGGCCCCGGCTTATCAGTGCTGTGCTTCATGCGCTACGATATCCTGGAGTACTTCAGCATCTATGGAACAGCTCTGTCCATCTGGGTGTCCCTGATGGGTAAGCACTGGTCACTCTGGTTCCTACAGAGCACCAGCGTTCGCAGGGCGGGCGGGCTTTGTCAGCATCGCTGGTGGGACGGTGAGTGGGTACAGCCCCCAGAAATGCTCTTGCCTTTCAGCTCCCATCTGCAAGACTTAGCTCTGAGACTGGCTTTTATGGAAGTCAGCCCGTGCTATGGTTTAATCCATTTTTATATCATTCATGCCTTGGAAAGCCATTGCACTCGGGGGGGGGGGGGGGGTCCAGACACACGTGAAAACTGTCCTGAGTGGTGGCTGGGGAAGTTTTGTTCTTGGAGATAAGCAGAGCTCTGGCGCTGGGTGTTTGTGTTAGGCGGGTGTTCCTCTGCCTTCACCAGCTCTTATGCATGTCCTTACAACAGCAGAATTATTTATCTCAAATTGGCAAGTAAAACACATGCAGCCTTGCGCTTTAGTTCAAGGCAGGACAGTACTATGAGATGACTTAGTTTGAAACCTCATCTATCAGGGAATCTCCCATTTCTCCTCATTTTTCCCATACTGAGCCCATCAGCTTGTCCTGCCCTGACTTGGGGGCACTAAGAAATGCAGAATCCGCCACTTCCCTTGGTAGCATGCAAATCAAAGTGCTTTACTCAAAACAAATACATCTTCCTAGTTTATCAAAAGCCTAGTCTGGGCTGACAGGAAATATTAGATCTTCTTAGAAAAAGCAGAAATATATTTCACTTCCTTTTTATTAAAAATCCTGACCCGTGCCCTGTTACTTAGTTTTCCTTTTCCCGCATCCCCTTCACTCTCTTTTTTTCTCATTTTGTTCCTCAATTGCCACTGAAACAAGGTGTAACAGAAAGGAAAAAAAATATGACAGAACTAAAGAAGGACGAAAACTGCAAACCTATTATTTTCCCGTTTGGTCAACGTGTTTTTTGGAAGGACGAGAGTATTTCTCACAGGAGAGAGTAGGGTAAGGAGAGAGATGAGGGGACAGTCACCTTCCAACAGCAAAGGCTTTGCTCAACAGATTCGGACCATCTCTAGCAGCCGCCCACCCGGTCCCCCCTCCAGCCAGGCAGGGTCCCCAGCCCTCCTGGTGCCCAGCTGGGGTCACCACGCTGATGCACAGCCCCGAAACGCCCGCAGGGCTTCCCCTCTGCCCTCGGGGCTCCAGGGACGGTGCAGGACCTCTGGCCGGGATGGGGGGGCTTCTGCGGCCCCTGAGCCCAGCAGGAGCCGTGGGGCAGCCCCCCCTCCGCCGGACGCAGGTCCATCCCTCCTCCCTTCACCGCCGAGCAGCGCAGACAGCAGCATCCCCCTTCCAGGGCACGCGATGGGATAAATCTTCCTGCAGGGAAAAACGAGGGGGGGGGAATATTAACCTTAGAAATGGCTCTGTTCCCCCAAGGTGCGAGTCCCAAGGTGGGCTCCCACACTGTCCGTGGCAATTCAGTGCTCTCTCTGCTCAGCTAGAAAAGGCAACGAGGCAAATCATCTCCAAAGGGCATTTTCAGTAGATAACAGCAGTGTCAGGGTAGGTCAGAGCCGATCCAGACACTTTGGCTCCTTGCAGCAAAATTCAACTTGATTGCTTCATTACTGCATTCAAAAACCTTGCAAAAAAAATACAAATCCTGGACTACGATGTTTAAAATATTGACCCGCAGGGAAACAACAGAGATTAAAATGCGGACATTATCCCTTAGCCAAACTCCCTATAAAACCGCGATCCAAGGACGTGGAAGGTGTGGTGACTGAAGCCCAGGGAAGCCTCTCGCTGTGGCTTGTAAAGCCCGAGCGCACATGTGCGGACACAGACCCTCGGGCACGCTTCCCGGAATGCAAATCCAGGACAGCCATAACACAGCTGTGCGAGCTGGAAAAGCATGGAGCCCACTGGGATCCATAACTTTTATCAGTTATTACCCCATTCTGTGCTAAACAAAAGCCTCTAATAACTTACTTGCACTGGCGACTTCCAGCTTCAAACCTCAGGCAGGTGCCGGCACGGCCGGGCAGCCCGGTCCCCGTCGCACCGGCGAGTGCGGTCCTACCGGAGCAGGGTGATGGAGGCTGTATCGGCCTGAACCGGCAAGTTTGGGAGGGTTGGAGATGTAGGATGAACCCAAGAGCCAATGGCAGGCTCACCGGGTGCAAGCATCTTTGCCGTCACCTCCGACTTCTGGGTTAAGGCAGGAAAGGGGAATGTGTGGGGGACATCTCCTTTAACTTCCACACGCAACGCTGAGTGCAAGACCTTTAAAATCAGCTCCTAGACCTACCACTCCGATGCCTCAGGATGGTTCACTTTGCCCCTGGGTGCCTCAGTTTCCCCAGCTGTGAGGCGTAAGAAGGGCAAACCAGACCTGGACGCGATGCTGAGGGTCCTCGGGGCAGGCGGGACGGACCCCCGTAAGGCTTTAGGGGAGCAGCCGAGGAAGGGGGTGGGTGAGCTGACGCTCCCTGTGCTCGGTGCCGTGCAGCCCTGGCAGAGTTTGACGAGCCGAAGAGATCGACCTTCGTCATGTTTGGTGTCCTCACCATCGCCGTGAGGATCTACCACGACCGCTGGGGCTACGGCGTCTACTCGGGACCCATCGGGACGGCCGTCCTGGTGATAACCGTGAAATGGGTATGTAGGGAAGGGCACCGCGCCGGGGCTTTGCAGGATGCTCACGGCGGGGAAGGGGCTGAGCCCTGCACAGAGGGGTCCAACCTGCACCAGCAGTTTCCTCCTCGAGGTCCGGCTCTCGCAGCACAGGCCATCACGGTGATTAAACAGCACTTCTTCTTCAACCCGAGCAGAAAGCAGGCAGACGGCAAGCAGCCTTTGTGATAAACGCCAGATTCGATCGGTCTGAGCAATCTACCACATCTCCTGCATTTCTAATCAGGAGGAACGCATTTATGGAGTTTTTACAGCTACTCAGAGGCAGAGGGGTCTGGTAAACTGCCCCGGAGCCGGTGGAAGATGTGCATAAAATGCGGTGATAAAGTGGGAAGGAATCTGCCTGTAGTCTGCCTGACTCTGGCTGGCAGCTCCTGGGACAGTCGGGCACCGTGCCGCAGCGTGTCCCACCCACAGCAGATGCTGGGGACCTGGGTGGGAGCACGGGTGGCAGAGCCATTGGCAGAAGCGGGCACGGCTGTAAAAGGGAAAGGACGAAGATTCAGCGGTGGGGTAAAAATTGCAGGAAGACGCTGCCGAGCGTCATGGAAATGCAGCGATGCGAGTCCCAGCTACGGACTGTCACTAAGCCCCATCTACCTCCCGGCCAGCAGCTAAAAGCAAGTGGCCACGACAGGGAGGGGATGGGCAAGGAGGGGACCGAGGCGTGAGACCACCCTGCATCCCCCAGCCCGCGGATGCTGTGCTGGGCTCCGCTCTCCCAGAGACTGGGTTTGCGAGGGCACGCGCTTCCTCAGCTGGGTTTGGGGCCGAATATTCAGAAAGCAGCATTGTGACCGGGAATAAAGCAGGAGGACCCCTTGCAGCACACAGGCAGAGGTGCTGCCCACGTGCGGGCAGACCCCGCAGCCTGGGGGAGCCCGTCTGTGGGCTTTGGGTGGTTTTAGTTCAGCATTCATGGGATCTTTCGGATGCAGAGCAGCCAGCTAAATCCGGCTGAATACACTTGGTGTGCTCTCTCTTCCCTTCCAGCTACAAAAGATGAAAGAGAAGAAGGGGCTCTATCCAGACAAGAGCGTCTACACCCAACAGATCGGTCCCGGCTTCTGTTTTGGGGCGTTAGCACTGATGCTGAGGTTCTTCTTTGAGGTACCTGTTTGCACACTCAATCACCCCGACTTTACAAGGTGTAAAGGACGTTACCAGGATAGGAGACCTCCCCCTTCACGCTGCTGGGCTGCATCCAGCCTTGGACAAAATCCAGCTCAGGTGCAGGTCTCTGGGGCTGGCGTGCCGGGGTCTGGTGGCAGGGACGAGGGTCTGCTTGTCCCCATCTCCTGGCCCGTTAATTGCGGTGTGGGCAGGGACAGATGTGACCGTGAGTGACACGCAGGGTGATGCTCGCTCTCTTTTCCCCCCATTAAGTGAGTTGCAAGGACACGGACCACGCTTTCTTCAGCCGTACACGGTCCTCAAAATGGTTTTGTCAAACGCAAGCAGGGTTTTTTTGGAAACCGGGCACGGGTGACTTAAGGACACCTCGCGGAGCCACGGCAAGGACTGGATACGACCCAGGCATGGCCGGATCCAAAGCTGGCTCACGCCAAAGAAAAGACTCTCGGTTGACTCCCAGGGGCACCCGATCTCGTGTTTATAACCTTTTGCTCTCGCCGCTGGCCAGTCCACCCATCCTGTCAAAAGGGTCCGTCTGTCCCGTGCGGGGAAGGCGATAACCCCCCGACACAGCTGCCGGTCACGCCTGCGCTCAGCCCCGCCGTTACGGCTGCTCTGTGCATTGGGAGCTGCTAGATACAACCTCACAGTCATCCCCAAGGATTATTTTTCAAAGCATTTAGTAATTGCAAATTCTAGCAGAACATAAAAATGTCACTTAGCAGAAACCGCCTCCCCCCGCGCCCCGGCCTCGCCGCCGCGTCCTTTGCGGGGTAATGAAACACTTCATTCAAGAATTGGGAAATGTGCAAATTGGAATGTGTTAAATCCACTTTGCTTTTTTTTTTTAAGGCTGGAAATCCTTTCTTCTCTGACAGCAAAAAGAGGCAGAAGGCTCAGGAATTTTTTTTATTCCTTTCCTTTTGGCTACTTGTAGGAACTTAATGTTTTGCACCTAACGCAGAGCCCCCCGGCACCGCTGCTCCCGCGGCCCCGGCCGGTCTCGCTAACGCTCTCCCCGCTTGCAGGAGTGGGATTACACCTACGTGCACAGCTTCTACCACTGCGCCTTGGCCATGGCCTTCGTGCTGCTGCTGCCCAAGGAGAACAAGAAGGCCGGGAGCGCCGGGACCCCTGCCAGGCTGGACTGCTCCACGCTCTGCTGCTGCGTCTGAGCCGCCCGGGCGAGCGGGGCACTTGCTTTTCCGCTCCTGGGGCGATGGAGGGGTGCAGCCAAAAGCACAATGCCTGCCCGCTGCATTTTCCTCTGGGACAGCGGCACCTTTTCCCACCAGCTCTGTGCACGCCCCGGGCTTTTCTTCCCTGGAGTCTTCACCTTCCCACCGTCAGCCCTAGCAGAGGTTGCGCTTGCATTTTGCTGCGTACCCATGCTTCTCCCTGGAGAAGCGCTTGTCTGGGCTGCAACCCTCAGGAGACCCTTGCACTCTTGGGCCATGTCACCGCCTGGGCTGTCACCTGCACCACCCCAGGAGGACCCGAGTTGTCCCCTCCGTGGGAGTTCGCCCAGTCTGAGCACGCGGGGCTTCATTTGTAACGCCCAGTTAACAGAACCTGTATTTTTGTGAGATATGTACTATTTTATTTATGCATTCTCTTGATGTAAATAATATATGCTAACAAAGACTTGGCAAGCGTGCAATGCCAGCCTCGCCTAAGCAGGGCAAGAAACTTCCCAGCTCAGCTCAGCTCCGCTCCGCTCAGTCGAGGGCAGATGCCAGCCCCAAAGCGGAGCTCGGGGCACGGCCACCCCCTCCCCTGCCCGCAGCCCCCCCGGCCTGGAGGGAGCTGCACCATTGGGCACTTTGTCCCTGCAGCCCTGCCCGGGCAGCGCGGGCAGCAGGTGCGCTTGCGGAGAGCTTCTTTAGTATGGAAAGTACATGGAAAAGGAGAGGCTCACACAGAAAAAGAAGCTCCAGGAGGGAGAGGGAGGGCTGTAAGCCTATAACATCTCTTCTAACAGACTATTTACTATAGCAGAAGTGTATGATTTATTTAGACTGTCTGGGAAAAACGCCAAGACTATATGTCATGGACAATTAGAGCAGTATTGATATACAGTGATGTCCACAGAAAGCCCACATTAAGCCTGGGTTCCTCTGGAAGAGAAATCCACCCCGGTCATTCATCAGAGCAACTTCCTGCAACAGGGCAACAACCAAAACTGAATGAGCTTCCAACAAAAATATAAATGAATTATGAACCCCCGAGCATCCAAGAGTCACTGGCAAGCGATGGCACAGCTGATGCAGCTGCACACAGAGGCAGCGCTAGCAAAGAGTTTTCAAAGGGTTCACCAGCACCTAAACCAACACAGCCCCCAGGTCTTTCGGAGCATCCAGCCCCCGGGATGCTTTGCAAGACGCTCCGAGGGTTTGCGTGCAACACTTTCCACATTGCATGCACGCTACTGAAGTACTTTGCCACACGACGACTGCTCAGGGCATCCCCAAAAAACAGTCCCAAGTGCTTTGACTCCTAATTCAGAGCTGAGTGCAAGAAGCACCTTGGCACTACATGCAAGAGCCGGCTCCGAGGGTGCGCAGCCGCTTCCCAAGGGGTCACCCACATGGGTGTCCCGCGACCAGGGCCACGCTGGCTCTCACCGAGCCACCCCAAGCCCATCTCTGGGTGTGCATTGCCCCATGTGCAAATACTCAACGCTGACCCTCCCCAGGAGCCGGACCAGCAGTGCCAGCAGCCTCCGTCCCTCTGCACGCCCTTTGCTGCTTGCTGCAGCCGCTGATCAGAGGCACCCGACCCCCCCAACTCATTTTGTGACTGTTCGGCCCCTCCTGGGCCGCAGTGCCATGCATAACCCCGCAGCAAGCCCTGGCAGTTCACGGGCAGCGTGGGCATGGGGAGAGCCTTGTGCGGGCAAAGTGCTGGGAGGAGAGGCACTGGGTGACTGCACTGCCTTACCGTGGCTGAGCAGGAGGGAAAAAAGGTTGGCAAACCCCATTGCAAACGAGGAGGGCACGTTAGCTAAGGCCCAGCTGAGTAAATGAAAGCTCCTGCTCCCACCTGCCATGCATCCAGGTGTTACACCAAAAAAAAAAGAAACAACCCTCAAAAGTGTATTGCCTACAATAAAATCCCAGGCAAGGTTACTTTTTTCCCCTCTCCCTGCTGATGCCGGGAGGGATCAGTTAGCAAAGAGTTTTCAAAGGGTTCACCAGCACCTAAACCAACACAGCCCCCAGGTCTTTCGGAGCATCCAGCCCCCGGGATGCTTTGCAAGACGCTCCGAGGGTTTGCGTGCAACACTTTCCCCGTTGCACGCACGCTACTGCAGTACTTTGCCACACGACGACTGCTCAGGGCATCCCCAAAAAACAGTCCCAAGTCCCAAAACCAGTCAAAACTCCTGCCTCTCCCTGCTGATCCCCTCTCCGGCTGCGCAAACCGTCCGTCCCTTTGCACCCATCGTGGGACCAGCACCCAGCCTTGGGGCCGAAACGCAGCCGGGTACATCCGCGGGGTCCCGGCCGCGCGGCAGCCCCGTGCTGGCGGCAGCACCCGCTGCGGCAGGACCGGGTACCCCCAGATGCAGGAGGAAGGTGCATGGGCTGAATTTGCTATCGCTGGGGCAGGATATCCCCTGCAATACAAATGCAGGGAAATATTATAAACATTTACAGCAACGTAGACAAAACAGTCTCTTGTAACCTTTTAGCGCTGCTGAGAGCTTTGCCTGTAAGAGCTCTTGAGCCCCTGCCAAAAATTCTTGCTGTTTTCATAAGAGTAGGTGTTTTCGTCTAAGGTGCAGTCTGAGTGCTGTGACCTTTGTCATGTCTGCTACTGAAATTTCCTGCTTCTCTGTTATTCTCTTCTTTGGTAAGACGATATGAAACCCAAAACTTTTATTGCCCCTTTTAAAGCGTCTTTATAGCTCCCCGTCTACTTCATATACTGTCTTATTCTCGAACGCTGGGATATTACTTATGGGATCCGGGCTTGATGCTGCAAAAGGCATTTGGGTTTCACGAAGCCCAAACCGCCCGGGCTTTTTTTAAGATCAGCCGGGGGGAGGGAAGAAAAAAAGAAATAAAAAAGGAAAAAAGGAATGAGAGGGGAGGGACTGGCTTTCCACTCCGGAGGCATCGGCATCTGCTACCAGCGCAGCGGCGGCGAGCGGCGACAAGGGCAGGCAGGAGCCTGCCAGCGTCCCTCCTGCTCCGCGATGCCTCCCCAGGCACAAAATCCCCTTTGCTTTCTGTCTGGGCTGCAGCGGCAGCGCGCGGAGCCCGCTGGCCCCGTGGGGACGGCATCACACGGTCTCTTTTCCCGCGTCTCCATCCCCTGCCAGCTCTGCCCCAGAGCCAGCGGCTCAGATGTGGCCGGACGCCGCAGCCGGTGCCGAATCTGGCGTGCAGCGGCTAGGGTACATCTGCCCCCGAGCTGGCGCTGGGGGAGGCCAGCCCTGCTCGGGGGGCTCCCGCACACCCCGTTTCCCTGCTCGGTTTCGGCGTTGGGACAGACCCCGTGAAGGACGCGCGTCCCCAGGCGAGGGCTGATGCAAAGCCGTAGCAGCCAGGCGCCAGCGCCGAGGCTTCGCGCTCCCGCCCCGTCCCTCCGGCTGCGGGGCGTCGGCTCTGCCGCAGGCAGGGACTGCGGCTGCAGGGATCCCCCGGGACCTCGCTCGCCTCTGCACGCTCCCCAGCATCCCCACCGCGAGAGGAGCGGGGACCCGGCGTGCCGGGGCGGAGAGGGTTGGCCCCGGGCTGCAGCCCCGCAGCAGGGGATCTTGCAGCAGGCGCAGGGGCCAGCGGGCAGCGACGGGGCTTCGGGGCGGCGTGGTCGAACCGTCCCTTCCAGGTGAGACATGTTCCCCCATGCTCGCCTACGGCAGGGCCGGGACAAGAGGGGAATTAGGACCTACTCCTGCTCGAGGGGAGGCTTCCAGAGATGTCTAGGCGGGCTCGGTGCCAGCTAATCTTCCAGGCAAACTTTATCCAAATCCCTTTGGCTGCAGAAAGTGAAAAACTAGCCAGGCCAAGACATAAAAGCCCGGTTTCTGCTGCCAGCTGTATGGGGCACTCCAGAAAATGCCTTATCACCATGTGATTTTGAAAGACCGCTTCAGGTTTTTTTCCACACGCTGCTCTTCCCTCCTCACCCTTGCACCACCGTTCCTCCGTGCACGTTCAAGCGGCGCGCCAGCCCTGCCAGGTTAACTCACAGACCGTGGGGCCAAGGTTTTCCTTCTAGCCGTTTTTATGCCCTTTAGGCTGCAGCGAAGCTATCCCGCTTCAGAAAGTGCTGTTGCTCCAGCCTGAGGCGGCTGCAGCTCACTGGGAGTGGTGATGGACAACCCAAGGAGATGCATCCACCGGGACTTCCAGGGAAGTTCTGCCTCCTCCCAGGGAGGACCAAAGAAACCTGATTTCCCTGGAAACTCACAGGCGGTGATCTTTTTGTGCAGGCAGAGGCAGGAGCTCTGTGGGGAGCCCCAGGGAGAGGTTTTGCCCTGGGCTCCTCCATCGCCCTCCAGTTCTGATGTACAGATGTCTGTGCCCTGTAACAGGGATACACCAGGTCTGCAGGGACCAAGGGGAGTCACCACCAATGTCCTACACAGACCCAGGGCTCCACAGCCCTGGGACATGGTACCGATGCACTATGAGAAGCCAGCCCCATCCATCAGCCTGGAAAAAAGAGGAGATGGAGCAACTGAAGCACCTATCCGGGACCACCTGGTATCTCTCAGCTCCACTCCAGCTATCCCAGCCCCACCGCATATCTTTTTTGGGCGCACAAAGAAGGTCTCCTGTGCTTCAGAGGAGCCGGGGGGCACCCAGGAAGAGCAGGGCGGGATTTGCCGTGGCCGGTGCTGCTCTGCAGAAATAACACCTTTCTGCGGCCGCGCAGGATGGGGTTAGAACAGATGCAGCTGCGGAGGTCAGTACGGGGGTACCTCCTGCCTGGGTGCAAAGCAGCCGGACCCAGCACCAGCAAGAGAAAAAAAACATGGATGCATCAGGGTTTTGCTTAAAACAACTCCGTGCAACATCCCAGCAGGTTTCTCTTCTCCTCCTCTTTCCTCTCAGCCTTTCAGCAAGATTCCCAACCAAAATTTCCGGCCCGGTTGGCGTGGGCAGGGCAGCCCCATCCCAGCACCGCTCGGCAGCCTCCGGCAGCAGCGGGGTATTTTCGGGGGACGGGGAGCTCGGCTGCGGTGTCGCAGGCACCGAGCTGCTCGCACACTCGCAGGGGTCCGCTCGCCCCGGCAGCACCAGAGGCGGGCGCAGATGGTGGACTCGACCCAAGCGACCAAACCCCAGCGCCGAGTCCCCGACCGGGGGAAGGGCAGATGCAAAGCAGCCGGGCTCGCTCGGCTCTTGCGGGGATGCTTTCGCAGCTGCAAAAACCCGCTCCAGGTCCAGGTTCGGTGTCTCCAGCCTCCCCGCTCCTCCGGCGGAGCGGTCCCAGGGAGCGGCGGTCCAAGGTTTTTGGTTTAGGCCAATCTCCCAGAAATTCTGTCATCATGCAGTGCATCACGCACACTCCCGGATCCGCATTACACAGAGGATGGCCCCGGTCCAGCGCCTCTTAAAGTCAGTGGAAAAACCCTCCCTCGCTACGATGGGAGCTGGCTTGGGCCGTATACGATCTGACAGATACCATGGAGCGAGAGAAGTTGTTTTAATCTGGGAATATCTTGTGGCCACAAAGCTGCTTCTGGAGAGGGACAGGGCAGCGTGTCTGCAGAGCGGGTGCTGCTAAGAAAAGTTCCCAACCTTGCAACAGCCTTTCAATGAGCATTTAACAACCCCTCGTTATCTGATCCATGTGCTCCGAATGCAAGGGAACCGCTCGGGTTTCCAACTGCACACATCATCTGATGCTCATAAAACAAGCTGATGTGTCTGGAAGCCCCAGACCCAAAGAAACATTATTTCAATGGGGAAAAAAGTCAATAATGCTTTAAAAAAACACCCACGTGGACAGACAGGGATGGGCGGCTGCTCTCCCCTGCTTACCTGTGGTTTTCCAGCAAAGCAAATGTTCACTGATAAAACTCACAACCTCCTTATAAAGGCAGGATCTGTTTTGCCTGTAAAAGGGAAGGTTTGGGGGAAGTTTCACATGCGTCTCCCCTCTCTTTCTATGTCTTTATTTGCATTTTCATTTTCACAGTAGTTGAGCTAATCTGAATGGAGCAGGAGCGAGAGTCCAGGTTATAACCAAAGTATCAGGTAGCACCTTCACATCTGGAAGGGATTTTGACACAAGTTCTCCCAGACTGTTACAGACAGTTTAAAAGCAAAATCTGATAAATAGCAAATGTTTAACAAGTCAATAGGAAGCTGCATTTGCGAGAACATGTGGCTCTAACCGGTCTAGCACCGCCGCATTGCCAAGGCCCTTCAAACGCATACGCACGCATACCTGCAGCACGCGGCGAGGGTTTGCTGTGGCTCTGCCTGGACCTGGTCTCAGTTACAGAGGGAAGGATTAAAGACAGATGTGTCTTTGTATGTCCAGACATGTCCAACAGCCCTCTTCAAAGCCCAAGCAGGTCCTGAGCCTCCCTGCTTTGGTGGTAAGGGGCTTGCTTCTCCTTCGCAGCCTAAACCGAGTCCCCTTCGTTTTCCGTATGCCCCCAACCTCATGTTTAAGGTGGGAAGAGGATAAAGGGAGCTGAATAGCTCAGGAAAGCACCGCAGAGCCCATCCCTGCAAGCCCACTGGCACGCCGGGCACGCTGCCCTCGGCACAGGAATTTTGGGGGCTGCGCTGGCCGGTGAGGACCCGCTCGGGTCACTGCATGGAAGATCCGAAGGTCTCACATAAGGTCTCACTCCAATTTTGCACAGACTGGGGTCCCTCAGAGCCCCAACCCAAAAGCCAGAGGCATTCGCACCTTTGAAAATCCTCTGCCATCCCTTGAGAGCCGCAGCCTCCTCGGGGCAGAAGCCGCCGGCCGCCCGGGCAATGCCCTCCCAAGGAAAAGTGCCGCTGCCAGCAAAACATCCCAGCACAAAAGCTCTTGCAGTGTTGCAACCCTGCCTGGTTTGGGGAGACTTCATACCAATACACAAACGACTACCCAAAATGTGGAAAGAGGCATTAAAATAGAGAGAATTATGCAAGGAGGGGGGAGCAGAGGGGGAGACGGAGGAATACGAAGTGACCAGGAAAACCACCAGAAACCCTCCGGGATGCCTGCCTATATTTAAAGATAATGTGTCCAGCCGTCTTGCCAAGTCCCACTCATTTGGAGCTAGGCTCATGTTTTGGATTAATTTTAAGGCAGTTCCTAAAGCATCTCACTTGTGCAAGGAAGAATTTTTGCCTCCTTGGCCAAGGTGACCTTTTAAAAAATCTCACTCACTATTTTTCAACCTCTCACTCATTTAAAATTGTCATCGCCCGGGAGCTGCGGGGCACTCGGTGCAGACAATTCTTTTTCTAGTGCTCACCAGCCCCACGGCCCCGGAGCATCCTGGAGCGGGGCTGGGGCTGGGTGCAGGGCCCTGCTTTTCCCTGCAAGTCAGGACCCTTCCCCTCTCCTGTGAGCATCACCCGACCAAGCACTGAGAGCAGAAATCGCCCCTTCTGGATACACGAGCCTCTCCAGACACCCCACCATGGGCTGGTTGAAAGTTTTCCACGGAAACTAGTCTTCCACAGAAAGTCAGATTATTTTTTTTTAACTAAAGTATTGTGTGGACGCGTGCGTGCACTCTCCAGCCCGATGCCTTTGTTTGAGGAAGGGAAAAGTAAATTGCAAATATTGCCCCAGACTGTGACTGCTCCGTTGCACGTGGGTTTTCTGCTCAGCTCTTTGCTCGGAGCTGCCACAGAAGGAGCCACCTCAAGACGTGCCCCAGTTGCTCAGTCTCCGTGGGGGGGATGCATTCAAGAGGTGTCACCCCCAGCTCCCAGCCACAACAGGGGGAGAGTTTTTGAGCAGAAATGTGAGAGCGGTCTCTCCCAGAAACACCATCCAGCCCACCTTCTCGCCCAGGCATCTGCAGCATCCTAATCACCCTGGAATCCAAAGCATGTCCACGGCAGGGCTGTCAGATGCTTCCCATTTAGCTTAAACGTTTGCAAAATGCTCAGCCACTGACTCACTGCAGGGCCCAGGGCGAGCTGGCACGCCGGCGGTGCTCAGCTGCCCTCGCCGCGCCGCGGCAGGATCGCATCCGCCACCCCGGCGGGGTGTTTGGCCAAAAAAAAGGGATTTTTTCGAAGTCGAGCATCCCTCGGTACTTCGCACCTCTCCCGGCACACCCGGAGTGCTACCAGCGAGCGAGCAGGATGTGGGACATGGAAGTTGCTATTTTTCGCTGATGATCCCAGATGCCACGCTGGGGTTTTAAGGGAGCGATCAGAGCAATGGAGGAGGAAAGCACCGTCTGAGAGGGACTGGGAAGGAAGGGGTGCCCACGGGGACAGTGCTGGCCGCGAAGCGTGGGGCTGCAAAAGGCGCGGAGCCCCTCAGCCCTGGCACCGGCGCGACGGGGAGAGCAGTGGTTGTGGTCGGTCAGGAGCTGCTCCGGATGCAAGAGGCTCTGTCGCTGCTTGGGCTTTTGGGAGCGTAACAGGTAGGGCCAGATACTTTCTTTCCCTCACACCTCATGCCCTAAAGATCCAGTGGCAATACCAAGCGACAGCAGTGATCGGAAATTAGCCCTTTGGTTGGAAAAAACCAAATCACAAGATCTCGCTGCTCCCCAGGTCCAAAGGTGCCAGACGCAGCACAAGGACATCCTTCCCGCAGCAGCTTTGGTCCATTAGCATCCAGCCCCGGGGGAACCAAGACACGCGGGGGCAGCCATGAAAATGAGACCGACATTGGGGGTTTCAGTTAAGCAAATTTCCTTCAACCAGCAAGAAAAGTTGAGCCTGGGTTTGGCTGGATTTGGGAGATGAAGTTTTTGGGCAGCTCCATGGTTTTATTTAAACCAGTTCAACCAGCCATCACATAACCTCATCCCACGAGGGGAACGCAGAAGCTCAAGGTGCCTCTTGTGCAATAGATGCTGCTCTCTACCCAAGCAGGTCTGGGATAGCGCTCAGAGTTTTGCTCCATCTCTGTCCGGGCTAAAGGAAAGACCACACACAAAACGGTTTCAGGATGCCAGCAGCTGTGCACAAAGCATTTGGTTTACATTAATTATGTCTGGACAAAAAAAAAAAAGGGAGGGGGGGGGGGAGAGAGAAGGAGAGCAAGCAAGCCGAGAAGACAGGAGGGATGGAGGGAGGCTTCTGCATCATCCTGATAAGATCTGCTCAGATCCCAAACGCACATTGCAGCACTTGCCGTGTGTCTTAACACCTCCTGCCCTCAACGGCTTCCGCCTCCCGGAGCAGCGCAGTCCTGCCCCGCGCGGCGCCTGTAAATGCCTTGGGGAACGCGAGGCACAAAGGCGGCCCGTAACGCTCTTGAAGACCCCGGTGGGACCCTTTCCTCCAAGATTTGCTCCCTGCTCCGCTTCCCTCTTTCTCCTTTTCTGAGCAGAAATGGTCCCAAGAAAGACTGGGGAAGGTAAAGCAAATGCTGCTGCTGGCAGGGGGAGAGATGCTGCCAGTCACTGGGAAGGGAAGCAGCAAACGAGAGGGGAGAGTAAATAAAACGAGGAGGAGGCAGACGGTATGCAGAGTCATTAAAAACAGAAAAATGCCCTTCGTTTCCCAGCAGGGCAGAAACCCCAGCAGCGGGTGAACGAAGCCCTTCACCGTCTCCTCTGCGGAGAGCGCTGTGAGCAGCGGGGACTCTTCCAGGGTCAGGGACTGCCACCCCCCAGGGACGGACACCCTATACCAGCACAGACCCACGGACCCCCCGTCCCCTCCCCAAGGGCAAGAGGAGCCTGGCAGGGTGCAGACTCAGCCTGCCTCGCCTTGGGCTTGGGCAGCCAGCAAAGAGACCGGATCGATCAGATCTCCACAAAGCAAAGCCCCGCCGCGGTGGGTCCACGATGCCGCTCATCGTGGGAGGGTGGAAATGTGGTTCCCACCTTGGACCACGGGCTGGGCTGCACCAGCATCACCCCACTGACCCAGCTGCAGGCTTGCCAGTGCGCAGAGGGTGGGACATCCAGCCCCGAGCCCCCGACAGCAAACGCCTGCCTGCAGGGACTGGGCTGAGCGACTACGGTAAGCTGCCTGCGGCCTCCGGCAGCTGCACCCCTGCTGTGTCCTGCACACCTCCTGCGCGCGGCACATCCCCATCCCGCGCAGCCCCCCCGGGCTCTGTGTGCCCGCTAGCACCGCAGCAGTCCCTGACCAAGGACCTTGCTGGGCCAGGAGCTGTGCAAATCCGAAATACGTTCCCGTCTCCCGAGGGCCAAACAGGCACCGTCAGGTCGTGGCATCGCCAGGCACAGGCAGCTGGCAAGAGTTGAGCCGCTGCATCCCCTGCAGCCGGCCGGCCCGGGGGAGCACGGTGGCCGAGTCCCCCACCAGCAGCGGTTGCCCTCTCCTAGCCTGGCCAAAACCCGCTCCTCTCCCAGGCAGCCTCGCTGCGTAATGAACTTTCGCGTTGCAGCAGCACCGTCTCCGCTCAGCGGCTCAGGGGGCCCAGCCTGCGCACGCCAGAAGCTGGACTGACCCATGTCAGAGGTGATTAATTTATCAGGCTTTTGGCACCCACCGCTCCCCGCCAGAAAAACAATATCCCAAATTCCAGGCCCTCCCGCCCAGCAGATGTGTCTGCAGCGAGGGCGACCGTTCCAGCCCGTCTCGCAGAAGCCATCGCAGGGATGCAGCGCCCGGGGCTCCCGCGCTGCCTTCCCCATCCCCGCTGCGCATCTGCGGGAAAACCTCCCCTGGGAGCAAAACCCAGGGGCTTTGTGCCGGGCTGCTGTCCCAGCGGGTCCGGCGGCTCGCCCCACGTAGTTGTCCATGCTGCTGAGCCACCAGGGAGAACCAGGATGGGCACGCGCCCGGGGAAGGCCACGGGTCCAGGATGCCGCCCCACTGAGCCCTCGCATCCCGGGGAGGAGTGGCACTGTCCTGTCCCGGTGCTCCCCAGCCCACGGAGCTGCCTGGCTCAGGGACCACGTCTGCGTTTGAACCGAGCAGGCACTGATTAAGGCCTAATTAAATTGGCATTAATCTATATCGTCAGAGAAACATGCCAGGCCTTTAAGGGACGCATTAACAAAGTCGTCGTCATTAGCGGAGAGGGTCAGAGGATAGGGATGGGGTGCAGCATCGCTGCAAATGCCAGCCGAGCCCTGCAGCTCGCCCTCCCCGCCTCAATCAAACCCAGAGGGCGGTGATATCATTCAGATGCCGCCGAGCACTTGGACGTCAGGCGGCCAAGACACGGGAGAGATTTTTCTTCCTCTCCCCAAGCCCCGCTGCCTCCCCCTGGGTTTCAGAGGAGGGATGGGAGCCCGTCGGAGTGCGGGGCCACCAGCCCCTCCGCCTCCCAGCTCCGGCCACGGGGAGACCTGCTGCCCAGCTGAGGCCTGAGCTCGCCCTGACGTCAGGGTGAGGGGCGGAGGGGGGAGGACGACGGGCAAACAGCCTCTTATTTATCCCAAAAGGTCACAAGTGCCTTGGAAGAGGCTGGAGTTGGATCCTCGCGGTCCGGAGGAGGCCAGCGTCTCCTCGAAGGAGAGATTTCACAATTCATCTCATTTGTTCGCTGTGGCATTTTCATCACGGTAGTTCGACTTATGCAATTACATAAAAAACATCTAATGAAATCTCGGTGACACAAAACATGAACGTTTATATTGGCCTCCCCGTGCCGCGGAGTTGATCTTGGCCGGGGCGTCCAGACAGACATTCTGCATTCTTCAGAGATTAAGCACTGAAACGCTCCGGAGAAACCCAGCTGCCCGCTCCCCCTGCAGCCGCGCCGCTAATTCCAACCACATGCTCGCCGGCCGGGGAAAGGGGAACACGTACCTTATACACACACACACGGGTACCGCCGGGGACCCAGCCTGGCACCCCGCACACCCCCCGGCCGCATCCCCATCGCCACCAGTACTCATGGGTCTCCGAAAATAAATACATGCACAGCGAGCACGACGGCTTGGCGGATAGAGTGTTAGGTATAAATAAGGTACTGCAGCAAAATCGTTAAGGATGTAAGAGGAGCGATGGGTAAACTTGAGTCGGGGCTGGAGACCCCGGGCCCGACCCCGTGGCTGCGATGCCACGCTGCCTGCGCAGCGGCTTGCCGGTGCTCCCGGTTCATCGGCCCGCAAGATGTCAGACCCCAGTCGAAATAAAGGAGCCCGGGAGGCTCTGGGCAGTGAAACCCTCATCCTGCAGCCCCCCTCCTTTTAAAAATTCTTCTGTCTAAATCAAGCTGATCATTAAAAAAAGGAAAAAGAAGGGGAGGATGAGGTGTGGAGGGCAGGGACTTCGTTCTCAACAGCGCACAGGGAGCCGGGCAAGGAACCACAGTGCTTCCAGAGGTGGGGGTGGGATGGGGACGAGGGGAGCGGACGCTCCATCCCGACGCTGCCCACGTCGCCCGTGCATGGGTTTCAGGCACATCAGCATCAGCGTGTCCTGAGCTGCCCCGGACCCGCACCCAGGTGCCACTGGGCCACGCCGCTCGCGGGCGGCCGCAGCGCCGGCAAGCAGAGCCACCTCACCGGCACCGGCCAAGGCACGTCCCACCACGCATCCCCGCTCCCGCCGCAGCCGCTCCCGTGTTTTAAGACCCAGGGCAGTGACTCCGCTGCAAATGCCCATGTCAGTGCCCGCCGCAGCCTGGGGAACATGGCTTGTCCAGTAAAAGCACAACACAGTGTCCAGAAAGGCACCCGTCGTGTTGAGTGACACCACTGAACCAAAAGCCACCGCAGCTTTGTTTGCACCACGCCGGTGCGTGGCTGGCTGCAAACCCCGCATGAGACCTCGCTGCCATTGCAGGGGGAAGAGGGGCGAATCCTGGCCAGCACCGGCTCACGCCACCGGTGATTTCTCAAAATATGGGTCAGTTCAGCGAGCGGGACCAGCGCCGGCTCACGGGGCCAGATGTGGCCGCCGCGCTCCTGCCCCGCACCACTGGCTGCAGCTGGAGCTCTTGAAAAGCCCCCAGCTGCCTCTCTTGCGAGGACGGGGGGGTCCGAAGTGCAAAACCAGGGGACCCGTGGCCCCACCGCCCCTGGCCCCCCCCACCGGTGCCCTCGTTTTAAGGGTGGAACATTTTCGACGTACTACAAACCATCGGCAAAACAAGATGTCAGGGCTGTAACTGCTGCTGGCGTCAATTCTGCCGGGGCGTGGGAGGGATCCAGGAATAACAAGGGGGGGTTCAGCGAGCAGCAGCCCCTTCTCTTGGGTTGCAGCCGGGGCTCCGGCCCCGCGGGCGCATCGGCCGGCTGCCCGCACGGGATGTCTGCAAAGGCTCGGGCTTTATCGCCTTGCACGGAAGGAGGAGAAAAGATGGGGTGGGGGGGGTGAGAGAGAGAGAGAAGGAAAGAGAGGAAAAATAGCCCCTTATTTCACTTTCATCAAGGAAGCATCCAGCCGTCCAAAAAATTTAATGTCATATTTTAGCAAGAAAAACAGCTGTTGTGGTACTTTAAGGCCCAGCATATTTTGGCCAGGGCTGCATGTTGTGGATATTGGCTGAGTCAAGGTTAGCTGTTAAAAGGCAGAAATTCTAGACCCATACGAAGAAACATTGCGTTCCTTTATATTCAGATAATATTTACTCCCAGGCCTGTTTTGTTTTGTTTTCTTCTCCCTCCTGGAGGGGGGCCCGGCCCCGGGCTGCGGCTGCCCTTGGCATTGCCACTGCATGGGCAGGGGGGCGGCCGCACCCAGGGCACGGCGGTTTGGGGGGCGATGGAAGCAACGGGAAAAGCAACAGGAAAGGGGAGGCTCCGCCTGGCACCTCCGACTTGAGTTGTGCCCTCCGATTTTCGGCGCCGCCTGGCTTCGAGCCATGCCTCGTGCACAGGGAGAGACAGCGGGGCAGGAGCCGGGGCTTCGCTGCCGGGTGGGAAGCGATGGGTCCCCCCCCAGCAGCACGGGCACCGGGGGGGTCGGCTGCTTCCCCGCCGTGCTGCAGGGAGGATGGGGACCCACGAGATGCGCGCCGGTCTCGTGGCACAGCACCCACATACCTTTTGCCGTTCACATTGGGTCGGACTTTTATTCCCCCGCAAGGGGAATAAGGGGTAGGCAAAGCGGGAGAAGGGGGAGCGAGCTCCCGTGCCGTCGATCCCATCCCCTGCCCCAGCTGAGGTGCCAGCACTCCTACAAAAACCCCCACAACATTAACCCCACAAAAATTAAGTGCCATTTTAATGAGGTGTTTTGTGGCTTTATGTTTTCATAACTTTGTTCTGTTAGAGCACGTCTATGTTTTTACGCTATCGCCCATTTAAACGCCTGTATCTAATGCTGGTTCCCAAACCGGCTGTGCCCAGGCTGCCGTGCTCAGGACCCCTCCAAAAGGTCTTTGCGCGATGGCTCCTTCCAGCTCTGACCTGCGCCGTGCCACGAGAGCAAACGGAGCTCCTGCGCCAAGAAAGGGGGGGGCGGGGGGTGCATTTATACTGCATGGAAATGAAACCCCAGAAAACCGGACATTGCAGGAATTGAAAAATTCTGCACGGGGTGAACCCGCTGCCCCTCAACAGAGGCATCGCAGGGGCACCGCGGCCGGGGGCACCCACAGAGCTGCACGTCCCGATGCGGAGAGCCCCCCGGGCTCTGCAGCCCTGCGCCCGGTGCGATGCCACCCAGGCTGTAAATGACTCATCTTCTCACAAAGCGGGTTTGCTAAGGAAGAAAGAAAAGCCCTTGCCCTGAAACAATTCCTCTGCGCTTGCCAAGCTCGGCGGGAGCAATCCACGCTGTCTCTCTGCTTCTCCGGAGCGCCCAGCACCGGCGTCCCCCCGCCGTGGTGTCACCTCCGGAGCCCCACCGGAGCTGGACCCCCGGCCTCCCCGCAGCGCCGGGGCTTTCCTCCCCGCCTCCCGCCCAGCGCCATGCCTTACCAAACTCGGAGCCACCAAACGCAACCCCGCATATTTCGCTAACCTCAGACGCTTGGATAGGGAAGGCTGCAGATGAGAAAAAAAAAAATAAATAAAGGGAAAAAAAAAAAAGGAAAAAAAAAAAGTCCAAGGTGGAACCGCAATGTTTATAAAATGGGTCACTGAATTATACATAAAAATATTTTCCTTGTGAATGCAATTACTTCCTGGACTTGTTATTCCACAGATGCTTAAGTTCGCCTCAAGCAACTCCAATAAATGCTTTACAGTCTGCTAGATCAACAGTAGCAGCGCTGGAGCGAATTGAGCAGCGCTGTTTCAAATTTGTCAGAAAACCACACAGTGTTTTCATGCGCACGTTTTAGAAACCCAAACAAAACGATTCCCAACCATCGCGCTCCCTTTCCTTATGGCTTTTAATGGGTTTCACATGAGCTCCTCCAGACACGGGCAGAGCCCCAGGGGCTCAGGACACCCGGGCAAGTGCTCCCCGAAAGCTGGGGAGCCCCCGGGATGAGACCGGGACCGAGCAGGGATGGCACCTCCCATCGCGCTCCCGTATAAACCCTGCTCCTCCTCGCTCCCAAATTTTCCTGTCTCATCCTCCTGCAAGGTCTGGCTCGCCCGTTAGGTACCCGGGGGGCAGCGGGATGTGTAACCGGCTTAGGAGGCTTTCCCAGGGGAAATTAATTTTGGGAGCGAGGGGTCAGGGCTGCTCCTACCTGCTGCGGTGCCTACCGGCGGGTGAGGGAGAGTTCAGGGGCTGGGGGACGCGCACGCCACGTGGGGTTTAAAAATGCAGTGAAAAAAGCCCAGAGGAGCTGCAGCAAAGCTGGTGGGAAGGGAGAGGAGCCGAGGCGGTGGCCGGCTGGTTCCCGGTGTGGGCACAGCCTGGCTATAACAGTTTTCTCCCGTGGCAGGGACACGTTATTGGGTTTTTTCTCCTCTATCCAGCCACCGATTTTCACAAAACTCAAAGAAACTCAAGGCCGTGGAGGGTGTAAAGTTTGTCTTTTTTTTTAACGCACGTAAGGCTTGGCCCAAAGGCCCCTGAATAAAATCCTGGTCCATCTGGTGCATCTTGATCTTCAAAACCTCAAAGCTACTTTTGTTTAAGAGCAACTGAAAGTATTTAGTGCTGCTTCCAATGACCTTGAATGGGAAAGCAACTGAGGGCTGGGGTGTTGGGACACCCGAGGATCACGGAGCAGAGTGCGTTATGCCAATAAAATAAATTAATATCTGCCCAGGAACACTCAAGATTCACTCCAGGACTAAGAGGTGGCTGTAACAAGATTATCCCGTTAACAGATCACCAGTGGACCAGAAACGTGCTTTCAGGTCTCTGCTTTCACTCCAAATTTCATCCACGAGATTTTCTGTCAGCAGGATAAACGGGTTAAAAGGTGCCTGCAAAAATGGGCTTATAAAAAGCTCCTTATTCTCTTGCTTCAAGGACACAGCTGCCTCCCTTTCCCCCTTGTATGGGAATCCCAGCTCATTTTGCCTTTTTATAGGCCACCGTGGCAAACCAGGACACCGCTCCTCTCTGCCAGCGGCCAGGGGTCGATGGCAGCCGGACGCCAGCCTGCCCACCGCGGTGTCGCAGCATCGGCTGGGACATGGCCTCATCCCTGTCCCTTGTCCCGCGGGGAGCCGGCAATGGCAGGCGCTCAGCAGATGATGCACAGCATGCAAGTCCCACGGGACCACAGAGAGCATCAGCCTCCTCGGCGAGGGCACCCCTGCAATCCCCAAATTCCCAGCAAGGCAAATCATTTATGAGCAATCCCACCCTGCCGCCGGTGGAAAGCGCTTTGCCAAAGGGAAGGAGCCGGGTTTCCCTCTGCCCCCGCTCCCAGCCCTGGGACGGGGACAGGGACGGCGTCTCCACGGCCAAGCCGCACGCGGGGCTGCACGACCAGCGCAGCGCTGCCCGCCTCAGAGGTTAAACCAAGGGCCCCGCAGGGAACGCGCTGGCATTTTTATTTGGGATTAGGTCCCAGCACATCTTAATTTTCAATTCAACCGCCGCTGAAAAGAAACATAAAATAAAACAAGCGCCAGCGGTGGGGAGGGAGGGAGGGAGGGAGAAGGCAGCACCGGGTCTGCCCACGGCCCCGAATTAGCTGCAGAAAAATGTTAACGTTCCTGCGCTGGCCCCCAGCCAAGGGACGGAGCAATTCAGGAGACGGCGACGCAACCGCCGGCGAACACGCGCATGGTCTGCAGGTCCTGGTGCCGCAGCCGGCGCGCAAAACCCCGGGGCGGTGGCTGTGGATGGGGGAGAGCACGAGCCCCGCACCCTGCTCCTGGGGATGGCCCCAAGGTGCTTTTAAATGCCACGAGTGTTTCTATTCCTAAGGCAAAGAGGTTGGGAAACACCACGCAAGAAGCGATGCATCCTATGTGGGATTTCACTGTGGCTGGACACCGTCCGGCTCCAGGTCCCCAAGCCGGCAGTGCCCAGGTCGGAGGGGTCAGACCCTGCCTCCAGACGCGTGAATCGCTGCGATTCGGGGGCAATGGGCAGGGCGGCACAGGGACAACGGCCCTGCTGGGGGAAGCACGGCGTTCCACAGAGCATCCCCGGCACCCCGTGCCAGCCCTCACTGCAAACGCGCATCAGCTCCGCTGCCCCCCAACCCCCGGGGTCCCACCAGCTCATTGCAGACCCCAGCACCCCCACTGCAGACCCCCCCAGCACCCCACGCAGCATCCACCCAAGCCCTGGCCCCAGCCGTGCCTGGCTGCTGGCACAGTTTAATAACACCGGCCCACGCCCTGGCATCCGCCGGCTGCCCCAGCCCTCCTGATTTTGCCATTTGCCGGGCGCTGGAGGCAGCGAGCCGCGCTCGAGCGACGGTGAGGGCTCCAATCTGTTCCTCATTAGGAGGGGCAGACAGCCCAGCGCGGGAGTCTGAGCCCTGATCTCCTTTCCAGTTGGTATCCGTCAGCAGATGTACAACAAGTGGTTGGATATTTCAGCGGGCATGTGTGTGACAGAGCCGTTAGCTTTTTTTCCAGCTGCGGGGGGATAAAATGCCGCGGCTCGAGCCGAGGCTTCGCCGGTCACACGCGGAGCCCGACGGCAGGTCCCGGCGCACCGGCACGGCTGCCAGCTCTGCTCTGCTCCGCTCCGCCGGCGTGGTGGTTTATTTTACCAAGGTCTTTCTTGGAAGAAGCGGTGATGAAGTTAACAGCCTGTGAGCCATAATTGGCTCACATTAAATCAAGGAAATGATATGTTTTGTTTTGCCCTTTTTTTTTTTTTTTTTAAAAAAAAAAAAGCATATTAAACAGGAAAAAACCACACAGAGCCAAGGAAGGAGCAGGCAGCCGCTCTCAGGAATTTGGGGGGAGATTTGTGTCCCAAGGCATAAAGAAATCCAGTCCTTGCCATCAGAGGAAAAGCAGCTTCACTTCAAATACCCAGCAGAAATGCCCATAGCAAGGGAAGGGGGATCAAAAAAAAAAACCAAACAACCCAGGTTGTGGCACTGCAACAGGCGCCGCTTCAAAGCCTGTCCCAGCAGCCCACGGAGCTGAACTGGACACATTAAAAAAACAAAAAAAAATTCTTCTTGAAAGTCATTTTATTTATCTCGCCACCTCTCAACCAACACAGGGTGTCAAAAACCTTGTTGGTGCCTTAAGGTGGCTCTGGATAGACAGGATATTTCAGAAAGGAAACTTTCTTGTGCTTGTTCTTTAAATTCTATTTTTAGCCCCTATGGCTACATTCTGGATGTGAGCAGAGCCGGGCGATGGCAGAAGCGTCTTCCCAAGGCTGCAGGGCACCTACGCCATGGGGTCTCAGAGGGATAGCATCCAGCCCCCGAAGCCTGCCCCGGAGACATCCCCGCAGCCCAGCGAGGCTCGGCTGTATTTCTACGCGCGCTGCCGCAGCCGCTGCGGTGCAGCCCTGCGCTCGCCGAGTTTTCACCCATCCCCATGAGCAACCAGTGCCGCTGCTTCGCACCGCCCGAGCCCCCTCCCAGCTTGTCACCGGGGCACCGAGAGCCACCGGGGCTTGTCCCGGCTGGAGGCAGCCACGGCCGCGTCCCGGCTCACCCTGCCCAGCGCTGGATTTTGCGGAAAACCTGAGCTACTCCCCAGGGCTGGCCCGTCCAAAAGCATAGCATCCTTGGAGATGCTCGGCCCCTGCTTTCACGCGGCGTCGCTGCACGGACGTCCCGCATGAGGATCAACCACATCATCTGAGCGAGGTCAGACACAGATTTATGGGGTGCGAGGACCACGGGGGACCAGCTCTGAGCATGGCTGGCCACATCCCTCCCTCTCCCAGGAGCCACCACAGCCCCCGGGAAATCCAGGCTCCAGGAGCGTGCGTCCAGGAGGGCTGCAAGGCCCCTGCGCTGCCTCGACGCTGCTCGCACACGCCGGCCCGGGCCAGCGGCCACCCAAAAGCTGCAGCAGAGATGCAGCGAGAGGCGAAGCCAGCGCAGTGCACGGGGAGGGCTGGAAACCTGCAACCTGCCCCCACATCCCCTTTTTATCCCCCATCTCAGTTTCACTTGTACCTGCGGGCACTGGAAGTTGTGGGTCACGAGGGTTCACGTGACCTGAAAAAAAAGCCCCACAAGCTGGAAAAAAACATCCCACTTTTGGTAAATCCCATGCAGAGCTGAAGATCGTACCCACATCTTCCAGCTCATCCTGGCTTCTGGATTAGCCAGGTCGGAAACGGGACACCAAAACCTCACGCTGTAAGCATGGGGGGATGAACAAGTCTTTCACTTGCGTGGCAACCAGGAAACCCCCTAAATTCAACCCTTTTCCAAGTTAAAAACAACAGAAAAACCGCAATGGGAAATTCTAATTTTGCTTGGAAATGTCATTTCCAAATGGCACATGAGAAATCAAGCTCTGACCTAGCGTTGCTGACAGGCAAATATTTATCCTCACAAAATTTCCACATAAAACCATCACTTTTGTCAGTAGGTCTGGACACCAGAAGCAGAGGGGGAAGGCAGCAAGAGGGGAGCCAGGAGGCACAGGGACAGGCAGCCCTGCCTGCCCCGTCAGAGCCACGGGCGGCTGCGACCCCTCGAACAGATCACCGCAAACACAGCGGGTCTCTTTGAGGCTCATTTTGAGACAAGATACAGCCTTTTCCAACACATTCATAGCAAGTATCTAATATTTCTTCAAAACTAGCTGTACCATTTTTTCCAATACATTAAACCAATACAAGCCTCTGCTCCCGAGCCCCGCAGCACTTCATCATTCAGCACCGCCGCTCTCGCCCGTGTCGGAGCAGAGCAGATCCTGTCCGACATACATTTCTCAGTCTATTAGGCAGAGTTATTCTTTTGCTCTGTGTTTTGATACTTACAAAGCCATTACCATCCCTCGCATGCACATCCATCATCGGGCCTTCAAACTCCAGAAAGTCCCAAAAAACTATTTTCCACTCACCATGCAGCCTGCCAGGCTCTGTTCTTCTACTCTGCGTTGCTTCATCCATCGAAAGACATTTCAGCAAGTTCCGAGTCCAACAAAATAAACAGATGGCAGCCTGAAAAGGTGGTGATTTTTTTCTGCAAGGGGGGAGCGGGGTGAGGGATACAGTAGGGAAGAGCCGACTTCTGTCTGCGTAGTTGGAAAAGCTACCCTGGGGCTCCAGGCACCGATGCCCGTCTGGAGCCGGGGGTGCGCGGCACCGTTCTGTGAAGCCACGGGGTCTCGGAAAGCTGCGGGGGGAGCAGCCGTAGCTGCCTCCTGGGCTCAGGTCCCCCAGCTCCACGAGCGCCGTGCCATGGGGTACACCCAGCCTGGTGCCGGTCCCCACCAAGCACCCACCCTCCTTCCACGTGCCCCAGCACCCTGCAGTCACCGGCCACCCCCTGCGCAGCTCTGGAAACCCGGCACGTGCCATTCACCCATGTTTTGCAAGGAGCTGGTTCATCACCGTACCTCTGCACCGCCCCAGCCGCTCCCCGGCAGGGACCACGCGCTCCCCAAAAATCACCCACGTGCACCCACAGAGCGGCACCATGCTGCAAAACTCCAACTCTGCTACAGCCTTGCGGGGTGCAGGTGATGCAGAAAGCAGCAACCCTGCCCCAGTCCAGGGCGAACCATCCCCAGGGCTGCCCCGAGGCCGGTGCAGGCACTGAGCGTTATTACAGCTTGACCCAGCAATCACCAGTTCAGACTTACGGGGAAGATTTATGAAAGGATGTGGCCAGATGAGCGATAGAGACAAATAGCCTTGAGGAGTGACTGATTTCTCCTTTACAAGAGGAATAGAAATTAATTTATGAATTGGGTTAGTTAAGTTGCCAAGTGGCTTTGATGCAGCTTATTTTTTTGCATGTGTTCATGATCTATTGCACAGCTGTCAGAGGGGGAGGAAGGTCTTATTGAGCTGGAGCAATGCATCACGCTGGCCAAGGCAGCCAACAGCTCTCAGCAAAACCAGATTGCCCTTTAATCGGCCACGGGTTGGTTCGCTGCTTTCCCAAAGCAGGCGCCTCGCTCCTCCCCACTTCACCCTCGAGGGCCCGGAGCCCCGTCGTGTGCCGCAGAGGTGGGGAGCGGGGCAGGAGCCCCTTCCCCGCGCCGATGGCCGAGCACAGCCCGCTGCAGACACCACCGATGCGGAGCCTTCCTTCAGCTTAGCTACCCCTTGTACGTTTTGGTAGGACCTACAGAAAGTCAGGAAGAGTCCCAGGAGAGATGTGAAGCGGGGACAGGGTGGTAGGTGCTTTATTCCTTACCACCACAGCACTTTTAGAAAGAAATTATCCAGGGCAGAGCGGAGATGTGGTGCCACGCACGTTGCGCACCAAAAGCGAGCGCAGGGACCCGTTGCACCACGCCCGAGGGACTCCCACCCCCCCCCCCCCCGCACACCGAGGGACCCACCTGCCCGGGGGCTCAGCCCTGGCTCCCCGAGCCGAGACCAGCGCGGGCGCCGGCTCCCCCGAGCTTCCCAGCGTTACAGGTGCTTGGAGGTTTTTCAAGACACGAAGTAATTTCCTGTTTGAAGCAGTTGACAAATCTGCACAGAAACTGGATAACCCTTCACGTTTCGGGGAGATCCGACTGCTCCGGCTCCTCTCCAATATATTTTTTCTCTCCAAATATAAGGGAGGGGGGGGAAGGTTGGAGCGAGCAGTCCTCTCTGTCCCATGGCCAAGTGGCTTCAGGTTTAGGACAGATATAGCGTCCTTCTGCAATGTCTGTGACAAGTGTGTGCAGCAGCCACATGCCGAGGAGTTGCCCCAGCCCAGAGCAGGGTCCCAGCCCCATCCTAACACCGCTCCCCGCCTGCTCCCTCCCAGCAGCCTCCCACAAACAGGGCTATTTAGGGAAAAACCGTGGTAATTAAATTATCACATAAATACAGCAAAACCAGCTAACGCTCATTTATGGGCTTGACGACACTTCAGTTAATAGTTGCTTTGTGGCCAGAAGCACGAGAATTAAATCAGACACAGGCAATAGCCCCTTTGGGGCAGGAGGTGGCACTCGGGGCTCCAGCCCTGTGCACCCACACGCTGGGGTCACACCAGCACGGCCAGGCTCACCCCACTGCGCCAGCAGAGCAGGTCCTGGACCCCAGGCTCATTTTGCCGGGTCCCCGGGGCTGCAGCAGGCTGCCCCTGGCCACCCAGCCCGTGCACCCAAGCACAACCCGACTCGGAGGAGCTGCCAGGGCCGGGGGCTCAGCACCCCTGCTCCTGGGAGAGGGGAGAGCACAAAGCCCCGGACAGAGGGGAGGTGCGGATCCTGCTTTCTGAAGTCCCTCACTAGAGGCCACATCAATCTCCATAAACAACTGAAGGGAGGGAGGTGAATTAGCAAGAGATGTGGTTGCATTCACGGCCGTTTCATGGTCTGCTCCGAGTCATCTTCTCCCCACCCAAGCCACCAGCCTGCACAGCCGGGTCAGCGCCCAGCACCGCCACCGATTCCCCACGCCCCATCAGGACACATCATCTCTCCCCGCTTCGGTTTTCACCTTCACAAACGGGAAGCTCCCAGCCCTTGGCTTTGAGAGACGTGAACACTCAAAGGATGCACAGGCAGCAGAGCAACAGACCCATCAATGTGCACGGAAGACCCACAACGTGCACGTTCCGCTCGCCGCCGAGCACACCACAGACGTGCAATGCAGGTTTCACACCTTTGCTCTAAGCAATATCACTCCCGGCAGGGACCCACAAACCAGCACACAAACCTCTCCGAGAAGCACAAGCCCAGAGCTGGCATGACGCTGCACGGGGCAGCAGGCTCAGCCCAGTCCCAAAAAGCAGCAGCCAAGCGGCTCCGCAATGGCAAGAGGCAGAGATAACCAAGCAGCCAGCCCACAGCTTCCTCCTTGCTAGAGATACCCGTAGCAAAAACAGGGATCAGGGAGGAAAAAGAGAAAAGCCCTTACCTTGCAGCAGCCTCAGCCCCCGGAGACCTTGCAGTCCCATTCCTCCCTGAGCACCTTGGTGCTCAGCGCCTGCAGCCGCTTTTCACCTGGCCCAGCCCCAGCAGCATCGCCCCGCAGCCCTCCACCCCCAGCACGCCCTCCTCCTGCTACCCCGTCCTGCTTTGGGGGCCCTTGTTTAACTGGTAGCGCTGAAAGGCAGCTGCTTTGGGGTGGAACGTGGCAAATATTGCACTGCAGAGACTCAGCGTACCTGGTTTAGGGAAAAAGCTGAGGCCGGGGAAGGGCAGAGGGGATAAGGAATAACTTTCTCAATGAGTGGCCTTAGGGAATTCGAAGAAGGATGCTGCAAATTTGCAGCATCCTTCTTCGAATTCCCTAAGGCCAGTCACTTGCAGATTTTTCTTGGTCTGCAAGACGCAACCGGCAGCGATGCTCCCCGGCCCCGGCTGCCCCATGCAGGGCCATGAGCTTGCAGAGAGCGTTGCCGCCGTGGGAGCAAACAGGCGCTGCTAGCCCAGATGCACGGAGAAAAATGCACGTGAGGGAGGTGACAGACGGCGTTTGCTGATGGAGGGGGTGCCCAGGGTGCAGGGACCACCTCCAGGTCGGCTGGAGGCTGTTGTGACATCCCTGCTCGGACCAGCGTGACACTGTAAGGTTTTTGGATGAGCTGGTGTTGTAGTAGTCACTTTAGCATCAGTATCAAGGCTTGCTGAAGTCTCAGGCCACAAGAACTTCCACCTAGACCCACTGACCGTGCACTGAACTTTTACTTGGCTACACGAAGGAAGGCCCCCGAAACCGGTGCAAAGGAGAAAGAGAAGGAGGCTTCAGCCTTAGCAGAAGCTGCGATCTTAGAGATAAGAGAGGAATCGGCCCGCCTAGAGACAATGAAAGGGCCCAATGAAGAACGGGAAGACCCCAGACCCAAATACTACAATTGTGCGAACTGTCTCCTGAGGGGAGGGGAATTTAGATTGTAAGGGTGTCGTTGCCCAGGGATTTCTTTGTTCTGGGTCCCTCTCCGGAGGCACCCAGCTCGAGCTGTTTTCACCGCTGTACCACTCAATAAATTCGTCTGGCGTACGTCGTATCGGAGACTCTGCTTTGGGAAACCCAGGGGCGAGGCAGAGGGGAGAGGAAGCGCCCGAGAGTGAGCGTGTGCGTGAGGCGGGAGTGGAAAAGGGGCACCCGTCAGCTCGGGGGAGCTGCCGCCGCGCTGGGACTCGGGTCCGAGCAGTTCAGGTCTGGGGTGGTGGGTGTGCCACTCCCGGAATGGTGTGGGAATGCTCGGGCAGCGGCTTCTCCTTTCACACTGGCCTGCCGGCCCGATGCCGCCTTGTTCCGTGACCTTTCTTCCTGCAGAGAAATCACAGGCTCGAGTGCCTGAGTCAGCTGTAAATTCCCAGCATCGATCAGACGCTAAATGCGGCACATCGTGGTTGCAGAAGGGGAACCAGGTTGCACAGAGGGAAGAGTGTAGCAGGTCCTGGCTGATATCAAAGCGTCACTGGGGTTCCCAGGCAGGCTTGGGGGTGCAGAAGCTGTCCAGGTGGTCCCGAAAGCACCAGGGACTAAGGTGAATGATGGAAACAAGAGGAGCACTACAGGAGTTTAGGGAGTGACAGCTTTTGCTAATTAAATCCGAGTGCAAAGCCAGGAGGTGTGTCCCTCCCTTTCCTACGGGGCGAGTTTGGACCTTGCAGCCCCCCAGGACCCGCAGATGCCCCAGCACAACCCCTGCGGGGTTGGGGGGATCAGGGCCAGGGGGCAAAGGCACCCGTGGGCAGCCCGGGGTCCCCGGCAGCTGCACCCAATGTGACAGAGATGCCGCCCTGCCCTTTTCCATCCTCATCAGCGCTCTTCATCCCCCTCGCCTGCTCCCTGTGCCCCCTGCCATGTTCACTTCCCTCTCATCTCCTCTCCCTCCTCTTCCTCAGCTCTGGTCTACATGAAAACTCTTGCCCGGGGTGGCTGTGGAGGCTCACGCAGATGCAATTTGCCCTTGTAAAAAGAAGCAGTGTTTGGCCAGTCTAACTGGTACCGGTTCCTCCAGGGGAGAGACATGGCCTTAGCAAAGGGACGTTTCTGCTCGTGGAAACGATTCTGCAAGGATCGTCTCCGTAAGTGCTGCTGCAGTGATGGGTTTTGGTGTCGAGGGGGTCTGGGGGGGACAGGGGCTGGGCGGGCGCAGGGTGACGGCTGCAGGGCAGCATTGTTTCCCCGTGGGTCTTTGCCTGCTGGTTTTCCGGCCCCCCCCAGTTTCCTCCCCAGAGGCCAGCCGGGTGTGAGCCCACGAGACACAGATTTCTCTGATTAGGCAACGCTGGGCAGCCTCTCCCCTTTCGCTTTCAGCTGCCTCTTCCTCCCCTTCCCCAGAAGCAGCCCCGAGCATCCGGCCCCGAGCGAAGCGGCACCCGCACCACGACGGGCACCGGCCACGGCACTGCCATGGAGCCGAGCGCGCAGGAGCCCCTCGTGAGGAAGACGAGCTCCTCGTATCGGACCTTCCCCCAGAGCGCTGTCAAGAGGCTCGACAAGGAGTACCTGCGGTAAGGGCCAGGCTAGGGCCATGGGGCTGGCTGCGGGGTGGGCTGTGCCCCCCGTCCCGAGAGCGCTGGGCTGGGGGGAGCTGGTGGAAGAGCTGCTTCATGCTGCTGTCATCCCTGGGTTGCTTCGAGATGGGCTCTCATCCCGCCCAGGGCGTGCGGTGCCGGATGAGCCCGCCTGGGAGAGCTGCGGGTGCGCGTGCTTTTGGGCATCCGACTCCCGTGGGGACGTAAGGTCCTGCTGGGGGGCACGGGGGCCTTGAAAAGAACCCCCTCCCTGCTCTGCCGGGATGAGCCGGCTGCCAGCGGGGTCTGTGGTGCCGCCCGGTGCAGGTTCTGCTTTTCTCAGTTTGTTGAACCTCCTGAAAACTGCCCGGCGCAGAGGAAAGCATCGGCGGTGCCCAGGGGGACGGGCTCTCGCCCCCCGCCACATGGCAGGAGCGGCTGCTGCTCCACTCGGAGACACCCCACCAGCCTGGGGCTGTGCAGGGACATTCCCCAGGAAAATTTCTCCGTGGGTGTCACGAGAGCCTCGGCAAAGGCTGGGGGAAGCTGCAAGACAGAGTTAAAGTTTCTGCCGGGTGCGATAAGGGCACCCGACACATCCTTCTCGCTCCGTCCCTCCCTCAGGAGCCTCCACAACAAGCGGCTCTACCTGGCTGCGTTTGTCGCTGTCCTGGGGAACTTCAGTTTCGGCTTCGCCCTGGTTTACCCCTCACCCGTCATCCCTGCGCTGGAGGCTCACCCCAGCCCCGCGCTGAGGCTGGACCAGCACACGGCATCCTGGTTCGGGGTAAGGAGCGAGGTTGTCCCTGCCGGGGGTGAGGAGCAGAGCCAGCGGGTGTGCGGGGGGAGCCCAGACCCACCGCGGCCCCTCTCTGCGTCTCCCCACAGTCGGTGTTCACGCTGGGAGCGGCGGCGGGGGGGCTCAGCGCCATGCTCCTCAATGACCGCCTGGGCCGCAAACTGAGCATCATGTTCTCGGCGCTGCCCTCCGCCGTGGGATACGCGTTGATGGCCGGCGCCCAGGGGATCGGGATGCTGCTGCTGGGCCGCGTGCTGACGGGCTATGCCGGCGGCGTGACGTCCGCCTCCATCCCGGTAACGTGCCGTGAGAGGGAGTTTGCCAGGGATTCGCGTGGGGGGAGACGGGGCGGTGCCGTGGCTGAGCCTGGGGCATCCGGCTGCTTTTTGGAGCCATCAGCAGAGCTCCAGGGCTGTGGCTGGGCGATTGGGGCGGGGGGAGGATGCGCTGGGCTAGTGGCCCCGACACGGCCAGCCCCAGCTGCCTTCACAGCGCTGGACCGACTTGCCCACAGAAAAGGGAAGGCAGGTCCACCATCCCTGCCCTGTTCCTACGGGCGGTTATTTCCTCCTGTGTTTACCAAAGGCCGACCTCGTGTTGCATGCAGAGGGGAAGGCAAGAATTGAGTAACCCTGGGGCATGTCTTTCCAGCAACGGGAGTCTGAGCACGCTGCTGGAGCACTTCTCCCGTGCGGGGGCGAGGGAGGGAAGCGGCCGTGCCTGCAGGGCCGTCCTCTCCTCCTGCCAGGACCCGCTCATGCCGCCGGACTGGTCATGTTTCCACCCAAGAGGGCAGTTTCCCAGCAGTTTGGGTTTCCCCTGGCTGCAGTGGATGACTGCGAAGTGACAGAGGACAGGTTTTGGTGGTGACGGCTATATATTGCATCTCTGTTAACCATGTGTTGTCCCCCTCCAGGTCTACATCTCGGAGATCTCCCACCCCGGGGTCAGAGGCTTGTTGGGCGCTTGTCCTCAGATCATGGCTGTGCTGGGCTCCCTCGTCCTGTATGCACTGGGCAAGTATCTCGGTGTTCGGAGGGCAGGAAACCCTCGGCGAGACCTTAGGGAAGGGGAGTTTATTTTAAACAATTTTCTCGGCAAGTTGGTGGATTCCTTCCCCTGGCAGCCAGCTCACAACCACCACCACGGGTGTGCAAAGGGGGGCTGGAGAGGATGGCCTGTGCGTAACCCACGCGTGCGTGTGTGCTCGGAGGGATGAATCCATCACCCCCGCAGACCCGTGGCCATCCCTGTGCCTGCAGACCGGGGTCCTGCCGAGCTTTCACCAGGGCTGAAGGGCAGCACGCATGCTTCTCCTGCCAGCGTGGATCTTGCTGGATCCTCTAAGATTTGGGGGAGCTTGCTGGAATTTCCCCATATTGAACAACAGCTGAAAAAGCTTCTTTGCTCGGAGAAAAACAGGGAAAAATCCCCCTCTAGTCTTTGGGCTTTTTTTTTTCCCCCCCCTCTGGGTTTATTAAATCTCTCCATGGGGAAGCAAGGCCAGGACTCCCCTCCTAACCGTGCTGCTCCGGCAGGGCTGGTCCTGGACTGGCGCTGGCTGGCCGTCGCAGGGGAGGTGCCCGTGCTCGTCATGATCGTCCTGCTCTGCTTCATGCCCAACTCGCCCCGGTTCCTGCTCTCCCAGGGGAAGGATGACGAGGCCCTGGGGTCGCTGTGCTGGCTGCGGGGCAAGGACACAGACTACGCCCGGGAGTACGAGCAGATCAAGGACAGCGTGAGGAAGCAGGTGAGGAGGCTCACCTCCGGCACGGGGGAGATGTAATGTGAAAACTGCAAAATCCAGCCTCCTTTGGGCAACTCCCGAGCCATCTTCTGGGTACCGCGGTGGAGCCCAGAGGTGGTAACACCTCGGCTTTCTGCCTTTGTCCTCTCCAGAGCCGGCGAGTTTCCTGTGCTGAGATCAAGGACCCCTTCATTTACAAGCCCATCCTGATCGCAGTGGTGATGAGGTTCCTGCAGCAGCTCTCCGGTGTCACCTGTGTCCTCGTGTACCTGCAGTCAATATTCAAGAAAACCTCAGTCATCCTGGTGAGCCCTGGGGTTTGGCCTGTGCTCACACTGCTCCGTCTTCAGTGATGGCTGCCCCATGCTCCAACTCCCCTGCAGCTCTAAGACCCCAACTTTGAAGCCTTTTTTTAAAGCACCTGGTTGGCAGCAATGGCTGAGCACCTGCCCTGCATGAGGATGGGAAGCAGGACTGGCCCCACTGTCTCCCCGCTCTCCTCCTCCTCTTCCGGCTCTTCTTCTCTGGTCTCTTATTATGGGAGGATAGCTTTGACAAAGGCATCAGCCAGAGTCAAGGCAACACATGTAGGAATTTGTGTTGCCCTCTCCCTGGCTCTTTCCCTGGCTCTCCCATCTCAGCTTCCCCACTGCTTTTGCCGTTGCAGAAACCAGAGTACGATGCAACTCTTGTTGGCTTGGTACGTCTGTTCTCAGTGATGATCGCTGCTGTGTCGATGGATAAAGCTGGGAGGAAGATTCTTCTTTTTGTATCAGGTATGTCTCGCTGTTGTGCAAGGGAAGCTCTTATTTAAGGATTTCCAGAAGCTCTGCAAACACGCAGGAGTGGAAACTTCGGCCATACAGGACTTGGGCAAGGAGTGGGGGAGGTTTCTTTCCTTTAGCTCGTGAGCAGAGGCGTTCCCGGGAGCTCAGCCCTTGGCACGGAGGTGATCACTCACCCATCAGGCCCACTATGCTGTTGCATCTCTCCACAGCTGGCGTCATGTTGGTCTCCAACCTGACCATGGGGCTCTATATCCACTTCATGCCAGCTTCTCAAAACGGCACCATTGCCAACAAGACCCTGGTGAGCTCTGCCAACCTTCCTGCTGAGCCGACCAACTACATCACCCTCATCCCTCTCCTGGCGACCATGTTCTTCATAATGGGTAAGTGCAGAGAGCGAGAGCCCAGGACCCACAGCACAGGGCTGGATACCAGCCTGGGGGGATGTTTCTCATCTGAGACAGGGTGATACAAAGCAAGGAGATTTGGGCTTGGAGTTGGAAGGCAGGCAGATATCCCTGGAAGACCAAGAAAGATGGCATCTGAAGTCACTTTGAGGACTGACAGAGCATGGATGGGGGGAATAATGATTGATGCGGGAGCAGGGCAGGACTGCACAGGGCTCTTCTGCGCTCTCCAGTGGGCTTTAAAGCCTCAACAGCCTCACCTTGCCCCTCCTCCCCTGCAGGTTATGCCATGGGCTGGGGCCCCATCACTTGGTTGCTGATGTCGGAGATCCTCCCTCTGAAAGCCCGTGGGGTGGCCTCGGGCCTCTGTGTCGTCGTGAGCTGGCTGACAGCCTTCACCCTGACCCAATTCTTCCTCCGGGTCGTGGTGGGTACTGCCCCGGGAGGGTGTCTGGCAGCCCCTCCTCAGACCCCTCTGCACCAGCTCATGTCTGCTTTCCGTCCCGCTTTCCAGGAAGCCTTCGGCCTCGAGGTGCCCTTCCTATTCTTCGCTGTCATCTGTGCCGGGAACATCTTATTCACAGGCTGCTGCATTCCAGAAACCAAAGGCAGATCCCTGGAACAGATCGAGGCCTTCTTCAGGACTGGCCGGAGGTCGTTCATGAGGTAGGAGCTGCCATCTCCCAGCCGTGCCAGGCCACCAGTCCACACGCTCAAGGGCAACAAAGAAAATGGTTGTGCTGCTGGAGGTGGAGGCTGGAGCTCTCTGCGAAGGCAATGGGAGAGGACCGGGCGGCAATGACTCTCTTGCTTTGGATGTAGAAGTTGCCAGCTGGAACTTTACCTTCTCTTCCTGCCATTCAACACTACGTGTTGCTCTCTGGGCAACATGTCAACCTGAGGTATGGGACCAGGTAACCAGTGCCAGGCTGGAGATAAAGAAGTCCTGGAAAACAGAACATTTGGCTGTGAACAAGAGACCATGCCTGTCCTTTGCTCAGCAGCCACCCAAGCAGCCCGAGAGCCCCAGGGTTTGGCTGGAACAGAGTTAACAGCTGTAGCCGTTTTGGCAAAAGTTCATCATGTAGTTGCAAGAATAAAACAGTTTTGCCTCCAACTGCAAGATGTTGCCTTGATTTGCAGAGGAGGGAGCTGCAGGCGGGTGGGATGGGAGAGGCAGACCAGGACTGTGACAAGGGGACCGCAGCAGCCTGCAGCTTCCCCGATGAGTCTCACGTACTTAAGGACTTTGAAAGAGGCAGAGCCAGATATTTTGTACAAAAAGCTGCCACGTTTTATTGCTCTAAAACCACACATTACACTAGAAGCCTAATGAACAAGACCAAATAGAGTTCACAAAGAAAATCCAGGACAAAACAAAGAACAGACCAACATTCAGCTGTAGTGCAAGTGATTCACTAGGAAAGACACAGTAGGTACCGACAATACTTTGTACTGGGGCGGGTCCTTCCCCCCCAGGGTTTTACTCACCCACAGAGAGGAAGGTGGATGCACCTCCATCATGGTTGTGCGTGGAGCCTCCACCTCCATCACTCTGATATTTCAACTGCATAGTTAGCAGCAAATCGCTCTTACCCCTTTCCCATGTGTCCTGCAAGATTAAGGACTTTTAAAAATGTTTTTAGAGCCTAACCCTAGGTAAAACACAGCTGCAGGAGGTGCTTATGGCTGCGAGGAATGAATGGCCTTACTGAGTACTACATCCAACCCAACTCCTCCCAAAGGGGCAGAACAACAAAGGCTGAGCTGGAGGATGATTTGCCCAAGCATTTGTCCAGCCTCCTGAAATGCACTTGGCACCCCGAGGTCTGGTGGAGATGCTCGTGTCCTCCCATTCCTGGAACATTCAGCCTGCTGTGACAAGGAAGCATGGGGTAACATAGCGTATTTGACCCAGATCTCAAGATATGACGACTACTACTTAGATCCCCTGCAGCAGGAGATGAGAGAAATCACCTAAGAGAAGATGTGCTATCAGAGGATTCATTTAAAGCAGTCTGGGACAGAGGAAGAGAGGTGGGCCAAAATCAAAACCACAGAGAAAAGTCAGTATTAGACCTAACCTTTGCAGCTGAGACCCATTTCCAGAAAGATGTTCAGCCCTGGCTGGAATATGACTGTTTCTAAGCATGGCCTGATTACAAGAGGTCTCAAGAGCCTCTGGTTTCCACTGGCCTTCTGAAGATCAGGATCTCTGGCAGCCCTGTGCTAGAGCATTGTCTTTCTCACATGGCTATGGACCAGGTCTTGATATCTTCACTTCAGTGAAACCCTTCCCTGAAGACAGTGGATGTTTTTTCCTGAGGAAAAAATGACAAAGATGAATTGAGCTTCCCAGGGCTCAGCCTAAGGAGGAAGTGCCCAAATATGAAATGAGGTTGGACTCTTCAGGTCCTGCGAGAACCTCATTGGAGAAGCATTTTCTGAGTGACCTCCTGTCTTCCGTATAGAAAGTCGGAGGGTTTTTGCTACAACATTTAGAGTCTGAGAAATCACAGTGGCTCTTTCCAGAGGTAGAATGGTCTTTTTATTCACTGCACACACAGAGAATCAATCGGTGTTACAAAATCAGCTCCTGCCCAGAGCAGCGAGGTCTGGGTACGCAGCAGAAAGAGAGCTTCTGCTCTTCTCTTCATGCCCAATGCACAGCCCCAGGGGACAGCGGAGCTCATATGCACAAGTGCTATCAGCTTCATGACTGAATGAGACATGGGAGAGCTGCATGCTGTATAAATGCATGGGGGTAAGAAGCGCACAGCTCACGTGGTGAATGGTGTAACGGTCCGTTGCTAAGGGCACGTATGCTGCCAGTACCCAGGTGTCTTTCCACGCTCGTCAACAACTCACTGTAGTCACTGCATCACCCGCTCTTGAGTTCTCATGTAACAAAACTTCTGTCCTATCGTCTCCCAAGAGGTCTTTCCAAGACCTGGCAAGCAGAACCTCTTCCATGGAGACCCTGTGGATTAGCCATCCAGCCTGGACGCCATCAGCGGGGACTGGGTCGAGCCTGTAAAATCTCTAGAGCAGGGCTTTTAACTTCATTTATCCTTACACAGCTCCAAGCACCCTGATGGTGCCTCTAAACACAACTAATAACCACCATGCACTGTGAACGGGCATATTAACTACTGTGATGCTACTACTCTAAAGGTCCTTTCTATCTCCACAAAAACAGTCTCTTGCCCACACGGAGGTAAGACCATCCACTAACTGTCACTACAACTCTTAAAAGCCATGGGGGCTGTCACCAAGCCACATCTGCAATGATGGCAGCATCTGGCTTGGTTTCGGCTGCACCACAGACAACTGAAATTCCCAGGAGCTCCCACTCCAGACGTCCATCTGTAGGCGTCAGCACTCTTGCAGCACGGATCTGAGACACCTCCTGTTGCGGCAGGCACAGACAAACTGAACAGACCCCGTGTCTTTAAGCGTTGCGGCCAAAGGCTCCAGCTCAGCTCTTACAGAAGAGCCCCTGAGGCCCCTTTCCAACAAAAGCGTTGAGCTCAGAGCGGAGCTTTGCAACCTGCTAACGGTGGCAGAGCTGATGCAGATCGTTCGCTTGCCTGGGCCCCAGTGTCAGACCCAACTGCCACAAAACACAGCACGACAGCGCTGCTGGCGTCCAAGGGAGTTCTGCCGTCGGTGCCAAGGGAGCAGAGCAGACCCGTCTGTGCCAACAAGCCCTCCGGGTGACCTGGAGCAGCACCTGCCTGCGGCAGCCCCAGGGACGGCTGCCGGTCTATGGCATCAGGACAATCAGATGAAGCCAGCGAGGGTCCTACCAGTTCTGTGGTTCCTCACCCCGGGCGTAGATCAGCCTGCAAGCATTACTCTATCGTCTCTGCTTTGCCTTTTGCCTCCTGTCACTAAAGCTACTGTGGAACTACTCACAGAGCAAAGCAGTCACTACCAAAGACATGCTCGTAGCTACGTGCATCAGTCTGCAACATTCCTCTACTATACACTACTTAACTCCCCAAACCCCCCTGAAATCAAAGCAGATGTCCTGTTTGCTAGGCAGAACTCTGCACTTCAACCGTCCAGTAAAGGTACTGCACAGGGACGCCGCTGGCTCGAAGAGCTGAGAAGCTATTACCACTGAAGCGTCCCACGGGCTGCAGCGCGTTCCTCCCGCAGCACCCCATTACCGCAGGCGGCGTGACCCACGCGGGAGGCCGTGGTCCCTGCACCCGTGCACGAGGCAGGCCGATGCCCCACGTATGGCATGCAGCGACAGGGATCAGCCCTGAGCTGGGAGCTCCGAATGGCACAGCCTTTATTGAAACGAGCTGCACCTGGGCTGGCGGTGCCTGTTCCGCGTCCCAGACAAGCTGGTGTCAGAGCAATCACGGTTCAGAGGCCGGGGGGGAAAGGAGCTTAGCGCAAAGCGGCTACCCAGCGTCCAGCTGCAAGGGCCCGTGTGTGTAAGTAAACCCGAGCCGCGTTCCTGACCGGTGTAAATCCTCACACCTCCCTGAACGCCAAGGAGGAAACAACAGCTAACGTTAGCTGGCGGCTTAGCCCCCCGATCTCCGGGGACCGCTCTGCTCCTGCTGCAATGCCCACGCTACACCCGTACCCAGCCACCCCCTCCAGCAGCGGCTCCGTCCCAGGCTCTGCCGGGGATGTTCCGGTGTCGTTCAGCTGACGTGAACGCGCACCGTACCTAGAGGAAGGACGCGTTATATAGATAGCTTCCAACGCAACACTGCTCAGAAGCCACAGCGTGGCTGGCGGACAGACCCTTCTAACAGACAGCAGTCAGCCTCCAACAGCGTTTCTCAGACAGCAGTGCAACCCCTCTGGTACCCCAGTGATTCAAATGGGACCACGAAGCGTTGGTGGCAGCGGGAGCTCAGGTCCCAGGGCAGAGGCGTAAGAACAGGCTGCAGTCCCCGCTGCCACTGCTCCCCACAGCTGCTCCCTGCCTTGGCTGCCAAGGGAGCCCAAACCTCCAATACCAGCACCTACAGCCCAGGTTTCCTCCCTTCTCTCTCCCAGAAGAGGGGGGGAAACAAATTTTGTCAAGCCAGTGGCTCAGAAGATGACAAAGGTCAAAGGACAACACACTTTTCAAAAGTCTGAGAAATGTTCTGAAGGCTGAAAATGGGATTTTACAGCATCCCAGTTACAGCAGCCAGGGCTCTCCCTGGGTTCAGAGACCCCCCAATGAAATGAGGTAGTCCTTTGAAGGACAGGAAACAGAGCACTCCTTTCTCCTACGTCCAGAGAAATTGAGTCCCATCAAAATACTTAAATAACTAGAAATAAATTATTCCCCCTTTTCCTAATCAAAACAAAAAGCAATCACATAAAAATCAAATAAATTAAAACCCCCAGAAGAAACCGTGACGAGAAGAGGGGGATCTGGACTTAGCGAGCAGTTTTGTTCTGCATGATACAAAGCAAACAGAAAATACAATGTGAAAATCACTGATGGAGCCTGGAATAAAGAATTAAGACATCCCAGCTATCCACGCTGAAACGGTACAGGCTTCTCTACGTTTGCAAAGGAAGGATATGCCACCTTCCCGTGCAAAACCAGCTCAGGACTGATGCAAAAAACATGAGCCCAAAGACAAAGGCTGTAGCAGACACAAGCAAAGAGCAGGTCCCTTGCACAGAGGGATGGGTCACGGGAGCAGGAGCAGATGCAGGGAGTGAGAGATAACAGAGCAGAGTCCCGGGCTCACGAGAGAAGGATGCTCTTGCACATCAGTAACCCTTATACCAGCAAAAAAAACCCCGCTTGGCTCAAGCAATAGTACCCTTTTTCAGCTGAGGTAAAGCAAACCTCACTTCCCTTCTTCTCCAGTAAATGAGTGAAGCTTAAGAAAAGTACCCTTATTAAGACAAAGTAATTCATTCTTATAATTCAAGTAAATTGCAGTAACTGCCTGCAGCTGCATCCAGAGGAAGGGGGGACTGTGCTTTGGAGGTATGGGGGTCTGCCCCAGCACCTCTGGCAGCTCCTCTGCAGAGATGGTTAGTGGCTTTATACAAGTTTTTTGCTGGAATTCCTTTCCCGTGCAGCGATGCCTCTGATGCCTGGCCTAACTGCACCCATACTAAAATATACCCAGGGGAAGAAGGCCAAGCTTAAGCATCACCACGTATTGCTAAACCCTGGGTTAGCGTTTTACACCCGGGAAGGGCCACACCAAAGCACGTTACTAAAAATGCGTAACACGCAATGGCGGGTTGCCCTCGGGCGTGAGGCCAGCAGCTCCCTGACTGCCATGAGACCAGCGCAGGCAAGGAGCTGGCACATCAGCTCTGTCCCTCCTCACCCCATCCGGAGAGCAGCTCCCAAATGAGCACGGCATCCTCGGCTCGTTCTCAGGCATCACTCCAAAGAAAGGCTACCTACCTAAAGGCTACCAAAGAAAGGCTTGTAAAGCAGCACTCAAAGAGCCAGCACCTCTGCAGGAAAAAGAAAAAAACAAAATAGGGGGACTGTGAGATATTTGGTTGAGGGTTGAGGAGGAGAGAGGGGCCAACGCGCTGAGGTCTGGCTGCTGGTGTGAGAAGAGGGCACAGCCTGCCCCAGCCCCTGAGATTTCCAGTTGCTGCAGTGTCCAGGGAAATCATGGCATAACAGAGAAGGGAGTGGGCAGAGGGAAGGGCAGAGTGGATTTCTGTATCTTCACCATCTCAGTGTCCAAGAGAGGTTACCCCGAGCTCGCGTGCTTCAGAGAGCCTGTCCCTCTAGGGACCCCGTGAGCTTCTCTTCATCCGTTTGCTTCTGCTGCTGGTGGATCCGAGCATAGGAAATGGCATCTCCCCTGCAGAGAGAAGGGACAGCGTGGGGATGTGAGCTCCGGGTGCCCACCACGGTGGGTACAGCACCTGGCAGAGAGGTCTCCCAACTGGGGCCCAGGCTTCTCCATGCCGAGGGATGCCGAGAGTTAAATGAGACTTGCTGGCCCTCTCCAACCCCACCAAAGCTGCTCACCGCCCTCAGAGCTGGGCCCATCCGTCCAACGGCTGCAGAAAGAGGGCTGGGACCCACAGGGCAACCTCGATTGAGCTCCCAAGGAAAAGCTCAGAGCTTCAGCAAACCCTAGGACCTTCCCTCCCAGGGCTTTGAGACGCTGGCAGGGAGATGTTGTCTGGCAGCACTGACACCTGAAAGCACGGTTAGTACAAGAGGAAAGCACAGCCCGAGGGAGGCAGATGGGGGTGAGGGCTGGAGGTCCACCTTCCCCTTCCCTCCCCTCCACAAGCAGACAGATCTCTCTTACTTCTTGCCGAGTGCCGACAGGCCATAAAGCACGCCGGTGGCAAACGCGATGGCATTTCCAAAGAGCGTGGTCAGCGTCAGGCTGAGCATGACAGGGAACGCAGCCATCCTGGAAGACAGAAGCAGCCCTCAAAGCTGGGCTCCGCTCCCCACGGGACGCGGGGACGCTCGTCCATCGCGGCGTGCCCGCGTGCATCCCAGCGCGGTTCCCGGGATGGCTTCACCACCACAACACGCCCCAGGAGCATCCTCACCCGCAGTAGAAAGCGGCTTTCTGCCAGGGCCGCAGCTTGTCCGCCCTCGCAGAGACGGCATTCGCAAACTCGATAAACTGGCAGCAGAAGGGGGCTTCGCACAGGAACAGGACGAAAGCATTGAGCCTCCAGATAGAGCAAACCAGAGTTAATCCTGCCTGCGTGGCCCAGGGCAGGGGTCGGCAATGTCCCCGGGCCACCAGAGACCAGCCGCTCCCGTGCCCCAACGCAGGCAGAAGGGAATGGCAGGGCTGGACCCCACTGCGCTCCCTCCCTGCTTCTTGATAATTCCCAAACCCTGGTGCCCCAGACTTATTTTGGATAAGGGTATCTCAGTATTTACCTAAAAAGGGGTGAAGAAAGAATATAAATAGAATAAACCCAGCATCTCAACCTACCCGATGGAGCAAGATCTGGCAATTCACAGAGCCCGCAGAGCCTGACGGATGTTTCACTCACGTCCACTGCCCAAGCAGGGCAGCTCTGCCCCTTGCCCAGTGGCACCTAATTAACCAAACCTCCTCCCCAGCAGAAAAAAGAAAAGAAACTCTACTCACATCATCCACACGCCAGCCGCGATGTTCAGGGGGTTGATGGTGACACAGTTCCAGAGACCAGCGAAGGCACAGGCTGGAAAGCAAAGAGGCTTTCAGTGACCATGAAGACCAACCCAGTGTGCCCACGGGGATGGCGGGGACGGAGCCCGGCAGGCAGGGCTGGCTTCTCCTCCCTGCTCTGCCCTGCAACGGGACCTCGCAGCCACACCAGCATGATTTTGCTCTCCTGGATTTTGGGCTGTTTTGCAGAGTGGGGACTGCCCAGAAGAGCCCTTGCCTTGGCCGGCACCTCTTGGCACTGCAGAGCACCTGTACAGACCAGCACAGCAGGGTGGGTGGAAAGGTCTGATGGCCCGAACAGGAGCCCAGGGTGCAGGGGAGAAGGTTTGTTCCCAGCTCCTCCAGTCGGGCGTCCCTTTGCTGCGAATGCTTGGTGTCTCAGACACTTGCACAACTATTTCACTTGCGTAGAACAACGGAGCATTTGCTTTTACGTAGAGTCACGTACGTGGCACCCTGGTTTTTATTTGCTAAGGAATTACTGCTTTGTCCTGGGATGAACAAAGAGGTCCCAGCAGGCACCCGTCTCTGAGCAGCACGGGAAAAGTTCAGCAAAAACATGACTTGGAGCACCAAGGCACGCAGGCAAGCAAGCAAGCAAGCAGAGGTGAACCTGGTCTCAGCCACACAGCGCTGGGTCCGCACTAGAGATGGGCAGAAAAGAGCCAAGTTTGGGTCTCCGCCAATACAAATGGAAGCGGATGCTAGATCAAGCAGAGCCCAAAATAGCCCCAGCACTCCTGATTCTGTAATGCAAGGAGAGGAACCAGGCAGCAGCGTCCAAGCCGAGGACGCACGCACCTCCTTCCTGCCTCATTAAACTTGCAGAGCGTTCCTGGCACTTGATACGGCCCTTTTCCTCCGCCGCTACCAACAGGCTGCCGCTGCTCACCTGGGAACCCGAGCCCAGGCAGGGAGGGCAGCGAGACACGGACTGAGTCCACAGTAACCACCACCCCCCTGCAAAACTCCAGCTAAAATCATACAGCCCTGAAAGGCTGTCTTGGGGATGATTAGCGGCACAATGAAGAGCAGCAGAGTCCGTCTCAGAGCGAGACCAGCCTGGGTTTGGGTATTTCAGGTGTCTGCTCGTGTTTTGCTAAGGGGATCCCTGAGCAGAGCTGCCGTGAGCAGTCCTGACCTTCAAAAGCCTGGCACATGTTTGCAAGGTTTCTTTTAAGCAGTCACTGCTGAATCCTCGAAGTTCCCTTAAAAATAGTCATCCTTCTTTACCCGACCGGGAAACAGAACTGCAGGCCTATGACAGGACCGATCGAAGGACATCCCACAAGCAAGTGACCTCTTGGTTTTAGGAAACAACCAAACAAGGTTTTTTTTAAAGGCTTCCTAGGACTATTCCACAGGACCCAAAAAGCTTTCGGAGAATCCTGCAAGAACAAGATCAGCCAGCAGAGGAGAAACGCCAGAGGACGTGTTAATATCCGTGCTCCAAGGGCACTTCCCATCCTCCCATCGCAAATGGACCAGTGCCAGCGTCCCCACGCTGCAGGGGAAACTGAGGCACTGGGGTGGGATGATCTGCTCACGGCCACACATGCAAACGGCTGGAGAGCTGGAAAAGCAATGGCAAGCGGGATTGCTGGGAGCAGCGGGCAGCTGGGAGAGCAGGGCACAAGACGGAGGTTTCTAATTCTTCTCTGTGACCAACAAATCCTTGGACGCTGATGAAAGAGGAGCTCAGGGGAAGCACCGCAGGCTTGTGACACTTGCTCTCCCCCAGGAAAGCACGCTTCTGAAAATAATGCTAAATGACTTTCTGGCATTTTATAATTAGCAGAACAGCAAAAAGCAGGTGCATCTCGACTACCCCCAAAACACAGCCAGGGTTGGGGCAGAACCCTGCCTTGCTGAACAGCACGGCAGAGCGTAGAGGTCCAAGCGGTTCACAGCTACAAAACTGGTCTCCACCACAGAACGAACCGAGGGAGGCAGAATGTTATTTTCCAAGCAGGTTTTTGGCCTTAGTCTTTTTTTAATCTAGCCAACCAGGGGTTGTTTTGTCAGGGTTCTGCTTTGGTTTTGTCCTCAAACACCCCAAAACCACCCTCGAGCACTAAGCGTCCCTGCAGGAGTCTCAGCTAAGCAGCCGCCCCCCTTGCCAATGGGCTAATGACCCAGCAAGCCTGAGCTGAGCAAGCCCCTATGTCAGCACCAGCACCAACCAGCGGGAAAGGAGTCAAAGGTTTATAATTGCAGGAACACTGCGCTCGGTGGCGGCTGCCAACAGCCACAGAGATAACGATTGGGTGACCTTCCGTCTCCTCCGCAGAGCAGCGCATCCCACGGCAGCCTGGTACATCCTTGTCCCACCGGGACAGGATCGGCTCCTGCCTCAGTAGCCAAAAGGGGATGGAGCTGCCAACCAGAGACTTCTTTTTGCAAAATAGAGGCCTCGCAATAGGTTTAAAATGCGGATAATGCTCCATGGCACGTAAGCTATGGAAGACAGACGGTTCTGCCATTTGTTTAACTGCTGTCCCATCCCGAATCCCTGAGGAAGCACAAATAACTGGGAGCTGAAATGGGGGGGGGAAGAACACCACCCCCTACAAAGGCTCTATTCATTTCAAGCAGCTGGTCACTGTCCTCAACCCAAGCCTATTTTTGCTCCTGGAGCATTTTAGAAAAGCCACAGACTCTCCTCGTCCTTTTACAAACAGGAACACAAGGGAGAGAAGGGACTTGGCCAAGGTCACCAAGCCAGCCTGCGCAAGAGCCAGAAACGGATCCCGAACCTCGTTGTTCTCGTTCCTGCTCCGGCCCCTGGACCTTTGTGGCTTAAGCAAGTTGTGGGCTGCAGGTGCTTGCACGTTGTCCGCCAGTCTCACCTCCACTAACAAAGTTTCTCTTCCTTTCTACAGGGAATTTTTCCTTCTGTAAGAAATAATCCAGCCCTGTAGCAGGACCACAAGCCAGTTGCTCAAAATCCTTATAAATTATTTCTGTTCTTTCATAGCAAGCTTTGAAAATAGCAGCCTTGCCGTGTTATTAGTCACCCCTTTTCCAAACTGTCCACCTTCAACAAGGTGATGCTGAACAAGGAGCATTTTGAAGAGGGCCGTTACTAGCACGGGGCATTGGAAGGTTGCCTCTTGCCACAGACCCCCATTTCCCTCCTCCTAAGAGGAGTCTGTGTCTCACACTGCCTCGTTCTCTGCCTGATGAACCTAACGAAGGGAGACTGTCAGGGCTACAGAGCAAGCTGTCCAACTCCCCAAATCATCGGCAATCCTGTCAAGAGCCTGGCTCTTCTTCCAAAAGCTTCTTCTCCCAGACTCACCCACATACGTAAAACTCTCAGCTTTCTTTTAAAAACAAGTCATGAGTTCTCAGAGCTGTGAACAAAAGGTTGGGAAAACAATCCGAGCATAATTCAGCTGCTTTGAAACATGAAGGCAGAGAAAAAAAAAAAAAATATCTACAAAGACTCGCGCTGCTTTTAAGCCATTCGTGAGCTGCTCTAGCGTGAGGTGGGCAACACGACCGGTGTGACCCAACAGCCACCCTCTCCAGCTCTTCACCCTCCACCTGCACCCCCTGAGCTGTGCATGGGGCAAAGCCACATAAAGAAAAGCACCGAGGCTCCGGCTACAGCCCCAGCCCGTGGGAAAGACGCCGCTACACTAAACCCCCACCTGGGACCTGCACTGGAGACACGTCCCAGCTGGTCTCTTGGCCGTCTGCCGGGACAAGAAGCACGGGGGCCCCAGGCAGAGCATGGGGAGGCCAGGACGTTTTGCCCCGTAAGTGCAGTCCTACCAAATCTTTTCACACCTCCAGAATTTCAGCACCTAAGACATAAAACAGTGAGAGCAGCATATGTTTTCCCAGCCTAGCCAAAAAGGGCTGCGACGAGCCTGCCCAGCGATACCACAGTCTACAAGGTCGGCTGCAGAAAGGCCGTGAGCTCGTGCAGGCAAGTCCCGAGGCAAGAGGCAGGCCTGGGAAGGGGGCAGAGAGGGGACCGGACGAAACACTGCAGCCGAGGGAACAAATCAGGGCTGACTGCACTGGCTGAGAAACACTCTTGTTTTACTAGAAGTTGTGGACCTGAAGCAGAAGAAATTCTCCATCCTGTGCTCTGCAGGAGATCAGACTAAGTGGTCATAACAGTCCCTCCTGCTTTTAAGAGCTATTAATCTCTCCACAGAATGTAGCAAAACAGCACTACAGGACAGGCTGATTTCTGGCAAAGTTGCAAAGACTCTTTCCCTGGGAAAATTTTTTTCAGCAGCAGGTAATTCAGAGCGCAGCCAACTCACTTTGCTGTACGCTGGCTCCCTTCTTCTCTGTGTCCAAGACTAAACCCCTTAAAAACACACAACACAAACCAAGTCCATTATTCGCCTTCAAAAAAAAAAACCCCAAAAACTACAGGCAGGCCTCCGTGATCAACAACAGGAGTAACAGGAAACCTGCTCCAACATTCAGAACGGGGAAAGAAAATAAGTTGCAGGTCCATACAAACACCCGACGGTCCGATAGGATGAACCTAATCCCCCGGCCCCTGTTCCAGCCCTGAACCTGACCCTGCTGAGTACCTGGTGCTGGCAGTAGAATCATCCCTGGTTTATCTGCCCACAGCCCTCCCGCAGGACCAGGGGCTGGGCTGCTGCTTCTCCCATCACTTCCAGCGAGTGCTTCACCCAAGGAGAAACTTGAGGATTTGCAGATCCCCCCGTGACGTCCCTTCTCCCAGGTGCCGAAGTTCAGCAAGTTCGGCGAGCGCAAAGCACATCCTTCGTGTGCCAGCTAAAACCACCCCAACTTCAGGCACGTCCACGGCTCTTCCTCCTGCCCGAAAGGCAGCAAACTGGTGTCTAGAGCAGACACAAGCCCGTAACCCCACAGGATTGTTTCACGACACACCCCCCCACGCAAACGTGACCCTAACACGAGGCAGCAGGACCCCGACACGCGCTTTCGCATGCACAAGCGGTGCCGAGGGGGAACCTTTGGCCGCAAGGGAAGGGGATACTTACACATGCCCCCGATGACCCCGGCAATCCTGCAGAGCCACCTGTACCACCAGGTCATGCCATCATCGGCGGAGGAAGCCGCTGGGTCAGGGGCTGCTGCTTGGAACTGCTCATCCTGCGAGCTCATCGCACCCCTGCTCCCGGGGGGTCAGGGGGCAGCACCCCGCTCCCCACCTGAGCCCCAGCAGCGCAGGATGTCCCCCTCCCCAGGTGACGCTCCCCCCTCCAGCCAGCCCAGGAGACAGCCCCTAAACCCAGCCCTGCCGCTGCTGGGCCTCTCCCCGCACCCCCATGCAGGGCCTGGCCCCCAGCAGCCCCCCCAGGGCTGACAATGGAGGGTCTCTGCCTGCAGCAGCGATGCCAGCGGCCGTGGGAGCTGCCTCCACGTCTGCCTGCGTATTGCATTGTGGGTCCCCTCCTCCAGCAGGCAGGGCTTTGATGTCACTGTCATTAAAAGGCTGGTGGGCAGAGCCCGTCGTGTACATATTCATAAGCAGCCACACAGGCATGCGGTCCACGCCAGGGTCTGGGGTGCACAGGAGCTCCGGGTCCTGCGTCCCCTGGCTAACAACTGGATGCTGTTATCCAGGCAGCCAGCGTCTGCTTGGAAGAAAGGGAAACACGAATTTTTGCATTAACGTGATTTAACAGCGTTACAAAATTCTGCCCTCGAGATAAGAGGGAACACTCCCCTTAATCTGAATGGCATCAGGTTTTGTCCCTAGAAAACAGGAGCAGAAGCAGGACTTTGCAAGTCAGAGATGTCCCAGTTGGCAACCTACTGATATCCAAACAAATGGTACAGGGGAACAGCCTCAATTCTCTTAAATTATAACGACAACAGCTGCATTTTTTGCAAATTAACATGGAGCATACAGTCAGTAACCAGAGCCCATCTCTGCAGACCAGGGACTCTGCGTAGTTGATCTGGAACAATAAATAGCAGTGAGACTTGGGATCCAGAGCAGAGTGGGAAGACAGATCCCATCTGCTAAAAGGTTACAAAAAAGGATTAAGAAAAGGATGTCTTTTCATTAACATCTCCTGTTAGACAGGAAATGAAGGCCCAGTGCCTGCATCACCCACGCACTGCAATGGGATAGCTGATATATCCAGCTCCTCGAGGATCTCGCTTCAAGAATATACTTTCTAGCTCTTCCAGGAACGGAACGTAAATCTGGAGGCTGGCAAGTAAAAAACTCCAGGCTTAACCAGCAAAAAACAACTATTAAGAAGACAGAAGAAAATAAAATTTTGCAGTTGTAAAAAGACGTCAGAGAATTCAACTGACAGAGAGCAGAAGCAGGGTTAAAACTGCCCAGGCAGAACCATTTATTGCATCCAGTGTGAAGAGCGAGGGCAGATGTGTCCAGCCAGGCTCCAGGTGCGGAAAAGACCCCTTAAGCAGTATACTGTGATTTTGAGGAGGATGACAGATTTGGACCAAAGCATGGTCCAATGTTCAAGATATTAAATAAAAACAACCTGAAAAATGTACTGAAATCAAACTTGAGTGAATATTTGTCACTGCTCTAAAATACCCTTCCTGCTACAACTTGTATCATGCAGTCTCAACAATCTCTCATTGCACAGTTCCTGTGAGATGAAGATACAAGCAGATTAATAGCACAGCTACTGTTCTTATCTGAGTAAATACATCTTGGCACCAAACTCATAATTAAGAGACAGAATTCTTTTATTTTCCCATAGAAAAGAAGTACTGGTATCACTATCAGATACATAATAGTAGAACCACAGGAGGGGTGGCTGGGGAGGGACCCCTGGATGTCATTTAGTCCTCCCATATAAAGCCAGCTGTCACCAGGGCTTGACCAGGTCAGCAGTGCCTTGGTCTAGCCAACTCCTGAAAACATCCAAGCTTTCCGAGTGACCTGTCCTAGAGCTGCACTACCCTCCTGGGCAAAGAAACTGTCTTGCCCTCACACATGTCTTTAGTCTTCTTGGGCTAGCAGTTTGTCCTCATACATATCTTTGCCTTCTTTATAACATTTCCAGAATTTCAACGGCCTCGGTTTTAAGGGGAATTTACACTGCAGGAGAGTGAACTTAATGGCTAAACCATAATCATAGCTACTTGTGGTATACAGAGGTTTGTAATGGGACACTGAGCCACTGAGAAATTAAATTACTATCCTAAAAGGTCACAGCGTATTACAGAAGCAGGACCCCAAGGCTTCAGTGTCCAAATCACTAACTGCAGACATGTAAACCGCATTAATACCAATCAACACAGACAGAAAATCCGTATGAGGACTATTTGTAAATATTTGGTAGTTACATGTCTTTTGCATAACTTTTATAAATATTAACTGAGATCCCAAAGGAGTCAGTAGATATTGTTGTTCTTACTCAATAGATAGGGAAGCAGTTTCAAAAAGATTAAATGACTCGTGTGACCTCGAGCAGTGAACAGGCAGCAGTGACTAACTGGATCACAGCCTTTCTCAGTGCAGTGGCCCTGGCCCCTTTTATTTGGGCTCAATAGCACGATATTCAGCCCAGAAACTAGTTCGGTGATCCTTAACATTTTCATGAAATTCAATTTCAGCTTGGCTTCCTGTTGACTGCCAGAAGAATTGTTGTTTCCCATGGAACACCATCGTCTTCATGGTGCTTACATCACGGACCTGCATAAAGAAAGACCAAACCATTAGATCATAGCAGCCTACAAGTGAAGTACCCACAAAATACTAGGGACTTGCAAATTGGTCGCTCAGGGGGAAAAGCTGCCCTATACAAAGGTTAGAAGAAATACAGTAGGCATCAGTAGTGCTCATTCACATCTACGTCTACATAACAGAGATCAGAGTCTGACCCTCTAGGATTTGTGATTGAACTTTGCATCTGGATGGAAATCTCTAATGAGGAGATGGGTCCGTTCCCATCCAAATCATCCCCTTTAGGTTTCTGACTCACCAGGATGTAATTAAAATGTGTTTGGTTGCTCTCATTGCCCAGGTCAATATATAGGGCGCGGATAGCTATGCGATGCCGAGGAGCCACGTTGATGAAGGTCCGACACACTACTTCTTGCCTGTCATCAGGCAATTGCACAGGATTCACTATTTCACCTTGGGGACCAAACAGCTGCTTGTCACAGTCTGAGAGGGGGAAAGGGAGCAGAAAAGAAAATGATTTAGAGAAGTGTCCAGCATCTCCAAGAAATCATTTAAATTAAACACAGGCAGAAAAGTTTCTCTAAGGATTTTCATCTGGGAACCTCCAAGCATCAGCAAACACCTGCAGGGGGCTTGCCTTTAAAACAGAGGGGTAGTCCACAAGTACTATTAATTCCAACACTCCTCAAGAAGGGGCTTAGCTCATAAAAATGAAGCAAGGTTTCCATAGATTTCCATGGGCAACCATGATCCATGGAACTCCGTGGGCCTTGTCACGGGTGCCTTAATCTAAAGCAATAGCAAAGCTTTCAGTAAGGTACCTTGGTAATATTTTTTAGTTGCAGTTCTGCTGTTGTACTGAAGAATGACCCCATTTCCTGGCAGCAAAACACGCTGTTTCACAATCAGTGTGTTCGTTCTGGAATTTATCAGTGACAAAGGGAGCTTCCTGCAGCCTGTCCGCCACATCATTCGCCCAGAAAACAGCACTACCTCACCTGGAATAGATGAGCACAGGGACTAGAAACAGTTTTACTTCAAGTAAAAGGCCACAACCTATCTTATATAGGTCTGGAATCAAGTAATTTGTGCATCTTGTCCCCATCTTATCAAAATCTGTCATGAAAAAAGTCCAGTTAACTAATCTAACTGTACTGATTCCAGCAAGAGGGTATACTACAGAGAGAGTTTATAACAGGTCAAAGCAAGCAGCTTCTTTAACCCCATAAACTCCTTTCATCTCATATCTATCAACAAAACAGGTAAGAAACCATTATGTAGGGGGAGGAATGGCATCATCTTCATTTAGTCCCATCTGGCAATGACTTGGTGGGACAGAAAAACTTCTAAAATGGTTTCAGAGATTACACAGGCTCCAAGGCAGCAAGAAGCTTTCAGGGCACCAAAAGCACAGGGGCAAAAGAGGTGCAGATTTCCCAAAGGGCCGGGCTAGTCCCCAGCACGCCCTGGGCAGTACCTGCACTGCAGTTGAGGGAGCTCTCCAGGATGCTGACTGTTATCTCCTCCCTGAGAGGTCGTCCGATGGCCACAGTGCAGTCGCTGCTCTCCACCCCCATCATGTTGATGACCCCAGTGGCATTAAGAAAGAGCTTTCCACAGACACCTGTACAGCAGAGACATACGAGAAACACATCCAGAAGGAACTACAGCTGCTGAAAAACAGCCCCCATTCCCTTCGCGGCACAACGAACAGACAAGTGCACACCTTCAGGGTAAAGCACAGGAAGAGTCAGCTGTTGTCCCAGGAGTCCCAAGTCAGAAGAGCTTTGGGAAGCCCAGGGAAGGGAGTCATTGTTCCTAGCTCAGATAACATGGACAGCTCATGGCATGCTGGAAGGAACAGCATGTTGTCCCTCCCAACCAGAAGCATTCCCTCCCATGCTCCTGTCCCTGTGTGGCAGTAGGGTCACCACAACCCAGCTGCATGCAGTAAGCACCTATCTCTGCCTTTTGGTAGTGTCCTCCTCACCTCCACTGGTCTTTGTCTGTTCCTGAGGCACAGCTGGCACAGCAGATGGAGGAAGATCCAGGTCCTTGTATCTCGCCTCTTTGGCAGTTGCAGCTGTTGTCAGATGCGCGGCTGGTGTCACTGTCTGCAGTTCTGCTCCACGGGACCCGGTCCCCACCGCCTGCTCAGGACAGGGCCCTGCGGAGCAGCCACGTACCACAATGGCCTTGGGGAAGTGCCTGCAGAAGATGGGGTTCACGTGCTTACGGGTTAGCGGGTTGAGGCAGAAATCCTGCCGTGTCTGAATGCCATTCCCACACGAAGTTGAACACTGCAGAGGAAGAAACCCACAGGCCTTTATACATGTGTTTCAGTCGGTATTTAGAAATAAATACATTTATTGGCTCAGGCGTGATCTGTGGGGTTGATCTTTTTTTCACTGATGCTGTTCCATCACTTGCCCTTTCAGTGCTCTAGTTTCATCAGCTATAACATGGCCCACCTCCCTGGGGATCTTCCAAACTATATATTTGAATTGCAGAACGACTTCCTAAAAAATCTGAAAAGATCTGCATTCCACAAGAAAACATGCCAAGGACCATTTTTAAACTGCAGCCAAAACCTTAGCTGAGAAAGGTGGGAAGCAGACCTACGGCTGCTAAACACAGGGCAGTGGAAAGGATGGAAAACATCCCTAGAAAGAGTTCAGCATTTCTGTGGGAAGTAAATATACAAGGCAGAAGTGGTATTTCTTCCCTGTATGCTTTAGGGAAGCGAATGGCTATAAAACCACTGCACTAGACACCAAGTGCTGCATCTGAACAGGCGCAAATACCTCTGTCCACTCGCTGAAGCTCCATTCATAAGAGCACATTCGGATGACACAGGGGACGCTGGTAAGGGGCTTCTCTGCCACAGGACAGAAACGCTCCTCCAGCAAAATCTCATTGCCTTGGCGAATCTGCACACAGGTGACCAGCTGAACAGCTAAGCCGAGCCCACAGCTGGAGGAACAGGGGCCAGCTGGGGTTACCTTCCATCTGACAGAGGACATGGAGGAGAAGAATTAAGTTAGTGATGAATCCCCACCCTCTACTGTCTCTCACTGTAGAAAATGCACTGCAACTCCCTCATCCTTCCCCCCTTCTGCTTCTCAGCAGCTTTCTTCACCCCTCCGCCTCACACGCTTTGCTGCCTATGGTACTTAGAAGGCAGCCTTTGAAACAAGGCTGGGCAGTCTGGAGCAGGTTTGGAGTTGGACCCAAGCAAAGGGCATTCACATTTTGCAAGAAGCCCACAGACTCGAAATATACATTGAGTCTTACTCTGCGTCCATTGCAGTCTTCCCCAGGGTGACACACACAGACTTAACAGCAAAAACAATCTTATCTCCCTCCAAAACGCACACCACTGAGCAGACAGATCAGAAACTGACCCAGGGTATTTCATCCTGGGAGCAGCATCCTGTAGCACATAAAAAAAGTTCAGATGCCAGTGGCTTTCCAGTCCCACAGCAAATAGGGCAGAGCAAGCTCTGCCCCATTTATCAACCCCAAGCCATATCCTAGATCACACCATACATGTGCACGGACAACCGCTCTTCCCCAGTGCACGCTCTTGTGGCCCACGTGGCCATTTTGACCTCGGAGGGCTCAGCTCCAAATTACATGGCTCCTGCTCCTCTGGGCAAGGCAACCCATCACACTGGGTGTCTGCCACTATCTCTCCTGCCTTCTCCCCGGTCCCCCTTGCACAGTAGGGGACCTTGTGCATCACACCTCCTCCACAGCTTACACTGCATGAGCCCATTTTGTAATGCCACCTGGGAATAATGCAGCCATCACTGAGTACCTCCAGCTGTCACCTGGCTTCACTGGATTTTAAATCCAACCAGTCTATGGAAGTACAACTAGAATTCTGCTAATGCACAACTGGAATTCTGCTAATGAACGCATACACACTGGCTCATGTCTGAGAGATCAGCAGTCACCCCACTGAGTACAGTCTGCAATACCATAAATCCTAAGGAAAGTGCAATCAGTTTCCTACAGTTCTCAGAGCAGCTATTCCAGATTATTAGAACATTTAATTCTAGCTGCTCTCCTTGATGCTATGTGGAAACTGCAGCTGGCAAATGTGTCACCACCTTTTGCAGTTATGGATTTGTTCCTACTTCCCCAGGGTAATAAGGGATCAAGAGGTTTTCAGTTTTTCCCTGGACTCAAACTCTAAAGACTGGATAGCTTACTTCTGCTTGAGACTGGACTTAGTTCTACTTGAGAATATACTAGCCCAGGAAAGACTCTCAGTTAGTTTTCTTAGTATGGATCAGTGCTACTGTTTTTGCAGCTAGCTGTGCTTTCAAACAAGGGGAGAGGAAGATAACATCCTCAAAGTAGCCTGACCCTTACTTTACCATGTCCCTGGAGTTAGAGAGGAAGGAAAGACCTCTCACTGGCTCGTTGTCTCCTGGTAACTGCTTTACCTTGGTGGGCAGGGACTGAGATCGCAGACTTCCATCCTGCTCTCTGGCTTTGGCCCTGGATGACAGTTTTCTTCTTGGGTTTCTTCTCTGGTGTCAAAAGCCACACATACATACTGTAGCTGAGTCTTACCTAGAAAGGGAAACGATCTTACTGCATGGCATGCATGCAAGGGTTGAAATAAGCCAAGCAGTGTCAGTCACATCTGCATGTACAAAACAAGCAAACTCTGCCCAAGCCCCAGGCACCCTTATTGCACTCATCCCCCCCAACTGTGAAGCACAGCACCAGCCAGCCAGGCCTCTAAACTATTCCCCGTCTGAGCCAGGCCACCTTGCCTCTTCCAGACTCAAAAAAAATTGTGACCACGCTACACATGCACTTAGAACTGTAGAGGGGAAAAGACCAGGTCCCTGAGGTTCCTAGGCACTAAGCTCACACCTACAGCCAAGTAACATTTCCCTGCAGTGCTGAAAGATCTCACCTCTACCACAGGAGACGGAACACTCTCCAGCTAGAGGGCTCCAGACATATACGGTCCGATTTTCCAGCTGGATATGCCCAAGTAACTCCGAAGTCTGAAGTAAGTGTGCATCTTCCTCCTCAGAACAGAGCAAAAAGACCCAGGCTGACATTGGCACCTGCTTTCCACACCAGTCCTGATCTAATGAAGCTGGGGGATACTGCCAGATCAAGCCTACAACATATTTGCTGTCACTGACGAAAGAGGCACATTTAAGCACTTTCTCCATTTTTGCAGAACATATAAATATCAGGAATAGCTAAGGACATCCATCAGCCAAGACCCCTCCTAATTCACACTACCTGAAGAGAGATACCCGAGACTGGAGATACCTAAAGCAGTATCTTCCCCATCTGTAAGTGTAAACCTGGCAGTGGCTCCCCTGTACGGGTTTGGATCAGTGATCCTGTGCTGAGAAGCCCTCTTCCCTGCTTGCAATGCTCCCTACCATGTCAGAACCTCTCTGTTTGCCAGTGAGGTATTTCCTAGTGGACCAGGGGTTATTTCTGTTTCTGATTTTGTTAGACTCTGTGAGGAGAAATGAAGAAGGAACATAGCCAACAGCTGCCCTAAACAAACCACGACTACGAACTGATGAATCCAGCAGCATAAATTAAGAGGGACAGAGCTGTCTAAAGTGACAGGATGAACCTTTAACTGGGCAGACATCATTCATGTAAACCACCCTCCCAGACTCCAGTAGTAAGGTGGTGATTCTTAACTGGTAGCCTCCTGTGGATCACAAGTGCAAAGCTCCCAGTGAGGCTCCTGAAGTAAGCCAAGCCAGTAAACTCACTTTGTCCCAGCCTAAAGGGCACACATTAACCACACACGGCACAACGGAGAGGGGTTTTTCTTCTGCTGGGCACAAGCTGTCATCCACAACAGTCTCCAATCCATCACGAAACTGAACACAGGTCAGATTCTGCTGGGCAACTCCAGTTCCACAGACAGCAGAGCATTCATCTATCTGAGATATCTTCCACCTAAATGGGAAGTAATTGTATCACCCTATTTCTCATCTGGATCATGGAGGTTTATTACTCATGCCACTGATTACAGAAATGGGTCATACAGAGTATTCAGCTTCCCTATTTCAAGAGCCTTGTCTGGATGTGATTGAGAGGACAACTGCTGGAAATTTAAGTCCTTGCACTGACAGCTCTCTAGGCCTAAAAGCACCTAAGCTAAAGAGCTATAGTTCACAGTGTAATCACTTTTTATTAAACACTAAAATGTCTATGAGATCAATGTCTGGGCAGGCTGGGCAACTGGTCCTCTTTCCAGTCTGATTAACACAAGGGTCTCCTCCAGAGTAAGATCAAATCTTTCTTGGCACAATCTTGGAAAGGATGTAAGCACACATCTTCTTCTGGACACGCCCTCAAAGTATTTTCATTTAGCAGACTACTGTAAAATATCGGAAGCACTATGTCCCATTCATTCAGCTGACATCTCAATTACCTCATGGGACCAGGAAAGACAGAACATGGTTTGGGATCTGCTACGCCATTATATTTAGGAAGAAGCTACTTCATACCTCTCCTTTTTTGTCACCTTGCACAATGCAAATGAGACTGCAGAGACTGGGTTAGCTGGCAGAGAAAGGACAAGCGAAGCAAGAATTCAGCTGAGCTTCCAGGAACACCAACCTGTACAGGCATGGCTCCACGGCACAGGGCTTATGCTCTGAAAGGGGCTGTGGGAGCTCCAGACACCACTGATCCTCTGTTATTTCATTCTTTGTCTGGTCAAAGCACACATGATCCACTGGTTGCATCCCTGGGATACAAAAGGAAAAGGAAAGGAAGTTATAAACAAAGTGAACGGTTCACCTCTTATGCTAGGAGGATGCAGTAATTTCGCTTTACTCAAATCATCTGTGTAGGAAAATGGCATATTTGGGAATACAGATTTTCTATAAACACACAAACCCTTTCTTTCTGATATAACTTTTCCTCAAGAGTTTTAAAGTGACTTTCCAAGATGAACACCTGTGCCGGTTTTGGCTGGGATAGAGTTGATTTTCTTTACAGTAGCTAGTATGGGGCTGGTGTTTTGGTTTGTGCTGGAAACAGTATTGATAATACAGAGATGTTTTAGTTGTTGCTAAATAGTGCTTATACTAAATCAAGGACCTTTCAGCTTCCCATGCTCTGCCAGGTGCACAAGAAGTCAGGAGGGGACACAGCCGGGACAGCTGACCCCAACTGACCGAAGGGCTATTCCATCCCGTATGGCATCATGCCCAGCGTATAAAGTTGAGGGAAGAAGAAGGAAGCAGGGGAACGTTCGGAGCGATAGCATTTGTCTTCCCAAGTCACCGTTAGGCGTGACGGAGCCCTGCTTTCCTGGAGATGGCTGAACACCTGCCTGCCCATGGGAAGGAGTGAACAAATGCCTTGTTTTGCTTGTGTGCATGGCTTTTGCTTTCCTATTAAACTGTCTTTATCTCAACCCAGGAGTTTTCTCACTTTTACCCTTCTGATTCTCTCCCCCATCCCACCGGGGGGAGTGAGTGAGTGGCTGTGTGGTGCTTAGTTGCCGGCTGGGGTTAAACCACGACAACACCCCAAAAGATGAGAAGTTTGATGGATAATCCACTGCCAAAATGGAAAGATTGCTCTAAACTGGCTGTTTGCAAGAACAAGGACATCAGTCATAATTTGGTCCAAATTACTTCTAATGATCTTGATGTCTGACTGATGAGGGATAGGTTGCTGAAAATAAGCTCTAGCAGTCAGCCATTTTTAAATGACTTTCTGTAGAACTAATCATGTAGTATCATCACGCAGCCTTTGTACCCAGACAGCACCGTGCCAATGTCCTCAAAGTGATCATCAATATCCAAAGCTAGACTAGAGGTACTGGGAGAGAAACTGCAGACTTGCAGTGCCTGTGGCATGCAAGAAATGAAATACTCATAAGCTACAGCTATAAACAAGATTTTCAGCAATACTGAACCTAACAGGTAAAGTGGGTGAAAATCCAAACTCAAAAAAGTTACAAGCAAAGCTGTAAAGAGTCTCCTTTGCAGTGAATGAGCTACCCATAGAGAGACAGGCATTCCTGAATCTCAAAGAGCGTGACTCTGAGAAGCAAATGTCAAGAATCAATCAGCAATGCTATCTTTTCACTACTCTCCTTGTTTTTAAATAATGTCTATTGGTAAGGAGGGCCTGAGCATCACTTTCAGCTCTCAAGGTGAAACGTCAGCTCAGATTCTCAACTTTCAGTTATTTTAAGTCCCAGCTTTCTCTTTTTTTTTTTGTTTGTGACTGCATTAGCTGGGAAGCCCTAGAGTGTTTTGAGTTCAGGGTTTCAGCAATCAGTTCACCTGGGGAATCTGCTGGAGAAAAGCTCTCCAGACATAACTAGTCCTATAGATTGACTTCTATAAGTATTCATTAATGTATTTTCTAAATCCTTGTCATAAAACTCGAGAGGCTTGCCAGTGTCTTCTGTATTATCTGGTAAACAAGATGTCAGACTGTCTACCAGAGCTATCTGTTACAATCTGCATTATGATTTCTTCAGGGAGACAGAAAGTATTAGCCATGGCACAGGAACAGAATTCTAAGAAGGAAGTTTCATAATTAGCCCTGAGGCTTTAGTTAGACACTAGATACCACTTTGGTCTCAGACTTTTGATGTTGAGCCAACTTCAAATTACAGTCTTCAATAACTTTGAAAAATCTGAGAAAATTATTTAGTCTTAAACCCAAAAGTTCAGTTAAAACCTATTTAAAAATCCTCTTCACGATCAAATGTTTTCACTATCATTTTGATGATTCAGCTCACTTGCTGATTTGCTAATTTAATTCAAAAGCTGTACCACTCTTTTCTTTGGTTCAGTTTAACACTGGCAACTGCAGCTCACTTCCAGCAATTTGCTTTTAAATTCAGTTCAGTTGTTTAATAAGTTCTAACCAAGTATCTGTCGCTGATGCCACATTTCTTTCAGTCAGCCCAGGAGAGCCCATGGAGTAAAGGTCTGGGTGATTACCAGCCAGCCAAACTAGAAGCCTGCCCAGATGTCCATAAAAAGTAAAGACTGAGTACTGCTGCCTCACCTTCCCCACAGGTCGCTGAACATGGCCCGGGCTGAGGAATCCACATATATGTCAGATTATCTTTGGGGACAAAGTAGCTGAAGGTGATGTCTGGGTTGGTGGCATTGCCATATTCTTTTGCATACCTTCGATAGACCTGGTGAAGGAAAACGTTGTGGTCAATGCACAAATCAACTCAGACTCATTTCTTAGGACAGAGATAAGAGAAGCTAGTCCCCTATTTTCCATCCAATCCTGAGCCTCAATGCTATGACTCTCAATTCTTGCCAGATGCAGTCAGAGTACTCACCCTGTGAATTCTGTGCACAGGACACTGAAAAAAGATTAAGCCAAGCAGAAGGTTTAACTCGGTATGCTTTTCCCCAAACAACCATCCCCCAGACCTGCAGAAAGCCTGTAGGCAGCCAGCCCTCAACCTTTCCCAAGAAGAGCAACACCATTGCTCTTAGTGAACACCATCTCCACTGGTCTTGGACACAAAGCCTGCTACGCCTGGATTCTGCACTGCAGCAGAGCTACACAAACTCAGCCTGGCCAGCTCTGACTGGCCCCTTTCCAACTGTGCTGGTTTTATTTACCTGTATTTCAATTTCTTCTTGTGTTGGCCCATCCACATGGACTTCCTCCAGGCTTGGCATGTTGTCCTTGGTGAGAAACACTTTGTATTTGATCTGGCTGTCCTCCAGAACCGACGGATAGGTGACATTCAGCGAGATGTTTCCTTTTCCAGCAACCACATACTCTCCTTTAACCTTCACAGCTAGAGGAGCAAAAGTAGCAGTGAGGTTGAGAGATACGATGTGATCACCAGGATCCCCTGGTGCTGGCAGCTACAGGCTGCCCATTTGCTAGAAATCAGTTTGATCTAAGTTGGGCATCCCAAAAAGCATGGCTTCTACCGCTTCCCACTGGAAAGCATCCCGCAAACAAATTGCATCACCAAGAACTTTCCTCCCGAACTCCATTTTCTTGTTTTTACCAGCTTGTTTTAGCCCTGCCTGTAGTCCCTCCTCTCCTTTTCATTCAACTCACCCAAATGTGTGAAGAGTGGTCTCCGGTTGGTAACATGGACCAAGGTGGTGTTATAAGGCAGGGACAGAAATGTAACGTACTCTGGAAGGAGGGAAAGAAAGAAGATATGGTCACCTTCCATTACTGTACCTCTGTCAAAAAGGCTGGGGATTACAGATCAACCCCTTTTGGCCTTAGTAGCACACCAACCATTGGAGGACAAGCCTCACAAGCAGCAACAAAGCTTAATTGCAGACAGGGGTTATATAGCTAATATAAAAAAAAAAAGTTACAACAGTGATAGCCAGCAGGCTAAATTCACACTGACCTTAGTTCTATCAGCTTGGTTGAACACAGTGATGGTGAATACAGCAAACAAAACTGAACTGAATTCTGTGTTCTGTTCTCATCTTTCTTTTGTTCTTTTTATGTTCTCTGCTAATAGCTATACGTGATACTGCAAGAGTCAGTTCAGTTCCCAAATGGATGTTTAACACCTCAGGAAGCATCTGACAGCCCCCAGCTCGCAGTAATTTGCTGGACTTCCCAAATGGCTACATTTCTGGTCCATGTCCAGAGACAAACTATGACCAAAAAAGTCCCTCTGCCTACAAAACAGCTACCTCCCTGCTACAGATCTTAGCTGTCTTCTCTGTTGACTACCCAAACTCCATTGCCGTATCCTCCATAAAATAAAATCCAGCAGAAGCAGAAACAAGAAGTCACATACAGAAGATTATGAACACTGAATATGCATACAAACATGCAGCATACAAACAGTACCATAATGTTGAGCCTGAGTGTGAGGACTACACACCTTTAGCTTTTCCTTCTGTGTAAGATCCACTCACTTTGGTGCAAGTGGTATTATCACCCCCACAGACCTTGCAAGAGTCCATTATCTTCTTGGAGTCCATCCGGCCATCACACCCAAATGCCTGAGCAAAGAGAAGAGTCTGTCAAGACTTGCCTATTCTAAGAAGAAAACAAGTGAATGAAAGCAACATTGCCTGAGTTCCTGAAACTGCCTTTTTCATTTCTAATTCGAATTTAAGACGACAACATAGACAAAAATGCATTTGGACCTAGATCTACCACTGTACAGCAGTATGCAAAGCCAGGGATTGGAAAGTCTTAGCTGAGAGCACAAGTTTCATTTGTGCTCTCAGCTAAATGTGTGACATTTTCTTTCCCATAAGAAGCAGCCCAGAAAGATTTCTCCTGTGACCTAAAACAAAGGCTCTGCACTCCCTCTCTTCTATGAACTCTTTCTGTCTGGAGGGGGGAGTTAAAAAAAAAAAAAAGAGCAGCCCAGGAGAACAGTAAACATGAATGGCAGGTTCTAAAGGCATCTTTAGCTCCCCAAACCTAGCTCACATCCTTCAGCCTGGCCTTCAACCCCATGGAGCTCAGAAAAGAGATTCTATCCTCATTCCCACGAACAAGACTAATTTACACAAAGCTACAGGAGGATCTCAGCAGGCTTAGCAGCAAAACATGTGCAACTGCTGAATTTATGCTAGAGGCACTGATCCCAGGCTTTGGATGCTGCCATAACATACATATTTATCACTGTCACCAACAGAACAGCAGAAATCAGAATAGATTATGCCTACACCCTCTGCTGTTCATTAGGTGGAAACGCATTACAAAACATTGTGAACACGAGGATAATGAGAAAAACATAAAATTTTAAAAGTGTATTCTGGGAATGTAAAGAAACAACAGAAAACATATAACCGGGTCAGCATTGAGCAGTTACTAAAATGCAGACAGCGCAAGGGAGTTATATTCAAGTTCATCAGGAAAGAATGCCTTTCTCATGTCCAATCCAGAAAAAGAGAGTTATACTTCAGTTGTGATTAGCGATACTGCAACAATCAATTTGTCGACTTACGATTCCCAGGTTTTACTCCTTATTTTGCCACGGACTTGTATGTCCAAATCATGTAACTTTTCTCCAACAGAGTCAGCATTTTATAGGGCTATTTATACCATGCAAACTGAACAGCTACTGATGTCTCCTCAACCAACGCATAAACCAATTGCTTCTTGGATTAGGGATGAATAGCCTTATGTACTTACTGCGTAATTAGAAGAATGTCTTATCTAGAGGGCATTGGCATTGGACGCACAGACAGAACAGTAGATTTGTTGGACTCCATCCAATAAGCTAAGAACAAAACTCTCTTCTTTTGAGAAGAGCTCGCTCTGTTGTTTGGGACACTGTGTTTTTTTCCGCTGCTCCTAGTAAACTGACTCCTTTGGGGCAGATTACATGTCGGAGGTTCACCTGGATTCCCCAGTCACTTACTCTGCAGCTTCCCATTACACACAGGTTGAAAGCCCCGTGGCGCTCAGAGTCATCCTGCTCACATCTGGTTCCGTCTATGAAACTGTCTTCACGGCTTACCATGAATTCTTTTTCAACAGCCCTGCACATGTGCTTGCATAGCATGTCCCCTGGAGGAGACAGACAGAAGAAGAAAGGAGTTACTCTTTCAGAAAGGCACGTGGCTGACCATCATCAATGGGAAGAAGTCAAAAGGATCTAACAGAAGGAGTATCCAGATTTCACGTGAAAACTAAAACAATCAGTGAAACGGCCTTTTGACTTCAAAGTACAGACAGGTCCATGAGCGCTCCCCTTCACAAAGAAACCACGGTTTCTCAGTCTTTCCTTACCTTTGGCAAAGCCAACAGCAGAAGTCCAGGTATAAAAGGATGGGGCTTCTACAGTGAGATACAGTGGCTTTAAATTTGTTGCTGCACATTGTTCAGCCATAAAGTCCTGCTGGGTCACCAAACAGGCCTACATCCCAGAGAGAATTGTATGGGTAAGGAAAGGAAGTTACTAAGCACAGAATCTCAAGAAGCATTTTACCCACTAGCTAAAGGCAGACAGCAGTGGCTGGTAACTAAAACACCAAAACAACTGCAAATAAAGAAAACCACTTTAAAGGGAGGCTGCGGGATATGCAGAGAATTGTGTTTGGAAGCTGATATCTTTGCTATTTATACAAAATAAATGGATAAGGAAAATAGGAACAACGTAAGAATGTCCCTCTGAAGAAAACTATCATTAAGTGAGTCACTATTTTCTCAGCGTCTGTCCTGCCATGAAAGCATAAAGAAAATGCTTCATTACATGTGAACAATGCTATTAAATAAGACTGCTGTCTTCAGACACAGTGGAACAAATACCTCTCCTGTTGTCAGACAGATGGAGGCTGTATGTCAGACTAAAGATGTATGCCAGATCTTTAGTCCTCCTTCCCAGAGCAGCCAGCTGTTGAGAAGTACAGCCCCAAACCATACAGCTCTCAAAGGGTTAAACAGCGTTACGAAAAAAGCTCAGAAGATGTGTTGAGCTCCATTACCTGAGTATTGCACATCTCCACTTGGATGCTGGTGCCACGGCATTCCTGCCCCCCAAAAGCAGGCCTGGAAATGACAGAAGAACTCCTCAACAGAGGCAGGTTTGCCCCAAGCAAAGAGCAAGACTCAGACCTCACAGCCCTGAATCAGCCAAGAGGCACTGCAAACTCCCCAGCTCCCCACCTCTTACCTGGGGTTGTTACAGAACCGCTGCCTTATCACAACTCCACCTCCGCAGCTGCGGGAGCAGGAGGAGAAGGGGCTCCAGACGGACCACTGCCCATGGACTACTGCCATGGGGTTCAGTTCTTCCAGAGAGCTGCACTGTCCCTTGGAGCACCACTAAGACCAAGAATATAGAAAACTGGCAGCAGCACCCCAGTGAACCCAGCAGGACTGGGATCTACAAGGGTGGCACAAGTCCCCATCTTTTTGCAGGCCAGACTGTAACAGAGAATCCCAATATGAATGAGGCACCTTCCCACAAGAGCCTAAAAGAGTCCCATTCCTAATTATGGTCTAACATGAGGCTGGGGTTAAAACAAAGAGCTGATAGGTCATTTCAAGTGGAACGCAAAGCCTTTGAGGAGAGCTCAAATACCAGGCTATAGAACTGCAAAGCAACTCCAGAGATACAGACAAGGTGGCAACACCAAGATCAGCTGGTAACCAGTTTATGACTGGAGAGTCTGGCCTTAGCTCCCTGGCTGAGGGGCAGTGAGTGCCACATACCTTTCAGCCACCGACAACATCTTGCTGTCTAATGAGCTCCATAGCACCCACACCCGCTTCTGACCATCAGATCAGCAGGCTCCTTACCTTATTGATCCCACATTCAGTACCATCCAAGAGCGGAACAAGAAGCCGAGTACAGCTGGATTTGTCTCCTGGTTGTACATGGCATGAGAGAACTTCACATACATCCTGGTGTGACAAGAAAATTAGGGAGTTCAGGGAGGTTCATCAACACAGCAGTCCCAAAAGCTGCTCCGTTTAAATGGTGCATGTCCTGGATGTTTGGTTCCCCCACAGCTACCCAACAATGCAAGTGAATCCCTTCATTTCTCCTGCTCCTGGGCAAAAGTTGTGGGCATGTCAAAAGACCATCACTGCCAGCTGTAATGCTAGAAGATGATCAACTGAAGCAATTAAAGTTTCACCCACCTTAGTGCTCCCTCATTAACAAAACACATCCTGATGGCAGCTATTAGCCATGCTGCCTTTCTCAGACATGGGGACTTGAGCAATGGTGGGGAAGCTGAAGGAATCCAATGAACAAGAGCTCCCTAAGACAGGACCCTGAGTAGGTGTACCCAGGACTAGCACTGCCAGGCCCCTGTTTGGACAAAAGGCTCTGGGTACTGTGCAAACCTTAAAGGAGAATTATGCCGATGCAGGAGTTGATGGAGAGAAGGGAAGCATTTTTAAAGCCATTGAAGGTTTGTTCTTTGCCAAGAAATCTGTGGCAGGAAAGCACCTTCCAACCCTTTATAACAAAAATGTCCCCAGCTCCCTTTCCTGAATCTTGGTTCCAGAACCTTTCCCTGCTGCCCCTAGCAAGACAGACAGACAGACTTTCTACCTACAACATTGCTGTCAGCAAAGGTGCATGCTGTGGCAACACTCCCAAAGGCTATTTTACATTGCTCATCTGCTCCATAGTACAAGCCAGGCTTCCATCCAGGGATGCTGCCGTCCATGTCCGGCAGGTCATTTAAGCAGTTTGTTTGGCCTGTGCTGATAGAAACATAAGAAATATCATTTTCCCAGCTGTGGGCAGTAAGGACAATGACATGTTTGCAAACTTGTGCTGAGTTTCATTCTGGGAGTTGGCTGTGGCTTTCCCAGGCAACACATGCTTACTGTGGGCTGTGATGGATTTAGTTGCAGCAGCTGCCTGGAGATGCTCACAGTTCCCTGCTGCTGAAGTTATAACAGAAACTCATTCCTGTTCTTCACCCAGCCAGCTCACAGCCTGCAATGCTTGTTTAAAACTAGATGCTCTGACATTTTAAATAAAATTTCCAGGCTGAGCTAGTGTCTGAGAAGTCCAACACAGCCCAGGCATGTTAGTCACTAACCAAAGTAACTTCCAGCTACTTGAAGCAAACCTGGGTTCAACCTCAGCAACAGACACAAGTGACAAGAAATAAAGAAACCCCAAGCTTTTATGGTTCCTCGTTTTCCAAGAATGTCCTATTTTATTCCTCGTCTTTCCCTGCCCTCTCCTAAGCTCCCAGCACAGGGAAACGCTCCCACATGGGCACACAGAACTCCACCATTCCCTTACCTGACAAAGGCCAGGAATTCTTCTCGGCTACACTGTGACCAGGTGAGGTCGATGCTGTTGTGGTTTCCTGCTGAACCCATGATGTAACCACTGCTGCTGCACCGATTCCCCTCACCATCATGGGGGATTCCAAGACTGTAACAGAAAAAGCACAGTGCCCGAGGAGAAAAAACCCAGGGGCTGGGTTCCCTCGGAGCCTTTCTTCTCTAAGCAAGGGCTGAGCTCCCTCTGCAGCCTTTCTTTCTACTGTTGTCACAAAGGTTTTCTCTCCTCTTTGCAGCTTCTAATTATCACAGAGCATGCAGGAATACAAGAAATGCAAGGAACTCTTTCCAAAAGTTTTGAATAATCTATAGGAAACCCCCTGTTAGGCCAAGAGATCCTTTTCCTTCTTCTGAATCCTTTAAACTAGGGAATGTTTTTACCTGAATAAAACATACTGGCCTGCTCTGGGGCTTTCCTACTGACCTGTGCCCAATCTCATGGGCTATGGTGACTCCCAGGTCAAAGCCGGTGTCCTGGGTAATAACACAGCTCCAGAAGGAGGAGCAGACTCCACCTAACTGAGTCACTCCACGTAGCTCCTTGTTCCCATCAGGTAACTCCAAGTCAAACCTAAAATAAGGGAGACAGAGAGGAAAGAGCAAAGAACCATTGCAGCTAATAAAGTCAGGTGTAGGCATTCAACTGAATTTATTGGCACCTTCCTGATCTAACTTTGCCAGCCACCTAACATTTCTTTTGACACATGGATCTCCCTGCGGCAAGATGCTAGCAGTAGGGTCCCACGAACACCCACTGTTCAATATTTTTGGTGATTCTACATTAAAAAATCCCCCATGACCCCAGACAAGCAAAACAGAATAAAATTACCTAATCCTATTTGCAAAAGACAGAGCACTATCATCATCTCTTTGAAGAAAAAGCACCAAAACAAAGCCACTACACTCAAGAATAGCTTGCCTTTGACAAATTTAGCCAAGGCAATTTAGAGCAAGGAGCCTGAAAGTCAGACAAAATGTCTGAGTCAGAGTAGCACTAGAAATCTTCTATGGAAAACACCAGTGGGTTTTCACTTCCAGTTACTGTTTGACTCTTCTGCCCACAAAAAGCTGCAGTGGGTTTGGCTGTGCTGATCTGGAAGCACATAATGTCTGCTCAAGTCTGGCTGGTCAGTGCTTGGGGAATATTCCAGTTCCTTCAGAAACCAAAGAAACAGCACCTCTGACTAACTGCATTACACTAAGGACAAGGAGAATCAACCCCAAACAGGAGAATCAACCCATTGCCAAAGGCTCTGTGATGCCCAACTGCTGGAAGACCCAGTGCAAATCACTGTCACTGTGCTAACAGCCAGACACCATCAGCCCTGTTTCCAGTCCCCTCCCAGGGCAGGGGAGCTTCAGTACCTGGTGACGTAGAGGACAACGTCAGCATGCTGGGGGTCAGAGTCATTCTGGGGGTTGACCTTCTTGCTCCACTCACAAACACTGATCAGCGAGGAGGTGATATTTGTTGTGATGTTTACCTCTGCCTAGAGTGAAGGCACATGTTTGCACATTTCATACAGCTTTTAGCAACCCCTTGGACAACACTTGAACATAGTCCTCCCCGTTTACCTCTGGTTCTCTCAAAACAAGCATTTGCATAAGATGAACCCTGAAATGAGCACCCAGTGAGGCATCTCTCAGCAGCTCTGCCCCCTGTTAAGAGACAGAAACGATTCAATAAAGAAGGTACCTCAGTGACTCCCACTACCTGTTCCCAATAACAGGGCTGCATTCACTACAAAGGTAACACACCTGGTAACCATAAGGGGCACCTATAAAATCACCAGGAAGTACAACATTAAAGTATGCACTACAAATGTAAATAAATCTCTCAACAGATGAGAACTGTTGTTAGACTTGTCAGATACTCTGAAGCAGAAAGAAAAATCTACATGGAAAACAGTTTCATAGGGTAGGGGAGTGAATGCTAAAGACTTTTTTGCAATATACACACACAGAAAATGCATAAACAAGTTCTTAATAATAGCAAAGGGAGACATTTAGAGAAATCCTGTAATAGAAATAAAATGTTGAAATGTAAAATGTAAGATTAATTCAGTGGATCTTGTTCAATCTCACTGAAAGCAACAGGGACTCGATCAAGGCTCTGGTGATAAAACTCTTGCTACTGTATCTGACATACAACATTAGTAATTAAATGAAGAGCTACATTTTCTACGTGGGCTTTAAGGCTACAACCCCAAAGCTTCTAACATCCACTTTTCCTTGTGCAGCTCCTCGTGCAAGGGAAAGCTTGCCGTGCAGTGCCAAGAGAAGCAGAGAGGAACACCCTGCACATAAGCAGTGCTCTGTGCTAGGAGCACGTAACCACCGACACCTCTGAAAGTGCACTCACAGAGGTCCGTCTGCCTGTGACACAGCCAGTGGCACTGTGAGCTCTCACACTGGGACAGCAATCCAAACAGAAAGCTACTCACAATGTTCAGGTTGGCAAGAATATATCGCTCCGTGTCCTCTTTGTGGTACGAGTAAACATCTGGACCTGCTACGACCATCAGCTCCAGATGCTTGACAGCTCCCTCAGCCCTCTTCTGCAGGCGAGAAGGAAGCTGCCCTGCTGAACAGCACAAAGGGACACAGGGAGTTTAAAATGCAAGACAACATAAAAGGTCCTAAAGATCCACTCCCTTTTCCTGAAAGACTAGAATAATCCCACTGGAAGACCACTCCTCCAGTTGCTTGCTCAGGTTTCCCACTTCTGTTGGTTTCTTTCACTTGCCAGCATCCTTAATAACATGCTTATGCTATCAAAATAACAAATACCTAAATGAAAACACACTAGTTACACCTCAGTGAGGTGAGAAACATCTATCAAGTATACTCGTGTATTTGTAGATACAGATTTTTCCTTCGAGCTCATGCAAGCAACCCCACTACCAGGAGACAGCTTTTCCAAGCAGAACAAGCAGGGCTTCCTCCCCGTGTACGTTACCTCTTGCTGTATTTTCCCCTCTTGCAGCACTTCTGAAGAGAATGTGGGGTCTGGAGAAGCCGAGGTCCTTCAGCAGGGCTATATCTTTGCTTCTCACAGGCCTGATATGAATCTTTTCCTCATCTGCAATAACGACTCCTTGCTAAAGGAAATGAAATTCCATCTCTGAGTTATTTCAAAGACATTTGCTATCAATGGAGAACTGCGTGCCATATCCTTCCTGTTTCTCCTTTGTAATGCTCAGATTTATTAAATGGATGGTTCACACGTTTGGTGCATCAAGCTGCAAACCTACAAAGGCTGTAAACGCTTGTAAGAGTAAGTTCAGTGCATACTCACCAGCTGCCCTTCACAGTAAGTGACTCTACACTTAGCCCCGGGAGGTTGCAGTGGATTTCCACCTGCAAAGCAGTTGCCTGAGAATTGCTTCAGTAAGCTAAAGGAAGAGTTCACCACTTGATTGCTCACAAAGGAAGAGGAAAGGAGGGCATGGTCCTCTAAAAATTCAAAGGCATAGAGTTCTCCCCAGGCCTCAATGGAGCAATGTTGAATCCGACAGGACACCAGCCCAATCTGTTCTTTACAAGGGCAAGTTGGCTCAGCGACAACAAACTCAGGGACTGAAAAAAATGAAACAAGACCAGAACAAGGGGAACAGTTATGAGAAATGATGATACACAGAAATAAATGTAATGACCTATCTCCCTAGGAAAAAATACTTTCAAAATGACAACTGTGGCCTTTTGGGGCCATCATGTCAACAGTCAAAGAATTTCTATGCTTTCATGTATTCCAAAGTGAGGATAATCTGATTGGGAAAAGACAACAGCTCTGAAACTGGCTCCTGATTTTTCAGTGCTTTTGCTCTCTCGATAAGGAGAACAGTTCATTTAACAAAGGCTGAGACAGTTTTACTTCTTCAGATGTTAAGTATTACTGAGTGAGAATTATCCTAATCCAGACAGAGACACTGGGATGAGCACTAGGTGAACGCACAAGTAGACAACATCCTTGCTTTAAGGATTTGAGAATTTAAAATGTATCTTTATTCTGAACTACCATCAATCCAGACCTAGCATACTAGTCTCTCAACATGTTTATTTCAAAAAAATTATCAAGTGCATTTAAAGCTATTCTTAGTCCAAAGCTTCCCACTCAGAAGACCTGTATCTGTTAACCTCATAGAAAATACCAACACAGAGAATGAGGACCGCAGGAGAAAGGTGCAAAAAGATTTATCATATCTCCTTCAGCAGATTTTAAATACTGACCCAGTTCTTCAACCGCTTTCACACTGAAACATGGATTGCCTCACTGAGTAATGTGACTCAGAAATGTTAAATGCTTGTCAGATCAGCGTTCGTTAATAAGTGTTCTTAGCATTATCAAATGTACAGGATTAGAACTAAACTGACAGACGTGTTCCAGAATCAAGAAGGAAGGAGCCCTGCATACCATCAGACATCGAACTGGTTCCAAAGTAAGAGAAAACATCTTCCGCATCCAAAGTGCCGAGAAATTTCTGCAAGAAGAAGAACAGCTTCACATTTTTTTTAAGAAAAACAAATGGATACAAGACTATCGCTTAACCGAACCTAACCTGGAAGGAACGCCAGCGAACAACTCAACAAGTACCGATGCCAAGTTCTCATGGCTTTCTTTTGCACTAAGCATGGGCTGCACAACAGCCACCCAGAGGAAGCAGCTTTATCTTCTTGATTAGTGAGGTTTGATGGATTTTGGCTTAGAACACGTTGTGTTGTCTCTTCTTTTTTTTCCTAGAAATATATAAAAAAGGCTTCCTGGAAACTGCATTTTCTGGAGGTCAAACTCACCTCTTGGAAAGCTGACGGCCAGCAGAACCCCAAGGGGAGCATCACGAGCGCCCGGATCGTCAAGCTGACAATCATGCTGGAGGAGTTGCAACCAGCGCTGCGGAGTCAGCGCCAGCCCAGGGGTGATTAAAATAATGTTTGGCTCAAGGCATCACGTGGAGCGGAAGGGAAGAGTGCAGGGTTTAAATAAACAGGGGAGCTGATCCTCTGCAGAGAGGGGCAGTCGGGGGGAACGGCCTGCAGCCCGAGCCTTTACAGGAACAGCTGGAGGGGGGGAAGGTTTTGCGCAATGTTTGCAACTTTACTGCAGCCAAAGAGCGCGGCAATAACGAGCTTTGAGCCAGTCTTAGCAGCCAAACACCCAAGGGGCGATTCGCGGGGGGAAAAGGGCTCTGCGCTGTTCAACCTGTGTGTCCTGACAGGCCCCACGCCTCCGCCATGGCAGCGGGGGTGAACCCACGCCGGCCGCCAGGCCCTCGCCGGGGCAGGCCCCGGCCTCACACGCCCGCCAGGCCGCGCAGCCCGGAACCGAAGCGCGGGTCGTCGTTCCCCGCCGGGCCGGTGCGGCGCTGCTCGGTCCCGGTCCCGGCGTGGTGGGAGCGGTAGCCCCGGACCGGTTGGGACTCGCATCCCCCACCCCGGCGGCCCCGCGGAGGGGGTCGGGCCGCATGGCGAAGCAGAGCCCCGCGGAGCCCGAGGCGCCGGGGCCGAGCGCCGCGGCCCGCAGGAAGGGCAGGAGGAGGAGGAAGGTCTGGCGCGGCCTCGGGGAAGCAGCGGCGGGGGCCGCGCCGAAAGGCCCCGACATGGCGATGGCGGTGGCGGCGGCAGCTCCCCCCCGCAGCCCCCGGGAGTTCTCCTCCAACTGGAAGGCGCTGCAGGAGGTGAGGGGGAGCGGGGGGATGCGCCTGGGCGAGCCGAGCCATCCCCCGGGGCGCTGGGACGGGGGAGCCGCCCGGGGCGGGCTGGGGCCGCCCTGTCGTTCTCTGAATGCAGTCCCACGTTGTCTGTAGTAATTAAAAACACCATAATAATCTTTGTGTCAACACATAAAGTGCTGCGGGCAGGGATCCGGGACGTCCCGTTGCAGGTAATTCCCCTTAGGCCAGCTAGAGAGCGCAGGGCCACTTGGCACCGGGGCAGAGTGCCAGGAGCCCTTGGGAACCATGGTGGGGTCAGAAATGGAGGGAGACAATCCTTTTGGGTTTGTTGTTTTTTTTTTTTTTTTTTTTTTTTGTCATTTTAGCTACTGAAACAAAAGGCAAATAGCTCCAGCGAGTCCCTCTCTACATGTCAAACATGCACCAAAAAGAAGCATCCACTCAAAGTGGGAAATAGCCAAGAAGTTGCAGCTGTCAATGGGAACAGGAATGTGGTAAAGTCCAAACCCACAAATAAAACGGACAGTGGTTCTGCTAAAGACTCTCCTCCTTTGGCTAAGCCTAAATCCAAGAGGGTTGCAACAGATAAGAATTTAAATGGCATCAAAAGCGACAGAAAAGGCTGCAAAGAAAAAAAGAAAAATGGCAACATTTTAAAGGAGAAAGGTGATATAAAACATAAGAGGAGGAAAGCTGAAGAATGTGCGGAGCAGCAACCCAAAGAGTGAGTACTTCAGGCATGATACATGCATGTGACTATTTAGTTTGGGAGGTGTACTTAAGGAGCACAGAGCAGTACATTCAAAACAGCTGCACTCTTCCAGACTAAATTTTGGGAGAAATAAGATGCATGCTGCCCCTGCTCCTCAGATATAGCAACAAACCCGCATAGGTGACAGTACTAGACTAATTTTCACAGAGTTAATTTCATGATTTAAAAAATAAGTAAGCTTTTCCTACACTATGTAAATGGAAAACTGCTTTAAGACCGTTATATGTAATTAAATCTGTACTTACCAGGGCCGAAATCTGGTTTGATGACGTTGACCCAAAAGATATTGAAGCAGCAATAGGACCTGAAGCGGCAAAAATTGCGAGAAGAAATCTGGGACTCGAAACAGGCCAATCCAAACAGTCTGTGGAGCAGGTGCTGGTTAAAGAAAAGGCTTCTGAAGGGTGAGTGGCATGCCAGCAGGAAGGATGGCAGCAGAGGCATCACAATTATCTTCTTATAACTGTGATTTCCAGGTGCACAGCGTAAGCTGACATCTCCATGTGTCTGCTGACAGATGAACTGCCAAGTTTTCCCCATTTGTATCAACACGTGAACCTTGTGAACTCTGCTGTGCATTCCCTGTAACAGAGGTGTCACCAAGCTGTCCTTTGTCTTTTAGGCTGACACAAGCTGTAGCCATGGACTGCGAGATGGTGGGAGTGGGACCCAAGGGTGAAGACAGTATTGTGGCTCGTGTGTCCATCGTGAACCAGTTTGGAAAGTGCATTTATGACAAGTATGTCAAGCCTACAGAAGAGGTGACTGATTACAGAACAGCTGTTAGTGGCATACGCCCTGAGAATATAAAAACAGGTAGGAGGTTTTTTTCCCCCCAAAATGTTCTTTAAGGAGGGAGAATTTAACAGGCTATCACAGAAGCCTCGTTGGCTTGGAAAAATCTTAGACCTATTTTGGGAAATGTAAAACAAAACATAGTGTGAATGCTAAGAAAAATTGTGGGAAGAAGTACTTTTTACAGAGTGGTCACTAATGCCCTAGAAGAAATTAACTCATGGATTATGGTATGGGAATAATAGAAAATTTATTTCCTTTTAGTGCTATGCTCTTTATAGAATTCTCTATGCTCTTGTACAGTACACTAAATCCCCTGCTTGTTACAAATTTGTATAGCTACAGTCCCAAGGATGCAATTGCCTCCACAAAGAAGATGCAGTGTTTTGACTGTAGTTTGCTTAGTTGTCTTATGCGTCTAATGGAAGGTGTTTCATTGTGTGGTGTTTTTAGGTGAAGATTTTAAAACCGTTCAGAAGGAGGTCGCTGACATCTTGAATGGAAGGATTTTAGTCGGACATGCTTTACGCAATGATCTAAAGGTACATGGCTGCAGATTTGTTATTTTGAAGACAAGGCTCCAAAAATTTAAGACTGATTAACTTTAATACATCTTTCTGGTTCTGATGAACACACCTGAACTCCTAGAAACTACAGCTTTATCACTTATCTCAGTTTCTTGTTATTTCATGCTGCACCAAGTATAGCCCTAGTCACTCGCCCACTAAAGTTCTTCAGCTTCCAAACTCTGTCGCTAATAGCACTGATCTGCTTACTGAAGAGCCAGGAAAGAAACAGGATTATGAAGAAACTGTTTGCATGCTTTGCTTAGCCCCCAAAGCTCAGCAGTTACCAGAGACAGGTATCTTTAGTCATACTGTACCAGCACTGCAGGTAGTCTCTACAGGCAGTGTCTCCAGATTCATTTCTGTTTCTCATACTAAGTAGAACTGTGGTTCTTGAATGCAGCCAGTGTCTGGATGATCTTGGTCTTGTCCATTCATGGTTTTGAACTATCTCTTCTAACGGATGGAAGGAAAGAGCAGGAAGCCGTACATTCAACTGTGTAAGTTTCCATGCAACAGCATGCTTTGGACTGGAAAATGTGATTTCTTCTAGGTCCTATTTCTTGATCACCCTAAGAAGAAAATACGTGACACACAAAGATACAAGCCTTTCAGACAGAGAGTCAAGGTAAGAAACGGACAGGAAGGTGCACCTCAATTAACTGCCTCTCGAGCTGCTGACTCCCAGCTGCAAGCTCACTCCTCCTACGCTTGCCCCTGCCTGACCCTGTTCCTTCTTTCCTACCTGAAACAGGGATGCCTGCTTTTTGTCATTCAAAAATACTAGTCTAGTTGAATGCTTACTTAGTGTTTGAAATATATCAGTAAGTTCCTTAGTTCAGTACAAACATTACCAGTAATACCTGTGCACAGAATTCAGTGGCTGTCCCATTCTTTAGCACTTGCATGTTCTTCATAATGCTTTTCTGGATAGCAGATTAAGACGGTACAGTTCTACTTACAGTAAGGCTTATGTGTTCTTCTTAATAGTATCATTTCCATAGAGATATAAAAAAAAATAGCTGGTTTCAAGTTTCTGCTTAGACGGCAGGAGTAAAGGTTCAGATTATAGGGAGATATTTTAAGTTTCATAACTATATACTCAGGTTTTCTTTCTCACAACAAAGGACTCCAAACGTAAATCTTAGGGTTATGGTAATATACATAAAATCCTCTCAGCAGTGTGTGCATAAATCTCGTAATTCATTAATTCTTCTTGACAGTTTCACCGGTAGAAGCTGAGATGTGCTATACTTTGAGGAATACACTTAAACTAATATTTTTATATATACATATATATAAATATATAAATATATATATACACACACACCTATATATATATTTCAACTAGTGTGAGACAGCATGATTCTATCTTTTCTATTTCTAGAATCCACGGCCATCATTGAAACTGCTCTGTGAGAGACTGCTAAATGTTCAAGTGCAGACATCAGAGCACTGCTCGGTATGTATCTCATCAGAACATACATTTTTGGGTAGATCAACAAGGTACTATGCATTAGCTCTAGGATCTGGCTTCCATCCAGAATGCTGTGGCTTCATTCTAGCCTCTCAGTGAAAGTTAGCAAGCTCTGCTTGGACACCAGCATGCAGTAAGATTGCCATCTAAGCTTGCTTACTGTTACGTGTCTCATACCTCTTGGATTATTTCCTTATTTTCATAAACTTCATTTGCACAAGTCAACGGTATTTTGTTTAAATATTAGTTCTTGTTATTTTAAGATCCCCAGAGGAAAAAAGTAATTCTCAGGTATTGACTGCTTACCTTAAAAGCAGTATTCTGCACTGTTGTACTATGGTGGGTTGGATAAAATAGTGTGAGAGCCTACTACTGAATCTCAGCAGTTAGTTCCTTTCTTTCAGTGGACAGGAGGATATAATAGAGGAATGAACTGAAAAAGCAGGGCAAATTATGAGGGTATCTCCAAGACACTATCAAGAGTATTTTTTCATTATGGCTCTCCAAGTCACAATCAGAAGGAGAAGTGCATAGCCTTGTGGTGGGCCATGCATTCTGAACACATATTCATCCCCTTCCACTAGTCACAGAACTTAAGTCTAGAAAGAGATTATGAAATGTTAATTGAAAGGCTGTATTAAAATGATGGAAGATTTAGCTGGTTATTAACAATGATGTTCTTAAACCATGTCAGCTATGTTTCATTAAGCCTCCTGTTTGTTCTGTTCTCTTTTAGATTCAGGATGCACAAGCGGCTATGAGACTGTACACCTTAGAGAAAAAGAAATGGGAAGCTGCTATTAAGAACAAATCTAACAAAAATTGTAAAGCTTGAATGATTCTACACTGTGTTTTTATCTGCAGCATTTGCTGGTTTCATGTCACATTCCAGGGCAAATTTAGAGAGAACTCAGAACTGACAGCAGCTACTTCATAAAATCAATCAGAAGACAATACTTCCTAACCTGGTACGTGACTGCTGCCATACAAGAATACCACTAGTATCCCCTTTCTGGATGGTACCTATGTCTAATGCCTACCACCGTGTTTAAACAATACTTGTAACAAATGCCTGCATTTGTGAAGTACTTAATCAGTTCAATTTCTGCAAGGGAAATATACACTGAATAAGTTAAAAAAAAGTGTTTTTAAATTACGATAGATGAAGGAAGAAACTGTCATTGCTTTGCTGAAACTCCCAAGACTAAAAGCTTTATTTCAAATATTTTAAAAGTCTACAAAGTCAGGCGAATTAATTATTGCTGTTAGTCTCACAGTTGTGGTACCTAAATCCACAGAATATATAACTTTATATATTATTAAAGGCCCAATATTAATCTTTCTGGTGACAAAAATGTTTTTAAATATTTCTGGAGGATCCAGGCTTTTATATCTGAACCAGAAGTGTACAAGTCTTGTTCTTATACACAGAAGTTTTTCTTTTACTTCTGCAGTTTCAAAAGCGTTGCATCCACAAGGGTCATTATCTCCTGGAGAGAAATGTGAGAATTGTCAAATAGATTACCTTGTTGCTTCACTTGTTTTATAGTCCTTTATTAATAAAAACACTGTCTAACATAGGCCTTTAAAGTGAGTGGTGGGGTCTGATTCTGCAAAATCCAAAACAACTGCAATTACCAGACTGAATACTAATGCTGTGATTTAAATAATCTAAATAGATACTGGAAAGTAAGGAGGAATGGGGTTTGGAGATTTAGCAGTTGCATGTCGCACACTGTATTGCCAGAACAAGAGTGTTCTGGTCTTGTCTGTCTGTGGTGTTTGTCAACAGAGGACACAGGGAACAACAAATTACATTTACAACAGAAGAGGGAGCTTTCTTCTCTTTTGTTATTCTTTATTTCTGCTCTACTTTATAGCTGCAGCGTTCATTAAAGTGGTGCAGGCAATGGCTGTGGGAGACACTGGAGAACAAGTTTGCATGTAACCGTCTTTGAGACAAATTATGTAAGCTGGCTAAATGCGTAACTAAAAAGAGCAAAGTTACAATACTAACCAGTTTTATTAGCTTGATGAACAAACTTCTAATTACTGGCTTCTTGATGGCAAGCCATTGCAAAGAAAATACTAGTGTAACACATTAAATAGCTTTGATAACTTTGCTGTTTCTGGTGTTTCAACAGTTACGTTTTTTCAGTATGACTACGTGTTGGAACTTAATATAAGTTAAATGTTCAGGCAAACTGTCACAAGGGTTTGTTTTGTTTTGTTGTTTGGTTTTTAAGGATGTCAGTTATAAAGCAAAAATAATTGGATGTAATATACTTCCAGTTTAGCCTGTTTTAGTGTGAAGAATGTAGTAAATTAATGCAATGCAATGTTGCAAGAGACCAGAACATAGTTTTAAAAAATTACAGCATAAAGCATAAAGAAAAAAACTTCCAACTACTTGTTTTCAGTAGTTAGAAATATTCTTACTCTGAACTCTCACTCTTCACCCCATATACACATAATTCTGTAAATTTCTGCACTGCGTAATTCCAGCTATTTGAGAATGATAAAATCCATGACCAGAAACATTATACTAAGCATCCACACTATTATCACAGTGACTTCTACATACCGTGCTAGATGGAAAACGGCTTTTTATTTCAGACAGCAGTTCTTCCATTTTCTGGGACAGCATATCCAGCACAACGTCATCTGTAATGTAAATGAACAGGATAATTTATGGTTACAGCTGCCAATGGTTTCAGCAGGAGCTAAAGGAGAGCAGGGAGGGGACAGATCTACACACACAGAAGGCAAGTAAGATGAAGTTATAACATTATAACATCAGAGGGGCATTTATAATTATTCAAGGAGAAGTGGGATGAACTCTGTTCCAATTCATCCTCCTTTCTCAGATATATGCGAATATATTCTCTCTTTCCTGAGAGCAACTAACACATCCCTGAGCAGCTGCTGTTACGGTTTTCTTTACTATCTTTTGGGGGTAGGGGAGAGGAAGAGACTTGACAAGCACCACCACCATCTCACCATACTGAACCATCTCGTTAATCAGCACACAGATATTTTCCACCACTTCTGGATCATCAAAGTGAAGGTGGTAGGCGTCCTTGATCTGGTTGATTCCACTGCCTTTTGAATCCGTTATAAATCTCAAAGCTGATATTTCTGAAAGGGAGACAAACACTGCTGGGCTAATTGGTAGCTGCAGACTGCATTACCTGCTTTCCAGTCCCCTGCTCCAGCTAGCACACATGTAATATTTTTCCAGGAAGTCACGTCCATTATTTTCAGCCTTCCTAAAAGCTATTCTGAAGCATATTTGGGCAACAAGTAGAAGACCATATATGCAGCTGACACTGTCATGCATGGCACAATGATATTTTCATGTTTACTGTTTTCACATTGATTGAGCTCTACCCATTTACACAGTTGAAACAACTTCATTGTAAAATAAGTAACAAAACACTCTCAAGTTACTAATGGATCAGATTGGGCTGATCTAATACTTCTCATATATGCATGCTGGGTCCATGGGAAGAAAAAAATTTGCACCTCCAGTTTCACCATTTTCTCTTCCCATCCTGCAAGGAAAGATTAACTCGGGAGAGCGGATGCCAATCCCAATCCCACTATGAACTCTTGAACTATACAGAAACATCCACTTCTGAGCTGATTTGCAATTAATAAAAAAAGGATTGCTGAATGTTACCAGATAGCCTTAGAAGGCTTGCTAATGCCAGGCAGGCGTTCTTCACCAGCATTGGTCTTTCTGGGTTCATCCTGAGCGCATCCAGCAGAAGCGCTGTTGTGGGCTCATATTCATTTTCAGTTAAGCAACCTTTAAAAAAAAAAAAAGAAAAAAACAAATAAAAAACCACACAACACACAAACCCCCAAAACTTCAAAATACTGAAAAGCCTTTAAAACACTCATCAGCGTTTCAACTTCTGCCTCCTGTTTCCGAAATGACTTTTTAATAATGCGATAAGAGTTACAAAGAAAGCATGTGAAAACCTGTATTGCAGTAAAAAAGGACCAATAACATCTTATGAGTTGATCCAGGGGTCTAGGAGAAATTTCTGATACATCTTCTATGTCAAGATTCCCTTTCATTCTCCAAGCCAAAAGGAACAGAGAGTCCTGAATAATCAACCTATTCTGCTGACGGGTACTAGAAATGAGATTGCTTGGGGTGTTTTACTCAGCTCTTCCTAGCGGAATGATGGTACAGGCACAGGGCAGTAGGTAAACACATGGCAATATTCTTGCGAGGAAGAAATAAGACAGTAGTACTGCAAGGATCCGTTCCTTAGTGCATGTGCTAATGAGACACATATGCATTTTATTTTTTAATCTGAAATATCGTTCCCAATTTACAAAGCAAATGGCATAAAAACAACCCTCCTAGCCCATGCCGCACAACACTAATGCTGTGTTCGAAGGAGTAACACAAATGGGATTCTTGGTCTTGAGGGAAGCCAGAGAGAATGCCCTGCACAACAAGGTTCTTGTAGATGCCCATCGTTACAGTAACCAGCAGCAGTATCCAGTTATATAATTGCTACGGCTCATCAAAAATAGCTTCATTAGGGAACGTTAAGAGAGCAAGTGCATGGAAGACCGGTTAAGAGAGGATCAAGTTCCTAACTCTGCTGCCATCTGCAGAGCCTGCTAAGGCCAAGCAGCCTGTATTTCAAGGATCACCACTGACAGACAGATGTGTTTGGCATACTAGCCTTTTCCGTGCACGAGGGACAAGAAGGCTGGGAAAACACACCTTGGAGCGACAACGCCCATAGAGCCGAGCAAGCTGACTCCGTAACTGTTCCGTTCTGGAGGTGCTCTTGGAGGACCGCAGAGGTAACAGGGACAGCACTTTTCAGCAATGCTTGGTCTACATTATTCTCTGAATCACCGTAACAAAAAGGAAATGCATCAAGCAGACTTAATCAAGTAATAATATCATAAGCACATTGTATATCAAATTGTATCAGTTAAAACCTTAATGGGTGGTGGCCCTGGAGTAATGCCAACATTGTTTTAGTATGGGACAACAGCAAAGGGAAGGAATTTAAAATGTACAAAAACAAATCAAATTTTACAGGACTAACAAATAGTAGTGTTTATTGCAGAAAGCTGAACTTCTCCAGGAGCTAGGATTCTTTGACATTTAAATTATACATGGGGATCACAGCAAGAAACCTCCAAAAATAACCACCTTTTTGACAGAATATGGTCTGCAGGATGGGTATTTAGCTGGTCACATAAATCAAATGGGCAGTTAGTTGCACAGAGGGAATAAAACACACAAAGTCCAATTGTGTACACTGTGCTTTCAGCCTTCCTTGATGATTAGAACACCACACACCTATACAAGAACACGTCACAGAAACAAATCCCCTAAACTCGCAGCGTGGTCTCGTAAGAGGGGGTCAGCTCAAGCAATCACCCATGGCTCTCCAACACTGTGGGATGATGCTGGTTTAGTTCTAAGGCAACGGGAAGAGTACACTTGCACCTTGCCAATCACATTTCTTTTGGAAAAGCAAGTCTCTAGGAGATGTCCAACTCAAGATTTAGCCTAGTGCTGCCAAGAGAAGTGTGATGGAAAGAAATAAGATGCTATTAATTCCAAATGCTATTCTGATACCTAATCTAATATGCTGTTTGCACTGCACTCCCTCTGCTAAGAGCAGAGCAAAACCACGACTGACAAACCAGAAACTGCATGTACCCTTTCATTTCTGACAGTCTGTTGATAAGCCACATCTTTGCCTAAACAGTAAAGATTTGACTTTGGCACCTTACCACAAAAAGGGTTGCTAAAAAGTCTGCATTAGTTTTTAGTTCTCTCTCATTTAACTCTGGATCACTTAAAGTTATTCTGGTAGCGCTGTGGAGACATCTCTCCAGAATGGGAGAAAAGAAAAAACCAGTCCCAGCAACAGGAATGTCTGAACTCAATTAGGCACAATACCTGCTGCCTTTCAGTCACATGAGTCTAGGCACAATACTTGCTGTGTTCTACTTACCACTCACAACCAAGCTCCAGAGAACTCCACAGCAAGAGAGGCAGATCTTTTCATTATGAAGAAAATTTCTTAAAATTGACAGAAGGTCTGGAATTACTCCAACTTTCCTTAGATTCTCTGCAGCAACTTCTGAAAAACACAGAAAGATAAATTCTATGGAATCTGGTATTTTTGTCCCACTCGCTGTCCTCAAAACAGACAGCACCACTAACCATATTTAAACAGTGATAACAAACCAGTAACATGATACTATCAGCTGGACAAAAGAAAGCAAGAGAACAGACCGAATTCTTTAACAAGAGGCACTTAAGCATAGTGTTTAGCACAAGTGACCCTTTCAAATCAATGTTTGGCCATCCTTTTTCCTTACAGATCCAAAATTTACAGAGCAGAAAAGGAACTGAGAGGGTATAAATTACTGTTTTTCAAATGTTTTCCATTAGCAATTCAAGCTACCTCAGCTTCAGAATTAGGAAACACTATGTAAAAATAGTTTGGTCTTAGATGGTAAATTTATCTGTACGTGAAACTTTGTACTTTTTTTTTTTAAAGATTATCCCCTTGCTGCTAAATCCTTCTGTAACCATTTATAAAAATGGTCTTCTGATGACTGTTGAACTGACACTGAAAACAAGTAAACAAGTAAAAAAATACTATAAACATTTAGCAATTACAATCTCAGGAAAAAAAACAAAGTAGAGAAATTAAGTAGAATGGTTTCAAATTCACCATGGCACAGCCAAAAATAAAATCCAGGTTCTATGCCCTCATTTTCCCAAGCACTACTATTTGCACAGTTTGTACTTGTTCCCAAAACAAGACAAAATACAGGACCACTCTAATAGATACAATTCTGTAAGTACCTGAAGCCTCAGCAGTGTCTCTTATACTTTCAGGAGTGTTATATTACCAATATCTAGTCAATCTTACCAATATTACCACTATTAAACTAATACCTACAGACATCCACATCTCTCAGTGAAGTCACAAGTTCTGCATTATATCTTGGATTATAAAAGTCAAAACATAAGAATATTTCCCCAAAACGAACAAGGTGACCCACCACTGGCTGAAATCATCATCAATAATGTGCAGACCAATGAAAGTAACTCTTCATTTTCAGAGTGTTTTCTCACTGTGTCTAACAGAAAGCTGGTCACATTCTCATCCAGGGCCATCACCACATCCTGTTCTAGAGCTGTCAAAAGTAAACAGTTGAACAGAACAAAGGTTTCAGTGGCTTTGAACGAAGTCTGAACCCCCTGCTGTCAGCATAAGTAAAACATGCAATTAACTGTATTTCTTCACATAACATATCCAAAAGTTAGTTTAAATTTTCTTTTTGTGAAACACAATTCTTACTATTTTCAAGCTTGTATCATTGTCAGGTGTTAATTGGGGTAAATTGCCAAGGAAGTGACAGCAGGGACCACACAAGAGACCAACACACACTTTTATGGTTTGAAATTCAATACCAGAACACTGAGAGTCTTATTTATGCACTCTAACACTCTACACAAGATGAAAACAAACTTGGTAGCCTAAGATCAGTAGCCTGTATTTTAAATTAACACAGAATTCATGTATGCCAGTCCTGAAGAAAGTCCATGAGAATCCAGACTCTTATTAAAGCTGGTTAAATTCCTCTATTACTTTAAATTTATCCCCTAAAATCATTACTGAACCCATTTCAAACCTTATCTGCTACATGTAACTTTACAAGAGATAGGCTGTATTACCCAGCATAAGTTGGAAGTCTCATAACTGTACCTTGACTAAGAATTTCAAGCAGTAAACTGCAACCATCTACTTGTAACTTGAGAGAATCTGCATGAGTCTTCATAGCAAAAGTGATCAATTCTGTGACTGTTAGCAGATAGGGCAAGGCTGCAGGGAAAAGAAATTATTTGAGACAGCATTCAGTTACACAGTCAATTGCTTAGAACGCTCAGTGGGTATCTATGCTCCAAAACACAAGAGTTCCAGTTTCAAATTTGAGTCCCTATGATGATGTGATATGGCAGAACAACACTCTTGAATCAAAGAGAACAAAATGCAAGTCAAGATGAAACAATACAGAGTGAATTCTGTAGTCTCTACGGGAAATGTCTCTTAATAAAGAGAGCTGCAAGGCTATGCAAGCCAAGCATAGCCAGCACGTTCCTCATTAAGTCACACTGGCATCGTTCACTGGTCATGTAGCAAGTTGTGTGGTAGAACATTGTGCATGAGCCCAAAACCATGCTTTTCAGAACCTGTGGAGGAAAGTATTTCAGCAGGTCTCCTAGTTCTAGGAAGACTTTGAGCTTTTGGAATAGTTAATACAGCTATTCAGTGAATCCACAAATCTATGATAAAATGTTGAGGACACACTGGATGGCTTTTAGGGATCCATTTTGAGCACCTTCAAAGATGCGAGCATCAGTCATGGTAAGCCATGGTGTAGAAGTGCCAAACAAGTCAGTCAGATGTGCACACAGCCTTGTATTGCTGTCAATAGGTTTGAATGAGAAATCAAAGATCCATTCATTTTGTTATTTATAACCAAAGCCTGCTGTACTACTGAGTAAAGATTTCTTCAGTAACAGAATTGAAGATATAGGTAACTCTAAGGAAAAAGGCAAATTATTCTTTTTCCTTATTGGTTACTGATATGAACACCTCTGTGGTTGAACATCATAAGCCAATGCCAGCATTAAAATGCTATCACGATAAAATAGCAGCACATTTTATAACTGAGTTAACACAGTGCTTTGAAAATACTAATTTTGATCTGAAAGATTAGTCTGAAAATGCACAGATGCTGGGAGAAAATATACAGTCTTCACTCACACAGCTTTACTAGACACACAGAAACTAGACACGTGTAGCTTCATCAGTCTTATAGCCCTAGGCATTACCCCCAAGTTGCCCCAATGCTGATACGAATTACCTTCTTCAAATGTCAGTTTGCCAATTCACCGTTGCTGCCAATTAAAATATCACTAAGTTTTCTTCCAGTGCCCATTTTTCTTATCTAGTAAAACACCTCTGCTGTTCAATGAAAGCATTTACAAAACAAGTACCAACACAACCACATCAACTAGTGACCTATTCCAGTACGTTCCAACAATGAGAAATAGGAAGAGAGCAATTTCATTCTCATTTATTGTCATAAGAATTTTTTCCTTTTCCTATTATCTCAAAATGTAAGGAAAGAGCAGAAGAAATAAATTAATAAAATAGTGCCTTACCACTTTTATCTCTTACAAAGCTGGCAAGGTGCTGAATGGCTTTAGCCTGTGCTTCTTCTATATCCCAGAAAGCCTGCATGAATTCTACATAAAACAAGAAAATTCTTCTAAGTACTTGATACAAACACTTATAAAAATTGTTCAAATTTTCTCTATTTTGTACAAGATCTGAATTGATACAAATGAAAATAATGTAATTTGTGATTGTTGAAAATAGAAAAAACTTTCCCCTAATGCATCAAACGTTTAAATATTACAAAGTGTTATGATTCACCCCTATTATCTGTGTATTTGGCATATATTTTGGGGACCTGTTGGAATATTAAATCAGAGCAGGGACAGGAGCTTTAAAGGCATTATTCTGATAGCCTTTTCAGATTAAGATGGCATAAACTGGCAAACATGTTAGAATGCAGAGAAAATAAGTGGGGCTCCCCAGTTTTCTGAGGAATGATCTCTGACCCCATTTAACTTGTGCAGTAGGTATGGCTGGTAATCTTATGAGGTTATAGAAAAGGCTGTTTAGTGATCCTTCCTCCAAATAGCATCCCATTTTATTTCAAGTAAAATGAATGCCCAATAATTTATTTTCAAGTAGAATATATGCTGACTGGAAAACATGTGGGTTTATTTCCTATGAAAATCACCATCACATTAATCATTTTCCTTATTACCTAGAACACTCTCGACTCCTCCCTCAAGGAGCACATCTATTATTTTGGGAGGCAAAGACTTTTTCAGATTTACTAGAGAGACACCAGCAACAGTCAGGCATTCCCTAATAAATGGAACATCAGTCAGATCCCTAGAATTACGAGAGACAAAAGCAGTACAAATAAGTTAGAACTGGTAAGTCACAAAAAAAAATTCTACAGGCTTTGTAGCTTTTTGTATCAAAATGAAAACAATACTTCTTTGAAGACTGGATTGTTTTTGACAGAACTTACACAATTTACTTCAAAACAGCTAATGAAAGAGCTTACATTGAGCAAGCCATGCTTAGGCTTCAAGCTAATGGCCTGTAAAATTGTGTATAATGTGATTTTAGAATGTAACTCTTCAAAAAAGAACACCTACGCATATCAGAATGCCCACTTCTGAATGAACACCAAGTCTTTGACTTTTTTAAAAACTCAATTTGTTGAGGCAGTAAGATCAGCAACCTTGACTCAATCTCTTTCTACGTAGTAGAAACTAGTAGCTAACAATCCCATCTTTGTGAAGGTAAGTGGGGTTTAGGACAAAAAATAAGGGGAAAGCATCCAGAACTCACTTTGCTGTGGGTCTCATGCTGGGCTGAATCTGTAGCATCATAAATAAAATTGGAAATAAAGGCAAAGAGCTGTTCTCTCCATTTTGCATTAGTGTCAGAACTCCCTCAAGACAGCTGGTATCCTGTCTAATATCCTGCAGTAATGAAGTTATCTCTTCTGCCTGTAAAGAGTATGGTATCAGAAGAGCTTTCACACACTTGTTTACAGATATCCTGGTGGGCCACTGACATTTTAAATCTATAATGAAACATTATTACATACATTCAGAACAAAGCAGGTCATCATGTCAAGTAGAATACAACCTAGAGACCAGATGTCAGATTTCTCAGTAAAAGAAAAACCAAATGTTTCTGGAGCCATCCAAGACTTGCTATCTGTTGAAATAAGAATCATGCCGTAATGTTGCTGGCATTGAACTATACACAGTTTTTGCTTGCACATGCATGAACTACAGGCAATTGTTTGTGCCTAAAAATAATTTAGAGATTCTGCAGAGATTAGACGTTTTTTACTGGTGATATGCCACAAAAGACTAAGAAATACACGATAACTAATGAACAATTTTCTAAGATGTCACTGCATGTGTATCAAGCTAAAAAGGATTCCAACTGTATCTGTCGCAGAGTTCTGAGACTCAGACGTATCTATAGTTTTCAGTTGTGAACACAATTAATGCTGCAGGCAACTGCCTACGAATATCCTATTCATACTTTAGAAGACAAATAGTATAATGCGGAGAAGGGGGAGGGAAGATAATTTTTTCTTCTTTGGTTGGTTTTTCTCTGAGGACTAAAAATATTCACCATAACTGAATCTTTTAAAAATAAAGTAAAGAAAAAATGTAAAACAAATATCTACTTTCTTCCACTCTTATTTTCCATTTCAACTCATCTGTCATAAGTGTTTCTGTACTGAAGTCGCTAAGCATGAAGGATGCTTCGCCAGTCACAAGTATGTTTGATGGCTTGAGATTTCTGCAACACAAACATTTTCTGTCAGCCTGTGAAATCAGAGTCTAATGATATATAACTACAGGTTCCCAGCATCTTTACACATCAGAAGGTTTGGGAAGTTTTTTTGGGAGGGCTGGTGGGGTGGTGGTAAGGGGTTTGGGGTTTTTTTGTTTGTGGTTTTTGGTTTGTTTTTTTTAAATATACAAGTGATAATCAACTGCAATACAATTATTTTCTTCTTTTACTGGGAAATGCTTTAAAATTTGTGATTGTAACAGATTTATCTGAACATAGAATGCAACGGTTCACTCTTATTTTAGATACACAAAGTATACCTTGTCCATCACAGCCACCAAAATGTAAGCACTAACAGAGATGGTCAGTATTCTAATATTAAAATTAATATTAGAATTTTAGCACATTCAAAACAAAAAACAGCCAGAACACCTCATTCAAACAGATAATTCTAGACAAAACTCAAGAAACAGATGACTTCAGAAGTCACAGAAAACTAATCTATACATGAAGTCCAGAATTTCTAACTCCTACTCCCCCTTTTGAACAGTAAAATTCCCTGCCTCTAAGTGACCAGCTGTGCTGAACCAACAGTCACTGCAAAGAACAATGACCTATCAGGCAAAGAGAACAAGATTTCTACTCACCTGTGGAAAATATTTTGTTTGTGTATATATAATAAAGCATCTACCATCTGTCCCAGGAAATTCAGAATCACCTGTTGAGGGGAATATACATGAAAGTATAACATAAACACAGTAACTTCCAAATAGACAGATAGATAGCTTCCAAAACCACCCTTCAGCAAAACACTGTGCTTTGAAGATTTTGGGAAGACTTTGAGAAAGAGGGAATACAGAGGAAGAAATATAAAAGCAGCGAGACTGTCAGTTCAACCAGATGCCTCTTCTGTACTTTTTACCATGTCTGTTATTTTTTCTGACTTCTGCCTTTTTTCCTTGATTACAGATGAAAGATCTCCTTGGCCCGAGTACTGCATTACCAGACAAAGGAACAGAGATGATATCTGTAATAAAATGTTACACCAAAATTGTCTAAGTGTTTGCAAGTAGTAACATATGCAGTAAGAAAGATAAAACTGAGCACTTGGCCAAACTGGTGGGTGTTACGTTCACCAATACCAAGGTGTTCCGAGATGATTAATCTCTTATGGAGGAGACAATGTTTACTTTATTAAAAATACAGCATGTTTGTTTGGGTTTTTTAAAAAAAAAAACAAAAAACATTATCAAGCATCTTATCTGAAGCCATATGGGACAATTCAAGTCAAATATACATCATAAAATTAACACAAATTTTGCCTGAGCACTGAATAAAATCTGCAAATAAATAAGTTGGGGCTTTCAGCTTCCTATAGTCTCCTATAAAAGGGTTTTCATGCAGGCATGAAAATCGGTATTGCAGACTGATTCACATCAGAATCAGTGAGTCAGTGTGCAGTACTGCCATGTGATGGACTCCAATCCATATATCTTCACAGCTCTTCAGTATGTTTATTCAGGAGTTAAAAAAGGAGGCTTGTTTCAAATCAAATAACCTTTCTCACACCAATGACCCCAAATTTAAACCTGCAAAAATGCTTACATGCCTACAACATTAACCATGTGTTCCCGTTTAACCAATCCTATTTCATTCTCACCTCATGATCCCAAGTCACAAACAATTCCTTGTAAGCACAGATGTTTGAATGATGAAGTTTTAGCAAATCCATTGCCTGCATAGAATAAAAAAATACAGAGAGAGCTTTCTATAGCTACACAGTCAGCTACACTTAACAGGACCTTAAGTAATATCCTAAGCCAGCTCCTGACTTGTTCATGTTGCATATCTCATCAAATTCTTTCAATGTGCAAGCTCTGTTATACATTTGCATGCACAAGTGTCAAGTTAAGGAAAATATTCCAGTAAGGCTCTACTCAATGTAATGCTGTAACAGCCTTGTGAAATTCAAGGATATAAACTGATCCTTAGGGACATGATATGTAAACCGCCCCTTTCTTCAGTTCCTAACATCCAAACCTGAAAACATATCTTAGAATATGAAAGTCAAGATGATTTTTCTAGCGTAGCCATTATTTCCAGTAACCCCTACGCAAGCTTGAACCTCAGAAAATATGATTACACTAGTGAGATGCTTATCTCCTTGAAGATGGTTTCTGTGTAAGGCTCTAACAATTACTAATTACTTCAGCAAATTTGATGATTGTGTGAAAGGTAAAAAGAATTCAACTTATTCTCCTATATTTATGTTTGTAGCTGTGCAGGTGCAACAGAAAAACTAAGAGCAGCCACGGTCCCAGCTGGCACAACTGCATTTACTTCAATAGACATGTACATCAGCAGAAAAATTGGATCAAACTTTATCAGTAAAGACAGTCTCGGTACATAAAGAGGTCACTTCTCTTGAGTAGGATGAAGCCTCTGTACAGACACGTATTCTCACTCACTTTCAACTGCAGACGTCATGCATACTGGATATCTGTGAGACTAATCCATTGTATGCTACTTCACATATTTTGTTGAAAAAAATTTTGGTATTTTAACAGTATTTCTGATGTTGCTTCTTACTCGAGGCACTGAAACAAGTTTGCACAAAAAAAGTACAACAAAGGAAGAAAACCAGTCAAATCATTCACATCAAAAAATGTCCAACTCTGAGAAATGAACTTATAATGAAATATGTTAACTAGAAATTGAGTTCTTAATAATAAACTATAAACAGACCAAGGTTCTCCTTCAGCTTAAAGGCCAAAAGGATGAGCTTTGCTCTTTGTCTTCAACACAAAACAAATAGAAACCCTGAAAAAGCACTATCCTCTGAGAACAGCTGTCCATTTGAATCTACATGTTCAAATGTAGGAACAATTAATACAAAATCCTGGCCTGAGCTCAAGCAGAGGGCAGGGAGAACACCCCTCAGATAGTCCTACCTAATTTACATCTCAACTATTTACTTAGTTAATCCTCGTAGATAAAAGACTTTGTTCTGTTAAGACTTTGGTCTTTGTAAGTGAAATAGTAAAGAAAAATTGCACCGATACCTCCTTCAAGGCCTCATTTGCTTGCTTTTCTTCAATGCATTCAACCTGCACCAAACAAAAGACAAGGATGAGATTGCTAATATAGAGACAAGCGAACTTTAAGCCAGAACAATCTTGCCAAGATGACTGGGACTGCAAATTGTGTATGAATTGGCATAAATTTTCAATGATAGCTCCAATCTCCAATGTTTGAATCAGTCTTGCTGTTGGGAGACAGCCAGAAACAGACCTTTAAATGAGTCTGCAACAGTCCTTCTCCTGCACTGTCAAAGTAGCAGTAAGCTAAGGTAAAAACACACTGGATGGACCTAAATGGGCTGCTCCCCTTTACCCACTTTTAACCTCAATATTCTAGTAAACTGATCTGAATCTTCCAATTTCCAAAGCAGCAACACAGTAAGATGTAAGCCTACTCTTACCCAGCAGCCAAGCCGCCTAACATGTTTGTCTCTGTTACTATCCGAAAGGCCCATAGAGATGACAAACATGCCAATGGACTCGTTTTCCTAGCAACCACCTTCTCACCTGCTTTATTATGTATTTCTTCTCTGCACCCTTTTCTGTTTTCAATTCCACTACCAGCATAGTGCCCAGTGCCCCAGGCTGGAGCTGCTCCAGCACCTGCAGGGCAGAGGAGAGACGCTGAGGCCCTTGCTCAGCTACAAGTGGCAGAACCACCAAGGCAGAAAGCCTCTTCAAACCACTTTCCCACAGACACCCTTCACACAGCGCACACCCCCAGTTCCCTATGGCAGGACCACAGGCCCCCCCATCTGCCCCCCAACTCTCGAGAGGCACACAGGCCTTCCCCTCCCTTCCAGGACATTCCCCCTCACTTCCCCCCTGCTGAGCAGAACACCCCCCCCCCCACCTCCCCAGGGCCATCCACACCCCAGCACTTCCCTCCCTGGGACCATGTAGGCCCCTTCCTCAGTGCCACTTAGACCCTCACCAAGGCCACGCACCCCTCAGAAGCACTCACGCTCCCTCCCCACGGCCATGTACTACCCCAGGGGTGCCTACACCCTCTCCCCTAGGCCACAAACCCCTCCCCGGGGCCACGTACCCCCCCGCACCACCTACACCACCCACAAGGCTGCACCCCCACTTCCCCACCAGGCAGGGCCCGGCCCTTCGGGCAGCACCTCATATTTCTCCATGGCGGGACAGGGTCCCATCTCCCAGTGAGGTGGGACGGGCAGTGGGCGTGGAGGGACCCACAGGCCCAGGGCGATAGCAGCCCCTCAGCCTTAGCAGCGGGTGCCCAGCAGGGTAGAGAGAGGCAGGAGCACTTCCCCTTCCTCCCTGGCTACGCGTTCAGACCAAAACCGCTCTGTTACAAACTCCCGGGCAGCAGCCGCCAAGGCCAGGCCCTGCCCCGCACCCGCAGCGCAACCCCTCAAGGCGCTGCCCCGGTGGTGGGGGGCGCGGCCCCTTTAAGTGCGCGGCGCGGGAGGGGCGGGGCCGCCCCTCCCTCCCGGGGCCGCCGTCCCGCCCCGCGTGCGCCGGCGCTGCCGCCCGCGCGGCGCCTTTAAGGGCTGGCCTACGTGGCAGCAGCAGCCGAGCGGCGGCGCGGCCCGGCCCGGCGCTCCCTCCCGCCCTTCCCGCGGCCGTCTGTGAGAGTGAGGCCGGGCCCCAGGCGCGCAGCAGCCGGCAGCACCCTCCTCCCGCCGCCATGGGCCAGAACGACATCATGAGCACCGCTGAGGACTTCGCGGACCAGGTGGGTGCCCTGTGGCCCCCCTTCCCTCCTCCGGCTCAGCGGCCTTTGTGCGCTGGGCCGCTTCCCCGGGTGCTGGGGCCGGCTGTGAGGGGGCGCCTCGGCGGGCCCCGCGCTGAGGAGCGGGGTTAGGCTGCCGCGCTGAGGGGCCCTGCTGGGCCGCGCTAGGGCAGGCTGGGATGGCGGCGGTCTGGCGTGGGGTCGCCGCCTCGGGGCCTGTCCCTCTGGTGGGGCTGTGGGCATCCTCGGCCACGCCGCCTCCCAGGGCCCGGCTCCCCGCTGCGGTGGGGGCGGCTGGCGCAGGCCCCGCGGCCGGGTCCCTGCAGGAGCGGCTGCCCCCCGCCCTCATGCGAGTTCTGTGGCTGCTTTTGGGCCGTCTGTGCAGCGAAGCAGACGAGTTCTCCTTGGGATCTGGGCATCTCCCTGGGAGCGAATAAATGGAAGGAGAGCAGGAGGCCGAGCTGCTCTCGTCTTCTTGCAAGCTGTCTAGACTGGCAAATAGGGCATAAAGGGGTGTGGGAAACTGGGGCGGGGTGATAGTGACAGGAAAGCAAAAATCTAAACCCTGACTGATATCTGGAGGAAACCCAAACTGGAAGAGGCTTGCCAGCAGCATAGTGCTGTGCTTAGAATGGGGGCAAAAGGAAAGCAAGCAAGCTGATGTTGTTTTGTAATCCTTTTTACATTTATTTCAGTGGAGGCCCTTACAGATTTCTCTGTTAAACAGAAGTTTGTGATCTCTTATTGTGTATGAGAACAGGAATACTTTGAGTGTAAGTAGTTGATCTGCTGGTGATGGTATTAGAAAGATCTTCACTGTCATGGTGATTCATCTAACTGAAAATAAGAGGCAGCATCTAATCATCTTTAGCAAACTCTCTGGAAAATCTGATTCTGCCTGGTTCTACAACTCTGACTATTGCAGCAGTGTGAGTTGTGTGGTGCACGATAACACGTCACAGCTCTGAGGGGGCTGTGCTGCCTCTGTCTTTAACTGAGTTTCACTGGGAAAACCTGTTCTGCGCTTCCTCCCCACCCCCAGATGGAAGACTCGTTTTAGAGACAGAGCTTCTTATGGTGTGTGGAGTATTCGGTTTAAGGGGTGTCTGGATCATCTTTGTCGTCCTGTGTTTACCTTGTCTCCTCACTCCTTTTAGAGGAGAAAGTAAACCATTGCTATAGTGTTCAAATTACTTGCCAAAATTTACAACACTTGTCCTGACCTTTTAATAACACCTCTCTATTTATTCCTGTGTGACTATTTCTAGATGTCTTTAACCCCCCTTTTTTTTCATACTACTGAAAGCTCTTTTGTCCAGCTAAAATGCAATTTGCTTCCTCCTGAAATGAGTTTTAAATGGCACAACTTTATTTGTGCTTGGCCACAGTCTATTTAAAGATGAGTCTTTCCTTTAGCTGCAGAATTTGGAGTGTTTGCATATACTTACCCATCGGATTGCAAAACAATTTTTATGGCTTTCCAAGTAACTAACTCCTTTGATAATTCTGCCTCTAAATAGCTACCTCATAGCTCAATCGGATACTTTCAGTACCGTGCATGCTGCGAAAATTCAGTATCACACCAGTGTAGGAGTGGAGAGATTTACTAAACAATAACCTTTGACATATATTGCGAAGTTAACACTTGGTATTATGGAAACTGTTAGTTCATCTTGGATTAAAAAAAATACTTGGAACATTTGGTCTGAAATTATGTTGAAACTCCCCTTGATGGAGGCGGAGGTAGTGAAGCTGGACAATGGCTGCTCTGGAGCTGAATGCATTCTTAATGATATCCTTGCTTTCTCCACTCCCTGTACTAGTGTTCAAGACCTAATAAGCCTTAATTTCTGTAGCATAAAAGCCCTGTGGGAAAAGGTTACAGCCACTTCCATGGCTTATCAGCAAGTCCTGAATGTCTCTTACAAAAGCAAGAATAATCTGTTCCTTAAATTCAAACACTAAAGCTTAGCTTTTCTCTGATACTTTGGTTTCCCTTTGAATTAGCAAATTATGCCTTATATGCCAAGCTACTCAGTAGTAACAAGTGACTCTTAATCCAGAGGTGAACTAGTGTGCTGAAGACGTGTTCTTAAAAGGCAGCTAAGCTTGCCTGACAGCTAGCCATCAGTGAAAGGGGTTGTCCTACTTCTCCCAAGGCTAGGTTCTCCTTCTCTCTCATGCTAGAACTCTTCTGTTGCTGGACTGGAGAGCTGAACTGGCAGGAAAAAAAAAGTATGTTTTCTGTTGGTTCCAGTTATCTCATTGTTTAGGTCAAGTGAGCACCAATGCTGGTGATGGGATCACTTGTGATGAGAACTAGCCATTCGTTTAGCTTGGCTGTAGCATGAGTTTGTAGTCTGCAGGTGGACAGTACAGCTGGTGAGCTGTTCTGCTCTGAGCTGTTAGCAGTTTCCAAGGACTGCAGTGGAGGAGACAGCTACTCAGTGGGTGTTGGGGGGTGGTCCTGTTGATTTCAGAGAAGGCAACTTATTAGATATCGGGGAGGGTGGGAAAAGCTGTTAAGGGTTCTTAAAATCTAGGTGATACACAGTGCAAGGAAATCAGGATCTTGGTTCAGAATGATGCCCAGTTACAGGCTTTATGGGTTGGTTTGTTTTTAAGCCCCATAACACCAGCCCAATGTTATTAATTAAATAACTTACATAGTCAGGAGTTAAGCCCTTTTTTAGTGATTCTTGTTAAAACATTACATGCGAAGCCTTCATTGCAGTCACCATGTACTGCTGACATTATCATACTGAAAATAGCTGTATCTGGGGCCTGTACTGATTGTTTAGGGTTATAGAACTGGTTTTCTCTCCTCTGTAATCCCTATAAGAGGGAGCAGATCTCAAGCAACTTTTCTGGTGTCTGTAATAATCTTTAGGAATGTGGGTGCCTGGTATTTCTGCTGTTCTGAAAAAAATTATGGACAAAAAATGCAAGGAGACTATTGAGTCATTGTACTGCAGTGAAAGGACTCTAAGGGAGAACCAGACTCTGGGAGTTTTATTTAATCTTCCAACATAAATGCTGATGCATGTTGTTCAGCTAATTATAACATCTCTGTATCCTATTTTGCCAAAAACAGAAGGGAGAAGAAAACATTTCATTGCTAGTCTGAACTTTTTTGTGTTTTATATTAAAAAGCTGAATTTGGAAACTCTCTCAGTGAAGTAGTCATGTCAGTCCAGTGATCCTTCATCGTTATAAGCCAAATAGCCTACTCTAGTTAGGCTGGGAAAGAATCTTCCCATGAAGAGAGATAGCAAAATGCGATACATGAGTAATAAATCCCATTTTAAAGATTTGATTAATAAATAGCCTTTTGGAAAAGGGAATTGCTATAAAGCACACTTTAGGAGTGAAATGCATTGTCATGAGAAATTTTCCTGCAATTAAAAACCTGATTAAGACTGCTGGCAATGTTCTAGTGGGTCAGAGCTCTCTTCTTGCCTTTTTAAATAAGCAGGAGAGCCTCTGTTCCCAGTTTTCACAAATAACTTGTAGACATTGATTAGCCCAATGTGATGGGTGTTACTGTCCTAGTGATTATTAGGTGGGATCTCCTTAAGTGGAGATACACAGGTTGGTGAAAGGAGGTGATTTTTTTTTTTTTCTGTCTGCCAGAGGATTGAGCATCCTGTTCCAGAAAAGATCACTGGTGTCCCAGGCTGCTAGAGGTGTCTGTCCTCCCAGAACAAAGCAATCCCTTAAATGAATACAAGCTAGATATTTGGAATATGCTTCTCTCAAGCTCTAGGCTAATAATGCTGTGCAGCCCACTGAAGGGCTTTCTGTGTAGATTAGCAGACTGCCGTTCATCACCATGATTGCAACTTCCCTGATCCAAGAAGACACACATGAACGCACACGGAAAAGGCTTGTGTGTTTGGGCAGAATATACTTAGGCGACAGCAAAAATTCCCAACTCCTGGCTGTGTATTGGTCTTAAAATACCTGTAATTATGCTATGGCATGTACACTTTTAACAAAGTGGACTGGATTTGTAACAAATTTGAGACTGTTGGAGGTGGGATATAGTTTGGAAAGCAAGGTGAGAGTCAAAACAGAATCACTTTACTACCTCTCTTTGGTCAGGCCTCTTTATGGGCTGGAATATTTCAAGCCCCCTTTTGAAAAAGTGGGTTTTGAGCAGAGATTTGACTTGCGGATCCCTGGATCCTCTTGTGCATCTTTGCTTGTTAAACTAAGAGGAGCATTTAAATCTATCTTTGCCTTTCTAATCCTGTTAGAGGGGGAAGTGGCAACACAAAACCCCTCTGGTGTCTGTTAGCGACTTGGCTGCCAGCACAGAACCAGCTGTTCTTTTTTAAAATAGTTTTACTTTAACATTTTGTTGTCTTTCCTCAAGATGCTTTGCCTCTTGCAAGGAGGGAGTATGTGCTAAGAACAGTGGATGCAAAGCCCATTGCAGAATAAGCCATCCAGTTACTTGATGTCATGAGTTTAACACTGCCGCCTCCATCAATCTCAACAGTTTTGTTTTGGCTTACATGTATTGTGCTTAGTGGAGTGTGCGTTTCAAGTCCCGTGTCTTAGCTGGATATGTTTATTGACTGCAGCTACCAAGTTTCCCATATGTGCAGCTTTCATCTGTGTGAATCATGAAGGAAGTAGGAAGTGGTCTTGGGGCCCAGCGTTTGGGCCACATGTTGCTAGGGATGTGTGGGGACAAAACCAGGGTGTCTGGTACTATTAGTTCAGTCCCACTTCTAGAGATCTGTTTCTTCTAAGTTACTCTGTCCTTAGTTAAATTACTTAGGCAATGTGTACTCGAATCCTCTAATCATAAAATCACTTGATGTCTGTTATGTTCTTTTCTTGTGGTTATTATACAACTGTTTTCTTCCTTTCTCTTTGGAGCTCCATGGCTAGCTGTTCTTTTGGCTTGGATTTTTGTTCATATAGTCTGTTTCTGAAGCTTTTTTTACTTTAAGCTTGCTATGTACGGGGGTTTCAACTTGTGCATAGCTAAGTAAATGCAGCTACATGAGTTATGGATGTCCAAAGATGATGTGTGTCATGATAAGGTTGCTTAGCACTGCAGCGCCTTAGGCTTTGGTCTTTCTGACTTGTCTTAAGCTGATTGGATGTGCGCACTCATGTTTAACAGATAGCATTAAATTCCCTCTGTATGCCACAAGAACAGGTAAATGTTAAATGCCTTCTTGCCTTGTTCACCTGGACTGGTGGCAGTTGTTTTGTTTCAGGGAAGGGGAAGATGAGATCAGCTCACACGACCCACTTCAAAACAGCAAAGATGAGGCCTGGAGGCAGATATCCTCTCTAATGTTTGCTTCTTTTTTCAGCGTTTCCACAGCAGTGGTTTTTTTCCTTTTCTTACAGATGCCCAGCACTTGTCCTCTTTCATTTCCTCCTAGACTAAAGTTGCCTGTTCTGCGTCTTGACAAGGCAGACTTACTTTGCAAACCACTTTTGGTTTTGTGCTATTTCCAAAACAACTCTATCCTTAGTGTTCCTCAGCAAGTTTTCTCAAATGCATAGTGAAATCCAGGAGAGAGGAAAGCTGTAAACCAAGATGTGTGTCTCATTCAGTGACAAAGATCACAAATTTTCTTCTGACTCATTCATCCAACTGGTGACATGGCTTAAAAAAAGCCTGAAGTGGCAGCCCTGAGTCAGAGTACAGCTGCACTTAAAATGCACTTGATTAACTTGAAGCTTGACCCTTAGACTCTGGATGCATGCAGTACAACTAGTGTAGTTTGTTCCAACATTAACTGTTTAATTAACTATTAAGCATGTTTGCTGGATATTTATTCTTGTGATAATCTTCAGTTACACAGTAAGCAAGGTTTGTCACTTGCATAGGATTTGGAACAGCCTTTAGTATTTACTAATTACCATGGCAACAAGAAACTTTAAGGAATGGCTTTAGTCTCTTTCTCCATGCTCCCATATATACAGAAAGCATGCAATGCTGCCAGAACTTTTAAAAAAAAAAAAAAAAGATTCTGCCGAGAAAGAAACCAGTCAGCTGTATTGTCTAACTGAAGTCAATGTAAATACTGAATTATGAAAGAAAAGGTTTGTGTGTCTCTTCTGTCCAATTTTATAACATAGTTCAATGCTGTCTGGAAGACACCTATACTCATGTGGGTTCCCCCACCCCTTTTCATGCTTGAAGTATTCTAATATTGCATAAACTGTATGAATCAATGTGCCTTACAACACATTGAACTCTGTGTGGGATAATGGGGTTTTGTTAAATGGCTCCTCCTCCTAGTTCTAATGCAGGGATCTCTGCGGAGTCTGGCAGTTCTGCATGAAGGCTTGTGCCATGGGCATTTACTTTCACAAGCGTCAACCTGCCCAAACTGCTCCTGTCATCTGAAGGTAGAAACCTGCTGGATAATCTTGTAATTAGTTTTAGATTAAGTTTACATTTGTTTCTTACTAGATTGCACTTACTCAAACAGTAGCATACACTGACTCCAAATATGTCCTTCTGGTGATCTGGCTAAGCTGAACCTGGGCATGAAATGGGCCAGCCAGGTGCTAGCTTGCATTTGGAGTGACGCTGCAAATCCTAGCAGAAGTCTCTCTGTTAGGTAATAACCAGTGCTGTTTAGGAAACTGGGTGACAGTTAAGCACTTGTCATAATCCAGAGGCAGTAACTTTTTCTGTGTACCTCACAGTCCTATAGAGCATGTTTGGCAATTCTGTATTTGTTCCTTTATAATTATTGTAATTGTAGAGCAAACTAACCAGTGAGTTTGCAGGATGAAGAGGTATGTGGGACCAGATACATCTTGCATTCCCAAGAACTAAGGCTTGGCATCTGTTGCATGATGATATAATTTCCTTTTTACTACACTGAATTGTACATACAAGTGCCTATTTTATTTCTGCAGGTGAATGCTATTTTTAATGGAAGTAGAAACTATGTATACTTGCATAAAGGATAGAGGGTGCAATTTCATGCAATGGCTACGCTGATCTAACAGCTGCTGCTGCTACACAAGTACACATGCTTTGCACTGTTGCTTTTCTGAGCTGTTAGAGGGAAGTAGCTTGGCAGAAAGCTTATTACTGTTTTTTAATTTGTACAGAATTAGTCTTCTGTCAGCCTGACTCCCTGAATCAGGTTGTTACAGGGTGCTGAGTGCCTGAGCATGTGGGTGGAAGTAGGATTGCCCTTTCAGCTCCTGGCTATCTGATAGTTGAGCTGTAACATGAAACCCTGAGATAGACAAACTAAAACCAAGGTCAGCCTTCATCTAGTAAGAGCTCCATCAAAACACAGTTCTTATTACATAGAAAGGTGCTGCTGGATTCTGCTTTTCTCCAAGTCCTTGTCCAAAATGCTCTTTGGGTGGAGCATCACAAAAGGTTCCCCCACTGCTCCCAAGTGTTCTCAAACTGGAGGGGAGAAGAATTTAATTAAATCCAAGTCCCAAGTATGTGCTTTTCTCTAGATGTTGATGACCCTGTGTGCATGAGAACTGCTGACCTCAGAGTCTGTAGAGTGCACGGATCTGTTATGTCTTTGAGTATCACCTTGCCTTCCTTCCCTGCTAACGATGCTGTCTGCCCACGCAGTTCCTGAGGGTGACGAAGCAGTACCTCCCTCACGTGGCCCGCCTGTGCCTGATCAGCACCTTCCTGGAGGATGGCATCCGCATGTGGTTCCAGTGGAGTGAACAGAGGGATTACATTGATGGCACATGGAACTGTGGCTATTTCCTGGCCTCCATCTTTGTGTTCATAAATCTCTTCGGACAGCTGAGTAAGTGGCTCTAAGGCTGTTAAGGTGGATGCCACAGCGCTCCAGTGTATCCACCACCCTGGCTCATGTAAGCACTGTGAATCCTGTAAGCATGGGATGCCTCACTGATTTCTCAACAGCTGTTGACAGCTTAAAACTGATAGTACTACATGGGCTGAATGAAAAGAACTCTTAATTCACCTGCTTCAGCCTTTCTGGAAGTAGTTGTAGAGAATTCCTTGTGATACACTACCTCTGAGTCAGATGCCAAGAATCCATTAGGACAATCTGTTTTCAATTCTGTACATGCATCTATAAACACATACCATACCCCCTGAATTCTCTAAATGAAATACTCATATTTTCTTAAACAGAGCAGTGTTAAGACTTTTTCAGCCTGCTGTTTTTATGGGTATTAATCTCAATGGCAAAGTCTTATCCTGCAGCTGGTACACTTAAGCCTGAGAGGTGCCTGTGTCAGACTTTCAAAGCCCAGGAATCAAAATAATCCCAGAAGCAGAGCTTCTCTGTATGCTAGGTGGACTTAGAGTATCAGAAATGGAGAGAAGTAAAATTATTTTGTTTATGTCCCTGATCTGCTGTTCTTGATTGCTCTGCCAATTTCTTGCCTTGTGTCTGGGGTTTTTACCCTCATATTTTTGTGTAGAGAGTCAGCTTAATTTAATGTAGTTGCCAGTCCTCCTGTTGAAGTGGCAAAGGCTGTCAGTGCTTTGTGACAGAAGACTTAAGGAAGGATATAAAACAAAAGCTTTCAAGGAAAAGGAGTGCAGCATGTTTGCCCTAACTGTTATCTCATTTTAAAAAAAAAAAAAAAGAAAATCCATGATGAGTCAAGTTTCTTTTTAACTTCTTCTAATGCTTTAACACTGATAGCTGCTGTACAGCGCTGTGCATTGGGGACTGCATTCAGCATGTGCTTACCCTCTGTAAAATAAAAGCTACTTCTGGAATTATAAAATATTGTAAAATGCACTAAAACTTCTTGTTCTCAAAGTGATTTGTGCCAATGTGCCATTAAAATTTCCTGCCTGATGTTCTCCATGGCACAGTTGAAAGAAATTAGAGTCTGCTCAGTTCAAAACAAGTTAGCATTCCTGCAGCATCTTTTCCTGTGCAAGCCAGAAGTGTAACTGTGTTCAATTTCCCCAACTCAGGCGGCTGTATCCTGGTGCTGAGTAGGAACTTTGTGCAATATGCCTGCTTTGGACTGTTTGGAATTATAGCATTACAGGTAGGAGGCTTAAGTCTTCAGCCCTTCTAAACCATATCTTTCAAATCTCCTCTCTTAGCCCCAGTACTGCCAACATATTTAAATACCACTCACAACCCTGGAATTTTTCTCCACCCTGGCCTAGTGCCAGTCCTCAATGGCATTGAATTATTTTGCTGCTTCTGTTCTTTTGATGTGCCCAATAGATCCTTGGCTGTAATTGCAATTAGTCAGCTGGAGGTGTTGATTCAATACTTGACCTTCACCAATTTTGCAGCAGTAACTTGCGATTTACCTGTATGTCACTAACATGCCAAATGTGGAACTTGCAGTTGCTTTGGCCTTCAGCACATGGTTTTTATAAAGGACTGTCCCCATCACGAAGGATCCTAGCTAGTAGCATCCTTCCTGTTCAAAACCAATGAATTTTTGTTGGGGCTAAAGCACAAGTCAAATTCTGGCTTCTATTCCCTGTTTTACACTGACTCATTGGACCACATTGATGTAACTTACCTTGTTTCCTTCAGTATAATATACTTCTAATTGACTTCTGCTATGGATAGTACAGGCTTGAGATGATAACATAAATTCAGAACTTCAGTGTAATTTATATGGTGTTTTAATCTGTCTTCTTCTTTGCCTAGACTATTGCATACAGCATTCTATGGGACCTGAAGTTCTTGATGAGGTATGTCTACTTCATACAGTTTTTACCAAAACAGAATGAAAACTGTTGTCTGTCGCTGCCACTCTGACAGAGGAAATGATCTTTGTACATAGTATTTACTAGAAAGACTTTATAAATGATGCATTTACATTAAAGAAGAAATGACAGCACTTAAAAAATAATCCATACAGTCTGTGTTAAACCATAGACAGCAGGCTCAGTGCTGTAGAAAGGAAAGACTAATCCTAACCCACTAGGATCTTAAGTGCTTCTGCTACTAACCTCCTTGCTGAGAGCTCACAAACAACTGTCTAGACTGGATCAGTAAGCTGCTATTATTTCCTAAATGGCTAAAACTGCAACTGTGCTTATGCATGACTGAAGCCATTTCCCAAGAAAACTAAAGCATGTAGATATTGGAGTAGTTTCTAGGATTTTAAATCTCTAACACATTCTCTAAGTAGAAGACAGGGTTCTTAAACGTGAGCTTTCTTGTCAAATCCTGAGTGATGGCTGTCTGTCGCCTTTTCACCCCACTCCTCTGAGGGGAGGGCAGGGGGCAGCACAGGAACTATACTCTGGCCTTACTACAACCCTGTAAATGTGTAACTACTTCTAGCAGTACTGCTGTTCTGTTTTCTCAAAGCAACCTCTGAACTACTCTGGCCTGTGTGGCTAAACCTGAGGTACAGAATAACTTCAACACAACTAAATTCATGCTGTAACAGATGCTAAGCAACTGTGCCTGAGCTGTGGGTGCTGGACTTCTCTGGCAGGCTGTACGTGTCTACACAGGCTTGTGTAAATTGTTGTTGTGTACAATGCTGCTGTTTCAGCTGTGAAGTCTAATGTGGACACGCATTGCAAGGTGCAGAGTAGGTCACTCTTCACTAGCATGCAGATTCTTACCGAGTTGAAATTGTCAGATAAGACTTTAAATCTATAGATCAGTGCAAACTGTAATAAACTGCCTTTTTTTTTCTCTATTTCTCTCTTTCTGTAGGAACCTTGCCCTTGGGGGAGGCTTGCTGCTGCTTTTGGCTGAGTCGCGCTCAGAGGGGAAGAGCATGTTTGCTGGTGTCCCTACCATGCGGGAAAGCTCTCCCAAGCAGTACATGCAGCTGGGGGGCCGTGTGCTGCTGGTCCTCATGTTCATGACACTGCTACATTTTGATATGAACTTCTTTTCTGTAAGTATTTGAGTATAAAAGTATGAGTTAAAGAACTAGAATATAGTACCAACTCCAGATTGGCTGCAGGACCTACTCAATGCTTATCATTTAAGTCTATTTTTAGTAGAATTAATATTTAGCAAAGTTATTAAATCATCCGTGCCATGACAACTTTTTCTGCTGAACTTATCCATGCTCTGTTCTGCTGTTTGTGTATCTATTTTAAGACCTGTATGTAAGCTTGTGGGTTTCTATCCTTGCAGATTCTGCAGAACATTGTGGGCACAGCCCTGATTATCTTGGTGGCGATTGGCTTCAAGACTAAGCTGGCTGCCTTGACTCTAGTCATCTGGCTGTTTGGCATCAACATCTACTTCAATGCCTTCTGGACCGTCCCAGCCTACAAGCCCATGCACGACTTCCTCAAATACGATTTCTTCCAGACCATGTCTGTAATTGGAGGGCTCCTCCTCGTGGTTGCACTGGGCCCTGGTGGAGTCTCCATGGATGAGAAGAAAAAAGAGTGGTAACAGGAATAGCGACACTTCTTGGGACATAATATATTAAGTCCAGAACTGATTCTCTATGGATTCAACAAAAACTGCCAGCATTTTACACATACATGCCCCCTTCCTATTAAAGGCACAGATGTTTTGAATTTGATTTACCGTGGCACCAGTAAGATAATAGATAAAATCCTGTTTCTTCAAGGAATGTTGCCTAGGCTTACTCTAACTTCCTAGATTTGGAACTAACCCAAGGAACCTGCATTTTGCTGATGCTTCAGTGAGTTGCAGTAGAACAGTTGCTGTCTTTAATGTCAGCAATGTTTTAAAATTTGAAGTACTGTGAGCAGATGCAGCTGTATCATTCAGTGTGCTGTTGGGTTCTAGCTATAACTAAAAAAGTGGATCCCCTTTCTCACCCTCATCAAAACTGTCTTGTGCATAAGGAGTTCCATTGCTGGTTATAGCATTGCTTATCAAGGTGGAAAGCAGCATCAAAAAAAAAAAATCACTGTTGTTTTGCTGCTCAGAGGCCTGTAGTTCCATTTTGTTTAACAAGAGGGGAGGTCTTTCCTGCCCCCAAATAGAAGGCAAAAAGAAAACCCTGAAAGTAGTTGTACCCCCCTCTAGGTAAGAAAAGGGAGAGGGTTTTCTAACATGTCCCAGTTCTGCTCCTGAGGGGAACAAGGGAGAATCCTGTAGTGCTAATCAGGAATCCTGTATGGCTAATCAGATTTCAAGAAGGAAGGTGGGGAGATACTCCTGAAGAGACAGAATGTTGCATTCTCTTAAAATTCTGTGCCAAAAGAACTCTATTTAGCATTCTTTCCCCAAAGTTGCCCCTCCTGAATTCCCAAGAAGGGAGTCAAGTTGTGCTGCAGGTTCCATAATAAAAGCTCCTTTCTGCTATTAACCAGCTTCCATCCATATATGCCCCAAATTCGTATCTGAATTGCAGGTTATTGGTGAAAGTGTCTTCAGAATTACAGAAACTCCCCTTTTCCCTGCACTCAGTACATGCAAGATGAGAGCAGTCAATCTTCTAAGCTGTAGTCTTTGCTTCTTAGATTCACTTCTGTCAGTCTCTCAGCTGTGAAAGTCCCAGTTGACTGAACAGCGGAAGAGCTGGGGTGCTGAACTGTCCAGTACAGCCCCTTCTCTCTGCCATCTCAGGCCACACCTGAGGTGTACAGGGAGGAAACATGAAGTCAGCTGTGTGCTGCCATAGCCCCAGTTCTCAACTCTGTATGCAAACAGTTATAGCTGAAGAATGCAAGTGCGAAGCCTGTGCAGTGAATAAGCAGCCAGGGATGTAACTTGCATGTTCAGAGAGGAACTCCTCAGCATAATGGTGAGGAGAGAGGAAGGCCCTGTTTTCACCTCTCAGTGCCACAGCCTCTGTGCCATGAACATGCTTAGTGCTGCTCAGAGGAGGTGTTTTGTCCTCTGCTAGTCAACTAGGTGAATCTGTTTCACTAGATTATGAAAGAATTCTAGAAAGCATGAGCCCTGCCAACTTGCTAAGGTTACACTGATTCCTTGCACTGTTGTCTCCCTTGAGAAAGCTGCTCAACTGTTTGTTCAAGGAGTAATTCAGCTGAACGCCTCCAGCAGGAGCTATTTACCAGGGTTTCCTGGTAAGGACACTAACCTGGACAGTTCAGCTTAACGGTTGCATTTTAGGAGAGAAAACTAGGCTGAAAGAACTGGTGACAAATAGAAGAGCACTGTTGAATGTTAAACCAGTGATTTCATCATCTTAAGGGGAAAAGAGCCTGTGTAATAGCAAGATGTGCTGTTGCTGAAGGCAATGAATTGGTATGTGGGGGTAGATGGGAGGGGAAGCCAGCATTTACATTCAGGTCACATAGAAGGCTTTCTTTTTAAATGGTTTTTGCAAGAGAAGTTTTCACCTCAAGTGTTCAACGTGCCTGTCTCTTCACAGCAAAACAAACTGGTTCTTTCAGTTACAGATGTGCAGCGCAGGATCCTTTTGCTCAATTTCACTGCAGGTCCTAGAACGGTTTTAGAATACATCAAGGCAGCTATTCTCAGATAACTGCTGGTGGTGTTCATAGTATTTATAAACGGAATGATAGAAACAACTCCTGTAAGTAGCCCTTAAGTTGGCTTTCTCAACTTCTTTGTGTCCTAACTAAGGAGCTGGATGATGGACTAGTCCGATATATCGACCAGTTTCCTCTGTGAAAATCATGTCCCCTTTCCAACAAAAGACCCCAGAAAAGGAACTGATACTGTCCCTTGCAGCAGAAGTGTTTTGGTACTGAAGGGGCACAGTTAGGTGGAGGGCATTATAAGATATTTCTAGACAGCGCAATATGCAGACTTACTAACTGTGAGTCCTGATGCAGAAGATTCTGCTTTCATACATACACTGCTGTATTCATGCATCTCCCAAAAATACAGTGACCTCTCCCCGTGGCTGAGAAGCTCTCACAAGCAGGATGTCAGCTATCAATTGGCTCTGCAAAGTGTTCTGGAATTCATTCTGAATATATTTTTGCTTTCTATGTGGAAAAAGAAATGAGTATAAATTCTCATTTTATGCTGTATTTTGTACCTTAGTTGTGTTTGAAAATGTTTTGATTTTTGGAAACAATCAAAATAAAACAATGGCATCTTTGTATCCACTTGGCGTGTGTGACTGGTGACGCTCCACAGATAGGCTACCTGGATGTGCTGGTTAGTGGTCTTGTGTGCTTTCTCTCCCACCTACTGAAAATCATCTTTCCGTAAAGAGGTCCAAGCACTCGGCTGCCTGTATTTGACAGCAGCAGTCATCCTTCCCTTGGTGGTGGGGGGTGGCTTGAGGCTGTTAGAATACAACTTGATTCCACCCCGCTCTTCCCCTCTCCGTAACGGTTAACTGAATAGGCAAACGCCTCTAGAGTTGTTATACAACAGGCTTCAGGCCACATATTTAGCATAAAATTTATTTGCCGTTGGTTGCTTTCTTGAAGTTCTTGGGTTTTCGATGGTGACTCTTGAATTTCTTCTTTAAAGGACCTGACTGTTTCTGTAGAGAAAAAAAAAAGTTAATCAGCTGATTTCCAAACCCCAAATCCAGCCCTGCCCAAGACAGCTTAAAGAGAAACTGAGTGGAGTGGGGTCTCCTTTACCAACAGAGACAGAACAAGCACAGTCCTGGTGACAGAACCAGCCAGGATGTCTCCTTGCCCTGTCCTGCAAGTTAGCATTCCTTGCTCTGAGGGGCACATGGTTTCATTAGGTACAAACAGTGATGGTCTCCCTGTAGAAATGAGCCTGAACTTCATCCAGCCTTAACTTTCCAGTTTGATACAGTTATAGAGGATCCAGCCCCTTCCTCAGGGGCTGCCTTAGACAGTTAAAGGTTTATCTGTCTTTATGCATGTACCATCTGCCTGCTTCCCAAACAGAGAAGGATTGGGGTATGTCCTGGAAGGCAGGACCTGGCCAGCTCCTCAGAAGAGGCAGAAAAAGGGTCTAGAAGGACCCTGTGACTTCAAAATGGTTTAACTAGCATCTGTGTGTTTATGGGGAGAAAGATTATAGAACCCACAAGACACACTTCGGTTTCCCTGTTAAAGAGAGCGTGCAGCAGGATCCCATCAAAGATGAGCTATTTATACAGGCAGGAACATCCCTAGTTAGAGCCGACAGGATAAACATTTACTGGTAGTATTTCACACCTCGGGATGCGAGTCAGTGGCTGGCACATGGGGAAAGTCTATTCTCCTGAACAGCTCTGCACCTTCTGCTGGTTCTCAGACAGGAATAGATCAGACAAACACCTACAGGATGGGATCCCGGTTCCACATTCCCCTGTTGCTGCATGCGGCAGTGTGACTCCCACCTTTCCCCTTTTGTTGCCAACTGCTCTGCTGACATCCATTCTTCCACCATCCTCTCCGTTCACATCGCCATTCTGCTTGGCGCCCTCATCCTCGCTGTCTGTTGCAAAGTCATCGCTGCCCTTTGCGGTTTGTGGAGCTGCTGGGCTTTTTTCTGGGAAGAGTAGAGCTACAATACAAAGATTTAGCTCAGGATCAGTTCCCTGTGCAGATAGGCTCTGTCTCCCCCTAACTTTACTTGAGGGCATCTTAAAGGTGATTTGCCAAGCTGCTTCCAGTCTCCGAGCATCTATGTGTCACTGCTGAAATACTTGGGAAATAAACACACCGGTGTTTTCTTAGAAACGTGCCTGGTGCTCTCACTAGCCCCGTTCTGGGAGCTGTTCAGCGCAGGCAGTCCTGTCCCCGCTCTCCTACAGCAAGGCAGTGTCTCCAGGTGTTCGTCAGCAGAACAGCCTGACCAGCTCCTATCAGACGGGAGCCCTTGCCGTAGAGAGACCTATAGCAGCAAATCCCAGTGGATCTTGTATCCCTCCCCTCACACCTTATGTGGTCCAGCACTGGTTATTACTTAGTGATAACTGCTATTTCTTATTTGGCAGTGGCAAGCTTTTCTGAAACCCAAGAACACCCATCTGGATGGAAGTCACATGCCTCCAGCACGTGAGCAGCAGGGAGCAGTAAAAAGAAGTCAGGAGAAAATGAGCCAACAAACTCCCTTCAGGACATAGACGATAGCAACGTTCTTACTCACGTGGGTACAGGTCACTCATGCTGTCGTCCGTCTCCTCTCCGTCCTCATTGCTGGACTCTGGCTCCCAGAATTCCTCTTTTCTGTAAGGCTGCCTGCTCCCGTTCATTTGGTCATCAGGGTGCTGCGTCTGCTGCTTCTTCTGTCGCAAGCAGGCAGGGACGTACTCCACTCCTTCCTTCTGGCACTCCTCATCTAACAGTGCGAGGGGGCGGGCAGCACTTAGCAAGGCTACCCAGTCATCTTACTCCTTTTCATTTCCAGCCTAGCTTATATTAAATGCAACTCAAAAGTATGTTGAGCTCCAACTCTACATTCATGTAATCTACAGCGATACTATGGACCATGAAAGACGGGAAAGATGTTAACGCAGAGACTGTGCTGGACGTGTGAACCACCCTCTCTGGGGAAGTTTTAGAACCGCTCCTCTCAAGTAAGGATGTTCCAAGGATTTGCTAGAGGCCTATTGCTCCCTGCATCTGGGAATCTTCCTTCCTAGCTGAGGAGCACACATGGCAACAGCAGTACATTACTGTCAATCTAAAGAAAATGTATCCCCTTCCTTCGTGTAGAGCTACTGGAATCTCAACAGCTCAGGGAAAAAAGTTGCTGGTTGTATCTTCAGAAAAGCCACTTACATGTTTTTAGGGCCTTCTGATAGCGCTTCCCTTGGACATGACGCAGCACGTGCTCTGGAAACTTGTTGATGTGTCTGAGAGTGAGCTTGCAAAATAGCTGGTGTCTGACAAGACAGAAAGAAAGAAAGAAAGAAAGAAAGAGCCAGCGACAGAGTTTAAGTATGCTATTACTTAAGAGCTTTTCACTTATAAGCACTATGCTCAAAGTTGATAAATACTTTATAAAGACTTTCCCAGTCTCCCAAAACCCATAAAGACTCAAGAACTTGTAAAGGTCAACCACTTTATGTCTGAGATTGAGCTAAGTGTGAAGCATAGCACACAAGAGGAAGAATACGTACAGATTCTTTGTGCTGGGCACTATATGGGGCTCAAACTTGCCATAGTCAAACTCTCTGGCTGTCTTTATCAGCCGCTGATACTTCTTGCCATTAGTATAAGCCTGTAGCTCCGACAGCCGACATGGCATCTCGTGGCCCGTCAGCCTGCATCTCACCTGAAGAAAAAGGATGTCTAGTCAGGGAAGCCCAGGGGATTACCCCAGGGCTAGGGAGGGCAGGACAGACCTCAGGCTCCCGCAGCGTCCTCCTCCCCAGCCCTCCTCCGACTTCCACGGCGGGAGAAAAGCCTCCAGGCCAGGGAGCTCACCGGGGCCGAGCCCAACTGCTGGGGCACCTTCCCCGGCCTGCTACCAACCGGCCTTGTCCCCCCTCACCGCCCCCTCAAGGGACGCGGCCTCGGCATCCCCTCACGAACCCCTCAGCGAGGCGCCCCCACTCCCCCTCATGGCCCCCCACCGGGCGGCCCCAGCCCTCCAGGCGGCCCCAGCCCTCCAGGCGCCCCTCAGCCCCGCACGGCCCGGCTCCAGCCCCACCTTGCCCGGCTCCACGAGGCTGAGGAGCGGGTGCTGCCGCAGGAAGAGCCGCTCCTCCTCGGGCACCCCCGCCACGGCCGCGCCGCCGACAGGCCCCGGCCCCGCCATAGAGAGGCGCCGCCAGACAGGAGCTCGCCTCAACTTCCGGTGCCGGCCCGGCCGGGGAGCAGCCGGCACCATAGAGAGGGGCGGCTAGAGAGGGCCCTGCCTGCCTGCCCGCCTGCCCGCGCCGGGACTGTCTGGGCCGCAGGCGGTTGGCGGCGCGGGGGACGGTGGCGACGTTGCCATGGCGACGTGGAGGCTGCTGCTGCGCGCGGGGCCGCGGCTGCTGCGGGAGCGCCGGGGCCGGGTGAGGGCTGAGGGGAGCGGGGCCAGACCCGAGCTAAGGGGAGCGGGGCCGGGCCGGACCCGGGCTGAGGGGAGCGGGTGGGGGCTGAGGGGAGCGGGGCCAGACCCGAGCTAAGGGGAGCGGGGCCGGGCCGGACCCGGGCTGAGGGGAGCGGGTGGGGGCTGAGGGGAGCGGGGCCGGGCCGGACCCGGGCTGCGGGGAGCGGGTGGGGGCTGAGGGGAGCGGGGCCGGGCCGGACCCGGGCTGAGGGGAGCGGGTGAGGGCTGAGGGGAGCGGGTGGGGGCTGAGGGGAGCGGGGCCGGGCCGGACCCAGACCCGGACCCGGGCTGAGGGGAGCGGGGCCGGTCCGGGTGAGGCCCCGATCCTGTCCGGGGCCCGTCCCCCCGCGGTGCTCGGCGCTGTACGTGCGCCCGGCCGGGCTCCCCCAGCCGCCGCCCTTCCGTTGCCGGGGCCCGGGCTTTGGCCGCGGTGGGTTGGTGCCTCCCGTGGCGGAGTGGGGACCGGCTTCACTGCACGGGGCGAAGCGGTGCTAAAAGTGAGCAGAATCGGGGGCAAAAAGACTAAATCTGTCCTTGTGCCGCTCCAGCGTGGCGGGAAGGGGAGGAGGCGGGAAGGGCAGGTGCTGGGCTGGCATTTATTTCCAGAACAAATTAAGATGGTGTATGCGTTTGCTGATAGCGTGGATGGAAAGGGATAGAACATTTGCTGTGCTATAGGCAGCTCTGTAACTGGAATTTGATTTTTTTGTTTTTTATTATAACCTAACCCCTGGTGTTTCACCTGTGGTTGCTCAGATGAGACATATCAACGGGTAAACAAAATTTCATGCAATCATTGAGGCAACTGATATCATCTAGATACAAATTTTACAAAGCAGAGACACTACAAAGGATCTTTCTTATTTCATGTAGGTGTCGCACTGCTTGATCAGAAGAACATTTTTTGGGTATCCCCTAACTAAAGCAGGTTCTGGTCTGGTCCAGCAGACTAAAGGTAAGAAAAGATTTGTTTGGGCTTCTGCCCTGTTTCAACCTTATACCAAGAGGTGACATTTTCTGCAGGAATTTGGCATCTCCTCTCCTGTACAAATCCTATTCCTCGTTCTGTTTTTCTCTAGATGTTTGCCTGAGGTTCTGCAGACCACGAAGTTCTACAACAGCTGCTGATGCATCTGGAGAGGACATCTTACTCAAATGGGGCCTTTTCCTGGTCCCTCTGACCACGTTCTGTCTCGGCACTTGGCAGGTACAAATAAATATTTCATTTTTTCAGGAGAAGAGCACTTGAGGGCTATCAGGTTTTTTCCATCTCTGGCTGTTTAGTTCAAATCACATACAGGGTAAAGATTTGCTGTTATTTTACCTTTCTGTTTTCCAAGTGTCCATTTGTAAGTCTTTAAAGGAGACATTCTTATTTTTTACACTTGTATTTCAGTATAAATATTTCCTCAAATTAAAGTCAGTAGCCTCCATTTCCGTATCTCCAATTAGCCTGTTTTAGGCCAGGTCTGAGGAGAAACTTATGACAAAGATTTTTAAGGCTTGCTGGGGTTATTACATTGCTCTGTTCTACCATAAGGAATTACTTTTGTGTTTGTGTACTTCCAGGTTCAGCGACGAAAGTGGAAATTAGATTTGATTGCGCAACTGGCATCAAGAATTACATCAGAGCCCATCCCTCTGACATTAGAGTAAGGAAGCTGAGACAGTTTGTTGTGCTACAGAGCACTGACTGTGTGCTGGGGATAGTAGATTTGGTCCCTGCACTAATGAGCTTCTACTAGACTAAACTGCATGAAAATGAAGGAATGCAACGGGAATCAGGACGTGCAAGCAAATTAGAAAGATAGATATCCTGTTAAATTTCTTGTTTTTAGTAAAAGAATAAGTGAACGCTTCCCTGTGGGATACTCTAAATGCATGTAAAAAGGATGGATCTGTGTTCAGGAGAATGTGGTATGTAGTTCATACTGTATGTAATCCTCCTGGAGAAGGAGGACTTGGTAGCTGGTGTCTGTGAGGTCCCAAAGGGATTATTCCTGCAACAGGGACTCTTGGATCAATAGCAGGCCCTGCCCCAAGTGTGGAGCAGTTGTGTCAGATACGAGAGAGCTTTTTAAGGTCACTTGGCCACATGGCACAACTGTCAAAACAGTTCAGTTGTTCAATTTCATGGTCTGGGATGGGAAAGAAAAGCTCCCTGTTGGCTGAGTGCGCATGCAGCGTACCCACCTGCTGATCAGCTGTGTGTGCCATTGAGGTGGCGCTGGGTTACAGATATCAGGGAAAAGAACTGCTCTCTGGATAGTCATGATCGTCTCGATTTGATTCACTGTGACAGTAATAATAGTAAGCCAGCTGCTTACTCCATGAGGTGTTTGTCTTCTGTTTCTGTTTGCCAACTGGCCCTAGAGTGAACCATTAGGGAAAAGGAGAATCCCACAGTAAAATCCCCTAATTTGATTTGCCTATCGCAGCCATGATTTTGTTTTCATCTTGTTCCATGCAGCCCCATGGAATTGAAGGAATTGGAGTACAGACCTGTAAAGGTCCGAGGGCATTTTGACCACTCCAAGGAGCTCTATATTTTGCCACGGTCACTTGTAGACCCTGAGCGAGAAGCCAGAGAAGCTGGGCGGCTGACATCCCACCCAGAAAATGGCGCCAATGTCATTACTCCTTTCTACTGCACAGAACTAGGGTAAGTTAATTAAAGTCATGGTTCACGTGAGCAACTAATTTCTGTTTTGAAAAGCTGAATCACGGCAGTCGGGTTTATATAAATCACTCCCACTCCCTTAAAAGGTATCTTTCACAGTCTGTTAGGTCACTGAGGCTCGATTCAAAATTGTTTTTAACTTCCCTTATAACGCGCACTCAGATGACAAAAAAGTGGCACCAAACATATGGATCGCTTCTTTCTTTGGTACTTAGTTCTAGGCAGCAGCAAGAATAAATTTCCTTTCACTCATGAGCCATACTTCTTTCTGTAACTCTAGGGTCACGATTTTAGTCAACCGAGGATTCGTGCCCAAAAAGAAACTGAAACCGGAGACCAGGCTGAAGGGACAGGTAAGGGGGATACAGGGAATGCTGTGTATTACTTTCTGCCCTGTGATTACCCAGAGGCACTACTGACAAACCCAGAAAGGCAGTAGTCATGTTCAGCATCATGGGAGGTTACTTAAATAGTCATTGCACTTTTTCAAAGAAGATAAACCTTTTCTTCCCATTTTTTTGTTAAGTAAATACCGGTTTTTACAAACAAGGAGGTGTTCTTGATCTGCCTTTTTCCCTGCTGTGTTACAGCACTGCCCCACTGCCGGGCACGACCAGTTGATTTATAATCAGACCCCACAAGTGCCATACTTTTCTACCAGGACCTGGTGTGCCAGAATATGACATGAACCTTGAAAGATTCCTTTTTTCTCCCTTCAGATTGAAGATGAAATTGATCTCACTGGAGTGGTGAGGTTATCAGAAACCCGGAAACCTTTTGTGCCTGAAAACAACATTGAGAAAAACCGCTGGCATTACCGTGACCTGGAGGCTATGGCAAAGGTGACCGGTGCTGAGCCCATCTTTATCGATGCAGATTTCAGTAAGTCACAGAGGAACCCAACCCCACATCCAATTTACATCGGCCTCCCCCTTTCTGTTCAGTTAGTTGTTTCCCCTGGGCACTTGGAAAGGTATTGCATCTTTCTCTTCTTTGTGTACTCTGCTAGGCTTACTATTTTGAAGGCAATAGGCAGCTGGCACAGGGGAACGGTGGCATGCTCGGAAGAGATGCAGGTGGTGTTCAATGCCTTGAGCACAACCAGCCACTCGCTGTAGGGCCGCCTGCCCCCACAGCTCTGGCTTTGCTGGTAACTTGGGAACACCGTTGCTCACAGCAAGGGCATCCCGTTTCTCACAGCAAGGGCAGCTCTACGCGGTGCAGACTCCAATTTAACGTGTGCACTGTGTTGTACCTTTAGGAAGCACGGTCCCAGGGGGGCCCATCGGAGGCCAGACAAGAGTGAGCCTGAGGAACGAGCACATGCAGTACATCATCACCTGGTAAGTTACCCAGCCAGCGTTTGACTGACCATCCATGGGGGTTTTTGAAGGTAAAGCTTTGAACTGCCTTCTGTTGAAAGCAAGGGAGCCATTTTTGCCTGGCACTCTTGCTCCTGCATCAGTGAGACTGGATGAGCTCTTAAGCTACAAAAGCCTCAAGCTTTAACCTAAGTAACATTTGCAAGGTGATTTGAAGTAACTGTTTTATTGCACTGCAGCTGACTTAGGGAGGTCCAGTCCACCTTGAAAAGGTGTAAGCATGGGTTTGTTTTCTTTTGTAGGTACGGCTTATGTGCTGCAACTTCCTTCTTGTGGTACAGAAAATTTATACAAAAGGTACCTCTGTGAGGGGAAGAGCCAACTTCTCTTCTGTACTACAGTCACAAGCAGACTTTTATAGACAACAGCAGTCTGATCAGTCCCGAGTAACTGAAGCACCCAGTTTCAGGGCAACATATTCAGTGAACACGTGCGGCTATCAAGCTGCAAACAGACTTTAAGCAACTGATGCAGACTCAGAGCTCCTACCAGTGTGATTCTGGCTGCAGCCTGGAAGCATTGAACTTCAGCATTGTAAGTGGCTGTTGAGACTTCTAGTGAAGCTGATTTATGCAGTAATCTCAAGGATGCTTTTTTCTGTTGCAGCTGGTTGTAAGCTGTGATGCTTCTTCACTGCTGTATTTTCCAAAAGACAGCAAGTTTCTTTGCACTGAGTAGTCATTCCTGAAGTCAGGAGTGGTTCACAGCAGTTGCATCAGAATAAAGAGGGCCTATAGGTGCTTGCATTGTGACTTGCATTGTGCATCTTACATCTTAAAAAGTGACAGACCCAAATTAAAGGTTACTGTGGATACTCAAGTCTGGCTGGGTAAGGCAGCCCATGGCTTTGCAAGAGCATGATGAGGACTAGCAAAAACAAGCAGCAGCTACTTCAGCTGGAGCCTTATCGAGCATGGTAGCCTCCCACAGCGCCACAAGACCAAGTCAGCAGTCAGGAAAGAACAGAAGGACAGGAAGGTCTAGATTCTTCCCCCGCTTCAGCCTGCCTTCACTGACTGTTCTTGCCGCGGAAGAGGCACTACAGGCCTCCTAACAGGATGTCGTAACACCCTATATAACCCATACTGTAACCAAGTCTTAAGTACTAATGGAGATGATGTGGAGCCATTTCCAATTGAGACATATTTGAATAAGCAAGCTAGGCTTAAAGCCAGAACTAGCCTAGCCCATTCCACTTTATGATCACAGCATGTGCAGCTAAGCTGCTGTTGATGGGCTGTGCATTCAGAGGAGAGGAGATGCTACACAGGATGAGTAGTTAAGGGCAGTTGTTCTAAGGAATAACCTGCTCTATGCAGCTGTTTCTGTGCAGCGCTACTCAATGATTTGATGGAAGACAAACAGAAGTAAGGCAATGCTCACGTGCTACCCACTGCCTGGAACACTCCCATTCAGAGAGACCACTGAAACTTCATCTGGGGGTTTATTATTTTTATGTACAGAAAACATGGTAGCAATCCAGTACATCTTTAGCCCAGCTTAGTAGCCAGTTCTTTAGCCTTTGCTTTTTCAAGTTTAGCAATGCGAGCCACTGATTTTGGACCCAAGACGTTACCACCCCAGTGACGACGGATCTGCAAAGAAGTGAGAACAGGTTAGATGCCTCATACAATCTCTTACTACATCATTCAATCAACTTGCTCAATTCCACTCCTTTCTGCACAAGGGGAAGAGCTCCCTCAAGTATCAAGTCCTACACATTTCAAGCAGTGAACTACATTTCAGGGCAGTGCAGAGATACAAGAGTTTAAAATCTTTCCCCGTGAATGGTGCTGGATTCGGCCACCACATAACTTCTGGACTTGGGGGATGGAGTTGAGCCTAGCAGAAGCTGTTGCCCTCCCTACAATCCTAGCCCTGGGATAGCTCCGTTTACTTGTAACTTGGTGACAGCGTTCACATTTTACCCCACCCTCAGGTAAGGAACCTCTATACATCATAAGAAAAACTAGGTACAAGACACCCAACAGGCTTTAAGCTGATGTCACTATGTCTGAAATAATTTGCATTTCACTGGGAAGCTTTTGGGGATGTTAACAGTATAAACAAAAAGATAAGGCTAGCAGCACAGAGAATCTTACCTCATCATATCTGTCATTGTAGTTGGTCTTGACAGCCTCCACGAGCTTTGCAAGGGCTCCCTTATCCTCCCTGTTGGTGATAATTTTAGTTTCTTTAGAGCCTCAATTTAACATTTTCCATAAATCTTTTGCCTCAGGATTTAAGAGCTCATAGTGGCAACAAGATTTTTCAGGTTAAGCATAAGCATCAGCATCATTTGCAAAGGGTAAATCACTCCAACCACCAATGCTTTAGGAACCTGCACTGCTCAGATGAAGGTTAATAGTTCCATCTACGTATTTTAGAGTAACATTTTGGTAAGCCAAAGTAATCTCTATCTTCAGGATCTGACAGAGCTCTTAATACAAAAGGCCATCTATATTAGACGTTACAGAGTTAGTTATTTTAGTTTTACTACTTTAGAGATGCAAGTTTTATATCCGTCTGCCCTACAGTCTGTGCTTACGGGCAGTTTGCTTTCTCCACTACAGCCAGTCAAGCCAGCACACAGAATACTTACGGGTTAACCTGGGTGAAAGCAACAGAGGTACAAGTTTTCCTGTGGACCAGTCGCCCCAGTCTGGCTTTGCCCTTGATGATGCAGTATGGCACTCCCATCTTGCGGCACAAAGCTGGCAAGAAGACCACCAGCTGAAAAGAAAGGGAGTGTGCTGTGTAACTGAGGGAGAACATCTTTTTATTCTTTGAATGAGCCTGGGCTGTGGCAATTGCTCAGTGTTAAAAAGCTCGTTTTACTCTTCATTGTTGATTCAGGTGAAGAAATTCATACATCATTGCAAGGGCCAAGCCTCATTGTAACACCAGGACAACTACGAACATGCATAAGTATCCCAGTTCTGGTAAACAAGTCTTTTTATGCATTCTCTTTTCACACAATAGATGTGTCCTAAAAATGCATTTTCACCCCAAGCCCAGTTCTGACCTCAGCTTAAGTTACACAGGTAGCCTGTAACGCACCAGCAAGTATGCTTACCTCAATGGGGTCTACATCATGGGCAATAACTACAAGCTGAGCTTTCTTGTTCTCTACCAGAGTTGTGACACTGTTAATACCTGAAAAACAAGTTATAGATAAGCTTTGATTCCACTCAGTCTATTTTCAGAACTTTCATAAAGCCTCACACAACCAGCTTGGATTCCATAGTGCAGCTTCATTAGGGAAGTTGTGAAAACTTTGCACATCCATTCAGTGGCACAGAGAAGATATTCCATGGACAATCTGCTAAAGCTCAGGGTTAAAAAGCTCGTCTATTTTACTCTTCACTTTGAGCTCAGGTGAAGAAATTCATACATCATTGCAATAGCTTGTCCGATCCTGTTTGGTTGGAGCAGAGCACCAACTCGTCAGTCTTCTCTCTAACAAAGCACCACACTCCCATATATGCAAGCAGCCCAGTCCATGTAGAGTTACCTGCTCGGAGGACTGGTGGCCGCTTAGTTGGCGCATCTCCCTTTCCTGCAGCTTTCTGCTCAGCACGAGCCAGTAGCCTCTGCTTCTTCTCTTGCTTATTTTCTGGCCTGTATTTGTGTGCCAGCTTCAGAAGCTGTGTAGCTGGAGGAGAACATCTACTAGTTAGTTAGTTGCATGACCTTAAAAAAAATCTAAGCATTACTTTTTAAAAGACTGCAGTGCATCAGCGATCTTGGTGGTTGTCATCAAGTGTATTTAGACAGCAAAAAGTTAGCATCATTTGCGCAGTGCCAGAGCAGAGCTAGCAGAGTGCCTCTAGAGCCCGTATTTACCTCTGCGTGCACCTCTGTTGGCAATGAGAGCTCCTTCACTGTTTGGATAAGGAAATGCCTGTTGACCCCCACAGCAAATTACAGTTAAAGGTGGTGCACTTTCTCCTTTAAAGCAAGCAACTTGTTTGGCAACATCTACGAGGGAGTTACTCTACATAGGCTGAAAGTTTCTTGCACAGACATTGTCACCTGGAAAAGACTATTTACTCGTTTCACAGAAGATCCTGAAGCCCCTTCTTCCCCCGTGTCAACGTCAGCCTGCAGGACGCTGGCTTTCCCCCCAAAGCCCGCACTCGTACAGGTTTCTCAAACTATCTGTTTACACAGTTAAAAGAACCCTACGTGGGTCTACATCAAGCTGGAAGAACGCACTCCGATGGAAACATGCAGTTACGATAACCCTGGGTTTGGGTCATGAAGTAGGAGCTTTGGTATTTTTTATTCCCTTTTCAAAGTACATAGCAGCTATCAAGACTTCAGCCAGCAAATTCAGACAGCAGCTTGCTGTTGACATCACCCCAGTCAGTATTACAGCCTCCCTAAAATGCTTCCGAAGATACTCTCTGGTTTACCTTTGTTAAGTCTTATTTTGGTTTCTTTTCTCTTCTCTGAGCCATATCCCATTAACAATTTAAGTCAAGAGAACTTTGCAGGGCACATCCTTACCTGTCTGGCGGTCCAAAGCCTGAGTGAACTGGTTAATAGCAGGAGGCACCTTCAAGCGTTTGTAAAGGATGGACCTCTGGCGCTGCAGTCTGATGTAGCGCGGCCATTTCACAAAGCGTGTGAGATCACGCTTCGGCTGGATATCCTGTCCTAAAAATACAGACTTTAACTCAAAGCTGTTCCAAACCCACACAGCAACAGCACGGAACAAGCACGAGTGCATCAGTGATCTTGGTGGTGATATGTCAGCACTATCACTCAGATAGCAAATATTCTTTCACATCATCTGCACACCGTACAAAAATGGCACTACAGAAGTCTGAATTGACTTACCACCCCACACGCAAAAGGGCAACATTCATCACAACAGAATCACGTAACGCGTCTGTGTAATATGGGAAACACAGCAAATTGTCCATAGCCACCTTCGCATACCCAACGAAGGACAGCTCTTAATTGCAGACAGCAAGGCAACTGCCTTCATCACGCTCTCCACTCTACAGCTGTATTACAATATGCTCCCGTTTATGATTTAGACATCTGTCCATACAACAAAAAAGCCTTGAGTGAGTAGCCCAAACATTCACTTACTCACCAATGCCAAAGTTCTTGGGCCTCTTCTCAAAGAGGGGATTGACGACCTTCTTGGCCTCCTGCTTCTTGACTACAGCAGGGGCCGGTGCCACCTTCTTGCCCTTGGCCTTCTTTCCTTTCGGCTGCAAGTAAGAAACACGCTCTTCCTTCTTTTGCCTCAAATACTTGTGCACTTAAAACAGCTTTCAGTCCACCTTGGAAACGCGTTTTCCCAGGCATTTCACCAGCCTGGCAACCTCCCAGCCTAGCCTCGCTCTCCCAGAGAGAGCACACCCTTCGATTTTGACTTTAAAAGGTTTATGAACCTCCCTGAGAAGGACGCCGCTTGAAACCGCGCCATCTCCTCGCCTAGGCAGCAATCGCCCCAGGAGAGGCTAGTGCTCCCCAGCCCGGCGCTCTCCGACACCGCGAGCACCCGAGACACCCCCAGCGCGGCTTCCTGGCCACCGAGCCCGGCATCCGCCCTACACCGGGAAAAACGCTGCGGCCTAGTCGGGCTGCCCCGCTCCCAGCAGCCCGAGCCGGGCGGCGCCGCGCTGCATGGCCGCCCCGCTGCGGGCGGGTAGGCCCAGACGCAGCCTTCCCCGGACCGGCCCCGGTCGCCGCAAATCGGGCACGAAACACCCCTCCACCGCCCCCTCAGGCTACCGAGCACCCGCGCGGCCCTCGCTGCCGCGCCGCGGCCCAGCGATGGGGACGGATGGCGGCGGATGACCCCAGCCCCCACCCGCACCCGCCCCTACTCACCATCTTGGACTGACGAAGAGAAAGGCGGAGAGGTGCATGCTGGGAAATATCTATGGGAGCGCCGTCTCGCGAGAGGACGGCGGCGTCGCGCGCGGCGGGGCGGGGCCGGGGAGGGGGATCGAGGGGGGCGGGAAGGCGCGGGCCGCCATGGCGCAGCAGCGGGTGCTGCCGCAGAGCAAGGAGACCCTGCTGCAGTCCTACAACAAGCGCCTCAAGGACGATGTCAAGTCCATCATGGACAACTTCACCGAAATCATCAAGACTGCCAAGGTGGGACTGGGCCGTAGCCGAGCCCCGAGGGGAGGGGGCCGCGCCCGCGGGAGCACCCGGGCTCCTGAGGGGAGAGGGGCGGGTTTCCCCGGGGGCAGCTTTGAGGAGAGACGGGGGGTCCTGAGGGGAGAGCTGGGGAGGTCCTGAGGCCCTGAGGGGGGCAGTGGGGGCATCTTTTTTCCGGTTCCCCCGAGGGCGGCCGTGAGGGAAGAGTGTTTCTTCCCCAGGGCGGGCGGTGGTCTGTTCTCCCCGGCTGCTGCTGCTGGCCTCCCTGCCTCTGCCCTGCGGGCAGCCAAGGGATGTTGCTGAACGGGGGAGAACGGCAGAAGCAAGCGGGGAGGGTAGCACAGGTGATGCGTGGGTGCCGTAGAGTCCGGAGGCTGCCTGAGGGATTCCAGGTGTGGATTGAACTGAAATGAGACGCCTTATAACATAGTAATCATGTATCAGGATTTTAGTATGTAAAGGTGGATATGTACACTTTTTTCTTTAGATTGAGGATGAAACTCAAGTCTCTCGAGCAACCCAGGGTGAACAAGATAACTATGAGATGCATGTCAGAGCTGCAAACATTGTGAGTAGCATCTGCTGTTCAAATCAGTGGGCAGCACATCCTTCAGGTATTGTTGGGTTTGTTATTGCATCTAGGGCAGCCTTATAACTCTCACGAGGACTGCTGCTAGAAGAGTAACCTGATATTTGGGGTGGCTGTTGGGTGAATTCCTTCTCTAGGGGGAAAGCTGGGTAGCCTGGCTTGTCAGCAACAGGCTTCTGTCAGAATCCTCACGTAATGTGGGAGTTTCTATTTCATTCAAGGATTGGGCTGAAGGAGCAGCTTGGGAGATCTTGTTTTAGAATTGGAGCAAAGCACTGTTTTGATATACTATGTGCTATGTGACTTTTCTCCCTGCCACAAGGTCCGAGCTGGTGAGTCCCTGATGAAACTTGTGTCTGACCTGAAGCAGTTCTTGATCCTCAATGATTTCCCCTCTGTGAATGAAGCTATCAACCAGCGCAACCAGCAGCTGAGGAGCTTGCAGGAGGAATGTGACAAGAAGTTGATTGCACTACGGGATGAGATCTCCATTGACCTGTACGAGCTAGAAGAAGAATATTACTCTTCCAGGTACAAATAGGGCAGTGGACTTCTGCCTTATGACTCCAGCCCTTTTGGGGTACTTAGTCCAGACAAACAAGTAGTCCTTAGAGTATAGGTCTTGAGAATGTTCCCAACAAAATTTCACTCCTGGTTTTAATTAGGTCAAACTTTTTCTGCAGCTAAAGCAACTGCCTTTTCCTTGTAGATATCCTGCAGGGTATAAACATCATGGTGAAGGAGATATTCACAGCATCCAACTCTAGGTGCCTGCTTTAGTTGGCTAGATTTGACAGATAATTTGCTTAGGCTTCTTTTGTAATCATTGTAAAAGGAGATTAATTTCCTTGGGGGTATAGGCTTCTGTCTGAGTATCCCTTTGGAGGAGCCTGTGTCTCTCTCCCTAGAGAGACTAGCTTGCTGAGCTGGGTCCTCATGTTAGATGAGATCACCATGTCTTTGTGGTGAGTTCTTTCACAAGTGACCTGGTTACACAGTGTGCCTTTTTCCTTGTAGTCCACTACCCCCGGCTGCCTGGTGTCCTGTTGGGGTGAACGTTTGAAATGAGCAAAAAAGACTTGCTCAGTTTCATTGAATTATGAAGTATTTTGATAGGATTTTCTATTGAAGACTTATTACTGATTTGTTTGTGGGATTTTTAATATTTTAAAAAGACTCTTAGAAAACAGGTTTTAGAGAATTCAGACACTTTATTTTTTTTATTTTATTTTCTGTCATGCACTCCAGCACTTCTAGTTGATGATGCAGTAAATGAAAGCAGGAGAAAACAAATGAGAACCTGATTATTTTGGCTGCACTGTCCAAGCTAAGTGAAGTCAGTGCAATAATGCTATGACTTCTAAACAAAAACTTAACTTTTTAAAATCTTATCTAGAATTTTAATGACCAGGTTTTCTATTTTTGCCTTTCCCTTCTTTCTAAAAATGCTGAATGCCTATAACCCCGGCTAAGTCAACTAAAACCCTAATTGCTCAATATCTGTGGAAGTTAGGCTGTTATTATGGGTAATATATGTATTTTAAGAGTAAAAAGATATTGATATGACATAGCTTAGGAACAGCTATGACATTGGAAGAAAACTAGAGGTAAAAGTTTAGAGTTGTTTTTCAAACTTTACTCAGTTTTTTGGGGGGGTGGCAAGGGACCCTAGAAATATCTCAGAAATAAAGAGTAATGGTCGCAGACCCAAGCACCAGTCCAGGCCCTGGTGGGTCAGGGGTGCATCCACTACATAGGCTGCATACAGCATAGCAGTGAACTGTATCCAAAGCAATGCGGTGTGGGATGAGAGTGCCTCACATGTGCCAGATGTGCTTCTCTCACACTGTCACCAGACTGCCGGCACCGTGTGTCAGTAGCTTTAACTTCTGGGCTAAGGGGTTCTGACCATGCTGGCGTGGTCTGTTCACCTTCCTGGCACCAGATGCCACGTAAAGCAATCCTTCTTAACAGAACTAACATCTAAGCACAAATGTTGGCATACACCAAATGGATTTGCCTTCGTGCCCTTTCTTGTAAGAGTGGTCACGAGGAGAGGAAACTTGGCAACTCCACAGAGCTACAATCCCTCCACTGAAGCCTCATATCATGTAGCACTTAGTCGTTTGCTTTTAGCACTTATTCCCTCCCTGTGCTCTTTCCTGTCTTTTTCTGCACCAAAGAAATTGTGTGTGTGTGTAAATATAGAAACAGTGATTTATTCAAAGTCCTTTTATAATTAGAGTACTAAAATATTTTTAATGAAACCTTATTGTCTAATGTGGGAAAAAAGGTTTCTGCTATGTCACATAGTCGTAGAGTGATAATCACGTTTGCATGGTGTAAATGCAATAGCTGGTTTGCCCACAAACAAGCATTCTGTGCTGTCCTGTGAGCCCAGCGGGGGTTGCCTCTCTGCACCATCTGTTACTTTCTCGTGGGTCGTGATCCCACAGGATTTATAGAGGTGTGCAGTCCCGTGAGGCCAGGACATGGCTTCCCTACAGCCATCCTGCCAAACTGCTCCCCATGCTCCAGTTTCCCTGAAGGTTACTGGTTAGTTTATTTTAGGTCGTCCCTCCAGGGAAGGCTGTAGAAAAGTGAGCTCCCTGCAGCAGCACACCTCCAGATCCTGCAAAGCTGAGAGCTGCCCCATGCTGTGTAGCTTGTTTGGTCCCTGTGCGCTGCTCCCGAGGGCTGTGAAAAGCCAGTGGCAGGGAGTGTCTCCTGCCCAGCAGTTGTCACTGCCATTGTGCTAACGGGGCTTAGGAGACAGCCCCTTGCCCATAGTGCGTAGCTAATAGGATGCACCACAGGTGTAGGGTTGGGTTTTGTTGCTAGGCTTTTTGTGTGTACACAGGGTTTTGATGAGGAGACCTGAAAGCAGGTCCTTGAAAATAAAGCTGAGGAGATGGTTCTGAAGGAGTCTTTGCTTTCAGCCCCTGTGTTCAAGTAGTTTCCTAGAGCTGTTCCTCTGCACACAGGCCTGGCTGCGTGCCTCGAGAGGAGTAGTGAAGTCCCTTCCACGCACTGAGAAACCCTCAGTCAAAGGACAGAGTAGCAGGCTGGCCAGTGCTGTTGTGGGCTGTGCGGTAGCTGCTCATTTACCCTGACTTTTGAGGAGTGTTACGTGAGAGGTGAAGCTTAGACTTTTGGAACTGTTCTAACTGGGGCAGCAGGAGAAGCAGTTATGCTTCTGACACGGCTAAAATTTTGTTAGTAACTCTCCTGCCAAGATGTGGTGGATGCTGTGGCCAGGTTCTCCTTGGAAACTATGGCCTGAGGTCTAAGACTGACAGAAAAGGAGTCGTAGTTCTGGTTCAGTCCTGAAGGTCTTTGCTAATTGAACCCAACTTCACTGTGTGTTGGAGACTGTAGGGAAGGGTGATCTTCCAAGGGGTTTTACAAAGGCCCCAGATACAAAAACCTGTATCCACTGCCTTCTCACTTCTGCTGCAAAACCAGCTGGGTGATGCTGCCAGAAAAGAGCTCGGAAGTAGATGCTTGCAACTAGTGCTTTGTGTGCTTATTCCCCAAAGCAGCAACTCCAAGCCAGCTTGCCTTCTCTCATCCTAAACCCCAAACTTGCATTTATGTTCCATCGCTCCCTCCTCTGAGGTCACAGGAGCTGTCTTGAGTGTGGGGTTAGTTCTCAACGTGTTTCATGTTTGTGCAATTTGAAGTGTCTCATATTTCTACACTTAAAATATTTCCCTAAGCATCTATTCAAGTCCATACATTAAAAATGTAAATAAAGCTGCAACAACAAAATCACTTGACCCATTGGGTTTGTTTTACTCTGAACGCAAGCTGCTTTCCGCTCCAGCACTCACTTTGTCTTGGGCGTCTCTTGTGCGTGCAGCTCCTTCCTCTCTTTGGAATTTGTTTTGGTTTTGTTCCAGTTTCTTGCATCATTTTTCTTTTTAGTTTCAGCCCTTCCACATGGTGTTTTCCTCAGAGCACAGGCAAGAATTAGCCAGTTGTTTAAAAACGTTACTTTCCCATGCTCCTGGTTCATCCAGCTCTATAGTCTGCAGTGGTCAAATCCAGCAAGCTGCTTTTAGACGAACTGTTAGCTCAGGTTCTGCTGAAAATGGTAGGAGCCATCAGTACCTTGTAGTCAGGCTGGGGAGCTTCAGTAGAAGACCCAGACCTTCTGTGGAGCACTTTTTTGAAAGGGCAAGGGTGCAAACAGGTCTCTTCTTTATCATGACAGGGACAGGCCCTAAAACACTTGTGCTAGCTCTTTTGTTGAACTTAAGTTTAGAGCAGGATTTATATTTTTTTCCTCACGTAGGTTGTGATCTAATTCCAAGTAAAATAATTATGGATGAGGTCCTTGTCTCACTCCAGTCAGTAGCAGAACTCCTATATTTGGGGTGCCAGGACTTCAGCCCAGGTCTTTTCAGGGACTTAGAGCGCCTGGATTAGAATGGAGCCTGTGTTTTAGTTTGTAGCAACAGTTCTGTCTCTGAAATTCCCCTGATCCTCACCAGACCCATGAGGTTCAAGACCAGCCCTTAAGGAATGTCTCAGGGAAGGCCAGTGTCACAAGACTTGCGATGAATTTGTGAACACAGACCTTGCATCCATGAATGTTTTTTTGCCATTTTCTTAATGCTTTGCTTCTGTCTTGCTCCCCCCACCCCTTCCTTCCCTCCCTCCCCTCTTCTCTTATTGCACCTGCTCTCTCTCCTTACTGGGGTTGTTTGTTCTGGAAAGCTACAGTCTGTGTGACAGCAATGATCTTCCACTGTGCGAAGCCTACTGGAGACAAGACTTTGCCACGCTGTCCCCCGAAAGCTTCTCCATGCCTCTGACAGCTGCCACAGCAGAGCAGAGCGTTGCTACCTCCCAGAGCTCAACCCCTTCGCACCCTCACGTGAACGGGCACGGGGCAGGCCCCACGGAGCACTCCTGAAGAGGATCCTCTGCTGCCGAACGTGTTCCTCCTGGCGGCACTGCGCTGCTGGAAGTCTTCCACCTGCTGTACTGAGCAAGCATCTCCTGCTGTCAGGAGAGTGCACTGGAGCTGTATTTGCAGGTTTCTGCTCACTGGATAGCCACAGTGCTTTCTCCACCCCTGGGACATTGCCGTGAGTGTTCCTCTCCCTTAAGAGATAGTGATAAGTAAATACAACGTTGATTGTTCTGACAAGTTAGAGTTAGGTTTGCTTTTTACATGACAAGTTACATGTGGAGTTCATTAGAAATCGAGTTTGTTTCCATGTGAATCTCAAGAAGGATACGCTGGAGTGTTGGGGGTTGAATTTGTTTGGGATAAACTTGAGCCAAATGTGGGGGCAGTGAGAGTTTTGGGGTTTTTACCCTGCTTCCCACAGTTAGTGACATTCTGGCTGCTTTAAAGCTCTCTCAGGATGGCATCTGATAACCTCTGTTCTACTTAACTACAGTAAGGATCTTGTCGTATTTGTTTACACAGCAGTCTTCACTGTCAGAGTGCTTCACAAACTTGAGCTGCTTCTTGCTCGCAGGCGTTTGGGAGGAGGCTCTCAGGAGACGCTTGCCCACGCAGTATTCTCCCTTTTGAAAAGGGCAAACTGAGGAATCCCACTGAGGTGTTGATGGTGCCACTTGCTCAAGGCCGCAGATAGCAGCAGCGACACGCTTTAGTTAGTCCGATTCCTTTTTCAGTGTTTACACAGAAACTTTCTATTAACATAGCCTGAGCTAACATGAAGCCAGCATTTATGTTGGCTAATAGTTTTGTCTGATAAAGAAGTCTTGAGATGACGGGGGTGTACGGAGCAGTGAGGGACACTCAGTTCCTCTCACAGTTTCCTTCCAAAGAAGCACCTGTGGTGCTTTGTCTGCAGCTGTTCAGCAGCTCGGCATGTCTTCTGCCCTTTCTCTTTGCGGTTAGTCGGGACAGCTCGGTGTCGGCACCGCGGAGCCAGGGCTGCATTCCAGCAAGCGGCTGAGCCCAGCTTCCCCGGCATTCTGCTGTAGCGTCTTGTTTCTTGGGATGTGAATTTTGGTAATAATTTTTATTTTTCTTCCATTCCATTTATTTTTGTAATTAGGTGGTTTAATAAAACTAACTCTTTTGTATAATTTTTCAAGCGTGTGTTTTCAGCCACAAGGCTTTGTGAAAATACGACAGCGTTCAGCATGAGCGTGCGCTAGGATGGGCGTTCCCCCGCGTTTTGAAGAAAACCCCGCTCCTTGCAGCTGTTGCTGCGTAGGGGCTGCAGTCCTACCCGTACCCCGGAAACCATCGTCATCCTCACGCCTGCCAGCACCGCGCGGGGAACCTCGCACCCCGGCCGGCAGAAGTTTGGCCGCTGCAGACTGAACCGGCCGCAGGTCTGCCTCCTCCGACCCGGTCATGGCAAAGGAGGGTTTGGGACCTCCAGGTCGGAGCCTGACTGGGCAGGGGCGAATCGGAGGACAACCTGCCGCTGGCTGCGGGGACGGTGTCGAGGGGAAACGGGGGCAGCGGGGCGACCCGCAGCCGCTCCAGAGGAGGCCCGAGCACCCCCGTCTGGCTGGGGCACCCCGGGGCTCCGCGGGGGCCTCGGGCCCTCGGCCCGCGCTGGCTGTGGCAGAGCCCGTGGCCATGCCGGCGGGCGCTCCGCGGGGCCGGCTCCTGCCGCCCGCTCCGCCGCGGTCCCCGCTGCCGCCTCGCGGCCGTCGCGCTACCGTCACTTCCGGCGCGCTGAGGTCACTTCCTGCCGGAGGCGCCGCACGGGGAGGATGCCGCGGTCCTCACGGTGCCCTGAGGAGAGGCCAGCGCGTCTGGGGCCCGGCCGGGGCTCTGCGGCCTGCCCGCGCTGAGGGAGCCGGGCCCGGCTGGGCAGGGCAGCGCCCGCCGAGGGGCGGGCCGCCCCGCGGCGATAATGGCCAGCCTGGCCGCCCAGGACTCCTACCTGCAGGGCTTGGCGAGGAAGGTCTGCGTGCAGCACGCCCCGGAGCCGCGGAAGAGGAAATTTGGTAATGGAGCTGCGGTGCTTCGGCTTCTGTCCCTCCCCGCCGATCTGTGGGAGTCCGGGCTTGCGGCAGGCTTGCGTCCACGGGGTGCTGGGCCCGGGGCGGATGCGTTGTGCCGTTGTTTAAGAAAAAGCAATCTCTGCTGTAACGTGGGGCTTCTGAGCGCTTCTGTACAGGTGGTGATCGGACGTGGGAGAACTGGGATTTTAGTGAAGTGTGCAAGCATGTGTGGTCTGTCTAAATAAATCCTAAAATATGTAATTTTTGAAGATGGAGATATGCCATTGCAATGCTGGAACTTTAGTCTTCGGTCATAACTGAACATTATGAAGTGGGAATGTAGTGTTGTCCCGTTTTGTGTAACTTGTCTTTGCCTTCTAGTGTCTAAGCCAGGCCAGCCTGAGCTCAAGAAGAAGAAGAGAAAGAAATCCAGGAAGGAAGCTGAGAAGACAAATGGTCCTTCGGCCAAACAGGTGGTCTCTAACACCAGTAAACCTGCTCCGGGACAGAAAGCAGCCCCTCAAGCCAGCAAATCATCTCCACAGGGTGTTACACAGAGCAGAAATGGGAGTTTGGTTACAGGTAAGAATACCAGTGTTGCCACGGTCCGGTTCAAGTTACCTGAGCTGAGGTAGCTGCTTTTCAGTTGCTTCACACACATATAGTTTGGAAAGCCTTTAAGAAGTTGAGCTGAATGGAAAACATCTTTGCTTATTCCACGTGGCCTAAAAGCTTTCCCATACCTACGTAAACGTGTCACATCACCGCTGGGTGGCTCTCTGGAAATAGCGTTTAGTCTGAATCGCAGAGTTCTTACGTATTTGGGTAACTGCTGGGAGTTACGGTGTGGATGCGATCTCTCTCATGCCAGGCTGGCTTTCCATTACGAATCTGAAAAACCTGATCACAAACAAAAGATGTCCTTGGCGTCTTTGTTTCCGCTAGCTTGGTACTTGTCTTCTGGCTTGCTGGGCAGCCACAGGGCATGCCAGGCTGCTCCGGCTCGCAGTGTTGAATGATAATATGGGCAGAAAACTGGGAATTCTAAAGAAACCAATGAAATAGAAACTTGGTTTCTTTAGATTTTCCGTTCTATTTGCAGCATCTAAAGAGTTCTGAGAGCTTTTCCCGTACCCACAGAAAGTTCTTCTGTTTAGCTACTGCTGTCTTTTAAGTATGTTTATTTTCTTCCACTCATTTTCAGGGAGCAAAAGTGAACTGGATTCCCCTTCTATTTCTGCAATGAATCTCTTGCGTCAGAGACTACATGAGAAGATTAAAAAAGCTTCTGGACAAGTATGAGAACTCTTAATATGTCTCCATATGTGTGTTTATGCAGTATAAGTTCTCCCTAGCCTGCCAGGGGATGTGGGGACAGGACTACAACCTTCCAAGGCTCCGGGTTTGAGCTAATCCCATCGCCTAAGGAAGGGTCTGTAGGTATTGCTGGGAGACCTGTGTGTATTCTGTGAGAAGAGGTAGGGCCTGGCTTGGAGGAGAGCACACCTCTGGAGATTTTTAGGAAAAAGAAAAGGACTAAGCCTGAAAGGGAACATAGCTAACGGGGTGTTGAGAGACAGTAAAGGGTTTGACGTGCCTTTACTGTGTTTAGTATCTCTAAAAGCTGAGCCCACGGCTTCTTGTCACGTGTACTGTATTTCTTAGGAGAAGTTTGAAATCAGGAACTTGAGGACATCCCACTTTTAATTCTGCTTTATCCCTTCATGTCCTGATTCATGTCCGTCCTTCTTCTTAGGATGATGCCAAAGAATTACCTCCTGCAGTCCTGGAGAAGAGGCAGCGAAGGAAATACGAGAGAGAGAGAAAAAAGCGCCGAAGAAAGGAGTTGAAGGTGAAGGCAAAAATGGAGAAGAAAGAAACTGAGGAGGTACCAGTAGAGCCAGAAAGCAAAAAGGAGGAGGGCACGGCTGAGATGGTCTTTAACAGGGTCGAAGTCCACGAAGAGAATGAGTTGAACAAGATCCAGAAGAAGAAAGAGAAGAGGAAAGCGGTGAAAGGCAATATCACTCCTCTGACGGGCAAAAACTACAAGCAGCTGCTGAGCAGGCTGGAGACCAGGAAGGATAAGCTGGAGGAACTCAAGGATAAGGACCAGAAGAAAGCTCAGGAGCTGGAGAACAAGATGAAATGGACAAATGTTCTCTATAAGGCGGAAGGCGTGAAGATTCGTGACAATGAGGAGCGTCTGAAAGAAGCTCTGAAGCGTAAGGAGAAGCGTAAAGCCCAACGCCAAAGGCAGTGGGAGAAGCGGACAGAAAAAGTGGTAGAAAAGATGCAACAGCGGCAGGAAAAGCGTCGCAAGAACATTCAGAAGAAGAAGAAAGATAGGATAGAGAAGAAGAAAGCCAGGGCCCGGAAGAAAGGCCGGGTTCTGCCAGAGGACTTGAAAAAAGCTGGCTTCAAGTGAGAGCCAGGCAGCTGGGCCTGGTGGCCTGGGGACGGGCCTTGGTTCCGCTGCTGGGCTGAGCGGCGAGCTGTCGGAGCGAGCTGTCGGAGCGGACCCTCGTCTGCCCGGCAGGGCTGCGCTACCGCGGCCCAGGAGGCAGCGCCCGAGGAAGCCAGCCTGTGGGGCAGTCACTGCCGTGGCTTCCCAACGTCATAATAACAAAAAAGCCCGTCGTGTGTTTGGTAATTAAAGTTCCTATCCCAAAGAAACGCCTTCCGATTGATTTATTATCATTATTGTTATTTTCCTAGAGGGAAAACGTCGGTTGCAGTTATTTCCTCTGGTGAGCTGCGTGGTGCTGGATGTCCCCACACCGGCGGGCCCTGGTTGCCGTCGAGGGAACCGACCCCCGCCCTGGGATCGGCCTCCGGGGCCCGGCGAGGGGGGCGGTGGTCCCGGGGAGGGGGGCGGGGCAGGCCTAGGCCCTGCCTCCCCGCGCTGCCATAGCAACGGGGAGGCTGCCAGCCACGCCCCCTTTTCCGTTGCTATGCCGGCGCGCGACGCGGCCGTTGGGGCGGGCGGCGGCGGGAGCGCGGCTGAGGGGAGCGGGGACCCGCGGCTCCCTGAGGGGACAGGGCGGGCCGCTGCCGCCAAGGGAGCAGAAGGGCTCTTCCCCCTTAAGTCCAGGGCCCTCAGACACCGGTAAATCGTCACGTAGATATTTTTAAATCCTCGGAATGCTTCGCCTGCGGCAGCGTTAGCAGATAGTGGAAACCATGCGGTAGGCGTATAGTTTCACTCTTAGGAGAACCTTTTAATACCTCAATGTTTTATCTCCCCTTGGCCCCTAGCTTATAAATCGCAGTTCTGGAAACGGGCCTGGAACTCGGCTGTGCTGGGCCGCATGCAGCCGGCGGGGGCTGTGCCCCTCCTTCCCAGCCGGGAAGTCTACAAACAGATCTTTGGAGATGTGGTAAAACAAAGAAACGAGTAAAAGCCAAATGAGTTAATTATGTTGGTCCATTGCTTGCTGGCTGTTAAAGTGGTGACCTCAAACCAGAGGCCAGTTTCAACCTCTCTGGTTTTTGTTTTAGCAGAAAGTAATTGTGTTATCTTCAGCATATGCTTTCTAATGCATGGACGGGTGTTCCTGTGTCTTCGCTGCCTATCGGGATACATTAACTGAAGGCAGAATCATTATAACACAGCAGTAAAAGATAAATTAAGAGGCATGGTAAGCCAGATTCAGGCATTTCTGACTCTGCTGTTGACTTTCCTTGTAACCATAAGCTGGGCACAAAATCCAGTTTGCTTCAGTTTTCCCGTCTGAGGAAAGGGTTATCTTTCTTTCCTATTTTGAAAATAGTCTTGGATGAAAATTGTTCTGCGTGTGCCAAGTAGTATTAATTATTTTACCTTTTTTCTTCTGCCACCTTTCCCCCACTGTTTTTGTCAATTATTTTGTTATTATTCTTTGTTCAGTAGGTTGGAAAGAATTCAAACCATTTTGATTATGGTTCTTTGAAGGTTCACTTAATACACTCTTTGGATAAAGTAAGGAACAAGACTAGGTTTTCTATAAAGGCTCGCTTTGGTGAAAGGCTCGCTTTGGTGAGGGATTCAGAAATTTCTACTGATGCCAGGCTACTACCGTGTTACCAGCAGAAGCGTGTTGAAAGAATGCCCTGCAACGACTCCACAGAAAAGCCACCATTGTACAGGTAGAGAACAGAAGCGTAAAAACCCAATTATGTGTTCCTGACTATAGGCATGAAGTTGTAAGGTTTGCACTGGGAGCTAGACACTCCTGAATTCTTGGTCACAGCACTAACGACTTGTAATAGACTGTCTCCTTGCCGGATGTAAATTGAGTATAATGAGCTGCTGCCTGTTAAAGTGCAGATTAACAGGCTAATATTTGCAATGACGTACATATTGTATGGCTTTTCTTTTAAAAAGAAATTGTACATCTTTTTTTGTTCAAAGCAATCTAGATATAAGCCCAGTCTGAGATATATTTTTGAACTGTATTTTAAACTGCGTTAATGGTTTACGTGATGATGCAGTAATGATTATGTAATGAGCAAGAAAAGAAATTACTGCGTCCATCCTTTTCACCCTAACTCTTCTGCTGAATAATGACACTCTTATTCTCACTTCCTGCAAGGAGAAACACAGTGCCCCAGCTGATGGGAAGAGCAGTGGGCAGATAAAGGCTATTTCCACATTTCTAGCTAGTTCTCACTTAGTAGTTCATAGATTTTTATACCTTTTAGAGACAGTATGTATGTCTTTGTAGTTTACACGTATTAAATCTAGCATTTATTGCTTTTTATGCCATCATAGCAGATTTGAGGTTGTGATCAACCGAGGATAGATAATTACTCAGTCCAATTCATCTCAGAAGAAGCAACATTACTTCTTTGAACCATATTCTTTGAAGTTAGAGTGATGCTTATGTTCACTTAAATGTTACATTTTGCCAATTAAATTGCATATTATACTGATTGCAGATCCCTACTCTTACGTATTTAGTACAAATCAAAGCTTTATTCTCCTTCTGTTTCAGGGAAGCTACAACATTTCAAAAGGCTTGGAAAAGTGTAGATGTAAATGCAGCTCAGGAAGTTGGATCCCTACCTGATTTTGTTGGTAAAATTTATTTCCCTTAATGTCAGATATTTTAATTTGCATTTTTAGGAGCCACCATACATATAATGGTTTTAGCTGAACAAAGTATAAAATCAAGCTCAGAAACGACCTGACACATTTTTTATGATTTGTAACTAATTCTGAAGATGAAGAGTCTACTCATAGAAAAAACGGTTGTAAAATTGTCCATCAATCACAATTTGTGTTTAGATGGTAAATGCCAGTTATGATGTAAGCAGATCTCATTCTTGGAAGTTGCAATTTTTTGCATCATACCTGACCTTAGTTCATAGCTATCCTTCTGAAAATCACAAATTAATAAAATCAAAGGAAATTTTAAAATATGCTTGACTATTTTTAATGTACATTTGCATAGATTTCCCTTCCTGTGGAAAGCTGTCATGCACTGTAATAGCTGCACAAACTACAGAGGTCACAGTGTGGGTTTAGCAATTCGTTGTGCATGCGTTATATATTCTGCAGCGACAGTTCCAAGCTACATTATACTAATTTCTTTCTTGGCAGTTCCCGAGGAAACAAAGAGTAATATCTTGGAACGCCTGTCAGAACGCCGGCGAGGCCGTCACGATGAAGCACTAACCTCAATGTATCATGAGCTTGCCTGCATTGCCAGGGTAAGACTGGTTTTTGTAATCCAGGTAGTCTGGACTGCTATACTAAGGTCAGGGCCTAATATTCAAAAGATCAGACTGACTTCCTTACCTTTTTAGGAGATGGAACCCTTTGTTTTGGAGCCTGGAAAATCCTTTCTGACAAAACTGATGGAATCTGATAGAAAAATTGAACTTCTGTTTAAAAAGATTGAGTTGGACGCTACTCTAGAAGGTTTCTCGATTGAGGTAAGGCAGCTCATGCCACTGTCTCATCTTCAGTTGTTTGTACCTGGTCTGTGTAACATAGCTTCTTACGTCTTGCTGTAGTTTTAAGATATAAATGCTTGTTGTTTTGGGGGTGGGGGAGTTGGTTGGTTGTTTGAAGGGGGGCAGGGTTTGACATTTACTTTTCAGTGAAACTGTGAGTAAATCCTTCTTGCAGGGTTTGGAAGAACTGTGGAACATCATCCATCAGGAATCCTTGACCAGAAGGAAGTGGATTAGGGAACTGGATGAAACCTTAAAAAAGGTTGAATGGAGTCGAGCTGATAAAGTGAGCTGTAGTTTTAATAGCTGTTAATTAAGCATAAGATTACTATTTGCTTGTAATGCTGGATGCAGAGCAAAGAGTAGATTGTTTCCACAGGAGTCAAAGAGGTCCACCAGGGCTTCTGTTGTGTAGGTGACTACTGTCTTTTCACTGATAGATCATTTCCTCATTTTATACCAACATAATCAGAAGATACTTCTTTTCCAGTTACAAGGTGTTTGTTTCTTCCACAATTACCTGTAGTAAAGATGCAAGGAATATGTGAGCTGCTTTTATTCTTCTGCAGGGTTATTTAGGCCAAACTGTCAACAGGCCTAATGTTATTTTGTTGGGACATAGCTATTCTGCAGCTGAGAACGTGCACAGATGTGGCCTAACTAATTTTCGTTTGGGTAGGCTGGGTATCAGTAGCAGACATGCTACAGTTATGGAGGCTTCAGCCTGACCTGTAAAAGTCATTGGACATCACAGTAAATGTTTGGACAAATAAATGGATAGTCCATAAGGAAGTCCTTGCTACTTTTTCCTTGTAGGCAAACAAAAGCTGTCTGTTATACCTGTGTCAGTTTGTCCTCTCTTTGTAATGTAGACATGATGAACAGCTCCAGCAGTATCACCAGAAACTTTTCTGTTTGATTAGTTATGAAGAATACCAGAGATGACCACGTTTGCTTAGATTTTATGTCCACTTAAAACAACCACTGGTGGATTCACTACAGATATTTGAAAGGAAGTTGGTTTGATTTTTAAATTCAGAGCACTCTGCAGAGCACTCAATTATCACAGATATTAAAGAGAAATCAGTTGAGTAGTAACAAAATGGAATGTTTTAGTTACTATTTTTATGAATGATTAAAAAAATAAGTATTTAAGATATTTAAGATAGCTATTTTAAGATTCTCTTCTCAATCTGTCTATCAGCAAATTGAATTTGTTTTAATGGAAAAAAATTGTCTTGTTCATATCATTGCTTAACTTGGGAAACTGACAGTTGAGTTATACAGATTTTTTTTTGTTGTTCTTTATTCTTTTATTGCACAGATAACAGATGTACTGAGGAAGTATACTGTGATACTGGAGGAAATTTCCTTCTTCTTGTCAGCTGATGTTTACAGGTTCATGCATGATGAGGCCATGGTAAGTCTTTCATACTGAGAGTCTGTTTTACCTGCGAGAAGACAGCAATCTGAATATTCCCAGAATGTCTTCTTTCCAACTGAAATTCATTATTTCTACCTATCAATCACTGCAATATAGGAGAGTTTTCTGTTTTGCAGGGTATTCTTTATAATTTGTATTCTTTTTCCCTCATTTTACATAGAACAGGCAATTTTTTTTTTTGCATGTTATATGCTGCTTTTATTCCTGTTTTTGTTTTTTAATACACAGATGATTAACAGAACACTGTTGGCTAATCAGAGGGCAATTGCCAAGCTGTTCTTTAATCTAATGAAATCAGAGATGAAGAGGGAATTATCAGATCGATTAAAATGGCAAGGTAGAGTCAAGGACTGGAAGCTCATCCGAAAGAACTATGTAGTTCACAGTTTCAGGTCAGAAATTTTACAGTTATATTTTGGAGTATGAATAACACAAAGTGACTAGTGTTCACTTATGTTTTCTATAAATAGTAATATTTTATCATTTTTCCATTATAAAAATAAAAAGCTAAAATAACTTAGCATTCTTTTTTTACCTGGTATGGATAAAACATTTTTGTATTTGTATTTCAAACATGAAAGTTTCCCAAACAGATATTTACTTCAATGTATTCTTCCATCCCACAGAGAATTTATGGCAAATGAAGAAATACAGAATCCCCCAACTGTGAAAACAGAAATGGAAAATATGATAACAGATCAGATTTTACTTAGTGAAAGGAGACTGGAGTTTTTGCAGCACCTTGGGTATGACAAAAGAGAGAACAGGAACAAAGGAAAATAGAATTCTTCCTAGAGTTAATGAAGGACTTGACTACAAAATGCCCTTTGCTCACTTTCAGTGTGCGGTTGTACAATGCAGCAGTAAGGCAGGGCCTAAACTTCTTTTGTAAAGCTCTTTTTAATGGAAAAAATGCATTCTTGGTTTTTAATGCACCAGTTACACTAAACGGGGTGATCGAGGGCTAGAAATGCAGAAACACAAAAGTAAATCTTACTAACGTTTGAAATGTGGTAGAAAGGGGCAGACAAGGATGGGCAGAGAAATAAAAATTGGTGATCTTGTCAAGGCATTATTTCAAACACTGCTATGTTTGAGTGTCCATCCTGACAACAAGAAGATGGTTTGGGTGCAATGCATTACAATATTTACAGTTTTTCTTTTACAATGTATGTAGCAACAAGATAGATTACTGTTAGTTCCTTGCCAGTAAACAGTGGCCTTGAAAAACAGCAGTCATCTTGTTTTATTTTCATTGCTGATATGGCTGTAAATAAAGCACAGTAGTATGGTTACTCTGATTCATAATTTTATCCTTTAAGAACTGACTGGATTATATTTGAAGATATCTGACTCTTGTTTCCTATTTCAATAGTGATTTGTTGCCTCCAACACACACAAAAGCTGAGATAAATGAATGGTACAGATCTCTGGTGAATTTAAACAAAAGTATAGGTAAGTTGGGAAATCATAAAAACAGTCTGGAATTCAAGCAATTCTTTCTTTCTTTTTTCCAGGCAGTAATGAGTCAGACGGTTGCTTTGGAAGTATACGTTTGCTATATGCTTTGTTCCATGCGTTTCCATGTACCTTCTAAGTTGCTTTGAGCTAGCAATACGACCAAATAAGCTGTCTATTGCATCACCTCCCTTTTGCCAGCACAAGCATTTTTGCATGGTGAGATCTAGCAGGAACTGACTTGGTTAGAATTAATGTGGGGAAAATAGAAGGTTAATTTTAATGCAGATCAGTTCTCAATCATAGAAAAATACTCCTTTTTACCTCCTGGGGGATGAGAGGGGAAGTATTTGAGATGCTTCCTTTCTCCAAGTCCTGTAGTGTGCCTTCCCTCAGTGTGTCTACCTTGTCTTTCTCCAGAGCACATCTTGTCTTAATGTTTGTAACCTGTATAGTAGCAAAGAAGTTGCTAGCAATTGTAAATAACTCACTACTTTTAAGCATAATGATAAAAAGATTCGTATTAAAACATCTTATTTTATTGGTTGATAGTGTCGTACAAGTGTGAAGACACTACTGGGATATATTAACTGTGCTGAGACTCAGCACGGGTCCTCTGTCATGTTTCCATTTCACACTGCACTGTGAAATACAGAAATCTTTACAATGGTCTATTCTTCCATATCCTTCAGATACCCACAATGTGCAGTCTATGATGAAAATACGCATCCAGTATGGGATGGTCCAGCAAAAATGTTTGGCAGAAGTGCAGTTATGCAAGGTTAGTATCATAGCTTTGCGAATTCATGGAAGGATTGTTGGTAATGGTATACAGTGTGTTGTTACAGTAATACATGTTTGAGGATCCACCAAACACTGAGATGACAAGTGTAATTACTTTTTAGCCTCTGTCTTATTCTGTTAGAAAACTTACTGTCCATTTTGTTTCACAGTAGCATGTGGTATTTGTACTTGAAATGTGTAAAAGCAGTAACAAATGCCAGTAATGAAAGGAGTACTGTCCCACATTTAGGTGGAGGACGCAGGGTCAGAACCCTCAGCCTTTGTGCTGAATCTGTCTTATCTTGGGAAAGAAATTCCACCTCTGTGCCTCAGTTTCTCCCTTTGTGTCCAGATAGAACGTTTACTAACAGAATGTGAGATCTAGGGGGTTGAATCTTTCTCTATCCATTCACAAGAAAAGAAGAAACACTAAGTTTAACCATACTCTAAAAGCTACGCAATATTTGTTGTATTATATGCATGTCAATAACTTAGCGTTCTTTTAATTTAGAATAACCTGTTGAATCTGAATGTTTGCACAAAAAAAGAGGCTGAAGAAATTGTGAATTCTGACTTTCTTCAGTTGACTGAGAAACTAAAAAGTCAGTTTGAAGAAGAACTGGAGCATATGGATGTACGTTTATTACAAGTATTTTTATTGCTCTCTGGGAGTAGTCTGGTCTTCCTGTGCTACTGCCTGAAATGCCATAGGCATCTTGGGCTCTTGATGCAATGTTAGAAAGAGGTCCATAGTGTGACTGAACAGCTGCCCCACATATAAAATGTTTGGTGTGATTCAAGGAGAAGAGTTCATAATTGTTTGGTTTATATTTATAATAGGTTGTCAGGGATGAATTAGGTATAGCCCATCCTGCCTGGAGGCAGAGGAATAGATTTAAATAATGTCTTAAATTTCTTTCAATCCTATCCTTTATGATTCCATACATGAAAATGACTGGGCAGTTGTTCCTAAAATGATAGATGGCCAGATGCTTCAGGACATATGCAGAACTTGGTGATTCTGTGCTTTATAGTACCAGAAAAATAAACAGAAGTTTTGATACTCTCAGCTTCTAGAACAAAAATCCACATTCTTATCCAGTTTACTTGGACTACTTTTTCCTCTCCAAGTAGAACAGACCATGTTGAATACTGATAGTGTACTTCCAGACAGCCTTTTATCATTTCATATGTCCCCTTGCTCATTCATTTCGCCTTCCAGCAAACGGTTTAATAGTAACTGGTTCACTTAAATGTATTTCTTTAGAGAGACTTTGAGGAGCTGGCTAAACAGAATGAGCAGAATTGTAGAGACTTGTACAGCTATTTTCAGGAGGCCATGGGGCTCTGGGATGTCCATCAACTCAAACTGTCCCAGCAGGAAGGTGAACTTCAGAAGAGATTAGATGAATGCAGACGGAAACAGGGTAACTTAATACAGGTACAAACATAAAAACAAGGATGCGGTATGATGTAAAGAAAGGACTTCTTAATGCAGAGAACACTCTGGAATTCAAAATACCTGCTATAAAATTTAAAAAGTAATCTTTGACATTTATACTGGAATTTCTCCAGGGTAGTTTCATTCTGTCAGGTACATTTTTTGCTAACTGCTTGATTCACACTTAATGTACAGTCATATCTTATTCTTGATATGGCAACGGTGATAAAGATTATATTTTATGTATTAAGTGGCTGCAAGTTTCTATTACTCATAAGACCTTGTGCAGGTATAGAGTCTTGTTTGTATGTCAGGTTCTCATATGGGTATAACATGCAACTTGGGGTGGCAATGTCAGAGATGTTGTTCATTATCTATGAAAAATCTTCCTAACAGATGAGTTTTGGTAAGGTATCTTCCCTTCTTGGTGTAGAATATATGTACATAATTAAATTATTTGCATCCTAAATAGTTATGAAGCATTTTAGTAATTATTAAATCATTTTTACTGGGTTCTTTTTATGTGGCCTTAGATGATGGAAGCTAATCTGGATATAATTTTGAATAAAATGAAAACAGCGAGCTCTGAAGAACAGCTGAAGAAATATTTGGAGAACGCCCTTTCTTCTTTAGATGACATTAGAGCTAGGTATTAATTTTGTAGTGCAAACTTAAAAAGTAAAGCATATTTGAATGTTGGTTATACTACTTAGGTCTTGTTTATGCTATAGTGTGAAGGTATGGAAAAACACTGCTTGCTACTTCATATAAGAATGTAAAATAAAATAATTTCCATATTGAACAAGGTTAAGGCAAATAATACCCACATTTTAGAAGTAGGACTAAGGAAGACTGGTATAATTTAAAAAATATACCGGATCAGTATTATTATGTAGTATACCATGTCATCCATGCGAATGGGATAATTATTTATTCAGAAGGTAAAAGCAGTAGTTCAGATTCTTTAATCGCAGGGATCAGAAAGTAGGTCTGTGCCATCACCTGTGCTCACAGATTTGATCTCTTTCAAAGTCGCAAGGACTAGAAGTTACTAATAACTCTCAGATAGTCAAAGTATATAGTTTGGTAATCTTGCTGTTACGTTTCTCATGATCAGGCATTTGTATCGTTAAAAATCACATCAAAATTGGCACATACCACTCTCCTTGCTGAAGATCTTAGCAGAAGGTTTGACAATTTTCACACCCAGAAGGTCTTTTCTGTCTGTTAGATTGGAGGCATATTAGAAGAGCGATGTGGACCTGAGAGGCAGATACACGCACGTGCACGCACCTCACACTGTAGCTGTGTTTAGAGCTGTTGGTTCAGTACTCTTTATATTCATTAGGACAATTTAAAAAAACCCAAAGGTAATGTACCTTTTTAGGTAAGTGAAAATACAGTGAGAGGTTGCAGAGATGGAATGTAATCTATCTGAACATTTGAACACGTACACAAATTCCCCATAAGTATCTTCGTATAGGAGACAAAGCAAATGTAAATGTAAATGAAAACAGGTGTGAACATTGATTTTTCTTGAATCAAGACTCAGCTTGAACCATTAGTTTTCATTTCCAAGTAAAATGAAAATAAACCAGAAAAGCTTCAGTCACAGCTGAGCATGACACAGAACTAACATGAAAGATAGTAATTTGACCTCTCACTTCTAATATTCCTTATGTAAGCACAGGTCTTGAATGTTTTCCCATCCCAAATGAAAGATCGAAATACTTTATTGTAAATATTTCTTAACTTTTGTGCATTTATATATTTGAAATGAACTAATCTCTACTAACAAGCCAGGATGTGATTGTATTCAGGCTAAACAGATACAGTACAATGTTTAGCCTAAAGGTTTTATGAGATTGGTTGAAAAGTTAGATTTGGATTTAAAGACATTGTAGTAATATTTCATTTTATTTCTATACATACTTGAGTCTCTTAAACAGTGACCTTAAATTTGACAGGTATGAGACATTCAACCAAGTTCTAATGGATAAAGTAATGGCTTACCCAGAAGCTATTTTGTGGGAATTGATTTCTTATAGTATATCCATCAGCCAATATTTTAACATAAAGGAAATCTTCAAACAGGTATAAAGAAAACAAACTACTTCTGGTTTAAAATCTTACTGGTGTATTAATTTTTCACTTTGGGAAAATTTATATTACCTTTAAAATTTAGATTATATAAACTAAAGTATTGTTTTGGCCATAGGACTGAAGTGCTTTTGGTAGAAATAGAGGGGGGGAAACACAAAACCTTTCTCTGTCCCACACTTTTAACTGTGTCCTTGTTACAAACTGCATTTCGGAAAATTCACTTGCCTTTTAAACAGAAAACTGCAAGGTAACAAAATTATATTAATCAATTTGAGTGTTATAGCTTCTTTAGAAGATAAGTGACCCATTCAAGACTATCATATTGAAATAGATATATTTTGAGAAGGAATATGGATTTCTTATAAGCAAGCAAATCCTCATTTTTAAATTGTGTGAGGTTTTTTGTTGTTGTTGTTTTCCTTTTAGAACTTGCAAGGAAAGACAGACTCCACGTTTCAAGATCAAGGTAATACCTCAATGGTACAAACAGGTATTTTTTTGCTTGCTTATTTTTCAATCTGTATTTCTTTGGATTGTGACCAGTAAAACTCTGCTTTAACTGGAAAGAACTAGTTAAGGCTTCAGAAGCTGAACATCTGGTGGAGCAGCAAGCTGAGAGCATTGTGCAAGAAAATGAAGGAGAGGAAAAGACGGACAGTTGTCAACAAGAAAATGAAGAAACAAACACAGCTGAGAATGAGGAGGTCTTTGCACAGAAAACTGAAGAAGCAGAGGAAAAAGAAGATGGGGAGAGTATTCCTCATGAAAGTGAAGAAACTGAGCCTGCAGAACAGGGGGTAAGCTTTACACAGGTTAGTGAACAAGAGAATAAATTTGAAGGGGAAGGAAGTCTTGCACAAAATAATGATGAATAGGAAGTCTTCTTTTTGCTGAGGTAAGTAAATTCCTTAAAGTAGATTAGATTTAGTTTGTACACAAAGCACGCAGGAGTCTTTATTGTTTTCATTTATTTCTGGACTATTAGGGCTTTAGATCCTTTTTATGGGCAAATGGAGTGTATAAAAGTGTACAACCATTCCTTTTGCACTGCTTTTATCCTTGTAAAAAGCTTTTGCATGGAATTTTTTTTTAAGTATCTTTCTTTCATCATAGTATTCTTAACCCATGGTGAATTATTTAAGCTGTATTTGTATCTAAGTATTAGTTTTTCAGGTCTTTAGTTACGTGAATTTATTACCATAACAAAAACCTGTTAAAACATTGATGACTCTGCCTATAGAGACTTGCAAGCATATTTTCTGTATGAATGTTGTCCAAATTGAGAATGAGAACGTTATTCTTAATATCCTAGGATTCTTACATTAGGTTGTGCACTGTTGATTCTATGCTTATACCTTTAAAGGTAACAGATGACTATTTCCAGTTGTTTTCTAGGCTATATTCAACAGCAGCAAGGCAGAAAGCTCTGAAATTGCCATTGAGACCTTTTCCACTTCTAGTGGAAACTCTTACACAGTTCTTGGAGTTGAAGAGGCAGGAAAGACTGACATCCCAGAGACTTATTTTACAAAATATGAAAAAAAAGAATCACTTCCTATGTACCTGAAATATGTACTTATCGAAGAAACTGTGTTTGTAGAGCTGAAGAAACGGTTAGTAGAAAACAGTTTATGTTCTTTCTTTCCCTTTAGGTAACAGACAAATATCAGCTGTTTGGAAGAAACATTAGACTAAAGATGCAAAAATCATCTGATTATTTTGATGTTGTTCCTCTTTTTAAATTGATAAAAATAAGAGAAAATTTTTATATTGCTTTTCATCCATGGCTCTCAAAGTATCACACAAGCATTTACCTCTTACAGAACATTCATATTTTACAGAAAATAATTTAGTGAGAAAATATATTACAGAAAGGCAAGTAATTTGCCCATATTCCCTGCAGAGCCATGAAGGTAAAATGCCTGGTACTCAGTAGTATGCAGCCAGCAGAAAAACTCTACCAGTATTGTGCAAATGGTAATGAAACCATATCTTTCTATAGTCAGAAGTTAAATTCTTAGAATTAATATATTTAATAAATTCTTATGTATTACTTACTGTTCCTCACTGTAATATTTCTTTTTCAATCATAGGATTCGCCTCTGCTTTTTTGAACACTTGGAGAAATGGTTTGCAGAGTCCTTGTCCATATCCTGTGTCTTTGTAGCTGCCAAGAAAGAGGAGCTGAATTCAGAACTTCAGCTGTGTCTTTGCTTGCATCAACGAAGACAGGAGGATATAGAGACAAATATCTACAATGTTAGAGCTGGTAGTGACTTTTTTTTACTCTGAGCATTACATGTCTTCATTTAGAGGTGATCATAAGTGGACTAAAATCTGTTTCAGTGTCAGTTGACTCAGCAGTAGAGGACAATAGGAAGCAGCTGAGTGTCTACTAATTCCTAGTATAATATGTTACTCATATATTTTAAAAAAGATGTTTCTTTTCTATAGTTCATACTGGTTTGTGCTATGTTATGTTTGGAAAATACCCAGCAGTGCCTTGATCAATGACTTGATTGTAAAAGATGTAGAACATTCAGTTTCTGTTGTCAATATTTGTGAATCCTCATTCTCCTTGTAATTATTTAACAAGAGTTTGCAATGTACAAAGAATAATTTTAAAAGTGTTGCAGAAAAAGAATTAGCAAGTGTTGGGAGAGACAAAATGCCAGGGCTTGGCTTCTGAATACAGGAGAGGAAGGATTTAGCTATATGAAATATCACCGAGCAGCTACGGATTGGCCACTAATCAGAACTCTTTCTTTGTATGAGAAGTGTCAGGTTTTTCTGGTGGGGAAAAATATTATTTAATACAGGTTTCTTGTTTCTTGGTCTTTAACATATAAACTAAAAAATTCTCTTTTGGGAGAACAGGCAAATAATTTTTCAATTCCACTTTTTCCTGCAAAGAGGACAGGTGCCTTTTCTGGCAGTTTTCTTGAGGTTGATTGGCTGGTTCTTGATTTATCCAACTATTGTTCCAGAAGGGAGACCAAAAATTATTTTCCACACACACACACACAAAAATTGGGACAAGTGTGTTTTCCATTAAAAAAAAAATCCTTCACCTTTACTTTTGTTACAAGACTGAGAACAGAGAGATAATGGAGATGCCAGCAGTGACCAAAAATAAAGGAAGAAGAGGGCTTAGAACAAACAAAAGACATTTATGATTTGAATGGATTAGGAGCTGCCAGGGATCTATGTCAAACATAGGAGAAAAGTCAAAAGAAACAGAATCGGATGTATTTTATTTGTATGTTTTAGCCACTCTGAGATCTGGCTCTGTTTATTTCACTGCTGCTTCTGATAATAGGTTGGCTGGTGGTTGTGACAGTCCACAATAAACAGGGAATAATGACCATATTGTAAAATTTCTTTTCTTATCAGTGGAACTGCTGTTTCACAAAGAGTGTCTAGAGTGCCACTGTGCAGGTGTGATGGAAGCTCTGAAAAAGGAGAAAGCTGAATTTCTAAAATTTTGTGATCAGCAAAATAACATCATCAAAAACTTACATTCACGAATCCATGACATGGAGTCTGTCCTCCTCAGTGCTCCTATGACTGAGAAGTAAGTGTGCCACAGGTGTTGCTGGCTGTGAATTTCCATTGTTAAATACTCCTGATTGCTGTCTGAGATGTCCCTGGTTTGCATTCTGAATCTGTTTTATATGTCATTACTCTTCAGTGAAGACTACTTCGTGAAACTTTAAAAACATGTAAAGAATTTTTGTTTCCTTTATCGCTCCCTGAAGAAATTAAAATCAGTACTGAATGGATGACAACTTTCATATATTTTCAAAGTGCTGGCAGTCTTAAAGTAGAAAAGGTTTTTCTTCTGTTTAGATTTTATCCAGTTTACTGAACCTGCACAGTAATAGCAATTGACTAATTGGTTTTGAAGGATACTCTTCAATAGCATCAACTGCTTGCTGATATCTGCCGACTGTTCATAAAAACAATGACAGTTCAGCGAGTTGCTTTCAGAATACTAAAACACTCCTGATTTAGTTCATGTCTTTACAGCCAGCAGTCTCTGAATCATAATGTGTGCTCCTCTTTCTGTATGATTTCCCTGTCTTTTATTATTTGCTGTTAGGTTAGTTTCTTTCAGCAACACTCTGCACTCAGAGCTACATAATCATCTGGAAGTGATCCAGGTTTCCCTGAGAAGTTACCGGAACTATTTGGAGGAAGCTTTAGGAAAATTAAGGGATTCAAATGTGGATTTTCTCAAAGCTTGCAGGTATAGAGATTTCATTGGAGTGTTGTTTATAAATAGTTACCTATTCCTGGGCATCAGCATTTGTGGCACAGGTTGAACAGTAAAATTAAAGTTTCTTTTGTTATTCATCTAGTTTGCTATTTAAAAAAAAAGTTCATTTTGTTAAGCCACAATTATTATACTGTTTTAATCGCATTTGTGTTGGTATCTATGTTTTAGGGCTGCTTAGCTAAAACAGTCTTTGAGAAAAGGAAGACTCATAGCCAATTGCTTTTACTTTGCTGGTTGCTTTCAGATTATTTTTGGAGGGAGGTAACTTTTCGCCTGAGGAGGTAAAGTCTTTCAGCAAGTGTGTTCAGAAAGAAAGTAAGCATATCGACTCTTTTGAAAGTTTAATCAAGACAGATATGGCAAAAATGGAATCGAGCTGCTTGGAGGAGGTGTGCAGACTTTCGTTCTTTCGAATTATGTATTATATTGGCATATTTGACATGATTTATAACAGCTTGCTTCCAGATTAGGACTGCAAGACTGTTCTGTGTGGCAATTACATGATGAAAAAATAAGTAGAAATGGTCAGTTCTATTATTTAAGTTTTAAAAAGTGAAAATTAATTAGTTCTGTCTCTTGTTTCTGGCATTCTTAAAGGCTACTGAACTTATCAACCAGTCTGAAACAAAGTTCCGTTATCTCTTTATGAATCGAGTCTTTATGGAGAAGATCCAACGATTTTTGACAAATCTACGAGTGCAAATCAAATCAGAGGTACAAACAGAAACATCAGAACTTTGTTTAAATGAATTATAATCATTTCTCTTTTGTTCCAATGAAGAGCTTTTTGGCTGAATTCAGAGTGGACAAATACTAAGTGACTTTTTATATTCATTCAAAACCTGTTTTCTGTCATTATCAAGTTAAAACTATGTTTTTACTACTGTTACAGCTATGCTGAAACACTATGGTCTTGCAGCATATTGAGTCTGTACATCTGAATAGACCAGCATTTTTGTGTGGTGCAGTAAAGCACATGAAGTGTTGCTTTTGTGAATTACTGTTTTCAGCTTCTCTGAGTACCAGTGATTGAGTGTTTTTACCAGCGAGTCTAGTGGTTTCAAAGTGGAGCCTCTGAAAATCCCTTGAATGGGATTTCGCTTCACCAATATCTGCTTCTGCTTTAGGTAGCAAATTCCAATCTGCAGGCAGTGACGTTAAACTCTTATCTGGAGAAGCTCCATCAGAAGATAGATGTTTGTGCTCATCCTACTGCAAATGAAGTAAGTTCTAATCTGCATGAAATGGTGTTTAATTTCACTTGGTATTAATTTGACTCACTGTGCATGTTTGTATAATGTATAAACTAATATTTTTGAGGTAGACTTATTTTTATACACATTTGCGGGGTGGGCAGAAAGAGTACTTTACCACAGAATTTTTGCTCAGGAAGGTCCTGTACCTGTTTTCCTGTTTGTCAAACAAAAATCTCAGCCTCTATACAATTTCATTGCTTCCATGTATGTGTAAATAAAATGGTGACAGAACAGAGTCAAATGACGTTGTATGCACAACAGTCAGCATATTTGAAATAGCTAGTTTAGTGAATACCATCTGTATTATCATATCTTTTAGGCTTTGACTTCTGAAGAGTTGTATGATTTTGTCAAAGTAGTGTTGAAAGAAGTGAAAAAGAGGAGCCAGTATCTTGACTGCTTGCTAGTAAAAGCAATGAGCCCGCATGATAATGTAAGATAGCATTTAAGTTCTCTATATTTTATTTAATATTGACTGAATTTTTATGTGTATATGTTTTAAAGGTTTTTCAGAATCTGTGCTTTGAATTTTCAAATGAAGAAAGATGCTGCATTATGCCAAGCTGTCCAAGACATTGTAACATTAGGTCAGCTTCTTTAAGAGGCTGAGTAAATCAGTCACCACTGAGTTCACTAAATGTTAAAGATGCGCAGCATCACAATGAGTTGCTCAATTCTTCGCAAGAGTTTATTTTCAAGGTGTAGCACTATTCATAGATACATATTTCATGGGTTTCTTTAAATAATTTAAAAAATAATTTGATTTTTTAAAAAATCAGATGTGTCCTGAAAAGATTTTTTTTATCAAGTGGGTTTTTTTTTTTTCCTTCCTTGTCTGGAAAGTCTGTCTTTATTTTGTAATCTACAGTGGATCATTGTTTTAAGGGTATATACTTAAATACTGCTTATGATAATTATGAGAATCTACTCTTAACTACTTTTAAATGTCTCAGAGTTGTATAGCTGTAACAACATTACTACTAGAATTATAAAAAAACTTTCTTTCAGCCTGTGAAGCAAATTAGTGTATGATTGGAGATCTGCTTTAGTAATCAGTAACTACGTGTAATGCTTTCACTAATTGCCTGCTACAGTCAACAGGGTTTCGTTTTTCTTCCCATTTCAGGAGGACTTCACCCCTCTTGCAACAAATGTTGCATTACAAGGTTCAATTGCTGTTGCCGTTCGAACAGAGTGTCTCAGAGATGAGAACAAATTGATGGTGATGGGGCTGGATCCTGTCCAATTTCCTTTGTTAAATCCAAGCAGAATGGGAAAGTCTGCAGTTGATGATTTATCAATAAGTGTTATCAAAAACTTACTTGAGTAAGTACTTGTTTGCCTAAAGGTATTTTTCTGATGTTGTCTTTATATTTTCTTTGCTATATATACCTCTTCTCTTCATGAGGCTCATGATAACACTGCAAGGGGCTTCACTACAGTATTGTTAAAATTTATATTCCAGAAGCATATAAAGGTTTTCCTGAATTCATATTTGGTAGTTTACCTCTGTATATACAGAACTATGGAATATATTGTTCATAGGTAATACTACTACTACTACATACAAAGCAGCCTAGCTTTAGAAAGCAGTCTAGCTTTAGAAATCAGTCTAGCTGAGAGTGCTTTCTTTTAAGAGCAAGATTTCTAATAGGCAAAAATACCCCACTGTGAGTAATAAGTGACATCTAGTTTATAGCACTATGATAAATTTTAGGTATTCAATTTTTGTCTTCTAGAGCCTTATTTTAGTTAAAAGGTGATTACATGCTACATAGTTGAATGAACATACAAAGTGTGAAATGAACAGTATGACAAGTGTGTGATTTGCAAATAAATATTTTAATGCAGTTTTGCTTGTAGAAATTCCGAAATTCCTGTTAAACAATTAGTCCCATGAAAGTACTTATATTTACACTGTCAGTTGTAACAGTAGTCCTATCTGTTAAATATTATCTCAGAAATTTAACTGCACTTAGCGCATGGTAGGGATAGAGAACTTACATAGTTCTCTATACAATATATAATATAGTATATCATATAAAATAGCAGGGTATTCAATAGTCGCTTAGCTCTTTTTTTTGTTTCAGAATTCAGCCGTCCAGAAAATCTTCAGGCCTAACTCAGGAGAGAAATGATCACTCACATTCATTAGGAGCAGGTGTGCCAGCATTTCTTTAATATATTACATTCATCTAAATTGTAGTTCCTAGCATATCGCTGAGCAGGTCTAGCATGTTGCAGGCCAGTGGCTTACATGCTAGCTTGGAGAGACTTGTGCATCCCAACTTTCTTCTTGGATATCTTTACTTTGCAATAATAAGATGATTTTTGGCTCTTAACCAATGAAAGCTGCAGAATGAGATAATGACTTTATAAAGAGTACCCATATTTGTGATAAAGGTAAAAGATAAAAGGGAAAAGGGGTGGAGAAAAGAATTAGAAGTCATGAAAATATGTAGGGGATCAGGTATCCTTCTCACAGTGTATTTTCATTCATTCAAAGGTGAGTGCAGAGGCAACGCCAACTGCTCCCTACCTAGTGTTCCCATTTCCTCATCTCTCTTCTCCAGAGCTTGACTCCTCCAGCCACTTCCAAAGATATCCTCTCTCTCTTCCACATTCCTAAGTCCCCATCACAGCCAAGACTATGAATGTAGCCCGGTCATTCTCCCTCTTATTCCCTGCCTTAATGTTGTTTTAAATCTCCTCCCATCTACCACGTATTTTCTATGACGTTCCCATTACTCATGCCCCAGTGCACAACCTTTATTGCTGTTGCCACTGCTGGGTTACTTCAGTTCTGTCTGCCAGAAATGATTGTTCCTATAGTCGTCCCCTTAATGTTGTAAGGAAACATTATAGAAATGAGAACACAAACTATATAACCATATTAAAAATACTTCAGTTGGCATTTATACAATCTTCTTCATCTTTCCTTGTTAAATATAAAGCAATTCTTCCCACATCAAAGAAGAATCATCACTTAAATGTATCTGATGAAAGTCCTCAGAACTCTGCTACTTACAGCTCTGCAGCTCGGATCACCAAGAAGTCATCTTGTAAAAAAAAGAGGCCAAGAGGAAGGTAAGACCCCTGAAAGGTCTTACTTATAATATTCCTATGCAGAAATTTACCTAAACTTTGTCCACTGCCTGTTCTGTGAAAAATTCTTAACGCTTAAGCATATTAGCCTTCTTTCCGTCTAGCTTATCATTTGGGATCTCTTCCCTGTTTATGCCCTCATGACTAGCACTGCATTTTTTTTCAGATTTTGGCTGGAAAAACACTCTTCTTTTTCTCCTTCATCTGCTGTTGTTTTGTATTGTGAAGTTGTTGAAATATAGACTAACCCCACTTTTAAATCAATATATCTTAATTTTCAGGTCTGGTGTCTAAATAGTATGTCTTCAGCTTAGTCCATAGATAGATGAAATGAGCTACTGCAATAGTGAAAACAACAGAAAAGTTTTGAGGAGCTGTTGAGGAGACAATCCTGAGAATTTTTTTCAATCAAAAAATTATTTTCATATAATACTAGTTTTAGAGTTACGTTTTTCCCAATTTTTATTCAGTTTCATGTCCATCATATGACTGACTAGCTCAGATAATCAGCCAGAGAAGGAAAATATTTGTGGATAGTCTCAAATTAATATTTTGACTCCCTAGGGTAGGGACAACTAGACCAGTTCTCAGTGACAAGAGGTTCCAGATATTTGGAGAGAAGCCTCCAGAATCTGAGTAAGTAATGTGTATTTGCAGAAATAGAAGTTAATCTACAAAAAAACCCTACCTATCTATCTATCTATTTATAATCATGAACTATAGAATTCACCATTGAATTTTGAGGTATTTAACCTTGATATTTATGAGTGAGCGTGTTTACAGAACAGTTCCTTTTTGCAGCATAATAATAGTGAATATAAAAGTAATCCATTTTATTCTGTTTAATATCTGAAATGGGTGGCCTCATTGAAGCCCATGTACATTTACAAAAAATGGGCTGGAAAATGTAAAATAGCCTGTCTTTCAGTTATTTTCACCTCTAAGAAGAACAATAAATTTCATACACTGCATTCTTGTGCTCAATATTACATTTATATGAATAAACAAGGAACAAACTGTTTAGGAGGTGATTTTTAAATGGTTCCATTCTCCTCCTCTGAGAAAATGATCATATTTTTTCTTGATATGTGCAGTCCTACTATATAGAATTGAGATATTTCATAAGTGCCATGCAAAACTATTAAAATTAATGCCTAAGATGTTTAAGTGCTTGGGAATTTTGTTCCACATTGTGTTTCAAAATACTTCCAGTAAACAGCTAGACCCACCTTCAAATATTTTTGGTTTATCTAAAATGCATGGTAAGCCCTTAAGGTAAGTTTTCAGCACAGGAAGTTGGCCAAGATTGCTTTTTTGTTACAGTGACGTGGAGGTGTTCTCCAGTAAGCATTTACAATAGCTGAGAGTCCTTGCTTCTGCTGAAGAGAATCTGTACTAATGGGGGTGAAGGTTCTTAGGCATTCTGAATATTTCTTTGTGCATGCTCTGAAAAATGTATTAAAATAAACCTGAACAAAATATTTGAAAAACAGTAAATATTGCCAATGTGATAATTTTACAGTGTGAGTTTCTGATTTTTTTAAAAATTTTGTTTGCTTTCAGTACTTTTAAGGGGAGTATTATGAATATTCTCTGGTCGGGTAATAACAGCTTGCTCTGCCTTGCTGAGGTAAGAAAACCCAGTGTTCTTTGGTCACTTTTGCTTTCATAGGTCTACTCCTGTGTCAGCTAAATAATTTGGTTCTTTACAATGTTTGGATGCCCATCCAAAAATTTTCCTTTCTTCACCAATGCATCTAATTTTTAAGTAGTATTTGACAGTGTATTTTTAATCACAGGTTTCTTTATAAATATTAACTAAGCATTTCAGAATCAGAGGAAGAAAACTGGTCTCAAATAAGAGGGTGGTTGATAGATTTGTATATCCCTGCTACTGTTATATGCCTAGATGTGTCTTGTTTGAATGTGTTATCAACAACTTTTCTGTTTTATCTTTACCTCCTGAAGGAGTTCTACGAAAAAGGGAAGCCTCAAATCACAATGCCTGAAGATCTGCCAAAGACATTTGAACATTGCGCAGAAGTGCTCAAACAGAATCTATTGTCATACCAAAGTCAGACAGATGATTACTACAATTCCTGTCTTATAGGTAAATTCCTTCAGTTAAGACTTCTAATTTCTTGTGTATGTAATTTTTCAGTTACGTAAACTGAAAATTGCAGTGATCGAGAATTACGTAGCTTTCTTTAATCCATCACACTCAGTGGAAAAACTCCAGTTGATTTTACTGGAAATTGGGCCAATATTCTCTTTTATATATTATCAGCTACAAAAAGTGTGGCAGAAGGGCATTTGAGTAAGTTGAAAGACCTGTACAAGGTCACATCTTTTAGCAAGTGCATGTTTCTCAAAGCACTGGACCTAGAAAAAGGAATGGCAGGGACAGTATCTCTGTCAGAGAAAATTCCAGGTTGTTTGACCCTGGCAGTGTACATTCAACTTGGCTGAGTGGTTTTTTTCCTTGCAATGAATACTTCCATGTCACATAAACACCCTATCTTTTCCAAAAAGAATTTCAGGATCAGTTGAAGTTGTTTGAGAAGGAGCTCCCTTATGTCTCCCAGTTGGCAGTTGATAGTCTTTTAAAAGAACACGAGCAGAAGCTCAGCTATTCCACTGGTCAAATTCGGCACCTCTTCAATAAACAGCTGGAAGACTGGGAGAATGCAAAGGTGTGTATCGTGGACATATTTGAATGCTTCCAGTGTAAGCAATGCTAAGTGCATCAGAATTAATAACAAGAAAATTTTATCATCTCACTGTTTGCTTAATCACTCACTGCTGAGCTAACCACACATTTAGTTTCTGTGTTTGCAGTTAGTCTGCATAGTTCTACTGGAAGCTTTGTGTTTCTAGTAACTCAGTCCCTTCTCTCACTGCTTCCAGCATTGGGCTGCCTCTTTGTAATCTTGTACAGCTCTGCCTGTCATCTTACACTTAGATTGTAAACTCTTCAAGGGCTGTGACATTGTGCTATGGCTATACAGCTCATACTGTAAGGGTGCACTCATTTGTAGGTACTATGACATACGGATAATGAAATATCATTATTTACTATCTTTCAAAAAAGAGGTATATTTTGTCCGGTAATATCGAACTGATAACAGAATCATAACAGAGATCACGCGGAAAATGTTACAGAGTAAATCTTGAGATTTTGTCCCTCTGAGTCTTAAGTTAAATTCAGGAAAAAATACACATATAAAGACATAAAAAATATCTTGTTTACCACTTGGTAGGAGAGATTATTATTTGTTGAAAACAAAAACCAAGGTGAGATCAGAGGCCCTGTTCTCCAGCAGATAGGAAATTTGGTATATACTGCACTGCAAGGTTTATCTCGAGACAGCCAAGGAATACACTAAATTGTCTTTGTCTTTCTGAATACTTCTATATAAAACGTGTGGGTTTTACTACTTCCTTATTATGACTCAATTGCACATCCTTTACTGAAGGCATGTCTTTCTTATGTATTTACTTAAAGGCTGTGCACAAGAATCAGTTACATCCCTCTCTGGGACACCCAGACAACTTACTTCAGCTGGACGCTTTGTGCCAAGAGGAAATAAAAAGGCAAAAAGACCAAGCTGATGGTATTCGTCTCAACACACAGATGCTGCAGGTAATTGTAAAGTCATTGCTTAATATGAACTTAGATGTTGCATTTAGAAAGCAGAGTACATCTTGGATACACTTTTCCTCCCCATCAAAAGTAAACTGGAAAATGTTTTCAGTTTCAGGCAATCCTGTTCATATATCTTTTAACTTTTAAGTTATGATCAGCATTAGATCAATATATACATAAATGCATATGCACGTGTACACGTGCCTAGATGTCCTGGTTTTGGCTGGGATAGAGTTAATTTTCTTCCAAGTAGCTGGTATAGTGCTGTGTTCTGGATTTTAATGAGAATAATATTGTTAACACGCTGATGTTTTGGTTGTCGCTAAGTGGTGTTTATACTGGTCAAGGACTTTTCAGCTTCCCCTGCTCTGCTGGGCGCACAAGAAGCTGGGAGGGGGCACAGCCAGGACAGTTGATCCAAACTGGCCAAAGGGCTATTCCATACCATATGGGGTCATGCTCAGTATAGAAACTGGGGGGAGTTGGCCGGTGGGCAGCGATTGCTGCTTGGGGACTGGCTGGGCGTCGGTCGGCGGGTGGTGAGAGGTGGTATCACTTCCCCCCCCGCCCTCCCCCCTCTGGATTTTGTTCTTCTCTTGCTCTCTTGTTTTCCTTCTCATTACAATTTGTTGTTGTTGTTGTTCCAATTATTAAACTGTTCTTATCTCAACCCACAAGTTTTCTTACTTTTGCTCTTCCGATTCTCTCCCCCATCCCACCGGGAGGGGAGGGTGAGCGAGCAGCTGTGTGGTGCTTAGTTGCCAACTGGGGCTAAACCAGAACAATAGATTTATTGTGGAACTAGCTGATCTTTTGTATCATTCATAGAACATCCTGAGGAAGAGATGACTTATCTCTTAATGGTAGAATTATTGGATATAATTCTAAATTTGGAGTAATAGTGACATCCTCTGGTTAGTTATTTTACTTGCAGATGACAGATGCCTGGAAGGGTTTCTTCTGTGTGCATTTCATTAGTGCAAATAATCGACATTTTTCTACACACACAGAAACACATAGACTGTTTTAGAATAATACCTGGCCAAAGCACTTCCACCCAAAGTACCCGAATTCCAAAATGGCCTTTGCTTTGGGCAGAAGGATGCATTTCCAGGTAGCTGTTTTTATCAGGTTTAGATGCTTAACCCAAATATTCGACTACTGGGGAGCCATACACAGAACTCTATAGCTTTTTGCACTTTACCTTAGGTAATCAGGTAGTGTTGAGAATACTGCAGAGAGGCACTTTTAGACCCTTTTATGTGCAACTTAGAGCCTTATGTCTGTTATCTGCAGCTGTTGCAAAATGTCAAGGTTGGATACTTGTGTAGTTCTTTTGGAGCTAAACTAGAAGGAGAGGAGATCAAATTATCAAAGGAATTCCTCTCACTTGGCTCCAATGTCCCAACAGGACTGTGCTGCTGAGTGTGCTCAGAACTTTGTTACTGCACTAGCTGCCTTCACTGAAAAGCTGCTTCTGGAATTAGATGAAAGTATCACTATTGATGATGTACAAGTAGCAAGTAAGTAAAGAAGAGATTGCTTGTTCAGGCCTCCGCTTCCTACTCAAAGATTGCAGCAGACTTTCCCAAGGAAGAGGAGACTTTTATATGCTGTAGTACTTTAAATGGAAAGATTTGCATGACCAAGCATGCAAAGCTATTTCTTGAAAGTGAAGAGCATCTAGCTGCATATAGTTACTCAAAGCAATGGTACTACTGCCATTATTTTGTTGCTGCTGTTCTGTTATGTCCCAGAAACTGAGATGCCAAGAGAGAAGACATCCACTTTAATCCGCCGTAAACAAGCTGGACTTCCTCTAGAAATCTGTGAAGTTAAACCGCTAATTGAACGTGGGAGCAGGTAATATCTGAAGACACAGAACACTGTTCTATGTAATTTCTCCTCTCTAAACTGGTATCAGACACTGTGCTCATAGTTTTTTGCTGCACTTGTTGAAACTGCTGAATACTATGCTCATCATTAGTAATGTCATTTAACTAGTTATGGGGAAGTTTGGGTGGGTGATGATTGTAAAGAAAGAACAGCAATGAGTCAAAATAAATAAAAGTGAATTGCGTATTGTATTGTAAAGCAGTACAATTTCCATTTTATTGCTATGCCACTTTGCTAGCCACTATTTATCAATTCAATGCTTTCAAATCTATGAATATACTGTGTATTTTCACTCAGAAGACATGAATTCTATTTACTGTGCAGAGATCCTGAAGTTTTAAAAGAAAAGGTGGTTGCACTAAATAAGGTAGTTTTTAGGGTAATCCTTTTGTGGAGATTGAAACATTTAATCTTTTGCACTTTAAGTACAAGTAACATGAATTAGTATAATCTGCTGTCTTTTCTAACTTTCTTTCTCCTGTGGCTTGCTTGTTTATTTGTTTGGTTTGGTTTTTTAAAGGACTTGGCCAGGAATACCCATGACTACTCTCACAGACAATTCAGACTATATTATTTGCAGAGAAACTGCATCAGTTACAACAGCTAAGACTACACTGGGCCACGTAGCAGCAGTAGAAGCGAGAGATGCTGGATATAAGGTTGGTCTGTGGGAAAGGACTGTGAGTGGGGCTGCTACTGTTGTGGACTTGTTTTTTTTAAGAAGAAAATTATAGCTATGTATGTTTTTAATATACACAGTGTTTTCAGATCTTAAAGCTATATTCACCATGTGTAGAAATCCTCTCTTGTGTCCGTTTCTTTGTGATGTTATCAAAAGCAGATAGCATTGGTTTCTCAGAGAGCCCTCTCGTTCAGATACATTACAATGGGGAATTGTTTCAGCAGAGAAGCACGGATGGTGTCAGAAACAGGACGCTTCATGCATTTCAGCAGCATCATGATTCAAAAAGTAGCTGCTACCACAATACCATTTCAATACAGCTTGCTTTCACTCACCTTTCTTTCTAAAGCCTACAGCTTTAGCCTTAGATCACAAACACTAATTTTTCCATAAAAGGCGAAGGGCTGTAAGATACTTACATCCTATCTTACGTCCTATCTTACATCCTGAACCATCGCAGATCAGTTTCCACTATAAAAATTATTACTCTTTCTTCACTAAGTCTGCTAGAAGAATGAGCACATTCCAGACAACTCTGAGACTCTGACTTGCACTGACGATAGCTTGTGAAACAATAGTGTTCAGCAATTAGGAGAATATTCTAAATTATTTGGAAATAAATGGTCAGTGTTTATGCATCTGTCCTGGAAGTAATCATACTCCCAGAGAACTGAATGAATTTTAAATATATATATATTTTTAATAGGGAAATGTAAAATACACTGTCAACAATGGCAAATGCCATCAAAACTATAAATTTGCATGAGCTTTTTATGTATCTAGGTATGGTACCTAAGCACCTGGTTACAGTACAGTTTTGAAGTGAATGTATTTTGTCAGCAGGGTTTGATACAGTAAATGCATGCCACAGAAATATTTTCCTGAATGTATGTTGCATTAAAAATACAGTATTTTATATTTTGGAGCATGGACTCTTTAATAAAGGTGCCTTGAGATTTTCATGGTAGTCTACAAGTTTCTGTTTAGGCGAAATACCTTTTTAGCAGCTTTGTAATAGTTCAGTTCATACTCATGACTTAGGAAGTTCCGGCAAGAGCCAGAGTGCATTCTATGTTTGAGATGCATGCTTTCCTCTCTCTTCTCTGGAGACGGCAGCTCTTTAATCTTAGGAGCTAATGAAAGTGAGATGAAGATCTTGCTATTTTTAGCGAAATTTAAATATTGCTGATAATTTAGTTTCAGAAGCCTTTAAAAGGAACACAGAAGGAAGGCAGTGAATAATTCATTGTGCATATAGTTCTATTGTCAAAGGCAGAAAATAAGTGTCCTGTATGCAATCTTCTGATGCAGTGGATCAGGACCTGGATTTAGGCAAAGTAAAATTATATTTCATCACTACCAACTTTGTCCTTTATTGTTGTTGTTGTTTATACAGAAATACAAATGTAAACTTGAGCAGCAGTTTGCCCAGATCAAGGAAGAAAGTACAGCTCAGCTGCTGACAATTCAGCGTTGGGAAGATTGGTGGAAACGATCCATCCAGAAGATTAAGCAACTCTATACATGAGATCAGTCAAATCTTGCTGATGTCCTGATCATTGTTGGTGTAAACTGACAAGTTTGTACTGATATCAGTGATGTTATAGATTTAGTCCAACAGAATTTTCTTTTTTTTTTTTTTATTATTTCTGTTGCACTGAACAAGTGCAATGGTGAAAGGACCTATTTTTTGCCTCTTGAAATAAAAAATCTGACGAATGTGCTGTAAATGAAGTGTGGACTCTGTGCAGTGCTTCCTAGTTGGATCTCAGCCAGAGTAAAGTTAACTCGTTATGGTGCTAGCTTTAATATGAGAATCTGAAAAGCTAGAAGCCCAAGCAGTGGATTTGTACTGAAGTTCATGTTCAAGACTCAAGCATGATTGAATATGTCCGTGTTACGGCACAGTCTGAAGTTATAATAGTTACAGGCAGCCTGTTTAACAATGGAGTCCAGCAGGGAACCTTTTTCCTCGGCACAGATGAAGCCCTTCCCATGGATATCCTCTCCTTCTTCACATTCTGAATGACACTGCACTCACAGCTCGCTGCTTCAGTTTTAGAAATCTGAAATACAGGTTTAGAAATCTGAAATAGTTGATCTGCAAATAATATTTTCCATGGAACAGTCTACAAATGAGGTATTTATCTGCAATCCAGAATGCTTTCTGAGGCAGAGCTTGAAGATAAAGTACTGCTTTGTTCTGGGAGGTCAAGCAAGTTCATTTAGGAGTAATATAGCTATTTTCAACCATATTGCTTTAAAAAAAAATCTCTGAACAAATTCGAGGAACCTGAGTAACTGTTAAAAATGCTTTAGCCGTTTTTCTGCTTGTTAAGAGATTCTGTCACTAACTGCAACCACATCTATTCAATTTTTGTTTGCATTCATTGTGAACCCTAGAGTTGTAAATCAGTTGAGGACAAATACCGTAAATGTCAATGCGATGATTTTAGATGCAAGGAGACATTCTGAACTCATCTGGCTCCAGTGTTCTTGCAGATTTGAAACAGAAATTGAAGCAAAGGGAGAATGCATCAGCTGTGCTAATGATGCAATATTTCAAAATATGTGTATTACTTTTCCTGAGGGATTAGATGTTTACTCTGTAAAGACACATGGAAGTGCACTATGCCTATTATAATAGCTGAAACTGCACTAAAATAACCAGAACACCCATGTCTTTTTTTATTTTGCCTTAATTTTACTATTCAGTTTGAGGATAACTTTTATTCTCCTTTCTTCTGTCTGTTCATTATCCTCTGTCGTTCCCCACCACCCAAGTTCTATGCTGTTGTTCTCTGTACGCCATGGCGATAAGTGCATGAGGATGGTCAGGTGCAGGAAATGAGAATCCCCAGGAGACTATCTGCAAAGTGGTACTGTCTTATGTTTTCATTTATGTTTTGGGGGAAAATTTTGAGAGGATGTTTATGAAACTGGAAAGTGGTATCAAGCTGGGAGGGGCTGCAAGCACCACGGAAAACAGAATTCAATCAAGGCTTGATGTTTTAGAAAAACAAATAGCCTGAAAATGGAGTACAATTCCATAAAGTCAAGTACTTGTACATTTTATATGTCATAGACCCAGCTAGGAGAGGGAAGGAAACATCATAGACTTCAGATATGTAAAGGGAGTCTCCAGGTGCATGAACACTGTCATAAAAAGGCACAGACCTAAACTGCAGTACATGAGATCCTGGTTGGAAATTAGGAAGCCTCCTGATAAGAAGGGCAGTAGAGCACTGCCATAGGTTGTCTCCCACCCTATGTCTAGCCAGCTCTCAAAGAATGATTGAAAAGCAACTGTTTGAACCCCCCTCTGCACACTTGTCCATTTTGCGTGTGCCAGAGGCATCAAGCACAGGGTCAGATAGGTGGCACTGAAAAATCCTGGCATCGGTGTAGCAGCTCTTATTACAGAATTAGCATAGGAATTAGATAAAACTGGTCAAAGCATAGAATAACAGCTAGAGGGGAAAGGCTCGTTGCAAATCCTTCTACATTTGTGGATCCGCAGCATTTTTAGGCAAGAATCCAGAACTGCTCAGCATGAATCCATGAAGGCCTTAAATGGTGGAAGGCCTTGAGATTATATATATATATATATGTATATATATATAAAAAAATATTTTTTTTTTTAAAGTGGGATTTTGAGAAGTGGAATTTTTTACCTTTCTATCAAACTTTAGAGGGAGCTGTCTCTGGCAGTTACTTTTCTGTGAAAGACGGAGTTTATCTGCTGAAATGGTAACTGTATTAGCTGATATGCTATGTATCACCTGATATGCTTGGTTTTGGTGAGTTTATTAAATGCAATTTAATAAAATGAAATTAAATTTGCAAAGGGTGTGTGCTTTAGATGAATAAATGGAATCTACAGAAACTAGAATCAAATGAGAAAGGCTCCCCACACACTTGCAACTGTGATTAGATCTCACTGAAATTGAGAGGTTTCTCAAACGGTTTACAGGAACTGCCTCAGTGACTAAGTGGCCTGGCTCTTACAGTCTGGTTCCTTCTGTGTTCCTGATTTCAGAAAGACTGAATTAAAATGAAATTGCTTGGAAAACCTCATGCTTCAATAATAAAATAATCCATTTCTCTCATAGTGAGATATTTATAGCCAATTTCTGTTGCTTTTTTGTTCTTTGCAGATTGAAAGCTGCTGGGAGTAAGAAGTTGCCCTTCCTTCTTCTACTCTAGAAGTCATGATTTCCAGGAGAGTGTTGTTACTGCATTTATCTGGTAAGCATTTGCTGGCAAGCTTGGTCACATTTAAAACATGCTGTCTATATCTATACTGTGGTAAAAAACATAGTAGCAGAAAAATATAGGCAGTGTGTTTTATGGAAAGTCCCTGTTAGAGCTGTAAGAAAGAACAGTGATTCGTATAGTAGATAAAGTAACACTAGTACAGGGAGAAGCCTCCAAAGCGAGAGAGAAAAAAAGACTAATTGTGTCTAAATTAGTCTGCTAACACCGTATCTGACTCACAAACAAATGTTCAAGTACAGAATATTCCAGTTACATTTCAGTTCAGGCCTTAAAAGAGATGATTTTCTGTCTCTTCAAACAGTCCAAACTCACTCCAATGTACCTAGGGCTAGCTTTGTAGCTATCAAACATTGTTGCTTTCAAACATTGAGAATGTTTGTAGCTTTTGAGCATACTGAATGCTAAGTATGCCTTACAGATTCTCTTCAGCAAACTCAAACATTGTTTGAAAGGAATCTGAGATCAGGCATTTCTATTAACTATTAAATTATTAATTATTATTAAATTATTCTTAATTATACTGTATTTCTGATGTTGCAATTTGCTCTTATTTCACCTTGTGGGTGGTTGCATTTCACCAGTAGTAAAGTGATTGTATGTAAAAATCTATATAGATTGTGATCAGAACTGAAGGGAGAAAAAAGCTTATGCAGCCTATTTGTCTGCTACACAAATCAAAGGATGCACACACAGCATTTAAAGTTCCGGGAAGTGTCAGTATGTCACATCAGTGTATATTGCATATTTATCAATTTTGAGCATTGCCTTATGTGTCTCCATTGGTGTACGCTTTTCAAAAGTGTGTAGACCTACATTTTGTAGACCACTTGATGTAGATAAAAATACTTAGACCTGATGTTACAAGCTGGATGTTTCTGGACTCGTTTTGTCCTGAACTTCCCGTTTATGCCTTAGCAGCAGTGTATTGCATTAAAACGTGAATACACTGGATCCTACGCTAATTAGTAAAGTAGACAAGCAGTTAGCTAGAGTTATTTCTCAAAATCTGTGCCAGAGTCTGAGATCTTGGAAAATCCTAGGAAGGTATCTTTCAACATTACCTATCTTAAAATGTTTCTTTGCTATCCCAGGATTACAGCTGGGAATGGAAAAGTGCACTACTTCCCATATTATCTTCCTTGCCCAGAATCTTGTAAGTATCCCATTTTGTATTTAATTAATAACACAGATCATTGTTACAGGAGCTGTACTTCACTGACAGTATAAGCAGTTATTAACAAGTAGTCACTTGTTCTTTATTTTATGAATCTATAATTAGTCACTCTCTTAAAACAAAATGGTAATAATGCAACCTTTTCCGCTTTAGTCTGCTTGCCCTTCAGGACAGCTCTGTATTTGTACAGCGTGAGTGAGGCCTTGTTTGTTGTGGGTGACAGAGACCATGACTAACAGGTTAACATTGGCTTTATTATCAGGGTGTAATCACACACGTGCACATGTACACACAGGATCTCGCTGTGCTTTGAGATGTGGATTAAGTATCCCAGCTCGCTAGATGGAGAAACATAAGTCAGAGAGGTGAAATGAACAATTGTATAAGGAGTTTTGGCAGAGTTAGGAATAACCTCCAGTCCCCTAATCGTGTTCATCTTCTTCACTCTACAATCTGTGCTTTCCACTCACTTTGTGAATGTATTTGTGTTATGGCAGCACTTGAGTCGTGGACCAGAGGCCTGCTCTGAGTAAAATGAAAGGGTTGCTGCTTCTCCAGAAATCTTACAGTTTAAGGAGTCAGCTTCATTGTGTGGTGCAAACTAATGTACAGTTAACTGACTTAGCATGGGTCCTAAAAGCTATGTCAAAGCTGCATAAAAGAGAACTTACACTGTGGAGGAGCAGGGTACATGGCCTAAGTGACTTCACTGCCATATCGGACCATAGCTGTAACATGACAAGCCTTGGCTTTTCCCATCCTTTATCATGACCTACTGATCTGGTGAAAACAAAACAAATGCAAATAGAAAAGATGATCTCTTATAGAGACATTTCTGATTATTTCAAGCCATTAAAAAACATTGTGTCTAGTAAGATGCTTATTTCTCTGAATGCTGTTTAAAGCGTGATATATTTCAGGTAGTTCAGCCCTCCAGGTGAACAGGAATAGTTATGCAGGGAGTGGAGCACATACATGACCAGTACTGGCAGTCCCCAACAAGCATGTCCTTCCCTAGAGTTTGAACCGTAAACTCTGATTTATGCACAGGCTCAGAGAGCTGCCAGGATCTCTCCATCCCTGTTCTGTTGTGTGCCTTGTTTCAAAACTGTTAATCGTCTGGCAGCCCTTGAAGGTGCATACAGGCAATGTCTAACTCTCTGTACCAGGCAGAGCAGTGTGCACAGCAACTGGAGCGAGGATTGGGACAGCTGTCAGTACAGCAGCAGGTCCTGAAGCTGAACCTGGTTCTTGTTTTAGGAAAAGCATTACAATCCCTTTCTTTTCCCACCCCATCATGCAGCTCCATGAAAGTCCAATATACAGAAGAGAAGCTAATCCAGCTTTTCCCCCAGTAAGTACTGGCTTTTTATTTCCCGACCTTTAAACTGCTGTTCCTCTCTTCCGGGCATATTCATGTATTATTCAGTAGATATTTCTTTGTTTTTACAGATTATTTTATCAGCAGCCAAGAGTGTTGGCTCCAAAGTAAGTTTCTTTGTTTGGACTTTGTTGTTTGTTTCTGCCGACTTTGGTTTGGGTGCTCGGTGACACAGTTTCAAAGTCCTGGTACACACAGAACAGTACCTAGTTCCAAGAGAAGTCTAACCATATGCGTATGTCTACAGCTATCTATGCTGATATAAGATTGCATTTAGTCACTGTATACTTGCTAACATACCTACTGTAAACACCCAGTTAATACATTAGCACACACACACAGCCTGTCTACATGGTTGCTGTCAGGAACTCTTTTTAAGAGATGGGAGATATATAATAGCTGGAAGACAGTGAGAAATTCCTTCTGGAACTGTGTTGTAGTTGTAACCAGCTGTGGGAGAGCTTTGAATCCATTTCAGGGTGAAATCAAGCAAGTGCCTTGTATGACCTTCAGCAATGGTTTCAGCTAACCTGCTGGATCTTACTCCGGAACAAATTGCAGGCACTCACACAGACAAGTCTCTATGAGAAGCAGTCAAACCAGTGAGTTTAAACAGACATGGAAGGTTTCAGGTAGCAGCAGCTAAGAAGTTACTTAGGCAAACGCTCCTTGTCAGGTCGTTTGTTGGCAGTCTCCTTTGGTCGAGCTCCTATGACCTGACTTATCTCTAGCAGTTCGCCTTCAACAGCCACCATTCTTTTGCACGTTAATAAACACACCCTGTTGGTACATATCTTTTTTTTTCCCCCTCCCCCTGCTATTTCAACAGGACGTGCTAGGACTGAATATTTCTCTCTTCCGTATTGGAATAAATTAATGTGCAAAATCAGCTAGTATACACTGGACTAAATGAGGAGAGAATCATGTAGCTTTTAGTGCTCTATGTCTTCTGAAGGGAGTTCACTTGCACGCACTGAGAGGATGCATACCATGGAAATGAGTCATTGGGAAAGCCAGTGCAGCCCTTTAAAATGAAATGAAAAAAAGCCTTGCTTAGAGAAACAAACTTGCAGGTTTCCTTCTCTCTCTCCCCCCCCGCACACCCCCCCCCCCCCAAAAAAAGGATGATCAACTCAGAAAGAGACCAGCTCAGTATATTTTCTACAAACCAAATTCTTCTTCCTGTATAATTTAATCTTCTAATCATATGCATTACTATAGGAGAGAGTGAAATTGTTATTCTCGTATCCACTCAGACTGGAAGTATTAGGTCTGGGTTGAAAGTGTACTGCTGCCTCAGCCATCAAACTACTCCCCACAGTCCCTTGCTTTGGTTTTTGTGCTATTATTGCCATGGGAGCGTGTCAGATGGGAGACTGCTTCAGCCTCCAAGTGTGGCCCTGTGCTGTTTATGACAAATTTCATTAGCAGAGTGCTACAGATCATGGTCTGGGGCAAATGTGAGTGGGCTAGGGTAAATTACACATCATAAACGACATCTTCTTTTAAAAAAGGTAAGAAAGAAACCCTGAAAACAAAGAAGACAGTTGAAATAGCGTGGCATAGCTGTAATAGGGCATAATCAGACTCTGCTGCATGTATATTCAATATTTCCACTACCCACACAGGAGATTAAGGATTTTCTATAACTTTGTCACACATTTGAATACTGGCTCACATACAGAATTTTAAATTATATCTGAATGTGTTAAAGCTATATATAAATACTGGAAAAACAAACTGTCATGCCGCAAGCTGTGTTTTAATAACACAGCAATGGGGTATATTTTTATAGTAATTTTCATATTATTACTTGTGTTTTAATCTGTATGTAGCGATCTACATCAGACTGATAGCAAATATGCATAGCTTCTCATTCTGTGAGTTCAGTGGTCATTAAACCCTCCTCAGCAGAGAAGTCCTTATGAGCTTAAATGAGATTTTAGCAGATCCTTGGAGTTTTGCCAATTCGTTAAACAGTGCTTAATTTCATCCAAGGAACTGAAATGTCCGTGCTTGGTAACCTTAAATAAGAGGTCAGGGAAAAGAATCTGAAGATAATACCATCCATAATGAGTTAATGCTGATACACACACTCTTCTTTTAGCTGCCTTTTTAGTGTTTCTTTCCCATTTACTGGCCTTGAAACCAAAAGGAACAGTTACATTTCATTAACATTCCCTTTTCTTTTCCGTCAGGTGTCAGGATGTGCTGATAGTCACACCATGGCTGGCCCCCATCATCTGGGAAGGAACCTTCAAATCTGAGATCCTAGACAGTGCCTGCAGGCCACTGCATCTCACCATATGGGTGACAGCTTTTGCCATTGGAAAGTAAGTGAACCACTCAGTGGGCACAGTTCTTGGGTTGATGTACTTCCTCTGTGGAAAGATAATTTTGGCTTTTCTTGTCCTCAGCAGAGCTGAAATCTGTCCCAGTCTGTAGTAAACTTTTATGCCCATGTATTGCGTCCATAATCATACAAGCCTACAAGTTAACAGACTCAGCACCCAAGGTACCTAAAGCACGGTCAGTATTTTTTAAAAACTAGCATGTGCCTTGGGAATTAGAACTGTAGATAGGTGGTTGGTTGGTCAAAGCAGGAATAATCTTGTTCCTTGTCCTCCACTATACTTTACCTATTGCATGTGTAGTATATGCATCCTTGCAGCAATAGCTAGTCAACACTCTTCATCCCTTGTCTGCTTCCATTCATTAAAGTACCTTTCATAATCCACCATGCATCCCCTTGTCTCTGCTGTGCTATTCACATGTTGTGTCTGCTCAGATACACAAGGTTTGGGGGCTGCTTCTTGGAGTCAGCAGAGAAGCATTTCATGAAAGGCTATCGGGTGAACTATTATATCTTCAGTGACAACCCTGAGAAAATTCCCAATGTCCAGCTGCAACCTGGATGAAAGTTTGTCATTGTCCTCATCAAGAAATACCCCAGCTGGCAAGAGATCACCATGCGCAGGATGGAGGCCATAAACAAGCACATAGGAGGTGGACTACCTCTTCTGCCTGGATGTTGACATGGTGTTCTACAATGCCTGGGGGCCTGAGACCCTGGGCGATATAGTAGCGGCCATACACGCTGGCTATTTCAATGTCCCTCGAAGCCAGTTCCCTTATGCGAGGAGGAGCTCTTCAGCAGCCTACATCCCTGATGGAGAAGGGGACTTCTACTAAGGAGGAGCTGTGTTTGGAGGGCTGGTGAAGAAAGTCTATGAGTTCACCAAGACTTGCCACATGACCATCCTGAAGGACAAAGCCAATGGAATCATGGCAGCCTGGCAGGAAGAAAGTAATCTCAACAGACCCGTCCTCTCCCACAAACCCCCCAAGGTGCTTTCTCCGGAGTATTTATGGGATGACAGGAAGCCAAAGCCCCCTGAAATTCACCTCATATGTTTTTCCACAGTGGATAAGAACTACAGAGATACGAGATTGACCATCTGATCCCTGCAGAGATGTCCTCCGCACAATCAAACCCACTGAGTATTAGCTCCCCCAGAACATGCCCCACCATGAATTTTTGTTCCCTGCGTGAACAAACTGAGAAAGGAACATGTGGATAGTTTCTCTGGAGAACAGGAGTCTCAAAGCATTTCAGAAGCAGCAGCCAAAGTGGAGGTGAGAATGAAAGGGTTTCTAGGTTCCTAATCTTTGTAAATACAAGCATCCCGTTTGAGGCTGCAGCACACAAAAAGGCATCCAAAAGGCCAGCTATCAAATGCAAGGCTGTTCTTATAGCAAGGCTGCAAATGCCTTTGCCTGAGTGTTTTCCTGAGGCCTAGCAGAAACTTAGCAAGATCAAAATGGTATTTGACATTCCTGTGGAGAAGAAGACCTAGAGTTTTAGTAAAGACCTTTTCACTTAAAAAAAAAAAAAAAATTTGCAGGGCAATAAATTTTCATACATTTTGATTTAAACTCACACCCTTTGTCAGGATCAGGAGGAAACTTGCGCTTGGAGCAAGTTATCCCTGATTAGTGTGCAGCAGGATTTCTTGGACCTTCTCAGCAGAGAGCTGGTGCCAGCCATTGCCAGTAAGAATCCTGGTCTGACAGGACAAATAGTGTGAATCCATATAGCAGTTATCTTCCACATTCCAATCTCTGTTTTGGAGACCTGAGTTTAGACAGAACTGGCACAGCTCAGAGCCAGACTGAACTTCTTTGGGTTTATTTCAGTCACAGATGTGTTCTGAACCTTTTCCCTGGTTCACATGTCTCTGTAGATCATGTAATCTTTTCCAACACAGAAAATCTGGTAGAGAGGTTCATGTTCCTATCCATTGCTTCAGTCCTTTCCAACTTTTCTAAGCTCCGTGAAATAAATTGGCTAGAACCTGCTGGAACTGACAGTAAGAGCTGATGCATTTCCAGCAAACAGGGTGATTTCATTTTATAATGAAATGCTCTAGTGAAACTGAGAGTTCATTCTAGAGCTGGAAGTAGGCTGGGGTTAACATCTTCTTTGCGTGAATGGGATGAGAAGCTGAACCAGGTGTTTTGCGGCCTTTAAAGCCTGACAGCTCACTCCGGTGAACAGGCGGCGGGGAGGGGTCCAAACACAGGGGAACAGCCACAGCTTGCCAACACAATGACTGCATAATTGTCAGCTGAGGTCACAGCATGGAGGTCCATGTGCCACCCCCCTTGCTGCAGCATGTCTGCTGTAAACATCTTCTCCGTTACCTCCCAAGGCACGCTACCAAAGGGCTGTGCAAGTCTGTGCCATGCTCATTTAATGTGAGCAGGGAGAGAGACCACAGGGAGCAGCAGAGAATGGCAGTGCTGTACGGCGCAGAGAGGAGAAGCAGGGGTGAAAGGGCTAAGCTGACTGTTTCTAAGGGAACAGTTTAAAAAAAAAAAAAAAAGAAAGAAAAAAGGCTCATTTGGCAGAGAGAGAGAAAAGGGGAAGAGGTGCCTGACTGTTCTTGTTTCTCTTGACATGAGAAAATTGCTGTACAGCAGTGTATCCAGTATTCAAAGCTTTAGGGCCCCACCACTGATTGCAGATGACTTAACGAGCCATTTCAGTCCTGTGTGAGCGGGCTGAAAATGGCACTTGCCAGTGTCATTGTAGGCATTTCATCTTCCAGAAGACTAATTAGAAAAGGTTTCACAGTACCCATAATATAGATAAGGTACACAAAATACCTCCAGCCCAAAATCCTTAGTGGCAGCTGGGTCTGTTGATTCATGCTTTATCCAACAAAGGGTCTACCCTATTATATTTTCTCCAGACTGTTCTTAGTGCTGTGGTGCTGGACAAAGACACCCCTCTACATAACTAAACCAGGACTGAATCGCCTGTGAAGATGTCTATGTTTGGTAACCAGGCACATCATCTAAGCCAAAAGGGTGAAGAAAGATCCTTATCCAAATATTTCCAAAAAGATATATTCCCACCAAACCCGGGATTAATACTGTATATTTCTTATTTGTAAAACAGTTGTGTCCGAAGGCCATGACTGAAACTAGGGTCTCATTATGCCAGTTGCTATATGTATGCATATGGATTCTTTTACAAGCCAGAAGGAACTGTCTAGTCTGATCTGCACAGGACAAGTCACATAATTTTATCTCCTAATGTCAGTATCAAGCTCACAATACGTAGCTGGGCTGTGCTAGATCTCTTAGAAAAGCATTCATATCCAGTAAAAACATGAAGTGATACAGCAGCCACAAATCCATAGATCAGCTGTGCCAATGGCTAACTCTCCTTATGCCTTAATTCTGCTGTAAATTGGTCTGCGTTTGCAGCCTGTGTTTGCAGCCATCGGGCTTCATTCTGCCATACTAAATTACTTGAATTCCTGTGCAGATATTCATAGCCTATACTAAATCCACCATGGGAGGAAGTTCTCCACCACAAATCACAGAATCACAGAATCACAGAATCATATAGGTTGGAAAAGACCTTTAAGATCATCGAGTCCAACCATAAACCCAACACTACCAAGCCCACCACTACACCATGTCTCTAAGCACCTCATCCAAACGTCCTTTAAATACCTCCAGGGATGGCAACTCAACCACTTCCCTGGGCAGCCTGTTCCAATGCTTGATAACCCTCTCGGTGAAGAAAAATTTCCTAATATCCAGTCTAAACCTCCCCTGGCGCAACTTGAGGCCATTTCCTCTTGTCCTATCACTTGTTACTTGGGAGAAGAGACTGACCCCCACCTCTCTACAACCTCCTTTCAGGTAGTTGAAGAGATCGATAAGGTCTCCCCTCAGCCTCCTTTTCTCCAGGCTAAACAGTCCCAGCTCCCTCAGCCGCTCCTCATAAGACTTCTGCTCCAGACCCTTCACCAGCTTCGTTGCCCTTCTCTGCACACGCTCCAGCACCTCAATATCCCTCTTGTAGTGGGGGGCCCAAAACTGAACACAGCATTCGAGGTGCGGCCTCACCAGTGCCGAGTACAGGGGCACGATCACTTCCCTAGTCCTGCTGGCCATGCTATTTTTGATACAAGCCAGGATGCCATTGGCTTTCTTGGCCGCCTGGGCACACTGCTGGCTCATATTCAGGCGGCTGTCAACAAACACCCCCAGGTCCTTCTCTGCCTGGCAGCTTTCCAGCCACTCTTCCCCAAGCCTGTAGCGTTGCATGGGGTTGCTGTGGCCCAAGTGCAGGACCTTGCACTTGGCCTTGTTAAACCTCATACAATTGACCTCGGCCCATCCATCCAGCCTGTCCAGGTCCCTCTGCAGAGCCTGCCTACCCTCCAGCAGATCAACACTCCCACACAACTTGGTGTCATCTGCAAACTTACTGAGAGTACACTCGATCCCTTCGTCCAGATCATTGATAAAGATGTTAAACAGAACTGGCCCCAACACCGAGCCCTGGGGAACACCGCTTGTGACCGGCCGCCAACGAGAGTAAACTCCATTCACCACCACAAATGATGTGTGATAGAGGGTGGTCTATGTTTCTGGGGTACCTGTTCTGAAAAACTTCTGTGAAAGGCTTGCTCTCCAGCTCTGCTTCCTAGCCACCTTTTGGCTGAATCCAAGACCCTGTGATTGATGCAGTAATAGCCTGATTTGTGCAGTGCCAAACATGTTTATCTTCCTGGCAGGCCCACAGCTTCTCCCCAGGGGAAGGTCTTGTGTCACATGTTATGTGACACAGTTCTGCTCGACAGGGCTGTGATTTGGAGCAGTACCTAGAAACTCCCTGTGTCTCCAGGGAGCAGAAGAATGTGACTGCAGAAACACGCTCCAGTGCAGTGTGGGAGAGGCTCCCTGAATCAGCTCATGCCCTCCTCTAATTAATGAAAGCCTGGACTTCTGTTGTCATCTCCTGCTGATTAATTCCCTTCCCCCAACACCAGCAGCAAGCTTTCCTTCTCAGTTGGATTGTGCAGCCCAAGGCTTGTGGGCAGTCTGGGAGCTTCACAAGGACCTACTTTCTGATCTGAATTCCCCGCCAACATCCATTGCTCAGTGGGGAAACTGAGGCACACGGTAGCAAGGCAGCAGACTGTTACTCTTGCATGTGAGGTCTTCCTCCGTTCGCCACAGGGCCCAATGCTGTCTCATGTGTCCTTGTGCCAAGGGAATTTGGACTTGGAAACACGCATGCAGTACTGCATGAAAAGTGAATCACCACATGTACATAAATCATCAGCTGATTTACCCTGCCTGAGGATCTGATCATGCTTTCAAGGTATTTCTGACTCAAGCTCTGTTTGTCCTTAACCAAGCCTCAGATCAGTAGCTTGTTGCCTTCCCAAGGGCCCCTTGTTCCATCCGTCCCTTTCTGCTCGGCTGGAACAGACTCATCATTCATTGTCCATCTAATTTAAGAACCCATCTGACAGGCTTTTTCTTTCCTTGTCCCGGCTGGTGACTTGCATGGTGCATTCATCCCCAAAGGGAAAACTTCTCTGGAGGGCAAGAAACAGAAACTTCCAGCACTGAATATGATCTTAGGTGGGGCCAGACCATGATCCTCTCATTCTCCCCACTGATAAGACAAGAATCATTTCCACTAAGCCAGACTTGCACCCTTTTTCACTCCTATTTGGATTTCCCTTAACCCTCCCACGGGTGGTGTTTCCTGACATTATTGACGAGAAATGTCATTTTGAACCACTTTATACGCAGCAATAGTTATAAAAGGACTGGCCCAGTCCAACTTTCTCTGTGCGAGATCTGTGGCTGGGGGGCATGGAAATGAAATGGTCTTTGAGCAGACATGGATGAGGAAGGATAAGAACATCAGTTATACGTTCCCTGCACAAAACCAGCTTGGGGAATAGCCATGTGCGTCTGGCTGGCTTAATGCAGCAAAAGCAGCACGGTGGTGGAAAGGAGCTGGAAAGCTGTGAGCTCCCTGCCAGAACGGCTGGTTTTACTGTCCTACCCTTCGTCTTACCTGTTCAGCCTGTGGCTTTTCAAGGAAGGGACTTGTCTCTTGTTCTGTGTCCGCACAGGAACCAGTCTTGGTCACTCACTAGTGAATGTGAGATACACAGAGTGAGTTTCTTTCTTAACAGGGATTTGCTCTAACCTCAAAGGGCAGCTCCAGGCAGCAGGGTTACTATTTTCTCCCCCCCTGCTCTGCTTCACCTCGCTGCCCCAGCAAGTCCCCGTGGGATCCCCAGGGTGAAACACGCAGAGAGCAACAGCTGCTCTCCAGGTGGAGTGACAGTGACAGTGACAGTGACAGTGACAGTGATGGGTGCTTTCAGGGACAGCAGGAACTGGAGAAGGAATTTACAGGAGTGGGTTGCACTTTACTCACGCTAAATCCCCAGTCCTGCAGTTCTGCTCCACACGTAGCTCCACACAATCAAATAATTTAGGAAACCGTTGCTAGCAAAACACATCGAAGAAGTGACTTTTAAATGTCTGCCTACCCACCCAACTCCCTCCTTTCTCTAAGTGTAAGGGTAATGCTGTACTGACTTGACTTGGGCTATATTTAGATTAAACATAGATCCACCAAATGTCGCTGTTTCATGTAAAACTAGTATAAAGCCATATGAATAGAAAGCAGTTTTAACCAGAAATCTCTGCTGCTTGTATGCCCACCTCATCCCCCCTGCCCCTCCTGCTGAACCTTTAGCTAATTTAAAGCAAGTCAGATGAGTACAAATTGCTTTTAAAAAGTGCTTCATTCTGGGTTTTTTTTGTAGTGAGTTTTGCCAGCAGCAAATTACATAGTTAGAGACCTTTTGAAGTATGTATTTTTCCCACTGTTCAGCACTGACACCGTTACTATAATTAGAATGATGTTGCTCTGTAGCAGCATCTAGTGCCAGAGCAAGAGGCCTGGCAGTACCTTCTCCTTTCCTGGCCACGCTCCCCAGCCAGAGCTGCTGGTTCTGCTGGCCTGGAGCCTCGGAGGAGCGGGACGGTCAGCTGTGATGGTCTGTGCATTGTCACTAATTCCCACTGCGACCCTGGCAAAGTTGGTTCTTCCCACTCGGTGGCTCCTGGGGCAGGTGGCACTCGGGTGGGTGCCGGGTGTGTGTGCTGGTCCCCAGGAGTGCGGTGGCTGGCTCTGCACCCCCGAGCCAGGAGCATTGCACCGGCTGGGTGCACTGGGCCGTGGAGAGTGAAGCAGCCTTCTCTCCGCTCCTGCTTCTCCTGACATCACTCTGCGATGACACATGTCATCGGCCTCATAAATATAAACGATGGGTACTGGAGCCCTTCACATGCAGCCTCTCTGTTTCCAGGGCAACCCCACTCGCTCAGCCTCCGCTGTCTCACCAGCTCACGCTCCACCACACCGACTGCGCACCGAAATCTCCAGCAGCTTTTTCCCCGGGTCCCTCCGTGCCCCCGTTTCGGGCGGTGGGTTGAGCAGAGATGAGGCAGCCGGGGGTGGATGTTTGTGCGCTGGCGGCACAGTCCCGATGCGGCAGGGTGCCGGGTCGCCTCGTTAGAGGTGTCTTGCTGGGGAGAGCTCGGCAGCAGTGCGCGCAGGGGGATCTCGCCCAGCAAATGACCCCTTTCTCTGCCCTGAAGCTCTCCTATTTATAGCTCGCGCAGCACCGCTTGTGCCAAAACCCTCCAAACCGCCGCGCGCTCCCTGGCGAGGCCCGCAAGGTGCTTTCCCACGGGTCCCGCTCCCCCCGCGGCACCCACAGCACCCACCTCCTCGGGGGAGGGGGAGGCACCCAAACAGAGGTGGGGTGCCCAGGGCAGCAGGCAGAGGCTGCATCCGGGGGGGTGCCCGCGGGTACCCCGCGGGCAGGTGCCTCCGTGTCCGCCCGCGGGGGCAGCCGTGCCCCCTGGGGCGCGGGCGTCCGCGTGTGCGCCCACGGGTGCGGGCGCCCCTGTTCCCCCGCCGCAGCCGTGCACCCACCGCAGCCGCTCGCCCGGGGCCGCGGGCGGCCAGGCCGGGCGGAGCCGGGCGCGGCCCCCTCCCTCCCGCCGGCGGCGCGCCCGCCCCCGCCCCGCGCGGTGCCGCCCCGCGCTCGGCTCTCCCGGCCGCGCTCCGCGCTGGCGGCGGCTCCCCGGGGGCGGCGGGGCCCCATGGCCGGCGCGGCGCGCCCCCGGCCGCCGGGCAGCGCGGAGGGGCGGTGAGCCCGGCCCCGCGGAGCCCCGGAGCGGGGGCCAGCGGCTCTCCCTGCGCGGCCGGCGGAGGCTATGCGCGGGGCATGATGATGATCGACACTCAGGTGAGTTGCGCGTTTCACCCGTCGGCTTTGTCTCCCCGCGGCACTTTCACGGTGCCCCCGGGCTCCGGCGCGCGGCTGCGGGGGCGGCCGGGCTCCGTCCCCTTCAGCACCGCGGCTAGAGCGGGGTCACGGCGGCACACGCGTGTCCGCGACGGGTGACTAATGCGTGTGCGGTGCCAGGGGGCGGGCGGGCTCTGTCGGCGATTTCCTGGGGGTCTGTAGCTGCAGGTGCCTGTCCCTTGCTGCCTGCTGGTGCAGGGGGACGCTGTACGTGCCAGCAGTCCAGACCTCCGGTCTGCAGCGTGAGCTTTGGCAGAGGAGAAACGGCAGCCTTTGCCGGGGGGGGGAAATCTTTTTTTTTTTTTTTACTTTCTATCTGTGTAATGGGTAAGTGCAGCCAGTGAAAGTGGGGATGAAGGATTTGGAACGAAAGCAAGACAGTTTGGGACAGGGTCTAGCTGCCAGTGCGATGCTGCAGCCCTTGCTGAGCTGTGTGGCTGCTGGCAGGCTGCGAAGCTGCTGCGTGCTGTGCCAGCAAGCCAGCGCTGCAGCTCCCCAGGCAGCGCTTAGGCCAAGTGGCACCAGGAGGTCCCTTGTCTCTGCCTGGTGTGTTTATGAGGCTAAATGAAGCTAAATTGAGCCGAGGTGGACAAAAGCTCTACACTCACAAACCCACTGGTACTTTTGGGGCAGGGGAGGATGAAGCAATGGCATGAAATTTGGGGGTCTCATCAGAATGTGGCTCTCTGTTTGCTGATGCTCCTCTGACTTTATACTTTCTATTCCCCTTCTCATGTTCTCCTCCAGACCCCAACCCTGGGAAGGGAAGGGGGGTCTGTGCTGCTGCCCTTGTGGGGGTGGTGGGAAGGTAACTGGGCAGCGATGACTCCTGGGAGCCCAAGAATGAATAAAGGGAAGGGCTGATGCTGTGATGGAAAAGTGGGCTGGGATCCATTTTTGGACTGGAAAATGTGCATACCAGAGCCGCCTCCTGCACCCAGTGGGTCCATTTGGTCTGGGCCTCATTTGCCTTGATCCAGCCCTATAAACGAAAGCTAAATTAGCTCTGTTGGGGGTAAGTGTGTGAGGCAGGAGCTAGTGGCAGCATGCACGCCTGCTGGATTGTGGCACGTCTCTTTGGAAAAGGGGATTGGCAACCAAAATACCGGGGTTTGGGTCCTGACCCTGCCAAGGGTCAAGAACAAGAGTACTCTGTCACCATGGCTGTGGACTGGGGAGAATAATCTTGCTGGAAGACCCAGAAAATTGTAGGTGTAAAGCTGTCTAGAAAAAGATGTCCAGAGCTCAGTCTCCCTTCCATGTTGGGGAATGCACGTTGCATTCCTATGGAGCGCTTTGTATTAAGGTCTCAACTTTAGCCTTCCTATCACTTTTTATACTTACCCCCATTTTATATATGAGTAAACTGAGGCACGTAGAGGTATTTGTTACAAGCCTAGGATCCTGCGTGGTGGGTGGTATGGTGGAGAGCACAGGCTAGAAGTCTTGATTCCTCCTGCGTGTCCTGCTTGAAGAGGATGAGCCACTCTGCTGTTTAAGGGGTGCAATTCATCGAAGCCCCGTCATTCGTGACTACCAGTTAAGAGGAATTTCCAGCTGCACCCGCAGCCGCACCCTGCCAGTTCTTAGGGCTGTACAGCTACATTTTTCATGCCTCATAAATGTTTCTCTCCCTGGTTGCTAAGGGAAAGACCCACACAAACAACTGGGAAAACTGAGTGCTGCAAAGTAAATAAGCTGAGCAAACAAGGAGATTTTTTTTCATCTCCGATCTAGTTGCTGCAGGTGTGTTGTTCAGGGTGTCACGACATGTGAAAGCAAAGCTTCATGTGCAAGGGTGAATTTCAGCCTTTAAAACTGAAACCTGAATGTGAGCTGGGTCAGAAGGTGGCTTCTACCCTGAACCAAGCTCCCAGAGCTGCAGACTTGTCCCCTCTCTCCCTTACTGGCTGTTTGGGCTGGAGAAGAGAGCAGATGGTGGACAAGCAGTCTTGGGGCTGGCTGAGGGCAGGACGCAGAGAGCCTGAGTGCAAGCAAGCAAGGCTGGAGCTGAATTTGTTTCTGTGTCTGTTAGCTGCTCTGAGGCAGAGAAGGGAGCTGTGTCTGAAGTGACTCCAATGGCTAGGAGTTAACTCTCGGTGGTGCTCTGCTGCGGGTAGGAGGGTGAGCTGGCAACAAGTGACAGCAAGCGAGAGTCCAGCTGGCAGCAGGGTCTGGGAGGAAGCGGGTGGAGAGATGCAAAGTCCCTCCTCAGCGTGGTTCAGCTGCTCCATCTGGAGCTCCCACTCATGCATGTGCGTATGTGCCCGCAGATAGGGCTGATCAGACGTGAACAGAGGATGCAGCCACTGCTGCAGGCTCCAGAGTAAATCTCTGGTCTGGGGTACTGTAACGATTGATTTGACATCCTGTAGCTCAGTGCAGTTTATCTTCTTTGGGGTCAGTTTGCTTTGAGATGACTCTTTATGTGAGGAAAGGAGGGGCTTTTCAGGACTCTGTTTATTCTGGGCATCTTTGGGATTGTGTTTTTCAGTTCCTCGCAGTGTTTTTCACTGTGCCATCCCTTACACGGTCCCTGGCTGCTGGACCTTGAGAAGCAGGGGTAATCTTAAAAGCAATCTGCACTATCCATCAACGCTGGTTTTGCTTCTCATACCTTTCCCATTGCTATAGCAACACATGTCTCACGGAGGATGCCAGCATGCTTTCCAGGCGGTGCATGCAGAGAAACTGCTTCACCTGCCGCGGAACTGCAATCGCTTGTGGAGCAGGGGTGGCTCACTGGCAACTACCCACAGCTGCTGGGGCTGGAGGTGCAGAGAAACTGCTCTTAGCTCCCTCAGGCTGACCCTGCTCTCCCAGGTGTCCCCACTACCTGGAGTTTCCCTGGGATATCAGGATGACAAAGTACACGTGGGAGTGCATGGTATTTAGTGCCAGAATCTGGGATTTCTCTCCAAAGGAGAAGCTTGGGATGGTGTCAGCTAAGGCTCAGTTGGTGTTATGGGCTGTTTGCGTTTTTCCCCCCTCCCCTTGCCTGTAGAGAGGCTGGAAGATGTGCTTCACCTGCAGGGTGCTGATGGAGGAAAGGGGTTGTTTGCCTGCTTTGCCAAGTGAGCTTGCTTCTTCCTCCATCTCCTTCACACATTGCAGTCACTAAAAGGGCTCTGGGACACACTCTTGTTCTGCTCTGCCTCCCCATCCTGCTGTCCTTTGCTCTTTCTTGCAAACCAGAGCCTGTCTCCCACCGTACAGCTGCGGGTGGCCATCAGGACTGCTGTAGGGTTGCCTTCCCGCTCCAGTGATGCTTGCTGCTGCCTCCGTGCCTGGTGTGGTGCTGGTTGGAGATGCATTTTGCATGCTGTTGTGATCGGTTCAAGCTGTGTAAGCCTGTGAATATCTTGTGTGGGCAGGCCACGGGCTGTCCGGCTGCTCGGGGCCGAGTGGGGCTGTGCAGCAGATGGCACTGTTGTTTTCCCTATAAGTTATTGGCTTGGGTTTTGCCTTCATCAGTGCTGAGAAGGGTCAGTGGTGACGGGAGCCGGGACATGGCAGGCGCCTGGCTCTCTTGGAAAGCGGTGGGCACACCAAGCTGGGCTCCGCTGCGGGGAGCAGATCTTCTCGGCGGAGCTTGGTGTTTGCGTCTTATTCACCGAGGAGGAGCTGTGTTTGGCTTCTTGGTGATGAGTAATATGAGCCAGCTCCATCCTTGGAGACCTGATATCCAATCCCAAAGCCACCGTGGGCCTGCTGTGAGACCTCAGCAAGGCCATGTCAATCACTGTGTCCCTCCTATGAAAAGAAAGCCCTGATCCACAGCTCCCTTTTGTGCTTGTTCCCACTGTCACCAGTCAACCCATCCCCCAGCTTTCCCTAGCGCTCCGTAAACAACAGGCAAACGCGTGACCTTTCCATCAGTAGTGGCTGGGAGAGGTGCCTTTGCTGCTTTCCAGGCTGCCACATCTGTGCTGTTAGTGTTAGTATAGTAGTATTTAAACACGTCCATGGGGCAGCGTGGTTGAACGTGCTCTGTTGCTGCCCCAGTGGCTGGAGCAGTGCTGGGCGTTCAGGAGTGGCCGTGGCAGCTGCTGGCAGGCAGCTGTTTGGGTGCTGAGCTGTCTCCCAAATATCCAGTTTGCTCTGCCTGGGGTCAGCCCCCGGCTGCTGCGGGATCTCCTGGCAGCGGCAGAGCCTCCAGATGTTAGCAGGTTTCCCTGCTGGGACTGCCTGAGTCCAGCCTGCGTGACCCATAGTGAGGGTTCACCCATCTGTTTTCCTTGGGGATTTGCATTTTAAATGACTTGATTTCTTGGAGCCCTTTTGGCTCCCAAGTCACCCTGGGTGCGCCTGCGCATTTGCCCTTGGCCCACTGCCCCTTGCCGCCTAGCGCTCTTGGAGCGGGCTCTCTGCGGGGTATCTCTGCGGATATTCGCTGTCTCCACTGATATTCCCCTACGTTGCAAGTTTTGGCCGTGGGTCAAAGACAATGTTTGTAGACATGAGCTGACGTCAAAGGCGGCTTGGTGGTGGCGTGCCAGGGGATCACAGAGTTCCCGCTCCCTCGAGGCCCAGGAGCGCAGCGGAAGTTCATCCTCTGCAAAGATTGATTTACAGCCCCCCGGTGCTCCTTGGTTCGCTTGAGCTGTGCTCCAGCGTGGCCCCATGGGCTCCTGCCCTCCTGCGCTTGGGGCTGCTGAACTTCGTCTGCTCCCTGGAGTAGGTGTAGCTGCAATACAGTGTCCTTCACCACCCTGCCTGGAGAAAGATTTCAAAGACAGGGGAAGGAAGGAAAGAGGCAGGGCAAGGGGGCCGGGGGGGAAGGAAGGCACGCAGCAGTGCCCCGATGGGTCACTCGCCTGCTGCAGCTCAGAGAGGGTGGAGAAGCCCTTCCTTGGTCTGTCCTGCTTCTGCGTAGGATCTGGAGAAAATCAGAGAGGCTTTAGATATGGTGCCAGAGCTCTGGGATGTCACGGCATCCCAGATAAGGCTCCACACTGCCCTGTAGGGTCTAAAAAAGAAAGGGAGGAGGGGGGAGAGAAAATGAGTGGAGTGTGGTGTAGATATTGACTGCTGTAGGCTGACCAATGCTGTTAGGAGGGATCATTTGTGTGACTGGAGAAGCACTCCTGGCATTATCAGAGGAGAGGATGTGCAGCTGGGGTGCAGGTTGCTGGCACAGCGTAGAGGCAATGCTCTGCCCGGGATTCACGATGTGGCCATGTGAACCTCCCTGAAGGCACGTGCTGGCTGATATTACCATGAAAGCTGTGTCTGGCTTGCACCCTCACGGGTTTCTCAGGACATCCGCTGTTCCTTTTTATCTTTCCTCCTCCATACGGTCCCAATCTGTTTCCCACTCCCTTGCTATAAACGCCCTGCCTGGCCTGAAGGCAGGAAGCAAACACTGCGAAGGCCATGTTCAGCGCCAAAGGAGCCTGCTGGCTCCATGCGGGCCGTCGGCACGGGATGGGGAGGTCGGGGTCATTTCACAAGGCAGCCCGTAGGCCCCTTTGAAATCTTTGGCAGCCACCCTGCCCTGCTCTTTTGGCCCCACTGCCTCCCTCTCACAGCGGATTTCTCACTGTGTGTTTCCTGCCCATCCTGCTCGGTGCTGCGTCCCATGCGGTCTCGGCTCTTCGCCTCCCTGGGGAGGAGACGCCACCGGCGTGAAAAACAGTGACAGGCGGCTGGGGTGGCACAGCAAGGTCCAGGGCAGGCGGAAACACCCTGGTCAGGGTGGCTGCTGCTGTGTGCCCTGCTCTGAATTACGGGGAACAGGAATACGGCCAGCCCTTGGCTGCTTTCTAGCCCCTCTCCAAGGAGGCTGGGCAGCCCCAGGGGGAGGGTCAGCGGTCAGGTCTGCTGGGAGGGGATGGAGAAGTCTTCCCGTGGCAGTGGTGGTCGAGGCGTGCAAAAGCATTGGCTGTGCAGACCTGGAAAACCACTGCTGCCTGAGCTGTGGGGTGTCTGCAGGGCAGATCTGGTGGGTGCACACCAGGAGAGGGCAGCTGGTCCAGGACAGGAGCAGCTGAGGGATGTGGCTGAGCTCTGCCTGTGTGGAGGCCGAGGAGCAGGGCAGTGTCCTTTCTTCGAGTGGCTTTTTCTCCGGGAAAAGTCCCACATTAGCTGCCTCGTGCCCGGAAGACCAAGGGGAGTACAGGTCTCCTCCTCATACAAATGCTCAGGGCTCGCGGTTGTTTAAGGGACCTGTTTTGCTTGGCAGAGGTTGAAAGTCCCAGCAGGCTTCAAACCCTCCCGTTCAGCATTTCCATGGTGACAGGCAGGCGCTTCTGGTGGCTGTGCTGTCCTTGGTGGCACCAAAATAACGAGGCTGGTGCAAGCGCGGTGCCTCAGTGCGGTGGGTTTGCAAGCCAGAGCCTGTGGCCCCGCAGCCTTGTCCCAGTATGGGGGAACTGGACATGCTCCTTCCCCAGTGCTCATGGAGGGCAGTTTATTTTGCCCCCAGCGGGATAAGCACTAAAAGGAGGAAGGGTTTTGTTTAGGAGAGCTGTGCCCGGCCTCCTGCTCCATCACTGCACGTGGCACTGATGGTGTCCCCTGACAAAGAGCCTGTCCTGTGCCTCTGCATTCATAACCCATCATGGAAAATATTAGGCCTGGCAATTTGCAATGCTGTGTGAATAACTAATTAAAGGGAAGGGAAGGGGAGATGACTGATAAATGCTTCCACGGTCTGGGGAAGGTGCATTTCTGCTGGTGGAAAGGCATTTATCTCCCTCCTGCTGCAGCACAGACCCTCCTCCTCAGGCTAACTGCTGCAGATATCCTGACCATGCCATTTGGAGGGGATCTGGACCTGAATGGCTTTTAGTCAGACGAGGCATCAGCCAGGCATCTTGTATCTTGCGCGGTGGCACAGCCCCTCCTGTGGTACTTGGTGGGAGGTCTGGCCACAGTACCCACGGCTGCTCCGGCCTCCATCCTAGCGTGTGGCTCAGCACTGTTTCCTCGGAGCTCGCTGGGGCGTGGAGGCTTCTTGCCCTCGTATGGAAATGCAGCGTGGCTCTGGGGTATCTGGGGCTAGGTGTGAAATTGGGATTTTACATCTTCTGCAAGCTTGATTCCACCACCCCACCCCCCACTGGCTGTCGTTGCAAACTAGGGGGAGGGATGCAATCTTTAAACATTTTGCAAATAGAAGTATTCTGAAATATATCCTTTCTCCTTAGGAAGTGGCAATGAAATTCACATTCTTCCATGAAATGTTTCTGTATTTTGGCCAAAGCAGTGCATCTTTTGCTGGGAAACATCTATAAGTACTACCACAGCGATGATAATTAGGAAGAGATTGAAGTGCAGTTATATTTGTCAGTATTTCAGGGGCCAAGTCCTGCAAGTTCGCACATGTGGGCACCATTTTCCTGTGCAAGGCCTCCTAGCTTGTTTGCACTCTGGCCAGTGACCTGCAGCCGAAGCACGTGTTTCTTGGTAGGATCCAACATGTTTTTGTGGGGGCCACCACCGACACTGCACCAGCCACTGCGGGTGTTGCAGCCCCGCTTTTGGGGAATTCATCCAGCACCTAATCGGAGCTGGGCGTTGCGCTGGGTGGCTCTAACTGCTTATACAACTCCCCTTTGCACTGTTCCCAGTGCTGCTTGAAAGGGTGTTTAGTTAATAGGATTATAAAGCTTTCCTGTTGTTAGGCAACCGAAATCAATGGTGGGCCTCCAGGGCTGAGTTTCATCCAATTTACAGCGCAATCACTAGACCCGGCTGTGCTGGGTGTGCGGCGAGGGATGGGTACGGTGCTGGAGGGAGGACGGACCACCTCCTGCCCTGTGTGCCACTCCAGCGGGGCCTCCTGCAAATGCAGAGGATGCTCTCTGCCTGCCGGCACCGACCGCGTGTTTCTCTGGCTGCGAGGGTCCTCCTTGGTGCAGCGCCTGGGACCATGCGGGCAGTCAGGATGCTGACGCAGCCCCGTGGCACTGCCTGCATGTCCCAAAGCACTGGCTGGTGTTCCCTAGCTTCCGTGGCTGGTGCGGGCAACCCAGGCATTTTCCCTTTCTCCAGCCAAAAGTGGAGGCTTGGACTAAAAGCTGAGAGCAGGCATCGCTCTGCAATGCCTGAGGGGGCTTCGCCCTCCTCTCTGCTGTAAGAAAGCACCTGGAGACAGCAGGTTGGTAGGATGGCTCATTAATCTGTGCAATGCCAAGTGAGCGCACAACTTGCTGTCCCCAAAATGCAGCGGGCTCCAGCCCCCGAGGGGCTGCAGAGCTGGCAGGGGATGGGGCTGGGGGGGTGCAGCCCCCTCCGTGGCAGGCTGCACATCTGTGCTGCACGGGGCCAGGCCTGGGAAAGCTGAGATCCAGCCACAGCCCTCGGGGAGGTCAGGGAAGGGCCTCTCTGCTCTCTGGACTGTGTCCACCGAAGCTGGCAGCCTTGGGGTTTGGTCAGTCCCGCCCTGCTGTGTCCTCGACCCCCTCGCCCTCCTGCAAGGGGGGTCCAGGCTGAAATGCCTCTCCCTCTCTGACCCGGGGCCATGCCTCTTGGGAGAGGTCTGCAAAAGGCGTTGGCTCCCCTTGCAGCCGAGCAAGCAATGTCAAGCCCTTCACTGTCGTAACGGGAGGGTGGGGAGCAGCTGAACGGGACCCCTGAAAGAAACTCCCAGGAAAGTCAACCTGCTTCAGGAATCTGGCCGTGCAACAAGTCTTTCCCATCCCCCTGGCTAACACAAGCTGGCAGAGAGGGGACTGCACATGGTGGAAACTTCTTTAAACCCCCTAGCCTGCAAAGCAAGCGTGAAGAGGGAAGAACGGGAGAACCTTTGGCTTAGTGCGTAGGGCTGGAAACCTCCGAGCTGCCACAGCCATGTCTCTTATCTCTCTGAGCCCACAGTTCATTGTCTGCCAAGTGACACAAAGCAGTGATGTGGATCTGCAGATAACCTCTTGGCCATGTGTTACGTAGGGTAAAGTATGCATGAGGAGCTGAGATGGTTTTAGACTCCACAGCACGGCGTCCTGCAGGCAAGAGCGGGCTCCAGGGGTGGGGGGACAAGAACCTCCTCCTTTGGTTTTGTTTAAGCTTCAGCTAAGCCCTGGAAAATATGCTGAAGGGAACAACACTGCCCAGTGCTGGAGGCTCGGCCAAATGGGTGAATTAGTGGATGCTCTGTCTCTGGCGAGTGCTCCAGGTACTGATGCTATACATCACATCTGTGTGCCCCCTGTTTGCATGCAGGCCTGGATGCGTGCAGACGTGTGCCCGGAGAGATGCCCTGGCCTTGCTGCCAGCCTGGTCTCTCACCGCAGACAGCTGCTGCTCTGGCCTGGTGGGCAGGTGGAATAAACCTTTGCAGAGAAATTATAATAGGTAACAGCAGGGATTGTCATGGCTTGCCGGTACCCTCAGCTCTCCGTTTCCCCCAGCACCTTTCTCTTCTCCAGCGAAGATTTTGTTTGCAGCGGGAAGTGCCTGGTCGTGCTGCTGGGCCGGCGTGGGGACAGCTGAGCTCTGCTGTGCCTACCTGAGTCCCAGCGAGATGGCTGGCTGCACTGCCAGGGCACAGTCTGGAGCTGGCCCTGGAGGAGCCAGGGTGTGCTGACGTTTGGGAGCTTATTCTTGGCCCTGGTCTTTCTTAATGCTGGAGTGCTGTGGGCTCCCTGACGGGAAGATGTTCTGTGAGATGATGGGGCTTTTCCTCGCATTTGGAGCTGGCAGGGAACAGCTGTGATGAGCACGTGGCAGTTTGTGGCATCCTCCCACACTAGTACCTCTGCAGCCCCCAGCTCCTAAGCCTGCCGTGTATCCCCAGCCTGGGAAGTTGGGCACCCGTGCGTGAATACAGTCATCCCAGCAATATACGCCCAAAACACATGCAGGCCTTGTGCCGGGGATTTCCCTGCCTGAGAGCTGCATCCAGGTCACTCTGGCAGCACTGAGTGGCTGCACATGGGATGGGGAGACTGGGGGGATGTTGTTAAATGGGCTCAGTCTAGCAGAAAACTGGGATTAGTTTTGGGGTGAATGAGGAAGGGATGGTGGGGACAGCTATGAACTGCAGGGAGTTATATGGTGACCGTCCTCCTTGCCCTCCAGCAGCGTGGTGGTACGGGGTGCTGATGCCACTTGGGGCAGGAGGGAATGGGGAGCTGCTCCGTGACATCTGCCTGGGGATGGGGTCCTTCCTCTGCCTGCACAATGGCTGGTGGCATCGTGGCTAGAGCAGTGGGTACCCCTCCTTGAGCAGCTCTGCCCACCCTGGGCTCCCCAGCTGTGTGCACCTGGGGGCTGCTGCATTGGTGCCCCCAGCCTGGGCTCTGCCCCTCTCTCCAGGGGGAGGGCGGTTATGGAAACTCAATGGACTGTTGCCATGACAGCCTCGAGCTCGGCTGCCTCCCGATGCCGTACCCACCGTGACAGCTCAATATTACCAGCTCCCGTGGGACTGATTTCAACGGGATGAAGTGCTTTCAGCACGGGACGAGGCAGCTGGATCGCAAGCAGCAGAGCCCTTTTATCCTGCCGATGCAGGGAAACGGTCTCAGAAGCAGAAAGGAGGCATGTGGGTACCTGACAGCCCCTTTCCGATGGGGGAGAGGTGGTCCTCGGTCTCGTTTGCATCCTCTCGCAGCCCCATCAGCTGCACCTCTGGTCTCCGTTGCTGCAGTGACCGTCTCCATGGAGACCGGTCCAGCACAGCCGCATCACTGGGACCACGGAAGGGGAGGCCATGGGGAAGCGTCCCCATCCCCTCCCCATGGGGACATGATGGCTCCCAGGATGTACTCTCAGCCCCCAGGGGAACGTGAAAATTGAAATCCCTCAAGTGGCAAATGTGTGGAGGAATCCCAAGAAAACTAATTGGTTTTTCCCCCCACTCCCCTTTAATGCTTGTTGGCTTTCGCTTTGCATTGGTAATTGCTGCTCTGCACCTATTAAAAGGCCGTCTCATGCTTTGCTCAGGCTTGATTGCAAATTAATTTTGCGTACGTATCTATTCTGGGGAGCACAGGAATTTATTCGGCTCAGGGTGCTGAATGCCAGATGGGCTTTCCAGAGGTGTGAGGTGTGGCACAGGCTGTGGCCATTATCAGGAGTAACTTTGAGGGAACAAGGGCGGCTTCTGCAAATAAATGCCTAAAAACAAGGGTGCAGATACAAATCAATGGGATTTGTTCTTATAACTCATTTGAGACAAGCCAGATGGATTTCAAATGGGATATACAGAAGCACCCATGAGCTTAGATAGATTGTCACTGAGAAATAGGTATCCTACCTGCTCAGGTCTCCTGGAAGTCTCACTAGGCACCCACCTTCATGTCTGCGCCTCTATCTGCCTCTCTAAATCTACCCGTAGGCTTTTTGTAAATGCCACATTTCTTCAGAGGGATGCTATCAGGTTGGGATTTCTGTGTTTTTGAAAGCAGATTTCCTCTTTCTGTTACTGATAAGTATGAAAGGGGAAGAGCTGTTGGGGTTTTCCATTTGCCTTTCACTCATCATGCTGCTTTGTTTCCTCTTTGCCTTTCTATCAGCCTCACACAGTGAAAATAAACCAGTCGGGTTTGTGTCATTTCTCTCAAGTACAGCACTCTCGTGCATGTCCAGGATGCAGTGATGTTTGGGCTTCTGGACAATACATGGAGTTGCAATTTCCTTTGAAAAACAAACTCGCCATTGTTATTTCTGTGGAATTTCTTTAATTTTGTGGAAGTCTTTGATGCTTGACTGCATCAAGCATTGGAGTCAGCCTTCCTTAGGTGGGCCTTTGTCCTTGTGAATCACTTGGCGTAAGGAATGACCAGCGTGGTGAGAGAGGTTGGTCACCGGTTCTTGAAGCATTCTGAATGTTTACACCGTTGCAGCTATGCTGGATACTAAGATCCTCCTATGCATGAGTTTGTCACTGGAACCTGCGTCCACCTATGCAGAGATTCAGTTGTGGTCCATCACGGTGTGCCCAAAACAATGTGCTTGCAGAGGCTGTTCAGACCTTAAGGAATGGATGCACTTCCCAGTGTGGGAGTTGGTCTCTCCCTGGGGCAGCAGTAGAGCAGTTGGGAGCAGGATGCATCCGGTGTAGGGATCACAGTTTATTTGCCCTGCAGTTGGCTCTGTTCCTGCCAAGACTGTTACTGGAAAACAGTGTTTTTCCAGTAATGGTTGCTAAGCAGTGAGGTCTCATGATGGGCTTTATCTGCTCAGCTGGATCGGCAGGAAACAATAAAGCTCCAGTGCAAAATGAAATGGGGAAGAATCAGTGGCTGTGCTGGGGCTTCCCCGTCTGCCAGAAGTGGCCACTGGGGTAAGGTGATACCAGGGGGAGATTTCTCCTCTGCCTCTTGCAGGGCTTCCCCATTCCTTGGGCTGGCACACGCTGCGTTGGGCTCCAGCAGTGAGTTAGTCCTGTGCTCGTGGGGATGGCGTTTCTGTTATTGATGCAGCGGTACGTTTAAGGTGCTCGGCTGCTGTTCCCGGAGGATCTGGGATTGTAGCACGGTTTCCACTCATGCCAGCCAGACTGGAGGAGGAGTAGGATGAGGCTGTCATTCAAAAATCTGCGTAGGATTGTCCTGTCTGGGCTGGTTTGATGCTGGGGAGTCTTTGCCTTCCGCTGAAAATCTCCCAATGGGAAATTGTTCAAAACCACTTCACCGCTTTCTGTTGAAGGACCGTTAAGTTCCCCAGTGACTTATGCAGGTGTCTGGGGAGACTGGTGGGTGGAACATGCACAAGCTGGCCCCTGGTGAGGAGGGGAAGATGCTGTCTGGAACTGTGCGAATGCCCGTGACATCTGCCTGGTTACCTTTGGCCAAAGCCTTCCATGCACAGCAGCTCTCATGTCCCGTCACCCCCGTCCACTGCATCCCGTTGCTGTTGGTTTGAGACATTCTCCAGAGTGGCTGTTCTTTTGTCCAACCTCTTCTGCTGCTGCTGTGCTTGGCACCTCTCCTGGGACTCCGCACTTGTAGTTTTGCTTTCCTTTGCAGTCTGCCTGTGTGGTTTGTGACTTTTCCAGAAGGGTTATCCCTTTGGCATCTTTACGGCTCCTGGTGGGCTCAGGGGACCAGCAGAGCAGACTGAGCCCCTGCTAGAAGCATGTGCTCTGGGGTAGCAACCTCTGTTGTCTCTCCTTTGCTGCTACCGTGAGGTCTGGAGGAGACCCGCAGACCCAGGCACCAGCAGATGATGGGACTCCTACACCTCCACACCACCTTTGCAGAGACTCCTGTTCCCATGGGAAAGTGATAAGTGGTGATAAGTGGTGATAAGTGGGTTCCTGAGGATGTAGCCCTTGGAGACTTTGGCACTTGAGTGTGAAATCTGTGTCCTTCTCAGGATGTTAGTGCGGTCACTTAGACCCATTGGAAGGCGCAATCCTGGCTGGCCAAGCCCAGTTTGTTACTGGAAAGTTGTTATTGGAAAGCTGTGCTCTGCCAACCTGTTGTTGAGGGGAGGTGAGTAACTTGAGCTGGGGCTGAAGCACAGGTTTGAATCACCTTTCCTGGAACCAGAGCTGTGGGTACTGCCCGTGCTGGGGGCACATTTCATTGCCGATGACAGCAGTGTGAAACGTAGGACTGTCCTCCATGGGAGTGCACGTTGTATTGAGTCACCAAGACATCACGTATGTAGAGAGGCAGTGACTGGCCATGCCAGGGTGTTTCCTGGGCTGTGGCACTACGTCTCTGCCATGAAAAGAGCCAGACAGTTGCCAAAATGCTGTTAGCCAGAAGCTGGGAGGTGGTCTTGGAAATATTGCTTTTTCTATGCATTGTAGCTGTGATCTCCCATCTCTCCTCCCCTGAGAGGCCATTCCTGGGGCTGCTGCAGTGCTGGCCTCTGCATCCTGTGCTGCTGCTCATCTCGGCCATATGGTGGTTGAAACTTCTATCTATCTATCTAATTTCCAGTTAAAACTTATTTCTGGTGGGTTTATCCCTATCTGGTCTTGTTCCAGGCTTCTCCATTAGCTCCCATTCGTGCAGCATGTAAGCACTGGTTTTCTCATCCTTGCATTTCTCCCGGGAACAACGGGCTGGACCCCACTCCAGTCCCACGCTCTGCCCCAGCGTGCTGGGAAGGTGCCCAGCTCTGACTGCGAGCAGCACGAAGGGTCCATGTGTCTGAGACCCGTCTAACCCCAGCGTCTTGGCCGCCTCTGGCTCCTGTGTGAATGACTCAGCCCAGCCGGGGAGGCCAGGAGGGAGCGGGGCCGGCGCTGGCTGGGTGCTGAGCGGGGCTCGCCAAGCCCAGCTTACCTAACGCTGCAGGAATGCCCGGCTCAGCAGGGCTCCTCGGCACTGCTCTGAAACCCAGGCGTGCTGCAAGCCAGGCCTGTGGCCTCGGGCAGCAGCTGAGTTTGGGAAAGCCGGGACAGGGCTGCACTGTCCCAGACCTTTGCCCTGCATGCAGCAAGGGGCAGCCCCAAAGCGGGACCCACTGCTGCCTGCAGTCATGGGAAACCACCCAAACTGCCTGCCTGGAGCGGGGTCTGCTCACCCTATTTATGTCATCCCTGCTGGGCCCAGCAAGAAGGGCAGCCGTAAGGACGTAAACGCCTGTTTGTCTGAGGACAATGGGGACTTTTTACTGACTTGGCCCCGACTTTTCGCATGGCCCCTCTGTTGGGTACTTAGCTGGCCCCAGTGACTGCCCTTGCTGAGTGCGACTCAATGAACCCACCAAACTGCTTCTCTCCTCCACTGCTGCCCTCCCTGGAGAGATACACCCTGGGTGTTTCACCCAGTTATTAAGCCTGCTCTCTGCAGCTGATGAGGGTGAGAAGATGGCCCATGGACTTGGCCCCAGGTTTACTCTTGTTTGTGAGAGCAATAACGTCTGTGCGATACGTGTGTGCAGGTGGTGCACACGTTGCTCCATGTCGACTCTCTCATCCTACTGCTACTGTTGGTGCAAATTCTGCAGGAAGATGCTCTTTGTAGCAAAACCACCCCATTTTGTGCCATACTCCCTTTAGCAAAACTCTGTTTTGGAGTTCCAGGCACTCTGGTGGAAAAGGCAGCCGGTGCCTTGCTCACCTGGGCAAAACTTTCCACACAGAATTGACCTGCAAGCAAAATGATGGCCAATATTCACTGTCTTTTAGTGCCACGTGGCATTTTCAGTGCCATAAGGTTCTCAAGCACACTCTGGATGTGAATTATTTAAGCCTCGCTGTGGTCCTTGGAGTACAGGAAGGCATTGAGCTGAAACTGCCTCCGACAATGGAAAGCAGGGATGGAAGAAGAGAAGGAAAGAAAAGGGGAGGCTCCAGCTCAGATCATTCATGCTCTCGGTCTCACACCCTCTCATCCTTCCAGCTCTGCTTGTTGGCCTGCCACGACAGCCAGAGGGAAATGCTGTAGCTGCTGCAGACACAGTTTGATCATAATCAGAAAGCAACAGCAGGCAGGACCTGTTGTGTCTCTGAGACAATGCACGGGGTTTGCGAGTGCCATGCATGTAGATGAGGCTGAAAACCTCACACCAGTGCAAAGCAGCAGCCAGAGCCAGCACCGAGATTGCCCTGAAAGAAAGGAGAGGCTGGGGGAAGGCAGCGTGCCGTGGCATGCTTGCAAAGGGCTGCTTCACCGACCTCGGGAACATCGCCGGCTACACACACACACACACACACACACGCGCACACAGGCGCACTTGCTCACACACGCGCGCACACAGCCTCTTGGTGCAGCTCCTCGCAGCTCTTTGATTTGCAAGGAAGGAAATAAGACCTCTTAGAGCAGCAGAAGCAGCAGCTGTTGGCAAGATGTGCTGACAAAATTGAGCAGGGAGAGATCTCCAATCTGTTTCGCTGCCTGGGCTGGACCTGCTCCTGGAAGAGGAGTGGCGGAGGAGAGAGAGAAGAATGAGCAGCCCCTCCATCCCCGGGAAGATGGAGGCAAAACCTTTGTTCAACGTGCAGAAGGCTCTGGTGCAGCCTGTGCAGATGTGCATGTTGGATATCCCCCTGAGCGTGCAGGATGATGATGTAAGTAGAAGGCAAGCGAGCCGCCAGCCCGTTTTCGGCTCCAGGGACGGGGTGGGTGTGCAAGGGGCAGAGAGGTGCCGTGACCCCACCCCGGCGCTATCCGGGGGTGGTGAACTTCTGGCAAAGTGAAAGATGCCAAGAGCTGGCACCGCCTCCAGATGTGACTGTTTCCTCTCTGAAGTGGTGTATTTTGAGGCAGACCATGTCTTGCACTTGCCAAATCCAGGGCACCAAAATGAAAGGAGGAGTTTGGGAGGGAGGGGAAGCCTTTCTAGATGGAAAAAAGACTTGTGTTGTTGCTCAGTGCAAAAGGGAGTGTTTGCTGTGTGTGTCCTGGCTCTGCCACCCTGGGGCGGCTGATGGGTGTGCAAACCTGGGAGGTAGTGAGCGGCTGCAGAGCTCGACTCTGCCCTCACACCCCTTGGTGGCTGCCCTGCCCGGTCTTGCTGTCTGTGTGGGCATCGGTCCTGCCCTCTCGCTCTGCTGCTGTGCTGCAGCTGCAACCAAGTGCAGGGTTTGGTCCACGATGCAAAAATTGGCGTTGGTTGCAGCATTGAGGCAGAGGTTTCCTGATGTGCTCGGGTCAGGGGATTCCTGGTGAGGGCTCCTCTTGTCACCTTAACTCTGCTCCTTGCAGAAATACACCACGAATCTGACTGTACAAGAAGGGACCCTGTGATAAAGCTACTGGAGAACCCGAATTAGGGGCAGTGCTTTCCGGAGCTGGTGGGTGGTGAGCAGTCAGTGTCCTGCCTGTGTAAGGGTTTTGGGTGTGATCCAGGTGCTGTTAAAATTTGAGGCAAAACTTCCTTTGATTTTGGAGCAGGGAAAGCCCATGTTCTTGCTGTGTGTGTTCAGTGTTTCTGCTGTCACTGCAGGAGCCTTAAATCTGGATTTTCTTGATGGCAAACAATTGATATGTCATGGTTAATGTTACCTTCTCTTCTACATTATGTGTGTGTTTAAAGAAGTGAAATGACAGTACAGAAGCGAGCTTCCTTCCCTTGGAGGAGGGAGGACTTTCCTGCAAGGTGATGTGTTGGATCTCGGCAGGGGCGGGAAGCCCCAGCCCCAGCTCAGCAGCCTGCAAGCGTGCCTGCAGGAACAGGGGACTTGCGGGGAGCCTTCTATATTTAGAAACACCCCAGGGCTTTGCTGGGATCTACGGTGTTGCTGCACTAATGAGGATACCTGTGACGGCCACTGCAGAGCTGACAGGGTGTGCCAGGGATGGGAAACGTGCCCCGAAAGCGCAGGTGCCTCCTGCAGCATGCGTGGGAAGGAGGGAGGGCAGCTGGGCGTTGGGAGGTGGCTGGCGCATGGGATGAAGCGGGTGAACCGGCGGCTGGATGCTTTATTCTCAGTTAGCTTGGTTTTGAAGCAGCAGATTTCTCAAGGCGTACGCTACGCGATATCCATTCCTGCTCAGTAGTGCGATCTGGTGCTGGATTTCCCTGCGGCTCGTGGTGCAGCGGGGGGATCCTCAGGGTTTGCCCGACACAGGTGGAGGCTTCCCTCCCTGCAGAGGGGGAAGCCTGAGCTGGAGACCTGTGCTCACCTGGGCAGTGCCTGCAACGGATGCCCTGGCCTGGGTTGCTTGGAAGTGACCTCTGCTTGCTAATCTTATCCCTGGTTTTATTGCAGAAAAGAAAAATCATTTTTAAAGGGATTGCGCACTGTGTTAGAGGGGGTTTTGTTTGGTTGGTTGGGTTTTTAACAATTCCCACTAACCCTTTGGCGGCTGCTGGGGCACAGCCAGTCCCAGGAGCTGTGTGATGGTGAGGCACCGGTCTGTAATCTGGCACATCAGGGCATCCCCGAGCTTCGGGTCATTGCCGGGGTGTTTGCTCCATTGTGCAGGACAGAAAGGGTTAGCGCTTTCCTGTGGAAACTCGAACTGCCATGAGAGCAGGCTGGGAGCGTGGTCTCCAGCACCCTCGTTTCCACTTAAATTGAGGCTCTGCATGTGCACCATGTGCGTTTCCCAGCCGTGATCACCTACCCCAGCTCAGGGCTCCGCTGGTGCTTTCATCCCCTGCCCTCTCCTGCACTGGGGCGAGCATTGGCTGGCAGCACCCGTGAGCAGGAGGCGGATTAGGGACTGCTCTGCCTCTCCGTGCTCTCGTACTGCTGCTTCAAGGCTGAGGATGCTTGCTCCGTTTTCCATTCCTGGAAAGTGGGGGTGTAGTGCCTCCCGCGCCCCTGCAGAGCTGGCACCTCCCTCTGCTGCAAAGCACGGGCCGGTGGGGAAATGCCAGCGGGGAAGTCCCGAGCGGTGTTTCTGTCTGTGGAGCGATGGGGAAACTCCTCTTTCACAGCTGAAAGATTCCGCCTAGCCAGGCAGGGTTTAGTGTCTCACATCCACCCGCGTGTGGGTACCTGCTCATCTTCCCGCTGTCGCTTCTGCCAGTCTGCGTGGGCATGATGGAGGGAGCCATGTTGGCATTTCCCCCTCTATTTCAGGACTTCCGGGCTCATGAATTGCCTTTCTTCTTGGAGATGGCACAAGCAGGCCGGGAAAAGTTTAAAAGCCATGTTACATGGGGACCTTTGGATGCTGGCACCCAAAGGAAGCTCTAGTAAGAGATGGGGGTCCAGAAATTGATTCTGCCAGGGAACACGCTAACAAGCGTCAAACCCTGCCTGCACCGCAGTGGGCTGGCCCTGGCCCAGCGCTGCCTTCCTGACCCATTGCAAGTGCCGGAGCGCTCGAGCAGATCTGCAGGAGGCAAGGATGGAAGAGGGTAAAACAAATCAACTTCATGGGAAGGGAGTCGGAGGTTTTCCCAGCACCGTGGGTCTCGGCTGCATCACCCACCTGCCCCGAGCCCCGCTGCTCTTTGCAAAGCTGCTCTGGGGTTGCGGGTGCGTCGCCACAGTTGAGTTGGCACTTTGCAGCCCTCCCTGCCCTTTGCAAAAGGAGCATCGCACTCCATCAGCAAGCTCCCCTTCCCGAAACGCCCTGCAGCCCCTGTGGTGAGCCCTCCCTGCCCTCCCCTCCCCATGGCTGGCACCACTGCCAGAGGAGCAGTGCCATGTGCTGCCACGCGCTCGTGTGCCGTGCTCCACATCAGAGTAAGTCACGCTCCCAGAGTGCTCAGAAACCTTTCTAATCAGGACCCTGTTTGGTTTTGTGGGTGAGGTGTCGGACGAGTATTTTCCATCCCCCTGAGTGGGACTTGCCGTGCAGGCTCCTGCGGCAGCAAAGGGACGGAGAGGCAGAGGAACCGGGATGTGACCACGAGGAATGGGGGTGTTGCAGGGGGAGGAGGAGGCTGCAGCGGCACTGGAGACCCAGGCAGGAGGTGTGGGGCAAAGCCGAAAGCCGCGGGAGCAGAGCTGTCCTTTGCTGCGCCCCTGATTCCCATTGGCACCTGCTTTGATGTGGCCACGGGAGCATCTGGTCACTGTTGTGTGTGCTCCCGCTGAGACCTGGAGCACCTGGGTTGCTGCCAGGTCTCTGCTCTCCCTGGGGGACAAATCCTGCTCTCTCTTTGGCCCAGATCTCCCATGCATGCCAGGCACAGTGTGGAAATAACCTCAGCTGAGCTCTTCTGCAGGATCCTGTCTGTCAGTCTCCATCGCCAGTTGGACCATAGCTGTGGGAAGGCCTGGCTTGAAAAATGGGCTTTCCTCGTGCTGCAGATCCAGTTGTTGAACACACAACTGACCCCTTTCAGGCTGGGTTCCCAGGTGAGCAGGGCTTTGGCCTCAAAAATGAGCAAGGGAGCCAGGCAACACCTGGATCGGGGCACCCCACCAAGACATGAGCCCCCGGCTCAAGCCCATTCCCCCAGGACGGCAGATCTGTTGGGTCAACATCTCATACTCCTGTTTTTCAGGAAAACCGCTCTGCCCCAGCGTGGAGCGGGGCTCCTTTGGGGAGCGTTTCACCAGCCGGCAGTAGACTGTTGGAGGCGATGGAGAGACTTGGGCTGCTCGTGCCCATATTCACTGGGTGGTCAGCTGGAAAGGGAGCAACCCCCCCAGACCACCCCCAGCATGGTGATTCGTGTCGGGCAGGGGAAGCTCTTGTCTCTGTCTCCCTTGCTAGCTTTCGATGGGGCTGTCAATCCCTCCCTTTCATAATTCAGCCGCAGCAGTTGCAAAATTTCCTAGGGTGCCTCTCTTGCTATTATGGGTAGGGATTTCCAAAGCTTTGCTAATAAAAGAGCAACAGTTTCTATATCTGGGAAATGGGGAAATCAATGAACAGACGGTTGCAAGTGATATAACGGCTTTTTGTGGCATCTCAGGCAGTTCCCTAATCCGATGGAGCTTTATGGCATGCTGTTTTGTCAGCTTAATTGGCAATATCCGCTCCCCGCGAGTGGGAGCCTGCAGGGCTGGGAGGGACCAGTGAGCTGATGTCCCGCGGTGCTGGGGTGCTGCTGCCCGGGCCCATCTCGCACAGTCCCAGTGCATCCCTCCTGCCCGGCGGGTCGGTCTGCTCATGGTTGTTCATCCCAGGGCATCCCAGGCTAATGCCATGCAGCTGACTCAGCCCTGTGTCACAGCAAAAATCACTGGGAAATACCCTTGTCGCAATGTCCAGTAAATGGCAAGCCAGAGGGGAATGCAGCACAGCCTTTGGTCTCTTCCAGCACAGCTGGGTCTGAGTTGGACACTAAATGCAGCTCTACAGAGAAGAAAAGGGAAATGATCAGGTGAAATTCTCGGTGTCCTGCTTAGGCACTTGCATCCTCCGGAGCCTGTCCTGGCAGTCTCCCCCTCTTCGCCTCCTTCCTTTCTCCTCTGTGATGTCCTAATAAGTGCAGTAGGTTTGACTTCAAAGTGGTTAGCAAACATTTTCCACTCCAGTGGGATAATTAGTTAAATTACATTTCACATGCTAATTTATTCCTCTAATATTATTTTTTTCCCAGCATACTGGAATATAGGAGAAGATAAAAGCTTAGTTTGACCTTAGAGCCAGGCTCAGAGGAGCTGGAGATGGAAACAAATGATTAGTTCCCAGGTTTGCTGTAGCATGGGCTTATTCCCTGCCGCATTTGAGATCTTGTTCAGTTGAGCTTTAAGTAAGTGTTTTAGCTGACTGCAACCTGGGTAGCTTGGGTGAAATGTTGTCCTCTGGCACACAGAAGAAAAACTTTCAGATCAGCAGTAATGAGCTACTAATTTCCAGCTTCGTTGTTCCTGTCTGCAGTACCGGTATCACCTTGGAGCGCTGCGTAAATGGCAACTAATTAATCCTTGCAGGAGTGAGTGGGAATGGTGTTACTTCCCATGCACCAAGGGGTGGAGGGATCTGCTTAGTGGGCACCAGAACCAGCCTTGGGATTCAGTCTGGCACTCAATGGTTGCGTCCCACCGCGGGATGACGGCCATCCTGTTTATGACACTGTGAAGGGGCTGGAAATGCACCTTCCTCGCAAGCTCGGGAGGCTGAATCCCTGAGGCTGGGAGGTAGATGCTTCCCCCGTGCTGGGTCAGTGGGGCTCAGCTCCTTCCCGGGGCTTGCTGTGGGGCACGGATGCAGTGGCCGCCTTTGGGTGATGGAGTGAGTTGGTGAGCGGGGTGGGTTGCACGGCGTGAAATCCTCCTGTCTCACGGGTGAATGCTTGCTGGCAGCTGAGCCCTGCCAGGCCTGAGACACTCGACATCTCCTGCAGCCCCAGCAGCATCCCTCCGCTCCCTCGGTGCGGCTCTGCCAGCCTGTGCACGTCGGGGGTGGAAAGGCTTTAACCGAGAGCCAAGCGGGGCCGGGGAGTTGGTGCTTGCGTCGATCACAGGTTGAAGCCACGCACCAAGTGTTGGGGTGAAGCGATAGCTGCAAACAGCCCCACAATGAATCAAACTCTGTCGTGTTTATATCAAAGGCTGTTTCTTTTCCACTGCCTGTGTATGGTAGATGTTATCAAGAGGGAGGGGCTGAAAATGAGCGCTGGGACTGTTTCCTGACCACAGTTACAGTCAAAAACAACAAATCCCTCCATCCCTGCTCTTGGCCAAACTCTTCTTTTCCCTTGGGTGAATCATCACTTGTTTTTTTTTTGGAGAAAACTAGAAACTATGGAAGAAGTCTCCCAGGTTGAATTCTTGTCTGTAAGGGCAGAAATTCAGGAGTGCGCTGTAAAGTCTTGGGATTTCTGGGTATTGCCTGGGCAAGGCTGAGGGCTGAGCCCATCCAACGCCTTGTGTGCATGTACGGGGCAGCTTGAAGCCTGTCCATGGCTCCCGCAGTAGTGCTGTGGGGTGCTACCACAGCCCCCCGGGGCAGCGCGTGTAACCCCTCTGCCACGTCCATACCTCCGTGCTGGTTTTATCGGTCCTGGGGAGGGTATCTAACTACTGCCCCGTGAGCCGGCTAAACCCCCGTGAGCTGCAAATGTGAACCTGCGAGGCAATGAGCCGTCTTGGATGCGCCTTTGGCTGGCTGATGGCAGAGGCAGTGTCTTTGCAAGTGGCTCTCCCAGGAGCTTTTAAGGTGGTGGCAGACCCCGTTTCCAGCCCCTGGTGAGGCTGCAGAGGGGGAATGGTTGGTGTGATAAGCTGAGCATTTACATTGGCTTAAAGGGAAGGAGAAAAGGGTCACCGATTGCTGCTACGCTTGGTTTGCTGGTACTAAAGTGTCCAGAGTCTTCACCTCCGCGTGTGCCTGTGTTCATCGATTGAATAAACAAGTGAAATACAGCCATGGGAGTGCCAGGCCAGTAATATCAGGGTTACACTTTAAATAAGCAGTTAGCAGGACTGTGTTCATGCAGCCAGGCAGACAAGGGTTGCCAAAGTGAAATGAAAACCCAGACCTCTGGAGCCTGAACCAGCATCTGAGGCAGCTCCCTGGGGTACAGCCTGCCTCGGGGACTCATCCTGCCCGAGGGTTTGGCGTTACAGCCCAAACACGATCACCTCTGGGACGTCCCATTTGCAGATTTTGAGATACATGATACTCACCAAGCGTCTGTGCTTGGCCCGTGCATAGCCGACAGGTCGGGCTTGGTCACACCAGTGGCATCTCTGGGTGTGTGCCGCGGCGCTGGGTGCTGGGCGCTCGCCGGCACTCCACCACCGCAGGGGCAGGAATCGCCCGACTGACTCTCGCTGCTGCTCCGATGGAGTTATTGGTGCAATTAAAGCAATGCAAATTCTCCGTGTATTGCCAGTGCAGGAGGAGCTGGCGTTTCCAGTAATTGTTCAATCGATCTGCTTTCAATATATTTTTCTAAGTGGCCTGGCTGGATCAGTGCTTGCTAGCACTGGCTGTGGAGCAGAAACTACAAAGAATATCAGGTAAAATACTGTGTGCCATATCCTCTACTGGTGTAAATCAAGGCAAACCCACCGATTTTGGTGGCATTACAGCCTATCTCTAGGTAAGGACATGAATTGATTTTCAAGGTGACATCCCAGAGTGTTTCTCCATTGCTTTGCTCTTGTTTCCCATCCTTTAGCACCAGCTTCTCTGTCTGAAATCTGAGGGCAATGTAAGAGCTTGCTCCTCTTGCAGCTTTTACTCTGTAGACTTGTATCTCTGAGAGGTACAGGCTCTGCCTCTTGCACTTTCCCTTTCTCAAGTGAAATGGGATCTCTTCTCTGTGCTTTTGGCTTTCTTGCTCTCTGCTCTCATTTTTCATCCTGATGATACCATGGGGACCCTCGAACTCAGCACAGCATTTTTTGTGGCTCGGGCACTGCCAGGAACGCACAGTCGGGTCCTGGTGCCCACGTGCTGCTGGCGGTAGTTGGCTCCATCCCTGCACCCCGGGGCCGGGCACCCCGATGAACGGCAGACCAGCAGTGGGCTACAGAGCAGCTGCCTCCTGACGGTTTGATTCAGTAAGGGCCCGTCAATACAATTTGCTGTCATCTGTCACTGTGCATCGGGGCTCAGAGCAGAGCCTGCAGAAGCAGCTGTCGTGGGATCATGCCGCAAGGGCTGCCAGTGCTGCTCGGTGCCCGCGTGTGCTCAAATAAGGCAAATCTGGTTTACTGACTGGTTTGGCACATTACAGGCAATCAAAGGCGGGTTGCTCGGTGCCCGCTTGGGGTCTTTGCAAGAGCACAGGGGCTCTTTGGCCCTGGCTATCCTGCTCTCCCTAAGCAGAGATCACGAGTTGGTAGGTGTGGGTGTCTCCTGCCTGCCAGTGCAGCCCCATCCCTCCTCTGCACGGCTTCCCATGCCGCATCCTGCAGCGGGGCTGACCCAGGGACGAGGCTGTCATCGACACAGCCACTTGATTTGGAGTATGCCAGCTGCAAACACAGGAGAAACGGAGGTTTCACCCCATTCACAGCCACAAATGTGACAGCAGAGCGTGGATGTAGCCCTGGGCATCTCCCATCCAGGGACTCCATCAGAGCTGGCCCTATTTATTTACCCCATGTTTTGGCAGCAAACAGTGAGCCCTGGGGCCATGCAGCAGCTGAGACAGCCGAGAGAGTGGCAATACTGAAGCAGAGGTGTGTCCTGCGTGTGCTTGACGCGCAATTAAATGCCTCAAGCTGGACGCTGCCTGCCTTCAGATGTGGCTGCCACCGCAGACGCGGGTGGCACCGCTTCTTGCTGTCATAAGCTCCACTCTTGTGGTCCGTGGTATCGCTGAAACGTCCTCACGTCGGCACACAGTCGCTGCACGGCTGCTCCTTGGCCAGCACCGATGTGCCTCGGGGCTCTCAGCACCTCTCCAAAGCCACACGTCTTCAGTAGATCCCCTGACCCTCACTGTGCATTAGTGTCCCCGTATATAAGACGGCAATTTACTTTTGTTTAAGCATTGCCAAGCACAGGTAGGCACTGCTGCTGTATTCAGATAGGGATGAATTTAGCCATGTGAGCTTCAAATAATGCTAAGGAACTACCCTGCCAGGAGCCCTGTCCTGAAACAGCTTGATTTGGCCACTGTTCTGGCTATCGAGTGCCGTTTTGATGCAAATAGCATCTTTGGTTTCAGTGCAACATGCTTGTGAGGTGGTAAAACACTACAGCCCAAGTAACGGAGGACAGCCAGATCCAGCTCGGTGTTGGCTCTGTCTGTTGTGAACCTGGAGTGCTTTAACTGCATTGTTTAAGTTTTAACATTGCTGAAAGGATTGGCTCCGTCTCGGCCCGAGGAGATGGCTCTCACCCGATTCTCCTGCCTGGCGACAGAGCTGTTTGCTCTGTCATATGACAACGCTGTAATGTACAGGCCAGGCGGGCTGGTGGTTCAGTTTGGGCAGAACTTGTGATATTTGGTATTTTTAACTCCCGGCTCCTGGCGTCATGTGCATGGCATCATGCACGCTGTCTGGAGCGGGGAGCACTTTGCTGGCACGGCAGCGTGCACTGTGATATTGTGGTCCATCTGAGGCTTTCAGGCATTACCTCCATGCAAATGCTGATCGTGAGCAGTGTCTCAGGTGCTCGTCTTCCTCTGTGCCTCTATGGTAAGGAAATTCCTCTATCTTAAAGTGAAGTCTTGATGTTAGGAACCCCAAGGGCTGTTTACATCCAAAGGCTGATTTGTTGATCTTTCTTGTGTCATCTGATGTGCAGGCTCATGCAGGCATCTTCTCTGCCTTGTGTCCTCGCTCCTCTCCCGGCTTCTCGGGGCTCGTGCTGGGGTTGTCCCCGGGTGTGCTGGGGCTGCGGCAGCACTTGGCGGCTGGACACCTTGGGTCTTTGCTCCTTCTGGCAGCCCGGGAGTGGGGAATCCCCGATCCCGTCCTGCTGACAGCTGCCATCTGCATTTGTGGTTTGGGGCTGGGTGCTGTGAGCTCCTGAGGGCAGCCGGCAGGGTCCAGGCCCCTGACTCGGGGATGCTGAGGAGCTGTTTGGGATGAGCAGTGTGACGGTCTCGGTAGTATCTGGCTCTGATGTTGGCAACAGGGAAACAAAAGCAGAGGAACACCCCCAGTAGCGCTGGTGGCCCGAGACAAAGGAGCTTGGTCTCCTGCCTGCCAGGAAATAGCACCCAAAAAACCCACCTTAAAACTAACCCCTTTCTGCTCATCCTTTTCTTCTCCCTTTAGGCTCCTATGTGCATTGCGCTGAGAGTCTGGGGTTTTTCTTTCGTCATAGTACCCTCCCCAGCACTTCTACTTCCCATGCTGGAAACGAAGTACAAATTAGAAACCGCAACTAAGCGAGGAAGGAGAGAAAATGCAGTTTGTAGTGCCAGACACGGGGCTGACCAAGCAGAGCAGCTGGGAGGCACGTCTGGGGGCTCTGGGGAGATGTGCCGGGGACGGGGGGAGGCAGGATGGGGACAGCTGTTGCAGCAATGCAGGGGCTGGCAGCATCACGGTCGTGGGTCGGGGAGCCCCTGACCAGGGGGGGTCCCGCCTGGGCAGCCCCGTGAGCTGGCTGGAGCCAGGAAATGGAGACTAATCCCTTCCCACCCTGCTGTGTTCGGAGCAAGAGGGAATCAAAAGCAGCTGAAAATCCCGGATTTCCCTTTCTATTTGGCGGAGGGATGGGGGAAACACGGCGCAGGAGACGGGCAAGCTACGGGGCACAGCTCCACCTTTTCCCACAGCACAGGGCTCGATGGCTCTGCACCTACGGCCCTTGCCCCTGGGGGGAACTGGCCCTGCCCATCCATCCCCAGCTGTTTTGGGCTCAGCACAAGGGAGGGCCCTGTCGCCAAGTGTCGGGGCCCTGGCTGCTGCTGACCATCCAGCCTGTCACATCATGGCACCAGACTCCATCCAAGACCCACAGCGAACCTCGATTTCCAGGGGCCCTCGGTTGCTAAACGTACCCACTGCCCCGGCCCTCTTGCTGCGAGCCTGCTCTGGAAAAGAGCTTTGCAAAAGGTGGTGGACCTCCGCCGGGGCCCGGGGCGAGGACGGGGGGAAAGGGAAGCTCTCTGGGGGTTTGGCTTTTGCAAAAAGATGACTCGGTGCCTGCCCAGGCTGGCATTGCACCTGCGTGCCGCCGGGTTACGCACCCACATGTAATGGAAACACTAACACCGCTCCTTACCAGTGCGTCGCAAATAGCAATGGGTAATTAACCATCAATATGTATATAATGTTCACTGCTGAGATTAACAAAATTGACCTGCAATGATGCTGGCCGCTCAGGAATGGATTAATCAGCCCATCCTTTCTGTACCGTGAGAGTTAAAGATGGGAGAAGCTCATCGGGGGCAGGATGCTGCCTCGCTGCTGCAGAAAGTCTCACTGAAGTTGGATGAGACCCTTAGGGAGCAGCTTGTTTCACTCGCTGTCTGGTCCCTGACCCTCCTGCAAATGCTCGGGTCATGTTTTCTAGCTTTTTTCCTTGCAGTGAGAGGGGCAGAAAATTCTTAAAATCTAATTTCCTACCAAAATGAGGTTAATGCCATCCCGGTGTCTGTCTGCCTGTCCTCTCTCTGAAAATGACTTCTGAAACCTGCTGGCCTGCTTGATGCAAGTTTGGCCAAGGGCTCGCAGATAATTAAGTCTGTGCAAATATGATGAAACGAGATGGTTGAGAGGAGGAAAAGAATCTTGTAAATGCCCCAAAACATCTGTAGCATGAGTTCATGTATTATTAGACACCAGAAAATCCACGTGGGAGATGCTTCTTGCAAACGCTTTAACCACAAAAACATTTTCATTCTCAGTTCATATATTTTTAGGCACCAAAGGCTGCCTCAAGACACAAAACCATAGGAAACAACACAAGTAGTTTCAGTGCTCACGGGATGACCTTTTTATTTTAATGAAAACTGAAATTCTTCGGCACTCAACGTGATCCCCAGAGCCAAGACTTGAAGGAAAAACAGCATAAATCATGGAACCAAAGGTAAAAAGTCAGGAGGGTCAGCAGCGCCGTGGCCGGACCCAGCGCCACGGTGTGACTCAGCGGCGCTCGCTGAGTTTGTTGATACTTGTGCCACTGGAACTGAGAGATAAATCTGGCCCTCGGCCACCAGCGTACAGTATTGTTTGGAAGAACGCTGCTCCTCCATGCCAAAAACCCACAACAAAAAGAATTTTCCTGGCCATTGAGAGAGGCGCTGGAATAACTTCCCCCGCTAAAACAATGCGGAGCGGAAACCTTTTAAAGTGGTGATTACCAAAGGGAAAATAATTTTTTTTTAAACATCCTTTGTCTGAGGGTCTAACAATACCTGGGAATATTAAAAGACTTTTGCAATTCTTAATTGACTTTTCAGCCATGTGACTTTTTGTTTCATCTCTGCAATACCCGGCTCGGGGCTGGGCAATGAAACTTTCCCTTTCCAGCTCTTGCCAGCCTCTTTTCCTGACTCTCACGTGGCCGACACCAGTAAGTGTGTACTCAGGCTGTTAAAGCAGAATATTTTCATGTCCACTCACTGCGTCCCAGCCCAGACCGAGGTGATTTTGGCCCAAACGACTTGGCAGGGGCCGCACGGTGTCAGCAAGCACCCGGGCGCCCTGGGTGCTGGTCCAGCTGCTGGACGTCTCTCCTGCCGCACTCCTGCTGCAGCTCCTCTCCCTCATCCCTGCGGCTGCTCCATTCCCTCTGGCTCCTCTCTCGGCTGCTCACTTTCAATCACATCAGCTCTTCGCTCTGCCAGAGCCTGGCTCCAAGGTTTCACTCCTCACTTCAAATCAAGTCAGCTTTCCTGCAGCTTTCACGGCGGCTTTCCGATGCGTCCGGGTTTTGATGTATGCTTTCCCTGACGTTTGTGCAGCCGAAGGAGATACAGGACCATTGTTGGAACATCCTTTTCCATATCCCCCATTAAGGGGCTTTGTTCCTGAATAACTGGATTTCTTATTTTAAGTAACCTCAGTTATTTACTTGTGTTATTAACGTTATGTGTGTGGTACACCTTCCTGTTGCTTCACTTATTTCCAGGATTTGGCATTTAAATCTGTTCCACCTTATTCCTATACTGGGCTCACTCTATACTAAACCTAGGCTACACGTAAATCTGTTTTATTTTGCTCCCTGTAGCTCTTCAGATCAGATCAGCACTGCAGCCCAGCACCTTGCAGCCTGTTTGGCTCCTGTGTTCAAGCTGGTCTTTGGACATAATTTAATCTTGTGCAACATATCAACTCTTTGTGCTGCTTCCAGGTGCTTGTGCTATGGCATCACTTTTCGCTTGGACTTCTTAGAAGCTTCGTGGCACCATTCCCTCCCCTGCATGTGTTCAGACATGTCATTCCAGCAATAGGGGAACGTATGGTGCTGATCAGGTTCAGGGAGCTGAGTCTGAGCGTGCTGGGGCAGCATTTCCATCAGTCGCGGTAGTCACGTAGATGCAAACCTGCATCCCTGTCCCCAGGGAGAACAAGCAGCGTGGGGTCAGAGCACGTCCCCAGCTATAAGGCAAGTGCAGGCCCTCAGCGATGCCCTGTACGTGCTGGTAGGAGCTATCACCCAGGCAGAGGGCCGGGGGTGAGCCTCTCTCCACCTTCCCTACCCAGGAGGAGAGCCAGCAGGATGACAGCCAGAATAAAGCTGCCCTCCTGCTCCCCTGGCTGGAGAGTGAGACCCAAAGGCCGGTCCGAGTTCCCCGTCTGTCTGTCCGCCTGGCGCAGGGGCTGCGGGCGTATGTGTTGCTTCGTGGCTGCAGCAGCGCAGCCCGCCTGCGTCGGCCAGGGAAGGTGTGAGTGAGAGCAGGGCTGGAGAACGTGCCGGGAGAGGAGGTGATGATGAGGACAGGTGCTCTGCTGAGCAAAGTTCCTTTGTTGTCCGATTAGATTTCTCTATTGATCGGTTGCCAGAGCCTCTTGTTTCTGAGAGTCTCCTTTTACAGGATTCAGCTGAACGTGTCGCTTTTGGCTGGTTATCGTCGGTGGAAAAATGTACTGCCTGCCCTTCAATGTATTTTTGAAAGGTGAGCAGAGCCAGAGCCTCATTCAGTTTCTTTTCCACCTGGGCTCATGAACCTGGCCATGGAGAGCACTTGCTCTCTGGGTGATTTGGAAGGGGCTGCACTAAGCTGAAAGGGGGTTTGGGGAGGGATGGGGCTGCTCAGCCCTTCACAAGCAAAGACACGAGCATCCCAAAGCCCTAACAGCGGGTGATGCTGCTCCCTCTTTCATAGGCAGTCACCAACCGGTTGTTGCAGTACATATTTTGCATATTTAACAGAGTGGTGTTTTGAACTGAGCTAGTGCTCCCAGTCTGGCCCCACTAGCACGGCACAAAGGTGCTGGAGGGAGGAACAGCCTCATGGACAGAAAATCCAGCACATAACCTCCCTCGCCGAAGGTTGTAGTGAGGGGAAAGTTATGTCCGGTAGATTCCTTGATAGGTTGAGCTTCTTTTGGGAAGCGATGCAGCTGGGAAGCAGATCAACTGCTTTGTGCATCTGCATAGCCCCGGTCTGCTCTGTGTCTGAGCACGGCAGGACAGGGGCTGGCAGCACTCGGGGTGCGCTCCGGGAAGCGAGGGGCTCGGGGTGCTGCACTGGCTGCGGGAAAGTGACTTGGGGGACCCTGTTGGGGGACTTGGGGGACCCTGAGAGGTTCGGGGTGCTTTGCCAATGAAACTGCCACCGTTGAACCTTGCCCAACATCAGTGATCACAGATACGTGTTTCCAATATATAATGAAATCTCACTGGGTCATCTTATTTTTCTGGTAGATGAGAAGGGATGTTTTGATTTCAGAAAGGAGTTTCCCCTGTCTTCAGGGGCTACACCCATTCCCATCTTTCCCTGCTAATTTTTGTGGCTTCATAACTTTTCTCCTCTTTTCTACCGGTGATTTTTCTTTTCCCGACTGTTACACAGAGGACCCATGCAAGCAAGGATGGAAATTACAATAACTCTGAGCACCTGGGAGACTCGAACTCGTCCTACACTGATCGCTAAGCAACACAGAAAAATGTTTTTCCTGTTTTTCTTTTGGTTACAAGCACCTTAGGTGGTATTTGTTAAAAGAGCTGACTGAAACATTCTGGCAGAAAGGTGATAGGGAGATAAAAGCTGCCTTTAAAGACAAACAGCTCAAGAAATAATAGTCTTTACCAGAGGAGCTCTGGCGTGTCTGCAGCGTGTCAGGCTTCAGCAGCTTAATGCCTGCTGAACTCTGCACTCGGGGGACCGCCGCGGACGGCAGCAGAGAAGCACGTGGAAAGGGAAAATGCTGCGACCCGGAGCTGCAGCTGCAGCTCCCTCTCGATGTGGGGACGGTCCGTAACGAAACTCACTGGGTATTTTATGATCCTCTCGAAACAGTGAGCTCTGGGCGAGCATTTGTGCTTGCTTTGCTGCATCCCCCTGCCACCAGTGCCCTACAAAATGCTGTAAGGTCTCTTGGTGATTTTCACAAGATGGACCCTGTTGTCTTTGGCTTTCTGGGCATATTTTAATGTTAGTAGTTATATTTTGCCTCTTATTTTTCTGAGTATTTTCTTTTCACTGTAAATGGCTGTGTGGCACTTCGCTGTGAAGAAGTCAAGGTGCCTTTCCCCAGAAATACCCACACAAAGTGTGCTGTGGTCAGTTGTTTCTTAGAAAGTGGCTTGATTTTCCCCCTCGGCCCCCGTGTTGGCCTTGTTCTGCTGAGTTTTTAGAGGTCAGCAAGCTTGAAAAGCAAAGGTTTGCGTTGTCACTTGCTGCCCTAATGGAAGATGCTCAAATACTACGGCCAAGTGGATAGCATAAGAAGTAGGATCGAGGAGAAATATTCCTGCAAGCTCTTGAGTCTTCAAGGCTTGTGGCATAATTGCATTGCCATTGCTGAGCTTCAGGAGTCTGCAGTCTCCGCAGGAGATGCTGTAGCCCAGCTGTGCGCAGGGGCTGCAGGAAATGAAACACAGAATAGCTGGATGGAGAGTTTTAGATCCTGATTGCCCAGGGATTTGGTGTGTTTCCTCTGCTAGGAACTGACAATAATAAGGAGCTTGCCTTGCTGTGTTCGACGTTTGGCGTGCTTCAGAGAGGCTGGAGGAGAGCTGCGTTCCTGAATTAACCCGGCGCTTAATCGGTAGCTGCCCGTGGGGGCCGTGGGGAGGAGGGGGTGTTGCAGCTGGAGAACAGGTGCCACCGGCAGAAGGGGCACAAAGTGCAGGAGAGCCTGAGCCAGCCTTCCTCCCTGCCAGCACAAAGAGTTCATAGTGCCTGATCGGCCGGGGAAACGGCCCCGAGAAACACCCAAAACCTGGAGGCAGAGCAAGTGATCCAACTGCCCTGGATCCAAAATACTCGGCGGAGAATTTCCTAAAATCCACGCTTGCTCTAAGCTGTAGCAAGCGGTGCGTGGCTCACCCTTAAAATCTGGTGAAAGAGGGGCATTGATCGTGTTTGCAAGTGAGAATTGGGTCTGCGAGGAACTAAGGGCTGGCTGTGGTCTGTTGGTCCCCAAATTTTGGGAGCAACTGCTCTAATCTAACATCTACAGATACGGATTGTACTGAATGGAGCAGGGACATCATTTTCCCTTCTTGCACAAGCTCGGAGGTTTTTTTCCTGGTCCTGAAGTAGAAGAGATAGTACTAGTTCATTATTATTATTTCTTATAAAATAATCTTCCAGCTGAGCCTGGGCAGTGGAAATGAAAGTCTTTCAAATTAAAATCTGAATGTCCAAAAAGGTTTGATTTAGGACTCAACTATAATGAACAGCCTGACTTTTAGTTAGTAATTCTTTTCTATCAGTAGCGCTTTTCCTCCCAAGTGCCTTACAAACAGCAACGAAAAGGGCTTCCCCAGCCCCTACAATAGAAGGAAGTGTTACCGTCTCCATTTTATAGCGAGCGGCCTGACACAGAGCACTGCGGGGATTTACTCGATGCGCCTTGTGAGTTGATGCCAGAGCTTGGGACAGAGGCCGGATAATGTTGCAACTCCCACGTAAACCGGCCCGGTTCCCATCGAAGGCTGCTGATTTGGGTCCCGGTTCACTCGCTTGCGGAACAGCAAAAGCTGGTGGTGTGCGATGCTCAAGAGGGGCTCGGCTAGAGGCGGCTGGGGCTGATTCTTGCCTTCTGTGGTTGGGGCTGAGATCAGCTTTTTTCAGTTCCCTGCTCAGGCATCTGTCCCGCTGGAGGCTCACCGAGGCTCAAAGAAAATACGGGTTTTGCGAGGCGGTGCCGGTGCGTGCCCTGGGGCGGTGGCAGCAGCACTGGGGGTGTTTGCAGGCAACCGATGCCACGCAGGAGGCAGCAACCCCTGTGAAAGCGTTTCTGAGCGATGCTTTGGGGTGGGCAGCCTTGCTCGCTCAGCCCATGGCCTGATGGAAATTAAAAAAAAAAAAAGCCCCGGCAATATAGAGCACAGGAACTGGGTCACTGCGAGTTTTGTCCTGTAGGAAATATGCTGGAGAGCCCTTCTTGGAAGTGGAGCAGTGAGATGAAAGCGAAGGAGGGCAGTCGCTGGGAGGGCTGGAGGATGGAGCTGAGGGGGATACTCAAAGGCCACGTGTACGAGCTTGTACGTGCCGGGGAGAGACGACTGGGGTCTGTGCTGAGCCCAGTCATTAAGAAACAAACTAAGGTCTGAATCTGCAGGTCCTCACCCAAATGGATTGAGCTAAACCAGGAAACTGGCTTAAAGCTTGCAAAAGCCTCTCTGTGTTACCCGCTCTGCGTTATTTACCATGCAGGGAAGCCTGCGGGCTGGGGACTGCAGCAGAGGAGCATAGATTTGTGATCTGTAGATGCTCCAGTGTTGGTCGTATGGGTTTGTTTTTATTCAGCCAAGTGCTGATTGCAGAGTGGTGGAAAGAAACAAAGTAAGGGATTTCCCGCAGCACCCGGTTCCTGCACCCGTCTTTGCTCCTGCGCCTGCTGAAGTCGATGGGACGTTTACAGCTGACGTCAATGCAAAATGCTCAGTGTGTTGTGAAAAGTTTTTGCTGAGTTTGCCAAGTGTAAATTGATGATATTTTTTTAATGAGTCACTCAATCATTGATCGTTTTCTTAAATCCCCTGCTCCTGGAGTCGCGTGCATGTAAAATAATTGCATTTTTCAACAATTTCTGGACCTTCAGGGGTGTAGGGGAGAGACCTGAGGGTGTGATCTGCATGTTCCCTCTCGGCTCTATGCTTAGAGGCAAATAAGAAGCCCTGAGAAGTTATTTGTTTTGAATCTCACGATTTTCAAGAGCCTGGCTCCTGACGGCTGAATGTTTGGGGTTAGCGATGCTGAGCAAACATCCTGAACTTGGGCTCCTGACCCCGCTTTGAGTGTTTTGCTTTTCAGACCCAGAAGGTTCCCAGGAGAGGAGAAAGGAAACTGGCTGGCTATTTTTAAACCCTCACAGTTGCCTTCCTGCCTTATATTATTTATTATCCATTATCAGAAGTGTTTCTCCCCTGAAACCATCTTTAGTGGTCAACCAAGGGACTGGTGAAAATTACTCATCAAACAGAGAGCTGCATCTTTCTGTAGAGGTCAGACGAAGCTGGAGGGTTTTGAAGGGTTTTGCCAACTGAGAATGAGTAGTGCTGTTATTTATTATGTGCACTCGAGCAGTGCCAAGCAATTCCAGTGGTAGGCCATGATTACACTGCCCTAAGAGAGAAACACCGAAGGAAAGCACAGTCTCCCTCCCAAAGACCCTACGGCCCAGAGAGGCAACACTGATTTCTTCTAGAGAACTGGGCGCTGCCTCCGATTTCTGCATGTACCGAGTGAAACGATGCACACAACCGATGTAATTTCATAGCACATCTTGCAGTATCACACGGTTTCTGCATGACGCGCCGGTGGGTCTAAGGACGCCTCTGTGCAGAGCATTGTCGCATCCTTTCTGCCGCAGAGAAAGCTCCGGTGACCTGACCGGCACCGTGGGGTGGGATCAGGGCCGTGGCTCTGTGCCCGAGCAGTGTTAAAATCCACATCACCCCCAAGAGAGCGAACTGAAGGTGCGGGGCTGCCTTGGGCAGTGCAAGGCCCTGGTGCAGGGCGGGGTCCCCTTTCCCAGCGTGTCCTGGGACATCCCCTTGGCCCTTTGTGGCTGCAGATAAGCAGGACAATAAGCCCACATTGTCCTCGCTCATCCTCCTGCCTGGTAAACTTTCAAGTTTGAAGCATATCGCATCCCTGGCAGCTTTGTTAATCCTTTCCTGCCTGGGTAGGAGCTGCTGGTGCCCTCAGCAGAGCTGGACTTGTGAGCCTCGGCTCCATGTTCTCATTGGAAATAAAGCCGCAGGGCTGGAAGGCCCTGGGAGGCTGATGTTATTTCAGCTGTGCAGGGAGCTGAGGCGTAAAAGTCTGGGTTTTGGTGTTGTCAGCAGCAACTGCCCCGACCCTGTGGTACAGTTTATCGGCAGCGTGTGAGGAGGGAAGGGGAAGAGCCGGGGAGGGTGAGAGCACGCTGTGCTCAGTGCAGGGGGATGATAAATGACAAACAGTTTTGCCCGTTTCTCTTTGTGTCTGAAAACAAAATTACGTTGCAGGGTTTCAGCATCATCTCGGAGGCTCAGAGCCTCTTTAAAGCGGGAGCTGCAGCCCTGCTGTCTCCCGGGCCCACCTCTCTTTCCCCGAGTCCCTGCTGGGCTGAGCGCAGGCGCCCTGGTCCCTGCTCCCCCCTTTGCCCCCACACCAGGGGCCTGGCACAGGGAAGGGGTCAGACCCTGCTCGCGGCACTGACTTGCTGCAGGGCCTCGGTCACATCCCTTCTTCGCCCGGGTCACCCCGGGAAGTCCAGCTGTGGAGAGTGAAGGGCTGGGCAGTGCTCTGACCACCCACGGCACTGTTGGCAGGGGGCTGAGTTCATGGGATGAGAGAAAACCTCTCTGTTCAGACAAAACCAACGTGTTAATATTCATGCGCTTGAATTTGATACTTATTTTTGGGGGGGTGGTGTGTGAACCCCACACCTGGGTGCTGGACGAACACCTGGTGCTACAAGGATCCTCTTCCAGAGCCGCTGCCACCCGCATGGCTCTGCTCCCGCCCACCCCGGTGAAAGCCCCGGTGCTCACCCCTCCAGCTGGCTCTCCAGCGAGCATCGCCCACCCTTTCCCCGTCCCGCTGCCCCCCGAGCCTCGCTCCTCCTGCCGGCTGCGTGTCCCCGTCCGTCCCCCCCCCCCCCCCCCCCCCCCCCCCCCCCGCAGCTCCCGCCTTCGCGTTTTTGCGGGATCGGGGTTTTTTCACGGCTCGGCCGCCTCCCGCGGCTCTGGGCCGCTCGCCCCCCCCCCCCCCCCCCCCCCCCGCGGGGGCCGGGCCGTGCCGAGCCGGGCCGGCCCCCGGGCGGGCGGAGGCTGCGGGAGGAAATCCAGTGCCTGGTTTTGCAGCCCGGCCGGCTCCTTCCCGGCCCCGCCGTGACATCAGCCGGGCCGGGCCGGGCCGCTCCGCCGCCTCCCGACCCCGCCGAACCGCCCCGCTGCGGCTCTCCCTGCACGGCGGCTTGCGGACCAGCCTTCCCCGGGCATCCATCCGCCCGCCCCCGGTCCGTCTCCCCCGGGCGTCCCGGGGGCGCTGGCGGGGCCGGCGGCGGAGCGCGGCGCCGGGGATGCGGCGGCGCTGCCCATGGTGAGCCGCCGGCGCGCCCCGCCGCACCATGCCGCCGCGCCCGCCCCCGAGAGGATGTTCGAGGGCTGCCGGCGGGCGCGGAGCCTCTGGGGCGGCGTGAGGCTGGAGGTGGCCGGCGAGAGCAGCCCGGTGGTGCTGCACAGCTTCACCCAGCTCGACCCCGACCTGCCGCCGCTGGAGGTGGGTGCGGGGCTGGGGGGGTCGGGGGCGGCACTGCTGCGATGAGGTTGGGGGGGACTCAGCTCGCCGCAGGGTGGGAGCACGGGGCGGGCCCCGGCGCACATCCCTCTCTAGGCCGGGGTTCTCCAGCTCGCTGGCAGAGCCGGCCCGGAGTTCGGTAAGGGGATGGCTGTGGGCAGCCTGCTACAGGTAGTGCTGTTTCATCTTATTTAATAAACGGGTGGCCCTGCTTGTTGGTTGTTTTTTTTTTTTGCCGTGTGTCCCTGTGCCATTGACTGGCAGGCAGGCAGCCAGGCTCTCTGCCGGGAGAAGCCAAAGAGACGCTCTCCCTCAAGGCAACCGGGGAAGGGGGCAGATTGCTAAAACCGGGGGCTTTTAATGTCTTATTTGAGACTCTGGCTGCTGGAGGCAGGAGTCTGCTCAGATCTGAGCTGCTTGTAAAGGCTTCAGGCTTGTCCAAACCACAAAAGCGTCCTCTGGGAAGGTTACAGGCATCGGGAGGACTTTGCTGGAGGATGCAAAATATTTGTGCTTCTTTGGATTTGACCTCGGACGGTTCAGAGTCAGACTGGTCCCCTGGAGGTCTCAGCCCGAGTGGTTTGTTGATGGCAGTTGCGCGTGGAGGCACCCGAAATAATGCGAGTCAGAGCCGTGCCTTTTGGCGCAGGCGATGGATGATCATCTTCGGTGTGCCGGGAATGTCATTGATTCTGAGCAAACGACGCGTTAGGAGAAGCTCAGCTGGAGGAAGGTTTTGCCGTTCAGAGGTGGTTGCTTTCGCGGCAGCGGCCGAGCCCAGCGGGCTGGCCTGCGCGGCGGGTTGGTGGTGCACGGGTTAATATCAGCAAGGGTCAGCGAGTCTGGCTTTGCTGGGATTTAGAGCCAGCTGCAGATGTGCTTCTCAGCTCTGGATGCTTCCCGCTGGAGGGGGGCAGCGGAGGAAGGGAATCACCACTAAAACCTTTTGAGTTACTGTGCAGATATCCGCTGAGGGCAGCCAGCGTTTCAGGGGGCGATGGCTCCTTCTCCCAGCACTAAACGATCTACCCTATAACCTGCAATGGAAAGTCTTGGTCAGCCACGGACGGGAAGGGATTATCTCAGGCTCCGGCTGTATCGGTTCACCTCTGGCCTGGTAGCAGGGGCTCATCAGCTCTGCCGAGAGTTCATGAAAGCTCCATCCAGCTTATTTTCCCCCCTTTCCCCTCCCTGCTTCTCTCTCCTGGGGGTGGGCGTACTGACATTGTTTGGAGTACATCATCTGGTTCGTGTTATGCCTGGCAGGAAGTCCAGCCTCTCCGGCCCTCCGCGCTCCGGGAGGCCGAGGGGCCGCGCTTTTGGCAGGGAGAGCAAGAGGAGCGGAGAGGAAAAGAGGGGGGGATGCAGCCTGCTGCTCTTACCCCAGGGGAGAGGCTGCCTGGCGTGGGCGAGCCCTACGCACCCCGGCCGGAGGAGGCTCCAAAGCTCAGGAGAGGGTTTGGCAGCATCTGGGGCCATGGGGGCTGCAAAGGAAAAGTCAGTGGGACTGAGGGCGGCTTTGCGTGGCCCCCGCTGGCCCTGGGTGAGCCCCCGCTCACCTGAGCACAGCGGAGAGAGACGACTGCCCGCCAGACCTCCTCTGAAGTTGTCCTTGCCCAGATTTCTGCTCTGGGCTGTACATGGGTCTGTGCTGTGTACTAGTCAGAGCACGGTCCTGGCATCTGATTGCTTGGGCTTTCCTCCCAGCCCTGAACAACTTGCAGACAAATTCCTCCTTTCTCTCTACCATCCATTTGCAAGCGATGGCAAGGAAAGGTGCATCCCGGAGCGGTGTACGGTGACCTGCTGCCTCCCGAGCAGCTTTGAGATGCTCGGAGAGCCGCTAACCTCTAGAGCGTTCCCATGCGAGGGCCTCCACGTTGCTCACTAAGCCCCGCCGGGCGGGTTGCGCCTGTCGGCATTACAGTGCACGACCAGGGAAAGGAAAAAAAATAAGTGTCAGTGTTGTGACAACTGTCCTGGCAGCAGCCTGGTGTGGTTATAATCCTCGGGTAGAGTTACTCTGCAAGATGCACGCTGGGAGGAGAAAGCAGATTATTTGAATAAGAAAACCCCCAGAGACCTTCAGTGTTTTGCTAACCCCCGTTAATAGCCCCGAGCGCTGCCACCGGTCCCCAGGTCTGCGGTGGGAGCCTGGGGTTGCCGCCTCCGCCAAAGGGTGTTGTGCTTCCTGGGCTTGGCATGTCCCCCGCGCTGGGACAGAGCTGGTTTCGGTGAAGCGGTGCCAGCTTATGGGGTGGATAGTCTGGTCCCACAGGGAATAGGGGATCCCTGGAAAGCTGCTGGGCAGGTTGCAGAGAATGCGGATCTCGTTTTCCGCTCCTCAGCTGAGCCTTTGCCTGTATCCCACAGAAACAATATCGATCACCCAGGCATCACTTTGAGGTCCTACTCAAGGTCTCATGGCCACGTGTTGCTAAGTGTTCTCGCCGTGATTTTAACCACAGGGAATGGAAAATTTAAACTGTCTCAAGCAAGGGATCGATGGAGCAGCTTTGCAGACCTTTTGCTTTGACCTTTCCAGTTCCAATCCATCTCAAATCACAAGCGAGTGTCAATCCTTCCTGCCTGGTGGCAGCCGCAAAGTGAATTTGGTGGCCCTCTTCCTGGTCCTTGCTGGACAAGCGGGCCATAAACACCCCTGCAGATGACACAGACCGAAACTTTCACGAGGCTGACGTTGCCGAACCTCTAGACAAGCGGCTGGGCTGACGCATATCAAAAAAGCTTGTGTCCTTGCTGTTCTGGCTCTATTTGTTTTCTGAACAATTAGGAGATTTTCAGTTGCTAAACACATCCTCGAAAACTTGAATTGCTCAGCCCAGATGCCTTGGAGGTCAGTGTTTGTTCTTTATGGTCCGGAAGGAGGCGAGGGAGGGGCAAAGATATCTCTTAAAAGCCATTTTCTTTTAGCTTCTCATGGTGCTTTTGGAACAAGATCCTTTTCTCCCACCCTGTTCTCCTCCCCCAGGCACAACCTGATATGCCCCTTGCAATTTGCCAGATGAACATCATCTGTTGGTATTTCTTGGATGGGGACCTACCTTCTGGCTCCCTTCCAGCAGGGTTTGGAGCCGGCGGTGGGGCTGGGATGCTGATTGTTGGTGGCTGCTGCAGGAGGGGAATAACAGAGGTGGGAGGGATTTTTTTATTATTATTTGGTATGGTTAGAGAGAAGCTGGAGAGAGGTTTCTCAGTGCGTTTGTATAGCGATCGTGTTACTCGGAGGCTGTTGTGCCATGTTTCCATAGGGGTGGGAAACCCTCTGATACTGGGATCTCGCTGAGGCTTTAGTGGATTTAGTACCAGGCTGGCAGCCCTGGAAACTGAAATCTTTGTTTATCTGCAGGCTGGACGGGCAAGCCCTCCCCAGGCAGCCCACACCCCGGCTTCGCTCCCGGGGCTCCCTGCAACGGGGCAGGCAGGAGGTCCCGTGCTACAGCTCGGGGCGCTCCAGGCCCCCCAGACCACGCTATTGCTCTGCTACAGCCATCTGTTTTCTAGCGGTCGAGGTGGGATTACCGGGCAGGGGCAACTAAATGCGGTCTCAGAGGATTTCCATGCTTCTGCGTGCCCGGGTTTGGGGTGGGATGAGCAAAAAGAGCGTCAGGCCAGCTGTGCCTGCAGGGACGGGTCTCGCTCAGCTGGCACCACTGTTTCGGAGCTGGGGGGTTGGCTGTGAGCACCCCACAGTTAGGGCCAGAGCACGGCCTGCTTTTTGGCCACCAACCTGAGTTGGTCCGGCCATAGGAAGGGCTTCACCACTAGCGGCTCCGCCATCACCCTTTCCACAGCCACTCTGTCCCCCGAGGGACGTGTAGTTGAAGGAGCAGAGAGCCTATTTAGGTCACTCTAGACCACATGTAAAGTCTGGGTATCCCCTGCGTGTACTTTCTCTGACGCCGTTATCTCCAGAGCTGCCTAGTGACTGGCTTTCAAGCGGCCGTGTTCCTTTTATTTAAATATATACTTGCAGCAGGGCTGTTTCAATTCTCAAATATTTCTTCATCTCCCACGGACCCAGCAAGAGGGGGAAAAAAATGTCGTTGCTAAGGAGCGGGATTTGGATACAAAGCTGGCCGAGCTGCTGGCGGGGGGCCCGGGGGGCTCCAGCGCAGCTCGTGGCGGGTCGGAGTTTGTGCATTGCTTTGGTGGGATGGCACCTGCGGGGTCTGCGTGAGGGGGGTCGGGATTTGAAGCATCACTTGGGCCTTGGGGGGAAAGAGTTGAGTTGTAGGACTCCTACCCTCCATAGATTAACCTGTTCATCCCGTGCTGTTAGTGTGTGTGGTGCTGGGTTAGACCCAACAGCAGCATCCTTAGCCTGTCCAAAATGTGCGTCGTTTGCTGTAGAGGTCTGTGGGACCTTCACTTGCGGCGAGAAGCATCTGTAGGCTGCAAGGTGAGGCTGGCATGAGGGCTCTTACGAGGAGGGACTTGGTGCCCAGGGAGACCTGTTACGGATCACACTGAAAGTGTATCACGGCCTCTGGCTGGAGCGTGCCTGCCTGGGAAAACTGGCAGCAGGGGAAGAACTGAGCTGTTTGGCTACTTCAGTTGTTGGTTTGTCTCATTCCTGTCCCCACGTGAGGACTCACCTGCACATCACAGCAGCCCCAGCCCACGTGGCTCACGGAGCTCCAGTAAAGATGCATTTGGACTTTGCTCCCGAGTCGTTGGGGAACGGGAGCGCTGAGCTCCGGCATGGAGTAATCCCAGCTGCTCCCCGGGGGCTCTGCCTCGCAGGCTGGCCGCCTGCATGGAGACACGGGGAGGGCACCGGAGCAGGGGCAGAGGTGCAAGGGTGCTGCAGGGCCAGCCTGCTCTGAGCGCACGCTGCCGGCTAGCGCAGGAGCGGCTTTGCTCTCATATGTAATCTGGTGTTTGCAGAAAGGCTTTTGTGGATGGGCCTTTTGTTCTTCTAACACAGGGGAACGGCTCTCCCAGAGGCGACAGGAAAGTCCTTTCCTAAATCCCTGCGTGGGCCGTGCCGTCACATGGGCTGCAGTGAGCAAAGGCTGGTCTCCGGTGCAATGAAGTGGCAGCTCCGCAGCACCTAAAACCTCTGTCTCTCTCCATGTGATTTTGTTTGTTTTGGTTTTATGATGTTATGCAAATAATCTCTAAAGTCTTTGGTTACCTTCCCGAGGCTGCGTTGGTACGGGTTCTTATAAGGCAGAGCTTTTACATTAGATAACCGCCGCGAGTTTCTCTCCATAACATACCTGAGGGTCAGGAGTTATGCGACAGCTAAATGTCAGTGGAGATTAAGCACATGCAGAGGCACATGCGTGGCCGGTTTCACTTGCATAGCTTGACAGTGGCAAGTTTGTTTTCATTACACAGTTGAATTTCGATGAGCCCTGCTGTCAGAAACACGCTGGGATGGGGAAGGGCGTCTTCCCGCTCCGCATGTGGGGTGCTGGGTGCCCCTGCAGCGGGGTGCTGGGTGCCCGTGCAGCGGGGTGGGCACGGCTGCCTGGCGAGCCCCGGGGTCGGCGGAGGCAGGAGGGAGATGCTCCAGCTGCCAGTCACCAGCCGAGTCCTCAGAGCTGACAGGGGAGGAAAAAAGTTGTTTTGACTTGCAAACAGAGCAGATTGGAGAGGAAACTCATCCGAGGCAACTGCATCTGGAATGCTGAGGCATTATTTTTAGAGCGGCTTTTCTTTCTGCTAACCACACTGTAACAAACAGTAGCTGAGCTGAGGGCCTGTGTGGAAACCTGCTTTTCAAAGGGCTTGCTCACTCGTCTTACCAGAACTTCTTTTCATGTGATGGAGCAAAACCACACAACCTTTCCCTGCTCTTTGCAGTGGTTGGGGTCTCCATGGAGACTTGCAAGCTGAGAGCCTATGCTAGGCTCCCTGCTCGAGACGGCGTTTTCGTTTGTGAAATGATGTGTTTGGTTTGGTTTGGCTTCTTAGTTGGAACTAACTTCAGGAAACCATTATTTAGCCAAGCTGGGCAAAGCAAAGCATGTTGCCCAAGACTGGCAGGGTGAAAACTCAGCTGTGGGAAGTGAACAAGAATGCTGAAGCACACACCTTCATGTGGTCAGGGGGTTTGGGACCTCACCTTCCAGTTTAGGCCAAAACCCCAGGGATTTTGTTCAAAGACACTTGCCTGAAAGGCTCAGCTGGTGGCCTGGTGCCAGCGAGGTCTGGCTCTGTGCGTTGGAGCAGCAGCAGAGGCGGTGAGCTGCGGGAGCTGGAGGACGTGGGGGGTGTGAACTGGGGCTGATGGTGTCACCCCCATTTCTCCCATGCTGCGACCCCAACAATCACTGCAGGCTTTTCAGAGCAAGGCTAATGCTCAGTTTGGTTTATCATCTTAAAGCAGCCTAGCTTTTCTCCAAATATTGCTATTTGTTCGCTTTTGATTTTTTTTTTTTTTTAATGGATATTTGGTCGCAGCTGCAGTTCTGCTGGTCAGGACCCCTTGGCCAGATCCCCGTGCTGAGCAATGCAGCAGCAGTGCCCGTTGCTGGTGACCGTCACTGTGATTACTGGGTTTCTAGACAACACGGTTTACTAGATTCAGTCCTGCTTGCAACATTGAGAACTGGCATTAAGACGGGCCAGGCTGGTCCCTCCCTCGCAGCGCGCTGGGGGTGACTCAGAGCGTAGCTATGGCTCAGGCCAGTGTCATAACAAAGACTTATTCCCTGCGGTGCTTCTTGGGGAGTGGGGGGGGATATCCCACAAACTCTGTCTCTCCCACTCCTCATTCCCATGGATTTCAGCAAAACTCAGCTCTGAGAGGGTGGGGCTGTTTGAGGCTTGACCTGTCTTAGTCCAGGCAACCTCAAAGGAAAGGAGCTAGGGAAGGAAGGTGGGCACCTCTGCCCTCTTCGCACTGATGCTGCCCCATGGTCGTTATGCACATCAGCTTTTTGGGTATTCCAGGGTTTGTCCCCCAAAGTTATTTAAAATGGGAGGGCGAGCTGCGGGGATGCTCACCTGCGGCTGGTAATCCCAGGGGATGAACCAGGCAAGGTGGCAGGAACACGAGTCAGGGTAGGAGCATGCCTGTACTGGCTCGCCAAAGTGCTGTGGCCAGGAGGAAGAGGCTTACTTGTGTGGTGTTTTACCTGCCATGAAAGAGCTCTGGTAACGTGAGGGAATGCTTGCCTGCAAATGCCTGGGGTGACCCAGCGCCAGGTTGAAATCCCGATGCCCGGTGTCCCCAAGCAGACGCAGGTGTGCTGCTGCAGACACTGGTACACCTTCATCATCAGCCATTGCTGGAAAAGGTCTTAAGCGGTGGGAGAAAACATAGTCCCCAAAGTCTGTGCTGAATCAGGGTAGGTGGGAAAGTGGAGCAACCCTGCGTGAAGCTGCTGCCGCCCCCCGGGTTTGGCTCGCAGCTGACGGAGGGTTGGCTGCCAGCAGGTCCCGCTCTGGCTGATGCTCGGACACGGTCCGTGGCAGGACCCGCACCTACAAGTGCAGGGCTGAGGGTCTGGGGAGGGAATTCATCCCACCACCCCGGCTGCCCGCACCCTGCCTGGACACCTGCGTTCCTCGTACCACAGCCGCTCTCCACCCCTCTGGATGCGCAGGATCTGGCACACCCAGCGCTCGGGGCAGGGCCCAGGTCCAAACCTCACTGCTTGGGCTCCCGGCGTGTTCAGGCACTTGACAACAGCTGGATTTCTTTTTTTTAATTTTTTTTTTCAGTTGTTTTCTCCCCAAAGGTGCCAATTAAACTTAAGCTCTCAGTTGCTTCAGCTGTGGAAATCAGACTTAGTTGAGTGAGCATCCTGATTGCAGGCCCCCCAGGTGTTGGCTTGTTGACTCCTGCCTCTGTACCTGCTTATATAGCACCTACTGCCTCGTTGACACCTATTTAAGTAATGCTCTGAAGGTGAAATTTTTCTTGATTACAAAGCAAAGGTGCTTGCATTTCCCCTTCCAGCATCCCACAGGTGCCCCAGGGAGGGGAGCAAGTAGGGGGAAGACCATCCAAGAGGAAGGTCTCTCCCAGCCCTTCCCTGGAGCAACCGGAATGGCCTGAGACTTGCAGCTGGGATGCGGTGGGACACGCTGGGGCTGCGGGTGTCAGGAGGAGGCTGGGACGAGATGGGCTCAGCCCAGACCTCCGCGCAGGGCGGCCCGGGAAGCACGCCGGCAGCAAATGGAGGCATCCTACGTCATCCCAGCCGGGGTGGGAGTCGGGCGTGAGGGGCACGGCCGGAGAACAAAGGCTCGCATTTATTCCTCCCGTCCTTTCACCAGCAGCCCCTCGCTGCCTCCCTGCACTGGATTGTTCCTGCATTTTCTCTGCTTCAGCTGTTTACTGGGTCACCCTGATGCAGACACGCACACAAAGAGCAAGCCATCCGGCGAGGCCGTTCCTGCACCACCGGCACCGCGAGCCCCTCTCCGGCCCCGAGGAGCACAGTGGTGGCATTGAACTGGGCTGGGAGAGCACCCGAGCCTGCCCTGCTCCGGGGTCAGGGTGGGCCAGGGGCATCCGGAGCCCCCCGGGCATCCTCCTCTGCACAGGCTGGGGCGATGGGCTTTTGGGGAGGGGTGCCCAAGAGGTCTGGGCTTGTCAGCTTTGCCCACGCTTCAATCGCACCAGCTTTAATGGAGGGAATGTAAGTTGACGTAAGGCAGTGTAAACACATGGGTGGACACATTTATTTCACGAGGGCTTATTTTGGTTCAGCTTATCTAAGCTAAGGATGTGTCTGAGCTAAATCGAAATTAACCTTGTTGAAATTGAAACGAAGGGTGATGGCACAGTTACCGTAAGCCAGACTGCAGCCAGACAGGGATGTGGCTTTTCGACAGTCTCCAATTTGTCCACCCCAATCTGTGCACCTCCAAAATTACAGAAAGATAGGAGTTTGCTTTCTCTTTCCCTCTGCAAGCTACAGCAGGTGGGTTACTGCATAGGCAGTCATCTACAGCTTATCCAGGCTGCTCGGGAATGCTGTGTGGCGAAACTCCCTGGGAACGTTGGCGTGGGGCCGGTGGGATGGTTCAGCATGGCATGGGGGGCCGAACGCCGCTTCCTGGGTCTGGGCTGATGTTTCACGCCCGGCAGTTGCTGGAGCCGTCACTGTTGCGTTGCCCTTTCTGCATATCCCTTGCTCGTGCTGCAGGTGTGTGCCCAGGTATGATCTTCGTTCATGCAGGTCAGGTACATGCTGGGGTCAAGGGGAAGGTTTAACAAAAGAAGCTGGTTTTAAAGCAGCTAATATTTCTTAAAATTAACTTTTTGGCTGTCTGGACTGGCACATGGGCTACGAGCTGAGAGCAGGAGAATTATTCAAGGCTTTGCGTCTCTGAGAATGTAAAGACTTGGCTTTTGGGATAGATGAACTCGCTAGCTTGCAAATGCTGATGCATGCAAGGGACAAGCATTGCCCTGGAGATGCAACAGCGAACAAGTCTGTGTCTTTTGGTTAACATGTGTTAAGACATGACTGACATTTCAGGAATGAACATACCAATCGGTTTCAAGGTACGTCAGCTCTGAATGCCAACCTAATCACCATCCCTTTCCAAATACATATGGCAGTTCTTGCTGCTGCAGAAATAACACACTTGGTGCAAAAGGGCCCTGTTTCAGCAGTGGAATCAATGGAGTAACATTAGATCAGGCTTGAACTGCAATCTCTTCGGGACACGCACCCTGTTTTTCTTTGCGTTTGAACAAGGCATTACAGAGCTGTCGTGTTGCATGTGACTTGCAGGTGCTACTGTACACACACCAAAAAATAATCAATTTTTGAACTTGTTTCTGTTGCGTTTTTTTCAGATTTTTCTGTTCCATCTTGGTAAAATACAGACCTTTGTTCTGGGCCGAAATGACTTACTATGAACCACTCAATCTTTATTTACCCTTACAGAGCAATAGGTATTAATTTTTTTATACACCAGTTGTCACCAGTCATGTTGTTCTGGTTTCACTTCCAGTAATTACCCTCCGGGCTCTAGGCGAGTTTGTAGCGGAGCAGTTGCTCTGTAAGCGAAGGCCAGCTGCGTCCCTCGTACGCAAGCCTGACTCTGCGTAGGCGTTGGCGCTGAGCATGGATGCTGCTGAAACGCACGCCGAAGCGATCACGAACACAAAGCTAAGGACTGTGGAGCAAGAGCTAGAACTGCTGTGTCGGCGGGATCTTTTTTCCATCAACTTAGAGAGGAAGCAAAACCTGCTGCACTCAGTTTTCTTCTAACCTTCAGCAGCCTGCGAAGGGAGCCCTTCCCGGCACATCCCCTGGTAGGAAACACGAGGGAAGTCCTGCTTTGGCAGTGCTTTCACATAGGATGCAAACATCTAGGCAGAGGTGGTCTTCAAATACTCTCGGGTGTAGGAAACACGGGGTTTGGAGTTAAACAGTCATCTCTGGCATCTCTGGCCCTGCCAGTTGCAGATGGAGTTTGCTTTTCCCGGGGAGTCCCCCTGGTGCGCTGATCCCCCAGCCCCCGCGGCTCCCCCTGCATCGGGGGCCTGATCCTCCCCCTTGGAGGCCGGGGGATGCAGTGGACACAGAGCGTCTTTGCAGATCTTTGACTCCTGATTTCCAGACCATAAAAAGAGCAAAAAAGTTTCTACGTGTGGGAAGGCTCTTAGTTTTCTTTAAAAGCAAAACAAAAGCAAATGGGGGAGGAGTCCTGTGTATCTGCTCTGTCTCGTTTCTGGACCCAAGTGCTGAGCTCCTAATCCTCGCTCCAGCCACTGACTCACAGCGTGCGAGTCACAAGATGCCTTTGCAACCGATCTGCCAGCCGCTGCTTTCTCTTCTTCCTAAGCCGGGAGGGTGGAGAAGGCTGCCTTTGAATATTGTCTCTAACCCCTCTAGGTTGCGGACACATGATCAGACCTGCTGTCTGTCTCGGGCAGCCCCAGACGCCGAGGGAGGAGGTATAAAATCCCCACAAGAGGCAGATATGGGGCGATGTGCCCCCTCCCTCTGCCCCGTCCTGCTCGCTGGGAGCGCGTGGCGCTGGGTGATCCCCGTGGGTGCTGGGTGCAGCTCTCCCTGCTGAAACACCTGAAGCAGAGCGAAAGGGGAGCTAAGGGTGTCGGGAAAGCCCAGCTGCAGAGCCCAGCGGCTGATGGGGTGAGAACAGGCTCTCAGCTGTCACCACTGTCTTGCTCTCCTGGCAAAAACACCCCCTTTTCACAGTGGGTTTAAGTTTAGCTTCTGGCCCTTTTTCTCTTCTTTTCCTGTTTCCCCCTTTGTCATTTTTTTGTAATGGGCTGTTGGAATTGGTCCTGGTCTGAGGCAGCTCTGAGCAGGCAGGAAGGAAGGCAGAGTGTCGAAAACCCGAAGGAAACACATCCATCTACCTAACATCTCTGCGCAGGGAGCAGCACCCAGGGCAGGGGCTGGGGGCAGCCGAGCCGTGGCAGGGGACTCGAGCTCCATCAGCAGCAATGGGAAGACGGCTCAGGGAGAATGGAGACGGCAGGAGATCAACCTGCCCGTGGCCGGCGGAAACCACCGCACCCCAGTGCCACCATGGTCATTGCTGGGATGGCGTTTGGGAGCAGGAGTGCTCCTGCCCTCCATGGGGCTCCTAATCCAAAGCACGTGCCGTGGGTCACCGGGCGTAGGTAGGTACCAGCACAGGGCACCTTTCCTTCCCCTGAACGTGGGGGATATTCGGCAGCTTTCTCGCCAGCTTTGGGTAGTCTCTGTAGCCTTCCTGAGAATGGCTGGGGGAAAGAAACTGCTGATGAACGTGAGGGAGCGGACGGGACGATCCTGACCGGCGGAGCCATGGGGGAACATCCACCGCGGGGCTTTTTGCCTGGAAGTCCCCATGGGGAAGGGTGTTCTGCTGCGTGCGCTTATTTTGGATGTGTAGGACAAGAGGGTACTTCTGCTTTTGCAGTCTTTGGTTCACGGAACTGCAGTCGTTTTCCTTTCACTAGGTGGGGGTGGCTTTTTTCCTATTTCCTTTTACATAATGTTGTACGCTTCAGTTCACATAAGAGGCCCCAAAGTTGCTGCTGTTCGTTGCGTGAGTGCGGGATTTGCTCCTGGGAGTGAAACGAAAGTGAACTCGGGGCTTGTGTCAAGCGTGGAGGACGTGGTCCTTGGTGGAGCAGGTTTCTTTCGTTTCTGGAAAGGCACATTGCCCGTTGCCGATGGGAAGGGGTTATTCTGAGAAGGGACTGGGGATTGTAAAGGCCAAAGCCCCACTTTCTATTTCTGTCTGTGCCGGCTTTCATCAGGTCCTTTTGAACTTGGGCAAATGTGGAGCTTCAGCGAGAAACTACTGGTGATGTCTCTGAGGCTCAGCTCTGCCTTTTCTTGTCTCTTTAGCCAGCGAGACCGTTAGTTCCCAACCGGCACAGGTTCCCAGCTCGGGGATGTGCCATGGGCAGGGCTAGCATCTGCTTCTCTCTTGTGGCTGGTAGCAGCGGCCCTTGGAAATCACTGTGCAAAGAAACTCTCGGTGCTGTGTTATACCTGCCTGTGAAAGGCATTTTGTGCAGCCCAGCTGAAAGGGAACAGAGTAACACGAACATCTTGATCTTTAAAGCAGCTGTTGTCCAGGGAGCATCAGTAAAAGCACTTTAAGCAGTTTTGCCTCTTCCACGTGTGCTGAAATTAATACCTTTTTCCAATAACAGTTCATTATTTTGTGTCTTTGGAGGCCAATGTGCTAACCCAGGGGCACGTGGGACCAGAGCTCTTAAGACCTGGTAATTGTTGAATAATTGTCTGTGTGTAACGTGCAGGGATGCTGTCATGCTCACACTTAATCCTCTACTTTACTCCTGTCTTACTAAAACCACCTCTGTGACTGATCTCAAACGCTTTCTAAAATGCAGATCCCTAGCCAATATTTGCTTTGCTGTTTGGCTCTTGCATTTTCCCCTCCCTTCATCCGATGAGAAGAGACGAAGGCAGATTCCCTGCTGCTCTCTGCCTGGCTCCTGCAAGGGTCCCTCGCGCTGCAGCCCTTCCTCCAGGCTCATGAATCTTGGCTACATCTTAGAGCTCGTTATTAAACCTCCGTGTGAAGACGTGGAGTTCGACGCCATGCCGTGTACTAGAACATTCACCAGAGAGTAGAAGAGTTTATTGCACGGAGCAGGAATTCCTCCCCGGTGTAGTCACAAATGCTTTGAACTGTCAGTGGGGAACTCGTTGCTCACGCAGCCTGGGGCTATCTGCAGTTGGAAGAGGCGGTCTCTAAAACCAGGCAAGCCATCTGGTGCAGACCTCCAGTTTCAGATTTCAGGGGATGAACTCCTGCAGAGTTCACTTACGGCTGCTTTGGCAAAAGCCTCCGACTCTGCAGAATTGGGCGTCTGATACCCCGAAGTTAAACATGTGTTTTTTCCTTGTGCACCTCCGTCGAGAGGCCTTTGTCCTGCTGTATGGAGAGGAGCAGGATTGCACACTGAGCTGGAGAAATCATGGTCAAATGTTCATTTTCTATGTCTTCCCTTTTTTGGTGCCCATCTTGAAATGCGTTGGATCTCGCTTTCCGGGGTGCTGAGTTCCTTCCGTATGAGTTTGGTGGAAGGTGCAAATGCCGTAACCATCAACGTGCTCAAAGTTAGTGCTTTCACAGAAAAGCTTTGCTGAATCTTGTTGCAGCCGTTTAAAGCACTGTCTGGGCCTGTTGGACGCATCTCTTCTACCAATGCGATGCAGTAGGCGGAAGGGACTGTTGATCTGTATCTCTGCCGTGGTGCGGTGCTCGGTTACTCAGGTTGAACCACTGGTGAAGGAGGGTTTGCATCTGGGTGCTGGGCTGCGGTTGTGCTGGCTGAGGCCCAACTCACGTTCCCTTCTGCTATGAGGGGCAGAAAACTCCAGCAGACGTGTAGGGCAGGCAACGGGGAGCAGTAGCTGTTGTAGTAATATTTACCAGCGCTTGTCTGGCAGAGCTCTTTAGAGACCATTTTGAAGACGTTCATCTTTGGTTGACTTGCTGGAAATCCTGGTGTGAGTGCCAGACTTAGGATTGCAGCGTTCTTGCTGGCTGGCACGTACATAAGCCACGGTTCAAGGTTTTGCGTTTCTTCCAGCCCTGCTCCCACCCTGTGTCTCCTCGTTTGCAAAGGCAGAAACGTGCCTTTGGTGCAGGTGTTGGGAGTGGGACTTCGCTGGCTCCATCCTGCTGCTGCTTTTTGCTTCGTTGGTTTTTAACCAACATGGGCGGAATGCACAATCAGCATCTTGGAGAAGCAGCGGTAGGAAAGAGGAAGCTCACGCAGAATATAAATAGCCAAATTTTAAAATGTACCAGTGTAGCAGCTCGCCTGGCTCTTGGCATGAGCCTGGCTGAAGACCGCTGGGAAGCTGCGTACTTTGTATGTGGTTTGCAAAGGGGGAACTTTGGGGGATATCGCACAAGTCAGCAAGACAAAAAATGAATGAATCTGACAGTCTTGGATATAGGAAGGAAATGAAATTTGCTTCTACGCACATCAAAATCGGGCGTATCCTCTGCACGTGACACGAAACACAGGGTGAAAACCCCTGCACAGTTATGGCAACACTTTCCACTGTAGTTGCACAGAGGCTGCCAATGATTCATGGGTTGATCCGGGGACATTTTGTCCTCCCATATGATTTGATTTCTTTATTAATTTAACTGCATCTCAACAGGCATTTGATTTTTCTTGATATTTGTGCCTGAGCTTTACAGCTGCCCAGCCGAATCTCTTTTCTGAGTTAGACTGTACAGGAGTCTGGTCCTGCTGGACCCAGAGCTTTCCTCCAGCCCAAAGGCAGCATAACTGAAAGATACGCAGGGTAGGACTGATCTGCAGGTTGGGTGATAAAGACTGGGAGAGACCCCGGGAGACCTGATGTGAAGCACCCATGTGGTAGCGATGCCCCTTCTCTATCACTGCCCCTTGGGCACTGGGCATGCGTGCCCAAGAGGCATCTACTGCTGTCACTTCTGGAGGACGGCACATAGCTGTGGGCACCAGGGCCTGATTGTCTCCGTGGACAAACTGGGCAGAATTCCTACAGCTTTTCTTTCTTTTTGTTGGAAACAGCATCTATAGGTGGAGGAAGGACAAGTGGGCTGACTGGGGATCGAGTGGGGTAGCATCACTGTAGGTGGCTGATGGAGAGGCTTGAGCAGTGCCGGCAGCTCTCTCCCGAGGTTGTGCCAGAGCCCCCAGTTCCCAGCTAAGGCATCTCTGCTTGTGGGGTCAGGGATGACTAACCTGGCGTAGGAGCACCTCATTCCCGTGAGCTTCTGGTGGAGAGATGGAGAGGTGACGGGGGAGAAGCCCAGCTCTCTCGGCTGCCAGTGCCTTTGGCTACGTACCGGCTCACCTTCCCCTCGCTGACGTGTTTCAATGGCGCTGTCTCCCCTGCGCCGGGGCCAGTGTCATGGGTGGCCGCTCTGGCGGGGCTCCCAGCGCGGACGTGACATGGGGCCGCAGAGGAGCGGGGAGTCGGGGTGGGCTCAGGGGCTCGTTCGTGCCCCTGTCGGTGTTCGGGCTGGGTAGTGCCAACCATCGGGGCTCAGGGCTGCCAGCCTGCCGGTGCCTGGGCCAGCTGGGCTGGGGGCAAGCTGGGCTCGGATCTGCACTACCCCCAGCAGCCAGCCTCGTCGGCCTGGGGAATTTATCGAGGCAGGAGGGAGATGTATTTTCATGTCACGCTGTCTAGGAAGGCACAGGGCACGCCATGCTGGCAAGTGAGTGCCTTTTCCATTCTTGAAATTCAGACCTTTTTATACTTGAACATAAATTTATGCCATAATTTATCCCAGAGCATAGAACAAAAGGGGGACTAATGCAGGTGTCTGTCTGTCCACTGCCTTGTGAGGCTGCTGTCAGGGTTGGTCTGGAAGCCAGTGAATCCCAGGAAAGAATTCTGATGTTCACAGCATGACCGAAGTTAGGAGCCTCTCAACCCCTTGAGCTTCAGCGAACCAAACTTCTTGATAGTCTGGCATGAAGTGAGAAGCGCAGGTTCAGCAGAAAGTGAGGAAGATGTCCAATAACCCTGCCCAGGGGGATTCTCTGTCCTCATTCATTACAGCCATGAATGAGAGGCTTTTTAAAGTTTTCCCCTTATTCTTTGAGCTGGCTGTGGTTCCCTGCCTTAATTCCTTGCTAATAACAAGCACTTGACTTGAGCAGGGTGTGATAACAGCGCAGTGACCGCTGCTGCGATGGTGACGATAAAGGATGGTGGTTAAAGGGCGTGTTAGGTGCACGTTCGATACGTCAGCTCAGGGTCGTGTTCGGTGCTTTCTGCTCAGTGTCTCTCGAGATGTGCAGCATCGTCTGAAGCCGGGGCCCTGGGTATGGCTGTTCTCGCCTTCACGGGGAGCGGTTTGGGAGGAGGATTTTTTGCAGGGAGCAGCGGCGCTCCTGGGGCTCCATCCTGGGTTGCCCCACGGCAGCTTCCAGCTTCTTCCCCGGTGAGCCCTGCGTTGTTGCCATTGCTCAGGGTTTTTTGTGCTCCCGAGAGGCAGATTGCAGGGAAAGCTGCGGGCTGGCTCCAGCCCCTGGCTGGCAGTGTGATATGCAGGGGGGACTTGTCCCCGAGCCCCTGCACCCCAGCGTGTGGTCACCTCCCCCTGCTAACCGGTTTATTGCTTTTGGGCATTTTCCCCATCTGCTGAGCAGTGGGTTTTGCCGTGTGTTACACCGCGTCCCGCCATTTGGCGTGGGGGATGGAGGGCGGGGGAGATTCCCCCCCCCCCCCCCCCCCCGTGTTTAAAAGGATCTGGATAAATCCTCTTAAGAGAGGCACTGACTCAGCAGAGCGTGGTGAGAGAGGAGGAGGAGGAGGAGGAGGGAACCGAATTATCCTTGTGGGGCTGGAGCCACCGCTGAGCCCTGCGCTGGCACTTGGGGCTGGGGGAGCTGGGGCAGGCATGTGCCTGGGGACCTGCCCCGAGAAGCATCCCTTCTTTCCTTACCAAATTTTAGGTGGTCTCCATCTCCCCAGAGCAGAAACATGAGTCTCATAGCTGGGTCGGGCTGTGGCCCGGAGGTGCCTGTCCCCAGGGGTGCAGGGACCTGTCCCAGCTGTGCCCGAGCCCACCCCGGTGCCGCTCCCTGGGGTTTCGCCCCAGCTTTGAGCTCCCTCCCCCCCTTGAGTTTCTGCCTTGTGTCCATGGCCAGCACTGCCAAAGCTTGCAGGCGGCTTGGTTTCACAGTTATTATTGATTACCAAAGGTGTGCCGAGGTGCTCAGTTCCCGCAGGGGCAGATTACCAAGATTACGGTCAGACCGGGTGGCAATGTCACCTTACGGGAAGGGCAAAGGCTTGGGGAGGGGGTGTGCTGCCACCCGCCCCCCACGCTGCCCAGCGAGGGGTCCCTGCTCTACCCGCACCCGGCACTGGTGCAGCCTGGGTTTGCAGAAGGGCTGAGACGCGGAGCCAGGGGACACGGAGCAGAGCGAGAGCACCTTCCCAAAGTCCTGGCTCTGCTCTGCGCAGGCTCGGGTGGGCCCAGGGTTAAGCTGGCCAGGAAGACTGGTGTCGCCTGGTTTGTATTTCTGAGCAGGCGAGGGAGGCTCTCGCTGCCTGCCGGCTGTTGCCTTTGGCTTGCCAGGACGCCTTGTAGGAGCCTGCAAGAGCATCTCTGCCACGCTTTACCCTCCTTATCTCACGGTGTATCTTGTCCTCCCGTGCAGAGCTCCACACAGGAGATCGGAGAAGAGCTGGAGGATGGTGTGATCTACAGCATATCGCTCCGGAAAGTGCAGCTCCATCACACGGCCAACAAAGGGCAGCGATGGCTGGGGGTAAGCTGGGGGCTCCGCCAGCCTCCTGCCACGGGGTGTTTTCAGATGTTTCCCTGCCAGAGACACGGTGATCTGATGTCAGGGCTTGGCAGGGTCGATACCAGCCCATGTCCTGCCCTCTTCTTGCTCCCCCATACGCTCCTGTCCAGGGGGTTCCTTCCAAGCCTTATCTGGGAATCATGTATTTATTTGGGAGCAGGGACGTGGGAGCACCCACTGGCCTCTGCCCCGCAGCAAGGGGCATGGGGGAAACAAGCTGAAGCCCCATTTTGCAAAATAGGGCAACCCTGATTTGCATCTAGATTTCGGCAACCTTGAGGCCTTTCCTGGCATTTCCCAAATGCTCAGGTCTTCTCAGCTGACTTGCTGGTATTTGATGTCGGAGGAGACCCGGCTTGCCTTTCCCCAGGCCCATCATGAGAGCCCCGGGCACTGTAGGGGGTCCGTGGTCCCAGCCTAGACCTAAAAGTGGCTTGTGAAGCGGGTGGGATTGTGCTTGAATGTGTTTGTCTTCATTCAGCCCACTGACTTCTGCTCCTGTCCTGGCAGTTTGAGAATGAGTCGGCCTTAAACCTCTACGAGACATGTAAGGTGCGGACAATAAAAGCTGGGACCTTGGAGAAGCTGGTGGAGTACCTGGTCTCAGCCTTCAAGGGCAATGACTCCACCTACGTCACCATCTTCCTGTGCACTTACCGGGCCTTTGCCACCACCAAGCAAGTGCTGGACCTGCTGCTTAACAGGTGAGGCTGCCCTGAGCCCCAGAACGCAGCTAGAGGTGGCCGGTGTCTGAGCCCCCTTGGCTAGGAGAGCCCCAGCATCTTCTGCTGCCATGCCTTGGAGGGCTGATGGGCATCTCCCAACTCCATCAGCATGCAGGTTTTGGGGCAGGGCAGGGAGGACACAACTTCCCAGTGTGCTGGAGCCCTTCCAGCTGGTACCCTGCTTGCGAGGTGGCCAGTGCTGGCTGCTTCCCTCTTCCCATAACACGGAGGCCGTGGCAGACTGGGGGGAGCAGGACAGTGCATGAGAGGTTCCTCCCGAACCCCTGGCAGAGCTGGGGGTGATGTGGAGGGAGAAGAGGCAGCGCCCAGACACAGCTGAGTCCAGGATGCTCACTGCCTCCTCGCTGTGCCCCACCAGGTATGGCAAACTCCATGTGCAGGCGAATGGGGACCATGCCAGGCATGCTGTGGACGAGAGGATGGAGCTGAAGAAGTAAGTCTGACTGCGCTGTGGGTGACTGGTGATAGCTCTTTGGTTCTCATACAAAGGCATGTGGAGTCCCAGGGGTGCTCCTGGTGCCTGGGGCTCATGGGGGTGCACACAGGTTTCTCCTGGCACCTGATTCTCATGCAGGCTTGCCTGTGTTTCCCCCCTCCCCGCAGCACCATCTCCTCCATCCTGGGCGCCTGGCTGGACCAGTACTCAGAGGATTTCCGCAAGCCCCCAGACTTCGCCTGCCTCAAGCAGCTCATCTCCTACGTGTGCCACAACATCCCCGGCTCGGACCTGGAGCGCCGAGCCCGCATCCTGCTGGCCCAGTTCCAGCAGCAAGAGCAGAGCGAGTCCGAGGCAGAAGGTGGGGTCCTTTCCCCGCTTGTGGGGGGCCATTTGAGGCTGCAGGTGGAGAGAGTGCTACTGGTTGGCATTGAGGGTCCTCAAAACCTCGGGTCTTGTCACGTGGCTGAATTCCCATAAACCCTGCCTGCGTTTACATGGAGGTGCACCAGGAAGCTAATCCAACTGCACCAGAAGTGGGATTTCTAAGTGGATTAGCTAATCTGCCTTTAATCCTCTGCAGACACTTGTGTCCAGGTTTAAAATGACTAACCTGTTATCTGAGCCTCGTTTCTCGAGGCGTGAAGCCAGATGGGAATTAAGAGCCTGGGAGGTGGGATTGTGGGTGTCTGCAGGGGGCTGGCGTGGGTCGGCGTGGGCCCCGGCTTGCGGCAGTGCTGCGGTGCTCAGCTTCACGCCGTCTCTCGCAGCTGTGGACCACGGCGGCTGCACCTTCCAGCTGGTGGAGGAGAACGGGGTTGGGGATGGGAAGCCGGATTTCCTCTCCTTCTCCCCAGAGATGGTGGCAGAACAGTTCACGCTGATGGATGCTGTGAGTATTCATTTGACAGCCGTGTTGCTGGTGCTCTGCCCGTCTGCTACCTGCTGCTCTGGGCAGAGGCCTGTCTCTTCCCTTCCACTTTTTCCCCCTGGCCTGTTCCCTTCCCAGGGACCCCAAAGAGACCCGTCTCCATCCCTTTGATCTTCCAGGAGCTGTTTAAGAAAGTGGTGCCTTACCACTGCCTGGGCTGCATCTGGTCCCAGCGAGACAAGAAAGGCAAAGAGCACCTGGCGCCCACCATCCGTGCCACGGTCTCGCAGTTCAATAGCGTGGCCAACTGTGTCATTGCCACGTGTCTCGGAGACCGGTCCCTGAAGCCGCAGCAGCGGGCTAAAGTGGTGGAGCGGTGGATCGAAGTGGCGCGGGTAGGACGGCTCGCTATCCCGCTCGCCTCCCACCTTGGCCCAAGGGCTGAGGTTTTGTGGTGTGCGAATCCCAGCAGATCCCTGGGCTTTCTTTAACACTGAGTCCTGACATCTCCTTGTGTGCCCCCAGGAGTGCCGCATCCTGAAGAACTTCTCCTCCCTCCGAGCCATCCTCTCAGCTCTGCAGTGCAACGCTGTTCACCGGCTGAAGAAGACCTGGGATGAGGTCCTACGGTAAGCAGCGCCTGCTGGGCTCCTGCAGCCACGGGGAGGTTTCAAGGGGAGGATTGTGCTGTGGCTGTGGCCCTTGAATGTGTGGATGGGATCATCTCGGCTCCAGCATTGCCTCTTGGAGTGTGCCCAAAACCCAGGGACCAGCGTAAGGTGTCAGGGACCTAAGGAGGGTGAGGCAATAAAAGTACTATCACCTCCTCCTCCTTTCCGTGCAAAACACCCTGGAATAGACCCCAAACAGCAAGGCCCTGCTAGAGCTGTGAGCATTGCGGGGGTCCCTTGGGTGAGCAGAAGAGAGCCCAAGGAGGAGACCCCAGGGTGGCACCATTGCTGACTTCCCCCTGTGTTTCTCCACGCAGGGAGAGCTTCCGCACTTTCCATGAGCTCTCTGAGATCTTCTCCGACGAGAACAACCACTCGCTGAGTCGGGAGCTTCTCATCAAGGTATGGGGAAGCGGCACCCACGTCGCCCTGTCTCTGGCAGGGAGCTCGGGCTGATGCTGGCGGAAGTTTCCATGTTGTTCCAGCCACCGGGCTAAAGCCCTGGTAGCGCTGCTGGGGTTTGAGGCGTGGGTGCAGGCAGGGCCTGCTGAGTCTGAGGAGCAGGCAGGGGTTTTGGACCAGGCTGGGCTTTCTGCTTCTCCACCCAAAAGTCGTCATTGCCTGAAGCTTGCAGAGCAATTCAGCAAGCAGAGATAAGCTGTGGGATAGGATCCGGTGCACCAGGTGACTGCTTCTCCCCAGAGGCAGCTGCATTTTAACAGCCCTGTGCAAAGTCATCTTGATTCCAGGTGGGGTTTTAGGGTTTGTGAAAGGCTGCAGCAAAAATGTCCTTCTTCCCCGTGGAGCCTCTCTGCAGCTTCCCAGCCTAGCTCCAGTTTGAGGGCTGAGAGGACACAAAATGCAAAAGGGAACAAAACATCCCATTGAAGAGCTATTTATACAGAGCTGGAAACGGGAGCAGCAGTTCCTATTCACTAAGCCTCTCCTCCCTGTGAGCCATGAAAAAGCTCAGCTGTGATTTCCTCCTCTTGCCCTCATCTCTCTTTCCCTCTACAAGGGAAGTTGCGCCAATAAAAGCAGGGGTGAATTTTAGCTCATCCGTTAGCGCAGTTTCCCACCCGCACTGAACCCCACCTCTCGCTACCATCCAGGAGGGCACATCCAAATTTGCCACCTTGGAGATCAACCCGAAGAGGGCTCAGAAGCGGCAGCAGCAGCAGCGAGAGATGGTGAGTCTGGCACGGCCACCCCCGTGCCCCTTCCCCAGCGGCTGCCTGGGCTGGTCCCAGCTCTCCGCTGACCCCGCTGTCCCTTGCTGTCCCCGCAGGGCGTGATGCAGGGCACCATTCCCTACCTTGGCACCTTCCTCACAGACCTGGTGATGCTCGACACTGCCATGAAGGATTTCCTGGACGTATGTACCTCCATCTCTATCCTCCCCTTCCTCTCCTTCCTCCACACAGCCGCCCCAAAGCCTGGGCTGATAAATGGAGAGCTGGTCCCCCATGCGTCCTATATTGGACACTGCACCCTGTGCATCCTATATCCGATGCTGCACCCTGTGCATCCTATATCCGACGCTGCACCCTGTGCATCCACCTCTGTCAGCCCATGGAAATGGGCCGCGCTCGCGCTGCCCCTCGGCAGGGATGCCCGCTCTGCAGTGGCAGCGAGCCGGGGGCAGCGAGGGATGGGAGCAATTTTTTTCTGCCTGCTCCACACTGACATTCAGCTCCTTTTTTTCCAGGGCGGGCTGATCAACTTTGAGAAGAGAAGGAAGGTGAGAGCTTTGCCCTGGCAGCAGCACAGCAGGGTGGAGGGAGAAGATTGACTTGGTGCAAGCCCAGGCTGTGCCAGTCACTTTGGGGTTGATCCCTCTCTGTTTTTTGCTGTCGTGTTCTTCATTTGTGGGGATGGGGATTCTGAGCCTTCATATCTGTCTCTGTGTGGGGGCCTGGGCCGTTTGTGGAGGAGGCTGGGGCTGGCAAACAGATCTGGTCTCACGGCCTCCATTTGCTCCAGGAGTTTGAAGTCATTGCCCAGATCAAGCTGCTTCAGTCGGCCTGCAACAACTACAGCTTCACGCAGGAGGACCAGTTCGTGGACTGGTTCCACAGCCTGGAGCGACTCAGCGAGGCTGAGAGGTGAGCGTGAGCGGGGTCCGGGGCCGTGCTGCCAGTGGTGGATCGGGAGGTCCCACCGCTCGGATCCAGCTGCTAAGCAGCAGCTGCCCCCAGCTCCACTCCCGGCTCTGCCTCGCTCGCCCTGCCGGCACGGTGCTCGCCGTGGCCGTGGCAGCACCGAGTTCAAACCCTCATCTCTCTCCTCCCAGCTACGGGCTGTCGTGTGAGATCGAGCCGCTGTCGGAGTCAGCCAGCAACACGTTGAAGGCGAAGAAAAACACAGGCATCATCAAGCGATGGAGCGAGTGAGTCTGCTCGTCCCCGGTGGGGCGCAGGGTGGCGGCAGGGGCCAACACAGGGCGATTGCAGGGCACCGGGCTGGGGTGGCCGCTGTCCTGCCAGCCAAACGCACCCTGGCTCTGCTTAATTCTCACCTGCCCCGCATCTCTCCTGGCAGCCGACAGCCGCCGAGCACCGAGCCCTGCGCCAGCGGCAGCTCCCACTCGAAATCCTTCGACCAGCTCAAGTGCGGGCAGTACCTGTGCAGTGGGGATGCCACTGACTCCGTGAGTGTCACCTCCGCTGGCTCCAGCAGCTCCGACGTGGAAGAGATCAACATCAGCTTCATCCCCGAGTCCCCCGACTGCCAGGAGAAGAAGGTACGGAGCAGCTCGCGGGGTCCGGGCCTCCGGAGGCAGGTGCGGCCGTCGTGTGGGGACTGCCCCACGTCTGCCCCAGCATTGGGGCTGGGGGTAGTGGGTGGGGGTCCTGGGGGCTGTTTCTGACCCACCGGGGCTAGGGAGGCCCCTGCCCTTCGCTGCTCCGGCAGCGTGGCAGGGCTGTCGCACCTCCGGCAGCTGTAGTTGTGTCGGTCCCCCGTTGTCACAGGTCAGTGAGATCCCTCTGGCCTCCCTCCCCCAGCGCTGGTACGCCCCGTCTGTGGCCGATGGAGAAGCTAAAACCACTGTGTCCTTCGCATCCCCTCTCCTCCCTGCCCTCCAGTTCTGGGAATCCACCTCCCTCTCCTCCCTGGACACGTCGGGCATCGGCTCAGGCTCCAGCAGTGCCTCGTCCTCTTCCGTCTCCTCCACGCCGGTGACGGCCTCCCGCACCCACAAGCGCTCGGTCTCTGGCATCTCCAGCTACTCCTCCCTCTCGCTGCCCCTCTACAACCAGCAGGTCGACGACTGCTGCATCATCCGCGTCAGCCTGGCTGTGGACAACGGCAACATGTACAAGAGCATCCTGGTTAGTACAGGGCACCCGTGGTGACGCCAGGGAGGGGTAGCTTGCCCTGCTCGGATGCAGGCATGGCCCGTTTTGGGAGGAGACGGTGGTGGGAGGCTTTGCAGCGTTTTGCACCGCCCGGGTTAATAACGCTCTGTGCTCACAGGTGACGAGCCAGGATAAGACCCCGGTCGTTATTCGCAAAGCCATGGCCAAACACAACTTGGACGGGGATCGGCCTGAAGACTATGAGCTCGTTCAGATCATCTCGGAGGAGAGAGGTGTGTGCTGGGGTGTGGGGAGATTTCCTGGGGGGCTGCATCCCTCGCTGGCCACGCAGCCCTGCAGCACCAGGTCGGAGCTGGGTGGGGAGGTGACAGCAAGAGGGGTCCCAGCACCCAGGGACAACTCCCAGTCCCACTCTGGGCCCCTTTCAGGGAAAGGGTGCCTGCCTGACCTCCATCCTTGGTCACTTCCAGAGCTGAAGATCCCCGACAACGCCAACGTCTTCTATGCCATGAACTCTGCCGCCAACTATGACTTTGTGCTCAAGAAGCGGGGCTTCTCCAAGGGGGTGAAGATCAAGCATGGCTCCAGCTCCACCCTGCCCAGGATGAAGCAGAAAGGCCTGAAGATCGCCAAAGGCATCTTCTAGCCTCAGCCCCACTGCCACCCATCACCGACGGGGCCTTGGGGGCAGGCTGCTCCGAGCTCGGCTGTGGCCAGTCCTTGTGCCGCCCGGCACGGCGAGAGGAGCGACCCTCGCCTGTGGGGGACGGCCGTGCATCCCCCTCCCGCACCGAGAGCCGGGGCATTTTGGCAACCGGTGTTGGCCTCCGCCTCTCTCTGCACAAGCTCCCGTTTCAATCAGGTCTTTTTTTCTACACAGGAAGGCAGCGGGGGGGATCTCTCTCTCTCTTTTTTTTTTTTTTTTTTTTTAACCTTCCACGGTGCGACACTAGTCCAGCCGCCAGCCAGCCCAGAGCTGGAGCCCGCCTCTGCCGTAGGTGCCTTGTGTCCAAGCGAGCCGGGGAGCAGTGACTCGCAGAGGGGCCATTTGCAAGGAGCAGAGCATGAGCTGTCACCCCGGGGCTGCAAAGCCTCCCACAGGGTGGGGTGCTTTCCTTCCCGGCTTTCCTGGCGTTGTTTTACCTCCACGTCCTTCCTTCCTGGGATAACTGGCATTTGCCACCGCCACACGTCTCTGCCTGCCCTTCCCTTGGGAGAAGCCACGGATGCCCCGGGTGGGGAGGCGAGCTGGAGAGGATGCAGCCCCGTGCTGGTGCTCAGAGCCCCATGGAGGAAGGCTGTGTCCGTGCCGTGATGGAGCGGGCGCCTCGTGCTCTCGACGACTGGAAGCCTGCATGGTCTTGCTCCTCTCCCCAGTCCAGCGCATCCTCCAGCTGGACTTCGATGGCCCGCGTTCAAACTTGCACCAAAGATCAAATGCCAGTGTCTCTTCTACGGCGGGGGAAGCTTTGGGTCATGTCCCCAGCGCTGCCAGCCTAACGAGGAGGAGGAGGAGGAAAGTGAATTTCTGTCTGAACTTGTGTAAATAGAGACCTTGGGTCTGTGCAGGCGGGCAAGGAGCCGGAGAGCTTGGGGTGTTCTGGGTGCCCTGGCTGCCACCGCCTGACCTGCAGAAAGTGCCACTCACCTTGGGCTTTAACCGAACTTCTGCAAACACTGACCATGGAAGAAGCAGCAATGAGACTTTTTTTGTATAAAACAAAAAGTTTACTGATTTTTTTTTTTTTTCAATATTTATTGGTTGTAAATAGAAGAGACGAACTTGTACATTTTACTAATCCAGCCGCCCCCTGCCCTGCAGCCCAGTCCCTCTCCTCTCCCCACCTCCCCACCATGGTATTTAAGGCTGCCGGGAGGGAGTTTGGCAGCAGCAGCCCTGCAGACCCTGCCAGCCACCCCCTCCCTTCTTTCTCTACCACTAGTCACTTGAGCAGGGGCAGAGATGCTTATTTTAATCACTGTAGGAAAACACTAACCGAAGGGGGACCTTTTTTTGCTCCTGGCTCCATCTCTCTCTCTTTTTTTTTTTTTAAGCACTTCCTTCCACCACATCTTTCCTGTTTCCTCTCTGTCCATGCTGCTGGGTGGGTGCAGCGCCTGGGGATGCAGCAATGCTGCAGGGCCACGCTCTGGGGGTGGGTGGCAGGAGCTGGGCTGTGGGCTCCCGGCACCAGCTGGGGAAGAGGCTGCTTGGGTGCGAGCGTGGCCGGCAGTGCGCTCTCCCAGCCCTGTGTCCCCTGGGGTGGCATCGCCCATCACTGCACATGATGGGAGCTCCTGGCTCCCTGACGCAGGGGCAGCCTCCTGCCTCCCACCCTGCCCAGAGCCTGGCACCCCAGGGTCTTCCCTCTCCTTTGTGCCTGCCAGCTCCTGCCCACTGTGGGGCCATGCTGGTCCTCACCATCCCCCTCCCCTCCCACCGGTGTCCCCCAGCAGCCCAGTGTCACTGGAGGGACTGGCTGTACTATATGTATTTTGTACCACTTCAATGAAGGAGCACACTGCCTGGTGTGACTTGTACACAGCAATGTAATTAGTCTTTGCAATAAAATACTGATGCTCAAATGTCTCTGCCCCAAGGCAGGGGTTCTCCTGTCCTCCTTCCCCAAAATGCTGGCATGTTCCTGGAGAAAAGAGCGGACCCGACTGTGGGAGAGGTGGCACTTGTGCCTGTTGTTCGTACCTTAGTTTAACTCTGCTGAGTTGAGCTTTGTTTTGTGCTTGAATTAAGATACGGGCTTTTTGTTTTGAGGGACCAGTGCCTGATTTTCAAATGAACCCTATTCATTTGAACCTGGGAGTTGTTGGGACTGGCGCATTTTCCAGCTGTATAAATGCAACGTCCAATTTACTGGTTTTACTCCTTTCAATATAAGCAATGGCTTTAAGAGCAATTACAATGGTTGGTCCTTATGGTGCAGAGACAGTGGTCTGCCTTGGTTTGAGGCATCGTTCCTTTGGCGCTCAAGGGCTCATTTCCTAGCAGGGCCAGAATGTTTATTTTCTATTCTATAATTTCACAGACATCAGCAGAGATTACTTGGATGGTGTGGTGATGCTGAGTGGGGGTATTAAAGCTGCAGCTGCACTATCCAGCATTTCTCTGTGCCTTTGGCTATGTAGATCAGTTTTAAAGCCTGAGCTTTTGGAAATTAAAGGATCGTATTATACAGACAGGGCTGGTAACGCCGTTATCTGCTCAGGCAGAATTAAAAAAATCCAAATCACTGTAGTCTTCCCAGACAGAGGAATTTTGAAAATGGCTGGGAAACAGATGAAGTCTGCATGAGTGATTTCTGGCTGCTTTGGCCTTGGGCCTCCTGTTAATAGAAAGCTTGGCTTCAGGCATTTTTCCTAGTATTGCTAAGAGCGTTAACTCTTGGTGCCTGTTAATACCTGAGCACATACTCTTACCTGGCAGTGGTATGTCTACTGCATCTCTCCCTTTTTTTTTTAGTTCCCTGTTGCATTGCACTGAGAAGGGTAAGTCTGTGGTAGAGCCCCTCATGCCTCTGCATTCCCACGGTGCCAGGACCTACACCTTACCCTGGCTGGAGGTACCCCCAGACAGACCGATCGATGCACAGCCCCCTTATAAAGTCTTAAAGCCGTAAGAAATGCCTTCGTACTTACAGTTGCAGCCCATGCTACCCCGAGATAGGAGCACAAGGCAAAGCACAGGATCTCCCAGCGAGCCATGGTGACTGCACACCTGAAGAGCCAGTCCTCAAACACAGATTCTGTGTATATATAAACATACATAAATACGTATCCAGGAGCACAGCTATACGTCACGGTATGACAGCCCAGCAGATGCTTCTTTGGTGCACTAGAAATGAAAACCTGAGGAAATATCTCAGTCTGACAGAACTCCAGAGAACATAAAAAATGCCGAAGCCTTGAGAAGCCTCGCAAAAGCGCAGGAGGCTGAAATCATACTAAACCATGCATTAGAGCATATTCTTGGCCACTAATGAGAAACCTTGCACTTGTAACACACCGGGGAACGCACAAGACTTACAAAATGCCAGCAGATCCTCAATTCCTGTGACTGGCTGGTAACAATCCAGCCAGCACTGGCACACTAATGAGTGGCCAACCTCTGGGGACCTGAAGCTCTGCCCCATTGCCTGCTTCCTTCCATCCTTGCTAACTGCTGGGGAAGTCAAAACGGAATTGAGAAGTGCACTAGCTGGTGAGGACAACATACACGACAGCCCGCAGAAGGGAATTATTGACTGCCGGAAAGCGTGCTTTCCTGCTGGCTTTATTTCCAAGATGGCAAGCGAGGCTCCATGCTGAAGTCATGGCACAGTAGCTTCGTCCCCCTTAGACAAGCAGAAGGGCGGCACCTGCCTTAGGGACTCCAGCAGCACTGGAGTGCCCCCCCAGCACCTCCTCGGGCACCTTTTCTGTTTTCCACATGGCCACCAACTCGGCCAAGGTGCACCTCCCACACACGGAGAGATTTGGGAATGTAACTTCTCCTCTTTCCTGGTGTATTGCCAGCTTGTTTGGATTCTGGGCTCTTTCCTGGGAGTTTGCTGAGCTTGCTTGAGGGCTTATTAGCCAGCAGTTACAAAAACGTAGGCACTGGCTCCCAAACATCCCGAATGACGCCCACCAGCAGGCACCGCAGTCAGTGCAGACAGGCCATCGGCATCTTAGTGCAAGTTCTCTTTCCCACATCCTGGGCACGGCGGCTGAACCCTCAGCGCTCAAGGAACAAGAGCAGAGGCGCTTCTGTCCAACAGCAGCCAGACTGCTCGCCGAGTTCACACATAGTCCAGAATTTCTGTCTCCATTTCGTTTTCACTCCCATCAGAAGGCTTGAAGTCCTCTTCCTCCTCCTCTTCGTCATCCTCATCCTCTCCAGACTCATACGCCAGCTGCTCTTTGCCATCTTCGCTGCTTGTTGTACTTGAGAAAAGAGCTTCAATGGGAAGAAACAAAGAAAGAAAGAAAGAAAGAAAGAAAAAAAGAAAGCAAGCCAAACACTGTGATACCTCTCTCAGTGAAACCTGGGGCATTTGCAGTAGAGTTCATAAAACAAGTGAGAGGAAAGCAGAAGCCAGAGGGGCTCAGCTAATGTTGCACATCTTAATAGAATCTGATCAAGCCCAAAGCAATCTGTTGTCACACTCACACTCCAGGAATGCTAGCGGAACAGCAGCTGATCTGCAGTGCTGTGCCTCCGCTCCTAGCTGGTTCTGACCTAATTCACCGGGATACTGCCCTGGCCCAGTATCACGCAAAAATGATTTCCTCACTTCTTGTTCAATTAATAACATCAACAGAAAGTAAAATGCCACCCACAGACACATCAGGAAGAGTAAGGTCTTGATTATCACTGGGCAAAGGCATTTAAAACCTGAAGGCCGTCGTAGTGGGAAGATGAAGCAGAAAACCTTTACTCCCAGCCATTCCTAATCCCAACCCACGTTCACGCTGCAGGACAACAGCCTCAGCTCACGCAGCGTGATGAGCGAGAACACAAAGAACACCAGATGTAGCGCAAAGGACGAGGCAACTACAGGAACGCTACTGCCCCGGTGCTGACTGCAACATCCTTATTCAGCCCACAACGTCTAACACCAGCAGGAAGGCAGTAATACGCTGCAGTAGTAGGCAGGAAGGTAGTAATACACTTTGAGGGTCAGAAGCATCCTTACCGGGTCTCGTGGATCTGATTATCTGCTTTATCATCAGAGACATGGCATCTCGCAGGTCATCACTAGTCTTTGGAAGGCACCACCCATCCCGCTCCGTGCACTCTGACTCTGTGCCGTCATTCCGACGGATGATTTTCTGTAGGCTAAAAAGCAGCAAAAGGCAAGGAAAGGTTAGCCTTCTATGTTCAGGTGTAGGCTTCGAAGCAGACAGACTATGCCTTACTTCCATTTTCCTTCACCGAGTTGGACTAGCATATTTGGTTATCCACGGAATTGTCATAAGGGAAAGGAAGTTCATGTGTGAAAAGCCTGTTCTATTTTTATTCAGAAGCCAAACACCTCTTAAGTTTTTTCTGGTCAAGGAGAGAGAGGGGAAGGGACTGGATACGAACACTAGGCTTTGAAATCTAGCTCTCACAGAAGACTTGGCCGCCAGCGTGCAATACCTTTCCACATTCAAGTCACAGAGCTGGTAGAACATCTGCCGATAAGGGGGTAGGGCTCCTTCTCGGAAAATGTAGATGGATTCCTAAGAGGAGGAAAGAAGGAAAGGATTCACGTGCATTTTATGGTGTAGCAGGACAACTCTGGCATAACTGAAAAGTGCTTCCGATGGGCTGATTCAAGAACAAGGCACTTCCAACACAAATCAGTTCCAAGGCATAGCTCTGCATATGGCAAAAGAGAAAGCCGAATGAGGGATGCAGCAGAATTTCACTGCAGCCGTAGTCACAGCAGCGCAGTCGGCCAGAGAACGCGCTTCACCTCGTCAAACTGCACCTCTGTCTGCAGCCTGGTGCTGCGTAACAGTGGATCATAGGTTTCATTCTAGCAAAAAGGGAAGAATAAAAGACTCCCGTTTAAATATTTACTTTGCCCTGCTGGATTTTGCAGGACGACCTGATAAACACATGCTGATTTTTTGCACTTCACTGCCCATAAAGGAGTGCCAGTTTTATCAACTGAAACACAATGCTCACCACAGCTAAGACTAGGGCTGAGAGTACCAATCCCATCTTGCAGCATGTAAGAAATACATTCAGCGCACAGCAGGTCAAGTTCTGTAGTGATGTGTACAGACAGCAGCTTCCCAGGTAAACCTGAGGACATCAACTCACTCACAACTGTCCCCCTAATGACTGCAAAAAACAGGAAACACCCCTTTTTCACTAAGCTATTTCGAGATTCTGGTAAAAGAGAGTAATGCTGACCTTCAGCTTATACCTGCTGGAGGCAGGCTTTTTTGCACCAGATGCACCAGACGTACCAAGCCCCTGTTTCAGATCATGTACACTGACTGGATGACTTACTGAAAGACAAAAAAAGAGAGTCCTAATTAGGGACATCTTTCACTCCGTGGCATTGTACTGTCACGTCTCCACGTTGATTCAACTTTGCTGGTCAGCACAAACCAGACCAACCCAGCAGCTGAGCACGTGCTGCTCGTTCTTCAGAGACGTTACCGGACGCTCACAGGAGAGGCGGTGAGCTTGGCAGCTTTTTCTGCAGCGTGTCTGTTCATAACTTTAACCTTTTCTACTCTCCCTTGACAAACACAAGAGAACAACTCTCCCCTTACTCTGCACCATCACTGAACAGAAGTGAATGCTGAATTCCCAGCGTTGCCCCCAGAACTCCCTTCTGTCTGCTAACAGATACTGTGGCTCAGCCAGACGTGCATTCAGGCCTCTCACACCACTTCCCAGCATCAGACTCTTCTACTGGCTTTAACAGCAGCACCATACCACAACCAGAAATAAAGCTCCAACCAATTTTGGCTCAGCTGGAACACGGGAAGACCCTTCCCTACTGCGACTCGGGTAAACAAAGAAGCAGAAGAGCCGGACAGCCCTTCTGCTGGCACAGCATACCTGGCTTCTTGACAGTGATGGGCAGACTGTAGTTATACGTGCTGCGTTTTGCTTTCACGGGCATATCACTGGGGGCGTAACCTAGAGGTGAAAAAAGAAAACCAATCGTGAATTGAGGGCAAGCGCCCTGCAGAGCATCCCTAGCTCAGAAACAGAGGTGCTGGACTGCTGCGTCAAAGGCTGGCTGGTCTCTGGGATATGCTGCCTTAAGCAAGGCGGGGAGAGGAGACCTATCAGATCAACAAACCCCTTTAACCTGGACGGAGGGAGATGTGATCTGATGGTAACGACCGCATGCCAGCTCTGTCACAGACTTATTGGATGACCTAGAAAGTCCTTTCCCTCAACTTGCCCTCTGCAAAATCAGAGCATGGGAACCCTCTGTCCCAAAGTCCGAGACCTCACGTCCAGCACAAGATGCTGAGGTCCTGGAGGAAAAGCGACTAGGTAAGCAACAGAATCTACTGCTCAGTGCCTCCCCTGTGCCAGAGGGAAGACGGTCTGCTACATCCACTTGGGCTTGGAACACATGGAGGAGGAAAGTCAGCCAGCAGTCCGTTGCGTTTGCAATGTGCCAAATGAGGAAAGACGTAATATTGCATACTATGAAACAAAGTAGTAAAGGAGTCTACAGAAGAACTACTGTAAGCAACAGACTCAAAAGGTGTCATCTTCATCAGAGCAGAACTAGGGCAAAAGAGTTTGAAAAACAAGCCAAAAGAAAAGTACTACCAGGATTAACCAGAAAGCAGAGAGAGCGTCTCTCTGGTTTGGGCCCTTTTACCGTATTTCATTCCACAGCGAATTCGGAAGTCCAGCACTTGATAAATCTTTGCTTCAGGGTGTTTTCGGGGGTCATACCCAAACCTAACCCATAAGCTTCTCCAAGGACCTGTTAACTGCACAAACACACGTGGGGGAAGATGGTTACAAAAAAACAGCACAGCGTTGCAGAGTTTCTTAGAAAATTCTCGTATTTCCCCTCGTTGCCCCAAAAGTCTTTTTCTGTCTTTTACCAGCATCTTCCACACTTGCCACACCGCTATTCATAAGCTGAAACTTGGGCAATCAATGCATCAAAGCCCAAATATTTGCGTGCTTTCACAAACTAACTGGCAAGGTCACCACAAAGTGTGGGTTTGCAAAAATTCTGCTATTGTTGCCGGATGGACACTCAATTTGAGCATCTGACTGAACTGCAAAGCCAATTAGAACCAATGGAGCAAAGAGTTACTGAATCCTCCATGGTTTTAACTTCTGTTCAAAAGCAAGGCTTTCCTTCCCTCTTCCTCTTTACATAACGTGAAGCTCCGGTACTTAGTGGTGGGACCTCAGAAACTGTAAAGAACCAGGAACACCCAGCTGATGCTGCCTTGCTCTGCCTCCTCGCAGCCTCCGACAGGCACAAGGCCAGATGCACAGACTTACCATGTAATAGGCCAAATACGGCAACAGAAGTTTCAGCTTGTCCGGGTGCACACTGATATTGGCTTTTACTGCGTTCCGAGACCACACAGGACGGACTTCAAAGAGCTAAAATAACACAGAAACAACCGTGGAAACAGGGGGAAGTGGGCTACTAATGGCAGTTCAGCTTTCCAAGCGGACTTTCTTCCGTATCGGGGCCTTTGGCCCTCAGTATGAGCTATCAGCACAGTAATGTAAGAACTAGAGGCACAAAAAGGAACTTAACGTGAGTTGGCTGCAAAGACAGATTCAAATCTTGACTTGCATAATTGAACTGAAGACAGCAGTGCCAGCAGCGTCTACCGATACTTGCTGTATCAGTCAGTTACAATCACCAAGACTTTTGGGGGGAGTCAGAGAAAAGGGCTGCATGCAGTTTTTTCCTACACAGCACGCTGCAGCACAGCGCTCAAGTCAGGAGTAAGGCACGCACCTTCCTCAGCTCTTCCTCCACCTTTTTATCCACAGGATTGGTGCACATTTTCTTCCAGGTCTGTACGGCAGCATCCAGGGGTTGCGTTGGGATTTCTTCATCATCAAAGTTCACAAAGATAGCGTTGTGCGGGCGACGGGCCCTGCTGAGGCCAATCAGGTTCTCCCCAGACACCTGGGGATTGTTGTACCCCTCCCTAAGACAGAGGGAAAGGATCGGGTTTGCTTCCTGCCTGTGGCACACACGGACTCGGAGCCTTCACGGGAACATGCCAAAATGGAAGTTTGTGCTCCACACTTCCGAAGAGAAGGGACTCAGCCATGCGAGCAATGGGTTGGTTTATCTTTGGCCCCACCTGCCTACGGATCTTGGAATCACATACCGGTACCATGAAAGACTCTTGTGACACCACTGAGGAAAGAACATTCCAATTAAAAAACCCTGCAAAGCTACATCCAGTGGCACAATGACTGAGGTCCCCTGTACTATCTGACAGAAAACCCCCAGGCAGCCGGCGACTGATCGGCATGAAATGCATTTGCAGCACAAAAGGCTTCACCCTCTGCATTTGCTCCACTGTAGCTACTGCAGCTCAGTGGGGTGCGGGGACAAGGCAAGGTGGAAATGCAGCTAAGATAATGGGTTTTTTTTAAGTGCTGATGAAGGACTACAGTGAGAAAATGAAAGATGTTTCTTGTGGGAGATCTCACAGATTGTTCTTCTGGCAAAACCAGCCGGGGGCCAGGAGGGAACAGGTCCGGTGAGCGCCCTCACGGGAACATATGGCATCGACTCCTGCACGCTCCCCCCTCGGCTCCAGCCCACTGGAAGCAGGCAGAAAGCCAGGCTCACTGCACCCCACGCTGCGTGGGGCGTGCTGGGGGAGGCAGTCGCCTGCACCAGATCACCAATACGGGCAAGTCCTCAAGCGGACTTTTGCCGAGGTTCTGCTGCCAGGCAGTTTCTCAAGCTCTTTTGCCTCTGTTGTGCCAAATCAAGAGGGATAAAACAGAAGGGGGCAGCAGCTTTAACAGGTGAAATACATGAACAATGTATTTAGTGCTGCCCTGATGCTTCAAGAGCACAGATCCTATAACCACACTGAAGTCAGAATGGATTGGAGGCATCACTTGAAAAGTGGTGAAGAAGGAAATCTTCGCTTGAAGACTTGTCTGGTAGAAGTATACACCAAACCACAAAAATGTTTCGCTGCCTCTCCATTCCAGAACCAACACAGCTGTTTACTACATTATGAGAAAAGGCACTCACCGGTGTTGTATATCTGGCCGATAAAAATAGTCAACGGGAGTGTCCAGACGCGAGAAAATTGGTGGCGGGATGTAGAGAGGTAATTCTCGATTGAAAAATTCTTCCTTCTCTGGTTTGAGCATTAGGACTTTGTCATACATGGAGGTTGGCTTGCCATCGGGACCAGAGTGCATTGCCAGGTACTGGAAATCAGACATTCCTGTAAGAAACAAAGGTTAAAACACGGTGAAGTTCATTGTGAATACAACAATATTTCTCACAACGCTCAACGTTCAGGAGCGGGAGTCTGATAAGGCTATGCAAAGGTTTATACAGCAAGGAGGCTGTGACAACAGCAGACGCGATTGTCCTTCCAGTCCTCAATTCTCAGAGGGAAACACTTCCCTCTCCCCTCACACATGCTCGTCGTTAAGCCACGTGGACCCACATCCAAGTCTTACCTTGAAATTTGTAAACGGTGGTGACGGTCCCAAGAATCTCCATTTCAAACCGGACTTCCGGCCGGATTTGCTCTTCCGTGCCCAACTGCTGCTTCTTCTTGGTCCTCCTCTTCACCTTGAGCAGCACGGTGGAGGTGGGGAAGCGATTGGCACACACGGGATGGCAGTAGGGGTCCTTGGGGCGGAAATACAGCTCCAGCCTTTTGGCAGGGTCCGCATAGATCTGTCAGCAAGGGCAGGCACAGTCTCCCTTCGCGTCGCACCCGCGCACCCGTCTCCCCCGCGCTCTCTTTGCCGACAGCCCCCGGCCCCACACCCCCACACCCGTGGCCACCAGCCCCTTCCCCTCGCGCCGCCGCAGGGACATGAGCCCCTGCTCCGCCAACACCGGCACCACACCACGGGGACGCGCAGCCGCTCCCATCCGGCCCGACGCCGCCCGTCTCCTCCCTCGCGGACAGCAGCGGCCCAGGCGAGCGGCATCGCCCCGAAAACACGCGTGGAGCCTCCGCGGGGGGCTGCTGGGCCCGAGCGGCCCGGACAGGGGGGCCCACAGCGGGGTGCCGCCTGGCCCCGGCCCGCCCCCGCCTCCAGCCCCCTCCCCGGCCCACCCCCAGCCCCCGCGGCCCCCCTCACCCGCGACACCCCCTGCTCTCCTCCCAGCGTCCGCAGCATGGCCCCGACGTCCCGCACCAGCCCCGGGTACTCCACGCACACCAACCGCGGCGTGCGGGGCAGCTCCAGCACGGCAGAGCCCCGCTCCCCCCACCGCCTCTCCGCCGCCATCGCTCCCCCGCCCCGGGCCCTCCCGGCACCCGCCCCCCGACCCGCGGGCCGCGGCACAAACGTTCCGCCGCAGGACGGTTCCTACGGCGGCGGCGCGGGGCCTGGCCGGGCCCGGCGTGGGTGGCGGGGGGCGTGGGTGCGGAGGTGGGGATGTGGGTAGGGAGAGGGCTTGGGTGCGGAGGTGGGGACGTGGGTAGGGAGAGGGCGTGGGTGCGGAGCTGGGGGCGTGGGTGCGGAGGTGGGGGCCGGCGGGCACTCGTGCTCCAGTGTGGTGTCACCTCCCCCGCCGGTTTCCTTTCCCCTCTTCAAGTTCCTGAGGCGATTTCTGTGCACGAATGGCAACAGCTCACCGGTTGCTTTGCGTGCCTGTGTTACAACTGTGATTCTCTAAGAGCTGCTGGCTCTCAGCGTGGATGTGGATGGTGAGGCGGGGACAGCCAGAGGACAGGTCAGGATCGGGCCCGTCCTGCCGGCAACGAGGGAAAACAGGCCCTGAGCCCAACGGCTGGCAGAGCAGGCCGAGCCGCGGCTCTCGGGTGCCAGCAGCTTCCCCGGGACATTGCTGGGCTTTGGGTCGGGGGAACACGCTTGGCCCAGGGCCTGGATGGCGCTTGCTGCCCGACCTTCGTGTTGGGGAGAAAACCCTGGCACGGCAAAGACACAGAGCAGCCAGAATTGCTCAGTCACAAGCAAGCCTTTAATGAACTGGGCCCATCTTTAAAAGGTGTTTTTTAAAAGGTGTTCCATGGCAGTTTGTCGATCACGGAGATGTTGGCAACCTGCGGCAGACTCAGATAGTCTGAGTTCCAGAAAGTCACGTACTGGGCTTTCAGATTCTGCTTCACAGAGTTCTGGTTTATCTTGTTGTTGATTTCCAGGTAGTAACCCTCTTCACGGGTGTAGAGTGGCCAGTTAACGGGCACCTCTGAATTCCCTTTGTTGGGATCACTGGGAAAAAAGGAGACAGAGAAATTCAGTTTCATCAGGGCAGCTTGTGGATGCAGCAAGGCTTGTGGTGTTTGGCAGGGACCCCGTCGGCTCAAGCGAGGCTTTAAGGGAGTGCAAAGAGAGAGTCTGACATTGGGACAAGCAACAGCAATCCTGCCTGCTAGGAGCAGCTTGCCGACCTGCAGGCCCTCCTTTGGTCCCCACTAGCATCATCCCGGGCTGCAGACAGGGACTTAACTCCTGCCTGAACGCCAGGACTCGGAAACCAACCTCATTGTTAAGTTTAAGAAGAGTTCACAAGTTCTGAAAACTTGTGACAGCTTCTGCTGGCCCCAGGTGTTCTCTGGATGAGGAGGACCCAGAGCAAACTCCACCGCTGGGAGACACAGAGCCAGGCTCACAAGACGAGGGCAGACAGAGGACACCCCGCCTGGGGGAATGGCTCCTCAGAAGTTAATAGGCAAAAGCAGCAGGTTGAAGTGCTTCAGCAAGCCTCAAATGGGGAACTGGCGTCACTCACCCTGTCCTGGCAAAGTTGGTCCAGTAAGCAATCATGGCACCCGAGACAGTCCTGTGCTTGGGCAGGTAGCCCAGGGGGGAGGCAAAGGGCTTCCCAAACACGTACTGCAGGTCATCAGCGTGGTCCGCCCCTACCCAGCTTGGGTAGACGGGCATTCGGGATGGCTGGGAGAACAAGTAGCTGTATGTCTTGGCACTCCTGGGGAAATAAAAGAGACTTGCTAAGCAGCTGCGAGCGGAGAGCAGAGGAAGGGGTGCGGATTCATAACCACGCTCCAAATACCGGCAGAGCCAGCATTCGGCCTTGGAAGATGCTCACATCCACCTAAGAGGTGCTCTCAGCAGAAAACATCCTTCTGTCTGGTAATTTTTATCTCCCATTTCTGATTAGCACCCTAACCCTCACTTCATCCAACTGCCATGTCTCGTGGCATCAAACATCGCCAGGAGGAAGTCTGATGTTTGTAAGAAGCAAAAACTTGTTTCAATGGGAATTTAAAGCAAGTTCCTAGCATGACTCCCTTGCAGCATTAGGGAAATAGCGTTTGTACGAGCCACGCTAAGTGTGTACTCGGTACCAAAAAGCCTGCCTCCTCCTTCAAGTTCAGCCCTCTCACCGTGCTCCAAAGCCCCCTGCGCTGGAAACGCAGCCTTTCGGCCCCCAGGCAGGCTTTGGGCTCCTGCCAGGGCTGAGCTGCTCACCGGGCATTCTGCACGTGCAGATTCAGTGCCCCCTGTGTGGGAACCAGGAAGATGTAGTCAGTAATCAGGTCCACCACTGTCCTCTTCATGACCTCCTGGTCCGGCTTGTCACCCCACACTTGCGTGTAGAGATTGTATGTCACGTTGGCTCCATGCTCGCCCCTGTCCACGGTAAGTCCTTTGATCAAATTATAGACCTCGTTCCTGAAAAGACAAGTAGTATCAACTCATTACAGACCGGCACCTTCAAGCGGGGCAGGGCTCATGGAAACGGACCCCAGCTCCCGTTGACGTTGACATCCAACCCTGGGGTTAGCAATGGTTTGGTGGAGTAAAAGCCAGTGATTTCATTCCAGGTCTTAGATGGCGGGCATGTGCTTCCCAGCTTTCCCAGCAGGACAGCCTGGGGCCAAATTGGCCACAAGCTCCTTTTGCCCGCAAAGAGGAGTCTTACGGGGCGGGCGCCCAGCATGTCTGGCATGTACCTGCTCTGGACAGAGAGCATCAGGGCTGCCAAGCCTATCGCTGGTGCTGAGTTCAGGGTTCAGGAGCACCTTAAAGATATATGGGGAGGCTTCCCCACTCGCTGGTCCTTTCTCTTGAAGGCTCTGGACTTGGCAACATAGGCCCTAGGCACCCTGGCTTGGAGCGAGATCCTGCTTGGAAAGTAGTGCCCTGTCCACTCAGGTCTAAGTCCTTGGAGTTTGGGGGCTACATTAAAGATAAGGTTCCTCCTGTTGAGGGTTTTAAGAGCGTCCTTCACTTACGCAGTGATTTTCACAAGTGGGCGGTTGATAGCAGGTAAATCAATGCCAGCAAAGATGTGTCCATCCATGTTATTGACCCCAGCAATGTAGTCAATGTCAGCAGTGTTGGCAAAGAGGTTCTCTGGCATGTCTGGGAGGAAGTCTCCATCGATGACAGGAGCGAAGACCAGCGTGTGAACCAGGGGAGCTGCAGCAGGAGACAAAACCGGAGTCCGTTAGGAGCTGAGAAAAGACCAATGTGTGGCCTGGCATATCCCACGGCTCAAGGAACTGTGGAAGGAATAGGCTGAGGTGAACGAGAGCTTGGGTGGTGACTTCAGCGTGACCACAGGATCACGTTCAGTAAACCTCATGCCTGTAGGCAGGGGAGAGGAGCAAAAGGTCTGCCAGCCAAGGACTGGCAGGTAACAGCAGCAATTCCTCTCCTCCTTCCCCCAGCCCCTTCCCAAAAAGCCCAGCCAAAGGTAGGGAAGAGCAGAACTTCTCCTCCCCACCCCATCTGCCTGCGCTCACTCATTGCCAGGACAGCCGGCTCCGGCCCATGCAGCTGCACAGCAGTGGCTTGGCCACTCTCTGTCCTGAGCAAGGCTAAATACTGGGGCTACGTACCAGGAGCATGAGGAGGGCGAGGAGGAGAGGAGAGTCTTCTTGGGAAAGAGATTCTCACAGGCGGCAAAAGCAGGAGCGTTCCCTACCTGCTGCGAGAGTCCTACACTCCACCCAGCGACTCAAATGAAAATAGCAGGGTTGTGGTCAATTATGTTTTGTTTGTAAGCTGTGTTCTGGAATTGCTCTTGCTGCTTCCACAGAACAGAAAGCCCAAACAGGGCTTTGTTTTGGAGCCAAGGCATGGCCCTTGGATAATTCCTCTGCCACCGCTGCCACTGCACGATCAACAGTGTTCACTCAGCGCAATGTGCACCTGCCTGTGGAAGGGCAACTGCGAGAGCTGTCATTATTGTCCCCTTTCTGAAGGACACAAGCACTGCTTCAACACTCCCGGCAATCGCCCCAGCGTCCCGTCAAAGGCACGGTGAGCCCTGTGTGGGTGGGGGACCACAGCAGGGCCCGGGGGACTCACAGGGCAGGTGGATCAGCTGCAGGTGGTAGGCCAGCGTCAGAGCTTTGGGGTCAGATACGCGCAAGCAGTTGGCCAAGTCGGTGGTGTTCTCTGTGGGGCAGCCCACCTTTTGTCCAAGCTGCAGGAGAAGAGAGAGAAACCTACCAGCATTACACTCTGAAGCCAGGCTTCCTTACCAGCTTCACCGAGGCAGAGGTTGGTTTTAATCTCAAAGCAGCATGTTTCCAAAGCTCTGTGTTTGGCAGCATGGCTACTGCCAAATCCCTTGCTAGTTATGCTCTTCACAGAATCACAGAATCGCAGAGGTTGGAAAAGACCTTTAAGATCATCGAGTCCAACCGTAAACCTAACACTGCCAAGACCACCACTACACCATGTCCCTAAGCACCTCAGCCAAACGTCTTTTAAATACCTCCAGGGATGGGGACTCAACCACTTCCCTGGGCAGCCTGTTCCAATGCTGGACAACCCTTTCAGTGAAGTAAAATTTCCTAATATTCAGTCTAAACCTCTCCTGGCACAACTTGAGGCCATTTCCTCTCATCCTATGGCTTGCTACTTGGGAGAAGAGACTGACCCCCGCCTCTCTACAACCTCCTTTCAAGGTAGCCGTAGAGAGCAATAAGGTCTCCCCTGAGCCTCCTTTTCTCCAGGCTAAACAACCCCAGTTCACTCAGTCGCTCCTCATAAGACTTGTGCTCCAGACCCTTCACCAGCTTCATTGCCCTTCTTTGGAAACGCAAAGGGAACCTCTTCTCTAGGGAATCCCTGGTTTTGTTTCCCATTCCCTCAAGCGAGACTTGCACCCTACCTTTGTAGCCCAGGCAAGCGGCTCTTTCTGGATGGCCCAGCTGCAGAGACCGACCCCGCTCTGGCTGATGGCTCTCTTGAACAGGCCCTTGTTCTTTGGGCTCAACATCTGCGGTGCAAAATAGAAACAAGGGGGGTTCACGTACAAAATGCTGAAGTGACCATCGCCTGCCAGACCCGGCCCATCCCCTCACAGCTTGTGCACCAGGCCCGGGGAAGCTGCCAGCTCTCGTGCTATTTAACAGTCTCAGCAGTTAAAGTTAAAAGGTGATGGGGTGAGAAGAGGAGCAGAGTAGGGGGACATGGCAAGTAAATGCTATTCCACCAGAGGTCCCAAAAGCGAGGACACGTGCCTGCAGCAGTGGGGCTGATTAAACTGAAGAAGGAGGAGCGGCCACAAAGCAAAGAGGCCGAGCATTGCTGTCCCCGGGCAGGAGAGGACGTTAATCAGGCAGCGTGTGCGGAGGAAAGTGGCCGAGTGCCAAGGGGACCATCTCTCCCCTTTACAGAGAAGAGAAGTGGCTCTGGTGGGGTCCGACAAAGACAACACACCTGCAGGGAGACACTGGCAGCACCGGCTGATTCCCCAAAGATGGTGATGTTTTCTGGGTCACCCCCAAAGGCCTTGATATTCCTCTTCACCCAGGCAATCGCCATGTGCTGGTCCTTCAGCCCGTAGTTCCCTGAGCAACAGAGAGCACCCACCACTGAGCAAGGGCGCAGCAAAGCTGATAAGCTGGGGACCCGTGACAGGGTCCCCTGAGGAGGGAGCAGCTACGGTACCTGGCAAGTTTGCGTCTCCGGTGCTCAGGAAGCCCAGGGGCCCCAGGCGATAGTTGATGGTCACCACGATCACGTTGCCCCGCACGGCAATCTCCTCGCTGTCGTACAGGTAGTTATTGAGGAAGTTGGCTCCCTGGCCCCCTCCTACAAGGAAGGCGCCGCCGTAGATCCAGATCATCACTGGCATGTTGGTGGAGACTGGGAGATGAGGAAGAAAAGCAGGGTGAGCTGCAACATAGCTACAAGGTGCCGCCCATCCATCCCCATACCACTCGCTGAGGATCCCTCCACCCAGGCATGAACAGAGACGATGCTCTGCAATAGCCTGGGGGCAAGAAAGGCCACGCTCTGTAGAAGAGGCTGAAACTCCCAACAGGCTGCAGCTGAGGGACATTGGTTGACATGGCTCCCACCTTTCCCTCTGAAAATCAGTGCTCCTGGCACTTGCCCGCTCTGGGAACGTAGCTGCTGAGAGATGCTCCAGAGCAATTTGTGCACAAACGGCAACTGAGAATCTCCTCCCCAGGTCTCTGCCAAGCACATACTCTGTTTCCTCCCTTGAGGGATCCAGATGTTCAGATAGAGACAGTCCTCGCTCCCGCGGACATCAGTTTGTGTAAGCGTCATCTGCATGCAGCGATTTTTGAATTCTTTTGCCTGCAGTGTTCCTGAGAGGAGAGAGGGAAGACAGCACATCCTAGTTAGAGGCATCAACTCCATCCTTTGGTTGCAAGCTCTCTGTCCGTCCGTCCATCCTCTCCTCTGCGAGTCCAGTGCAGAGGCAGCAAAGCCTCCCCAGCCACTGTGACCGGTCTGAGGGAGTGACAAAGTGGGACCCTTTCCCACGTGAACTAGCTCTGGACAGCCAAGGCATGGGGAGGGGAGATGATGCAGGTGCCATGCAGCGGTTTTGGTACTTCACGTGGTTACGTGAGTTGCTTGGGAATGCTTAGACACAGACTCTCATACCCACCATGAGACTAAGAGCCTTTTCATGGCGCTGCTTAATACGTGAAAGCAGGCAACAGCATCTTTGGCTGGTCAATGACGGACTAAAGAGAGGGAAGCGAAAATAAAAGCCCAAACCAAAGGCATTCAAAACTTGGATCTTACCATCCCAGCCAGGATGAGGTTGGGGGTCTTCCAGAGTCTTTGGAGGGGCAGCAAAGGGGATCCCTCTGAAGATGTCAATGTACTTCCCAAAGAGTCCCAGCTTTTTACTCTCGCCTTCCACAAAACCGCCCTCGGTGTACACCACGCCCAGCTACACGTGGTACCATTGAGAAGAGAAAATCCATTGCACAGTCCTTCATGCCTCTGGCTTCCCGTGTTGCCAGCACCCACACCTTGCCCTGCCCGGGCCCCCAGATGGACCCACTCACAGCCCGCCTTCCCCAGCCACCCCTTTGGACCCTTGTGGAAAGCCCACAGGGAGCTGCCACTGGAGATGTGCCCGCGCAGATGTCCTGCAGGCTGCCCTTTGGAGCAGACAGGCAGCAGCAATTCCCCTGCACTCCCAAAGATAAATGGCAGAAGGTGAGGACCTTCAGCCTGAAGATGTAAACCAGGCCAGACCTGACACAGAGCTGCGCTGGAACTTTTGGAAAAACGTTGGTGAGAGCCTTTGCCACGTTTAGGGCAGGAACACACCCTGCCTTGGCTGTCATGGTCTGCAGGCCCTCTTTCATGGGCTCCAGACCGGACACAGCAGGATTTTGCTCATTCAGACAGGCACAGGCAAAATGTCTGGCAAAGCCATGAGAAGTGCTTTTGTACTTACGGTTGCAGCCCACGCTACCCCAACGTAGGAGCACAAGGCAAAGCACAGGATCTCCCAGCGAGCCATGGTGACTGCACACCTGAAGAGCCAGTCCCCAAATGGACGTGGACGTATATATAGCTAGGAGTGCAGCTGCGTGTCAGTGCCGTGACCTGACTTGGCTCTAAGGTTAATCAGGGGAACCTCTACACACTTGTCCTTCAGTAGGCTGAGGCCAAACCATGGCTGAGGTAGACTGGCGTCACTGTGTGAGAGCCCTGCAGATGTTGTTTTGTGTGCTGGAGGCCAAACCTAAGGAAATATCTCAGTCTGACAAAACTCCAGAGAACATAAAAAAAGCCGAAGCCTTGAGAAGCCTCGCACAAGCGCAGGAGGCTGAAATCATACTAAACCATGCATTAGAGCATATTCTTGGCCACTAATGAGAAACCTTGCACTTGTAACACACCGGGGAACGCACAAGACTTACAAAATGCCAGCAGATCCTCAATTCCTGTGACTGGCTGGTAACAATCCAGCCAGCACTGGCACACTAATGAGTGGCCAACCTCTGGGGACCTGAAGCTCTGCCCCATTGCCTGCTTCCTTCCATCCTTGCTAACTGCTGGGGAAGTCAAAACGGAATTGAGAAGTGCACTAGCTGGTGAGGACAACATACACGACAGCCCGCAGAAGGGAATTATTGACTGCCGGAAAGCGTGCTTTCCTGCTGGCTTTATTTCCAAGATGGCAAGCGAGGCTCCATGCTGAAGTCATGGCACAGTAGCTTCGTCCCCCTTAGACAAGCAGACGGGCGGCACCTGCCTTAGGGACTCCAGCAGCACTGGAGTGCCCCCCCAGCACCTCCTCGGGCACCTTTTCTGTTTTCCACATGGCCACCAACTCGGCCAAGGTGCACCTCCCACACACAGAGAGATTTGGGAATGTAACTTCTCCTCTTTCCTGGTGTATTGCCAGCTGGTTTGGATTCTGGGCTCTTTCCTGGGAGTTTGCTGAGCTTGCTTGAGGGCTTATTAGCCAGCAGTTACAAAAACGTAGGCACTGGCTCCCAAACATCCCGAATGACGCCCACCAGCAGGCACCGCAGTCAGTGCAGACAGGCCATCGGCATCTTAGTGCAAGTTCTGCTTTCCCACATCCTGGGCACGGCGGCTGAACCCTCAGCGCTCAAGGATCAAGAGCAGAGGCGCTTCTGTCCAACAGCAGCCAGACTGCTCGCCGAGTTCACACATAGTCCAGAATTTCTGTCTCCATTTCGTTTTCACTCCCATCAGAAGGCTTGAAGTCCTCTTCCTCCTCCTCTTCGTCATCCTCATCCTCTCCAGACTCATACGCCAGCTGCTCTTTGCCATCTTCACTGCTTGTTGTACTTGAGAAAAGAGCTTCAATGGGAAGAAACAAAGAAACAAAGAAAGAAAGAAAGAAAGAAAGAAAGAAAGAAAGAAAGAAAGAAAGAAACAAAGAAAGAAAGAAAGAAAGAGAGAAAAAGAAAGCAAGCCACACACTGTGATACCTCTCTCAGTGAAACCTGGGGCATTTGCAGTAGAGTTCATAAAACAAGTGAGAGGAAAGCAGAAGCCAGAGGGGCTCAGCTAATGTTGCACATCTTAATAGAATCTGATCAAGCCCAAAGCAATCTGTTGTCACACTCACACTCCAGGAATGCTAGCGGAACAGCAGCTGATCTGCAGTGCTGTGCCTCCGCTCCTAGCTGGTTCTGACCTAATTCACCGGGATACTGCCCTGGCCCAGTATCACGCAAAAATGATTTCCTCACTTCTTGTTCAATTAATAACATCAACAGAAAGTAAAATGCCACCCACAGACACATCAGGAAGAGTAAGGTCTTGATTATCACTGGGCAAAGGCATTTAAAACCTGAAGGCCATCGTAGTGGGAAGATGAAGCAGAAAACCTTTACTCCCAGCCATTCCTAATCCCAACCCACGTTCACGCTGCAGGACAACAGCCTCAGCTCACGCAGCGTGATGAGCGAGAACACAAAGAACACCAGATGTAGCGCAAAGGACGAGGCAACTACAGGAACGCTACTGCCCCGGTGCTGACTGCAACATCCTTATTCAGCCCACAACGTCTAACACCGGCAGGAAGGCAGTAATACGCTGCAGTAGTAGGCAGGAAGGTAGTAATACACTTTGAGGGTCAGAAGCATCCTTACCGGGTCTCGTGGATCTGATTATCTGCTTTATCATCAGAGACATGGCATCTCGCAGGTCATCACTAGTCTTTGGAAGGCACCACCCATCCCGCTCCGTGCACTCTGACTCTGTGCCGTCATTCCGACGGATGATTTTCTGTAGGCTAAAAAGCAGCAAAAGGCAAGGAAAGGTTAGCCTTCTACCTTCAGGTGTAGACTTCAAAGCAGACAGACTATGCCTTACTTCCATTTTCCTTCACCGAGTTGGACTAGCATATTTGGTTATCCACGGAATTGTCATAAGGGAAAGGAAGTTCATGTGTGAAAAGCCTGTTCTATTTTTATTCAGAAGCCAAACACCTCTTAAGTTTTTTCTGGTCAAGGAGAGAGAGGGGAAGGGACTGGATACGAACACTAGGCTTTGAAATCTAGCTCTCACAGAAGACTTGGCCGCCAGCGTGCAATACCTTTCCACATTCAAGTCACAGAGCTGGTAGAACATCTGCCGATAAGGGGGTAGGGCTCCTTCTCGGAAAATGTAGATGGATTCCTAAGAGGAGGAAAGAAGGAAAGGATTCACGTGCATTTTATGGTGTAGCAGGACAACTCTGGCATAACTGAAAAGTGCTTCCGATGGGCTGATTCAAGAACAAGGCACTTCCAACACAAATCAGTTCCAAGGCATAGCTCTGCATATGGCAAAAGAGAAAGCCGAATGAGGGATGCAGCAGAATTTCACTGCAGCCGTAGTCACAACAGCGCAGTCGGCCAGAGAACGCGCTTCACCTCTTCAAACTGCACCTCTGTCTGCAGCCTGGTGCTGCGTAACAGTGGATCATAGGTTTCATTCTAGCAAAAAGGGAAGAATAAAAGACTCCCGTTTAAATATTTACTTTGCCCTGCTGGATTTTGCAGGACGACCTGATAAACACATGCTGATTTTTTGCACTTCACTGCCCATAAAGGAGTGCCAGTTTTATCAACTGAAACACAATGCTCACCACAGCTAAGACTAGGGCTGAGAGTACCAATCCCATCTTGCAGCATGTAAGAAATACATTCAGCGCACAGCAGGTCAAGTTCTGTAGTGATGTGTACAGACAGCAGCTTCCCAGGTAAACCTGAGGACATCAACTCACTCACAACTGTCCCCCTAATGACTGCAAAAAACAGGAAACACCCCTTTTTCACTAAGCTATTTTGAGATTCTGGTAAAAGAGAGTAATGCTGACCTTCAGCTTATACCTGCTGGAGGCAGGCTTTTTTGCACCAGATGCACCAGACGTACCAAGCCCCTGTTTCAGATCATGTACACTGACTGGATGACTTACTGAAAGACAAAAAAAGAGAGTCCTAATTAGGGACATCTTTCACTCCGTGGCATTGTACTGTCACGTCTCCACGTTGATTCAACTTTGCTGGTCAGCACAAACCAGACCAACCCAGCAGCTGAGCACGTGCTGCTCGTTCTTCAGAGACGTTACCGGACGCTCACAGGAGAGGCGGTGAGCTTGGCAGCTTTTTCTGCAGCGTGTCTGTTCATAACTTTAACCTTTTCTACTCTCCCTTGACAAACACAAGAGAACAACTCTCCCCTTACTCTGCACCATCACTGAACAGAAGTGAATGCTGAATTCCCAGCGTTGCCCCCAGAACTCCCTTCTGTCTGCTAACAGATACTGTGGCTCAGCCAGACGTGCATTCAGGCCTCTCACACCACTTCCCAGCATCAGACTCTTCTACTGGCTTTAACAGCAGCACCATACCACAACCAGAAATAAAGCTCCAACCAATTTTGGCTCAGCTGGAACACAGGAAGACCCTTCCCTACTGCGACTCGGGTAAACAAAGAAGCAGAAGAGCCGGACAGCCCTTCTGCTGGCACAGCATACCTGGCTTCTTGACAGTGATGGGCAGACTGTAGTTATACGTGCTGCGTTTTGCTTTCACGGGCATATCACTGGGGGCGTAACCTAGAGGTGAAAAAAGAAAACCAATCGTGAATTGAGGGCAAGCGCCCTGCAGAGCATCCCTAGCTCAGAAACAGAGGTGCTGGACTGCTGCGTCAAAGGCTGGCTGGTCTCTGGGATATGCTGCCTTAAGCAAGGCGGGGAGAGGAGACCTATCAGATCAACAAACCCCTTTAACCTGGACGGAGGGAGATGTGATCTGATGGTAACGACCGCATGCCAGCTCTGTCACAGACTTATTGGATGACCTAGAAAGTCCTTTCCCTCAACTTGCCCTCTGCAAAATCAGAGCATGGGAACCCTCTGTCCCAAAGTCCGAGACCTCACGTCCAGCACAAGATGCTGAGGTCCTGGAGGAAAAGCGACTAGGTAAGCAACAGAATCTACTGCTCAGTGCCTCCCCTGTGCCAGAGGGAAGACGGTCTGCTACATCCACTTGGGCTTGGAACACATGGAGGAGGAAAGTCAGCCAGCAGTCCGTTGCGTTTGCAATGTGCCAAATGAGGAAAGACGTAATATTGCATACTATGAAACAAAGTAGTAAAGGAGTCTACAGAAGAACTACTGTAAGCAACAGACTCAAAAGGTGTCATCTTCATCAGAGCAGAACTAGGGCAAAAGAGTTTGAAAAACAAGCCAAAAGAAAAGTACTACCAGGATTAACCAGAAAGCAGAGAGAGCGTCTCTCTGGTTTGGGCCCTTTTACCGTATTTCATTCCACAGCGAATTCGGAAGTCCAGCACTTGATAAATCTTTGCTTCAGGGTGTTTTCGGGGGTCATACCCAAACCTAACCCATAAGCTTCTCCAAGGACCTGTTAACTGCACAAACACACGTGGGGGAAGATGGTTACAAAAAAACAGCACAGCGTTGCAGAGTTTCTTAGAAAATTCTCGTATTTCCCCTCGTTGCCCCAAAAGTCTTTTTCTGTCTTTTACCAGCATCTTCCACACTTGCCACACCGCTATTCATAAGCTGAAACTTGGGCAATCAATGCATCAAAGCCCAAATATTTGCGTGCTTTCACAAACTAACTGGCAAGGTCACCACAAAGTGTGGGTTTGCAAAAATTCTGCTATTGTTGCCGGATGGACACTCAATTTGAGCATCTGACTGAACTGCAAAGCCAATTAGAACCAATGGAGCAAAGAGTTACTGAATCCTCCATGGTTTTAACTTCTGTTCAAAAGCAAGGCTTTCCTTCCCTCTTCCTCTTCACATAACGTGAAGCTCCGGTACTTAGTGGTGGGACCTCAGAAACTGTAAAGAACCAGGAACACCCAGCTGATGCTGCCTTGCTCTGCCTCCTCGCAGCCTCCGACAGGCACAAGGCCAGATGCACAGACTTACCATGTAATAGGCCAAATACGGCAACAGAAGTTTCAGCTTGTCCGGGTGCACACTGATATTGGCTTTTACTGCGTTCCGAGACCACACAGGACGGACTTCAAAGAGCTAAAATAACACAGAAACAACCGTGGAAACAGGGGGAAGTGGGCTACTAATGGCAGTTCAGCTTTCCAAGCGGACTTTCTTCCGTATCGGGGCCTTTGGCCCTCAGTATGAGCTATCAGCACAGTAATGTAAGAACTAGAGGCACAAAAAGGAACTTAACGTGAGTTGGCTGCAAAGACAGATTCAAATCTTGACTTGCGTAATTGAACTGAAGACAGCAGTGCCAGCAGCGTCTACCGATACTTGCTGTATCAGTCAGTTACAATCACCAAGACTTTTGGGGGGAGTCAGAGAAAAGGGCTGCATGCAGTTTTTTCCTACACGGCACGCTGCAGCACAGCGCTCAAGTCAGGAGTAAGGCACGCACCTTCCTCAGCTCTTCCTCCACCTTTTTATCCACAGGATTGGTGCACATTTTCTTCCAGGTCTGTACGGCAGCATCCAGGGGTTGCGTTGGGATTTCTTCATCATCAAAGTTCACAAAGATAGCGTTGTGCGGGCGACGGGCCCTGCTGAGGCCAATCAGGTTCTCCCCAGACACCTGGGGATTGTTGTACCCCTCCCTAAGACAGAGGGAAAGGATCGGGTTTGCTTCCTGCCTGTGGCACACACGGACTCGGAGCCTTCACGGGAACATGCCAAAATGGAAGTTTGTGCTCCACACTTCCGAAGAGAAGGGACTCAGCCATGCGAGCAATGGGTTGGTTTATCTTTGGCCCCACCTGCCTACGGATCTTGGAATCACATACCGGTACCATGAAAGACTCTTGTGACACCACTGAGGAAAGAACATTCCAATTAAAAAACCCTGCAAAGCTACATCCAGTGGCACAATGACTGAGGTCCCCTGTACTATCTGACAGAAAACCCCCAGGCAGCCGGCGACTGATCGGCGTGAAATGCATTTGCAGCACAAAAGGCTTCACCCTCTGCATTTGCTCCACTGTAGCTACTGCAGCTCAGTGGGGTGCGGGGACAAGGCAAGGTGGAAATGCAGCTAAGATAATGGGGTTTTTTTAAGTGCTGATGAAGGACTACAGTGAGAAAATGAAAGATGTTTCTTGTGGGAGATCTCACAGATTGTTCTTCTGGCAAAACCAGCCGGGGGCCAGGAGGGAACAGGTCCGGTGAGCGCCCTCACGGGAACATATGGCATCGACTCCTGCACGCTCCCCCCTCGGCTCCAGCCCACTGGAAGCAGGCAGAAAGCCAGGCTCACTGCACCCCACGCTGCGTGGGGCGTGCTGGGGGAGGCAGTCGCCTGCACCAGATCACCAATACGGGCAAGTCCTCAAGCGGACTTTTGCCGAGGTTCTGCTGCCAGGCAGTTTCTCAAGCTCTTTTGCCTCTGTTGTGCCAAATCAAGAGGGATAAAACAGAAGGGGGCAGCAGCTTTAACAGGTGAAATACATGAACAATGTATTTAGTGCTGCCCTGATGCTTCAAGAGCACAGATCCTATAACCACACTGAAGTCAGAATGGATTGGAGGCATCACTTGAAAAGTGGTGAAAAAGGAAATCTTCGCTTGAAGACTTGTCTGGTAGAAGTATACACCAAACCACAAAAATGTTTCGCTGCCTCTCCATTCCAGAACCAACACAGCTGTTTACTACATTATGAGAAAAGGCACTCACCGGTGTTGTATATCTGGCCGATAAAAATAGTCAACGGGAGTGTCCAGACGCGAGAAAATTGGTGGCGGGATGTAGAGAGGTAATTCTCGATTGAAAAATTCTTCCTTCTCTGGTTTGAGCATTAGGACTTTGTCATACATGGAGGTTGGCTTGCCATCGGGACCAGAGTGCATTGCCAGGTACTGGAAATCAGACATTCCTGTAAGAAACAAAGGTTAAAACACGGTGAAGTTCATTGTGAATACAACAATATTTCTCACAACGCTCAACGTTCAGGAGCGGGAGTCTGATAAGGCTATGCAAAGGTTTATACAGCAAGGAGGCTGTGACAACAGCAGACGCGATTGTCCTTCCAGTCCTCAATTCTCAGAGGGAAACACTTCCCTCTCCCCTCACACATGCTCGTCGTTAAGCCACGTGGACCCACATCCAAGTCTTACCTTGAAATTTGTAAACGGTGGTGACGGTCCCAAGAATCTCCATTTCAAACCGGACTTCCGGCCGGATTTGCTCTTCCGTGCCCAACTGCTGCTTCTTCTTGGTCCTCCTCTTCACCTTGAGCAGCACGGTGGAGGTGGGGAAGCGATTGGCACACACGGGATGGCAGTAGGGGTCCTTGGGGCGGAAATACAGCTCCAGCCTTTTGGCAGGGTCCGCATAGATCTGTCAGCAAGGGCAGGCACAGTCTCCCTTCGCGTCGCACCCGCGCACCCGTCTCCCCCGCGCTCTCTTTGCCGACAGCCCCCGGCCCCACACCCCCACACCCGTGGCCACCAGCCCCTTCCCCTCGCGCCGCCGCAGGGACATGAGCCCCTGCTCCGCCAACACCGGCACCACACCACGGGGACGCGCAGCCGCTCCCATCCGGCCCGACGCCGCCCGTCTCCTCCCTCGCGGACAGCAGCGGCCCAGGCGAGCGGCATCGCCCCGAAAACACGCGTGGAGCCTCCGCGGGGGGCTGCTGGGCCCGAGCGGCCCGGACAGGGGGGCCCACAGCGGGGTGCCGCCTGGCCCCGGCCCGCCCCCGCCTCCAGCCCCCTCCCCGGCCCACCCCCAGCCCCCGCGGCCCCCCTCACCCGCGACACCCCCTGCTCTCCTCCCAGCGTCCGCAGCATGGCCCCGACGTCCCGCACCAGCCCCGGGTACTCCACGCACACCAACCGCGGCGTGCGGGGCAGCTCCAGCACGGCAGAGCCCCGCTCCCCCCACCGCCTCTCCGCCGCCATCGCTCCCCCGCCCCGGGCCCTCCCGGCACCCGCCCCCCGACCCGCGGGCCGCGGCACAAACGTTCCGCCGCAGGACGGTTCCTACGGCGGCGGCGCGGGGCCTGGCCGGGCCCGGCGTGGGTGGCGGGGGGCGTGGGTGCGGAGGTGGGGATGTGGGTAGGGAGAGGGCGTGGGTGCGGAGGTGAGGACGTGGGTGCGGAGGTGGGGGCCGGCGGGCACTCGTGCTCCAGTGTGGTGTCACCTCCCCCGCCAGTTTCCTTTCCCCTCTTCAACTTCCTGAGGCGATTTCTGTGCACGAATGGCAACAGCTCACCGGTTGCTTTGCGTGCCTGTGTTACAACTGTGATTCTCTAAGAGCTGCTGGCTCTCAGCGTGGATGTGGATGGTGAGGCGGGGACAGCCAGAGGACAGGTCAGGATCGGGCCCGTCCTGCCAGCAACGAGGGAAAACAGGCCCTGAGCCCAACGGCTGGCAGAGCAGGCCGAGCCGCGGCTCTCGGGTGCCAGCAGCTTCCCCGGGACATTGCTGGGCTTTGGGTCGGGGGAACACGCTTGGCCCAGGGCCTGGATGGCGCTTGCTGCCCGACCTTCGTGTTGGGGAGAAAACCCTGGCACGGCAAAGACACAGAGCAGCCAGAATTGCTCAGTCACAAGCAAGCCTTTAATGAACTGGGCCCATCTTTAAAAGGTGTTTTTTAAAAGGTGTTCCATGGCAGTTTGTCGATCACGGAGATGTTGGCAACCTGCGGCAGACTCAGATAGTCTGAGTTCCAGAAAGTCACGTACTGGGCTTTCAGATTCTGCTTCACAGAGTTCTGGTTTATCTTGTTGTTGATTTCCAGGTAGTAACCCTCTTCACGGGTGTAGAGTGGCCAGTTAACGGGCACCTCTGAATTCCCTTTGTTGGGATCACTGGGGAAAAAGGAGACAGAGAAATTCAGTTTCATCAGGGCAGCTTGTGGATGCAGCAAGGCTTGTGGTGTTTGGCAGGGACCCCGTCGGCTCAAGCGAGGCTTTAAGGGAGTGCAAAGAGAGAGTCTGACATTGGGACAAGCAACAGCAATCCTGCCTGCTAGGAGCAGCTTGCCAACCTGCAGGCCCTCCTTTGGTCCCCACTAGCATCGTCCCGGGCTGCAGACAGGGACTTAACTCCTGCCTGAACGCCAGGACTCGGAAACCAACCTCATTGTTAAGTTTAAGAAGAGTTCACAAGTTCTGAAAACTTGTGACAGCTTCTGCTGGCCCCAGGTGTTCTCTGGATGAGGAGGACCCAGAGCAAACTCCACCGCTGGGAGACACAAAGCCAGGCTCACAAGACGAGGGCAGACAGAGGACACCCCGCCTGGGGGAATGGCTCCTCAGAAGTTAATAGGCAAAAGCAGCAGGTTGAAGTGCTGCAGCAAGCCTCAAATGGGGAACCGGCATCACTCACCCTGTCCTGGCAAAGTTGGTCCAGTAAGCAATCATGGCACCCGAGACAGTCCTGTGCTTGGGCAGGTAGCCCAGGGGGGAGGCAAAGGGCTTCCCAAACACGTACTGCAGGTCATCAGCGTGGTCCGCCCCTACCCAGCTTGGGTAGACGGGCATTCGGGATGGCTGGGAGAACAAGTAGCTGTATGTCTTGGCACTCCTGGGGAAATAAAAGAGACTTGCTAAGCAGCTGCGAGTGGAGAGCAGAGGAAGGGGTGCGGATTCATAACCACGCTCCAAATACCGGCAGAGCCAGCATTCGGCCTTGGAAGATGCTCACATCCACCTAAGAGGTGCTCTCAGCAGAAAACATCCTTCTGTCTGGTAATTTTTATCTCCCATTTCTGATTAGCACCCTAACCCTCACTTCATCCAACTGCCATGTCTCGTGGCATCAAACATCGCCAGGAGGAAGTCTGATGTTTGTAAGAAGCAAAAACTTGTTTCAATGGGAATTTAAAGCAAGTTCCTAGCATGACTCCCTTGCAGCATTAGGGAAATAGCGTTTGTACGAGCCACGCTAAGTGTATACTCGGTACCAAAAAGCCTGCCTCCTCCTTCAAGTTCAGCCCTCTCACCGTGCTCCAAAGCCCCCTGCGCTGGAAACGCAGCCTTTCGGCCCCCAGGCAGGCTTTGGGCTCCTGCCAGGGCTGAGCTGCTCACCGGGCATTCTGCACGTGCAGATTCAGTGCCCCCTGTGTGGGAACCAGGAAGATGTAGTCAGTAATCAGGTCCACCACTGTCCTCTTCATGACCTCCTGGTCCGGCTTGTCACCCCACACTTGCGTGTAGAGATTGTATGTCACGTTGGCTCCATGCTCGCCCCTGTCCACGGTAAGTCCTTTGATCAAATTATAGACCTCGTTCCTGAAAAGACAAGTAGTATCAACTCATTACAGACCGGCACCTTCAAGCGGGGCAGGGCTCATGGAAACGGACCCCAGCTCCCGTTGACGTTGACATCCAACCCTGGGGTTAGCAATGGTTTGGTGGAGTAAAAGCCAGTGATTTCATTCCAGGTCTTAGATGGCGGGCATGTGCTTCCCAGCTTTCCCAGCAGGACAGCCTGGGGCCAAATTGGCCACAAGCTCCTTTTGCCCGCAAAGAGGAGTCTTACGGGGCGGGCGCCCAGCATGTCTGGCATGTACCTGCTCTGGACAGAGAGCATCAGGGCTGCCAAGCCTATCGCTGGTGCTGAGTTCAGGGTTCAGGAGCACCTTAAAGATATATGGGGAGGCTTCCCCACTCGCTGGTCCTTTCTCTTGAAGGCTCTGGACTTGGCAACATAGGCCCTAGGCACCCTGGCTTGGAGTGAGATCCTGCTTGGAAAGTAGTGCCCTGTCCATTCAGGTCTAAGTCCTTGGAGTTTGGGGGCTACATTAAAGATAAGGTTCCTCCTGTTGAGGGTTTTAAGAGCGTCCTTCACTTACGCAGTGATTTTCACAAGTGGGCGGTTGATAGCAGGTAAATCAATGCCAGCAAAGATGTGTCCATCCATGTTATTGACCCCAGCAATGTAGTCAATGTCAGCAGTGTTGGCAAAGAGGTTCTCTGGCATGTCTGGGAGGAAGTCTCCATCGATGACAGGAGCGAAGACCAGCGTGTGAACCAGGGGAGCTGCAGCAGGAGACAAAACCGGAGTCCGTTAGGAGCTGAGAAAAGACCAATGTGTGGCCTGGCATATCCCACGGCTCAAGGAACTGTGGAAGGAATAGGCTGAGGTGAACAAGAGCTTGGGTGGTGACTTCAGCGTGACCACAGGATCACGTTCAGTAAACCTCATGCCTGTAGGCAGGGGAGAGGAGCAAAAGGTCTGCCAGCCAAGGACTGGCAGGTAACAGCAGCAATTCCTCTCCTCCTTCCCCCAGCCCCTTCCCAAAAAGCCCAGCCAAAGGTAGGGAAGAGCAGAACTTCTCCTCCCCACCCCATCTGCCTGCGCTCACTCATTGCCAGGACAGCCGGCTCCGGCCCATGCAGCTGCACAGCAGTGGCTTGGCCACTCTCTGTCCTGAGCAAGGCTAAATACTGGGGCTACGTACCAGGAGCATGAGGAGGGCAAGCGGAGGAGAGGAGAGTCTTCTTGGGAAAGAGATTCTCACAGGCGGCAAAAGCAGGAGCGTTCCCTACCTGCTGCGAGAGTCCTACACTCCACCCAGCGACTCAAATGAAAATAGCAGGGTTGTGGTCAATTATGTTTTGTTTGTAAGCTGTGTTCTGGAATTGCTCTTGCTGCTTCCACAGAACAGAAAGCCCAAACAGGGCTTTGTTTTGGAGCCAAGGCATGGCCCTTGGATAATTCCTCTGCCACCGCTGCCACTGCACGATCAACAGTGTTCACTCAGCGCAATGTGCACCTGCCTGTGGAAGGGCAACTGCGAGAGCTGTCATTATTGTCCCCTTTCTGAAGGACACAAGCACTGCTTCAACACTCCCGGCAATCGCCCCAGCGTCCCGTCAAAGGCACGGTGAGCCCTGTGTGGGTGGGGGACCACAGCAGGGCCCGGGGGACTCACAGGGCAGGTGGATCAGCTGCAGGTGGTAGGCCAGCGTCAGAGCTTTGGGGTCAGATACGCGCAAGCAGTTGGCCAAGTCGGTGGTGTTCTCTGTGGGGCAGCCCACCTTTTGTCCAAGCTGCAGGAGAAGAGAGAGAAACCTACCAGCATTACCCTCTGAAGCCAGGCTTCCTTACCAGCTTCACCGAGGCAGAGGTTGGTTTTAATCTCAAAGCAGCATGTTTCCAAAGCTCTGTGTTTGGCAGCATGGCTACTGCCAAATCCCTTGCTAGTTATGCTCTTCACAGAATCACAGAATCGCAGAGGTTGGAAAAGATCTTTAAGATCATCGAGTCCAACCGTAAACCTAACACTGCCAAGACCACCACTACACCATGTCCCTAAGCACCTCAGCCAAACGTCTTTTAAATACCTCCAGGGATGGGGACTCAACCACTTCCCTGGGCAGCCTGTTCCAATGCTGGACAACCCTTTCAGTGAAGTAAAATTTCCTAATATTCAGTCTAAACCTCTCCTGGCACAACTTGAGGCCATTTCCTCTCATCCTATGGCTTGCTACTTGGGAGAAGAGACTGACCCCCGCCTCTCTACAACCTCCTTTCAAGGTAGCCGTAGAGAGCAATAAGGTCTCCCCTGAGCCTCCTTTTCTCCAGGCTAAACAACCCCAGTTCACTCAGTCGCTCCTCATAAGACTTGTGCTCCAGACCCTTCACCAGCTTCATTGCCCTTCTTTGGAAACGCAAAGGGAACCTCTTCTCTAGGGAATCCCTGGTTTTGTTTCCCATTCCCTCAAGCGAGACTTGCACCCTACCTTTGTAGCCCAGGCAAGCGGCTCTTTCTGGATGGCCCAGCTGCAGAGACCGACCCCGCTCTGGCTGATGGCTCTCTTGAACAGGCCCTTGTTCTTTGGGCTCAACATCTGCGGTGCAAAATAGAAACAAGGGGGGTTCACGTACAAAATGCTGAAGTGACCATCGCCTGCCAGACCCGGCCCATCCCCTCACAGCTTGTGCACCAGGCCCGGGGAAGCTGCCAGCTCTCGTGCTATTTAACAGTCTCAGCAGTTAAAGTTAAAAGGTGATGGGGTGAGAAGAGGAGCAGAGTAGGGGGACATGGCAAGTAAATGCTATTCCACCAGAGGTCCCAAAAGCGAGGACACGTGCCTGCAGCAGTGGGGCTGATTAAACTGAAGAAGGAGGAGCGGCCACAAAGCAAAGAGGCCGAGCATTGCTGTCCCCGGGCAGGAGAGGACGTTAATCAGGCAGCGTGTGCGGAGGAAAGTGGCCGAGTGCCAAGGGGACCATCTCTCCCCTTTACAGAGAAGAGAAGTGGCTCTGGTGGGGTCCGACAAAGACAACACACCTGCAGGGAGACACTGGCAGCACCGGCTGATTCCCCAAAGATGGTGATGTTTTCTGGGTCACCCCCAAAGGCCTTGATATTCCTCTTCACCCAGGCAATCGCCATGTGCTGGTCCTTCAGCCCGTAGTTCCCTGAGCAACAGAGAGCACCCACCACTGAGCAAGGGCGCAGCAAAGCTGATAAGCTGGGGACCCGTGACAGGGTCCCCTGAGGAGGGAGCAGCTACGGTACCTGGCAAGTTTGCGTCTCCGGTGCTCAGGAAGCCCAGGGGCCCCAGGCGATAGTTGATGGTCACCACGATCACGTTGCCCCGCACGGCAATCTCCTCGCCGTCGTACAGGTAGTTATTGAGGAAGTTGGCTCCCTGGCCCCCTCCTACAAGGAAGGCGCCGCCGTAGATCCAGATCATCACTGGCATGTTGGTGGAGACTGGGAGATGAGGAAGAAAAGCAGGGTGAGCTGCAACATAGCTACAAGGTGCCGCCCATCCATCCCCATACCACTCGCTGAGGATCCCTCCACCCAGGCATGAACAGAGACGATGCTCTGCAATAGCCTGGGGGCAAGAAAGGCCACGCTCTGTAGAAGAGGCTGAAACTCCCAACAGGCTGCAGCTGAGGGACATTGGTTGACATGGCTCCCACCTTTCCCTCTGAAAATCAGTGCTCCTGGCACTTGCCCGCTCTGGGAACGTAGCTGCTGAGAGATGCTCCAGAGCAATTTGTGCACAAACGGCAACTGAGAATCTCCCCCCCAGGTCTCTGCCAAGCACATACTCTGTTTCCTCCCTTGAGGGATCCAGATGTTCAGATAGAGACAGTCCTCGCTCCCGCGGACATCAGTTTGTGTAAGCGTCATCTGCATGCAGCGATTTTTGAATTCTTTTGCCTGCAGTGTTCCTGAGAGGAGAGAGGGAAGACAGCACATCCTAGTTAGAGGCATCAACTCCATCCTTTGGTTGCAAGCTCTCTGTCCGTCCGTCCATCCTCTCCTCTGCGAGTCCAGTGCAGAGGCAGCAAAGCCTCCCCAGCCACTGTGACCGGTCTGAGGGAGTGACAAAGTAGGACCCTTTCCCACGTGAACTAGCTCTGGACAGCCAAGGCATGGGGAGGGGAGATGATGCAGGTGCCATGCAGCGGTTTTGGTACTTCACGTGGTTACGTGAGTTGCTTGGGAATGCTTAGACACAGACTCTCATACCCACCACGAGACTAAGAGCCTTTTCATGGCGCTGCTTAATACGTGAAAGCAGGCAACAGCATCTTTGGCTGGTCAATGACGGACTAAAGAGAGGGAAGCGAAAATAAAAGCCCAAACCAAAGGCATTCAAAACTTGGATCTTACCATCCCAGCCAGGATGAGGTTGGGGGTCTTCCAGAGTCTTTGGAGGTGCAGCAAAGGGGATCCCTCTGAAGATGTCGATGTACTTCCCAAAGAGTCCCAGCTTTTTACTCTCGCCTTCCACAAAACCACCCTCGGTGTACACCACGCCCAGCTACACATGGTACCATTGAGAAGAGAAAATCCATTGCACAGTCCTTCATGCCTCTGGCTTCCCGTGTTGCCAGCACCCACACCTTGCCCTGCCCGGGCCCCCAGATGGACCCACTCACAGCCCGCCTTCCCCAGCCACCCCTTTGGACCCTTGTGGAAAGCCCACAGGTGGCTGCTACTGGAGATGTGCCCGCGCAGATGTCCTGCAGGCTGCCCTTTGGAGCAGACAGGCAGCAGCAATTCCCCTGCACTCCCAAAGATAAATGGCAGAAGGTGAGGACCTTCAGCCTGAAGATGTAAACCAGGCCAGACCTGACACAGAGCTGCGCTGGAACTTTTGGAAAAACGTTGGTGAGACCCTTTGCCACGTTTAGGGCAGGAACACACCCTGCCTTGGCTGTCATGGTCTGCAGGCCCTCTTTCATGGGCTCCAGACCGGACACAGCAGGATTTTGCTCATTCAGACAGGCACAGGCAAAATGTCTGGCAAAGCCATGAGAAGTGCTTTCGTACTTACGGTTGCAGCCCACGCTACCCCAACGTAGGAGCACAAGGCAAAGCACAGGATCTCCCAGCGAGCCATGGTGACTGCACACCTGAAGAGCCAGTCCCCAAATGGACGTGGACGTATATATAGCTAGGAGTGCAGCTGCGTGTCAGTGCCGTGACCTGACTTGGCTCTAAGGTTAATCAGGGGAACCTCTACACACTTGTCCTTCAGTAGGCTGAGGCCAAACCATGGCTGAGGTAGACTGGCGTCACTGTGTGAGAGCCCTGCAGATGTTGTTTTGTGTGCTGGAGGCCAAACCTAAGGAAATATCTCAGTCTGACAAAACTCCAGAGAACATAAAAAAAGCCGAAGCCTTGAGAAGCCTCGCACAAGCGCAGGAGGCTGAAATCATACTAAACCATGCATTAGAGCATATTCTTGGCCACTAATGAGAAACCTTGCACTTGTAACACACCGGGGAACGCACAAGACTTACAAAATGCCAGCAGATCCTCAATTCCTGTGACTGGCTGGTAACAATCCAGCCAGCACTGGCACACTAATGAGTGGCCAACCTCTGGGGACCTGAAGCTCTGCCCCATTGCCTGCTTCCTTCCATCCTTGCTAACTGCTGGGGAAGTCAAAACGGAATTGAGAAGTGCACTAGCTGGTGAGGACAACATACACGACAGCCCGCAGAAGGGAATTATTGACTGCCGGAAAGCGTGCTTTCCTGCTGGCTTTATTTCCAAGATGGCAAGCGAGGCTCCATGCTGAAGTCATGGCACAGTAGCTTCGTCCCCCTTAGACAAGCAGAAGGGCGGCACCTGCCTTAGGGACTCCAGCAGCACTGGAGTGCCCCCCCAGCACCTCCTCGGGCACCTTTTCTGTTTTCCACATGGCCACCAACTCGGCCAAGGTGCACCTCCCACACACGGAGAGATTTGGGAATGTAACTTCTCCTCTTTCCTGGTGTATTGCCAGCTGGTTTGGATTCTGGGCTCTTTCCTGGGAGTTTGCTGAGCTTGCTTGAGGGCTTATTAGCCAGCAGTTACAAAAATGTAGGCACTGGCTCCCAAACATCCCGAATGACGCCCACCAGCAGGCACCGCAGTCAGTGCAGACAGGCCATCGGCATCTTAGTGCAAGTTCTGCTTTCCCACATCCTGGGCACGGCGGCTGAACCCTCAGCGCTCAAGGATCAAGAGCAGAGGCGCTTCTGTCCAACAGCAGCCAGACTGCTCGCCGAGTTCACACATAGTCCAGAATTTCTGTCTCCATTTCGTTTTCACTCCCATCAGAAGGCTTGAAGTCCTCTTCCTCCTCCTCTTCGTCATCCTCATCCTCTCCAGACTCATACGCCAGCTGCTCTTTGCCATCTTCGCTGCTTGTTGTACTTGAGAAAAGAGCTTCAATGGGAAGAAACAAAGAAAGAAAGAAAGAAAGAAAGAAAGAAAAAGAAAGCAAGCCAAACACTGTGATACCTCTCTCAGTGAAACCTGGGGCATTTGCAGTAGAGTTCATAAAACAAGTGAGAGGAAAGCAGAAGCCAGAGGGGCTCAGCTAATGTTGCACATCTTAATAGAATCTGATCAAGCCCAAAGCAATCTGTTGTCACACTCACACTCCAGGAATGCTAGCGGAACAGCAGCTGATCTGCAGTGCTGTGCCTCCGCTCCTAGCTGGTTCTGACCTAATTCACCGGGATACTGCCCTGGCCCAGTATCACGCAAAAATGATTTCCTCACTTCTTGTTCAATTAATAACATCAACAGAAAGTAAAATGCCACCCACAGACACATCAGGAAGAGTAAGGTCTTGATTATCACTGGGCAAAGGCATTTAAAACCTGAAGGCTGTCGTAGTGGGAAGATGAAGCAGAAAACCTTTACTCCCAGCCATTCCTAATCCCAACCCACGTTCACGCTGCAGGACAACAGCCTCAGCTCACGCAGCGTGATGAGCGAGAACACAAAGAACACCAGATGTAGCGCAAAGGACGAGGCAACTACAGGAACGCTACTGCCCCGGTGCTGACTGCAACATCCTTATTCAGCCCACAACGTCTAACACCAGCAGGAAGGCAGTAATACGCTGCAGTAGTAGGCAGGAAGGTAGTAATACACTTTGAGGGTCAGAAGCATCCTTACCGGGTCTCGTGGATCTGATTATCTGCTTTATCATCAGAGACATGGCATCTCGCAGGTCATCACTAGTCTTTGGAAGGCACCACCCATCCCGCTCCGTGCACTCTGACTCTGTGCCGTCATTCCGACGGATGATTTTCTGTAGGCTAAAAAGCAGCAAAAGGCAAGGAAAGGTTAGCCTTCTACCTTCAGGTGTAGACTTCGAAGCAGACAGACTATGCCTTACTTCCATTTTCCTTCACCGAGTTGGACTAGCATATTTGGTTATCCACGGAAGTGTCATAAGGGAAAGGAAGTTCATGTGTGAAAAGCCTGTTCTATTTTTATTCAGAAGCCAAACACCTCTTAAGTTTTTTCTGGTCAAGGAGAGAGAGGGGAAGGGACTGGATACGAACACTAGGCTTTGAAATCTAGCTCTCACAGAAGACTTGGCCGCCAGCGTGCAATACCTTTCCACATTCAAGTCACAGAGCTGGTAGAACATCTGCCGATAAGGGGGTAGGGCTCCTTCTCGGAAAATGTAGATGGATTCCTAAGAGGAGGAAAGAAGGAAAGGATTCACGTGCATTTTATGGTGTAGCAGGACAACTCTGGCATAACTGAAAAGTGCTTCCGATGGGCTGATTCAAGAACAAGGCACTTCCAACACAAATCAGTTCCAAGGCATAGCTCTGCATATGGCAAAAGAGAAAGCCGAATGAGGGATGCAGCAGAATTTCACTGCAGCTGTAGTCACAACAGCGCAGTCGGCCAGAGAACGCGCTTCACCTCGTCAAACTGCACCTCTGTCTGCAGCCTGGTGCTGCGTAACAGTGGATCATAGGTTTCATTCTAGCAAAAAGGGAAGAATAAAAGACTCCCGTTTAAATATTTACTTTGCCCTGCTGGATTTTGCAGGACGACCTGATAAACACATCCTGATTTTTTGCACTTCACTGCCCATAAAGGAGTGCCAGTTTTATCAACTGAAACACAATGCTCACCACAGCTAAGACTAGGGCTGAGAGTACCAATCCCATCTTGCAGCATGTAAGAAATACATTCAGCGCACAGCAGGTCAAGTTCTGTAGTGATGTGTACAGACAGCAGCTTCCCAGGTAAACCTGAGGACATCAACTCACTCACAACTGTCCCCCTAATGACTGCAAAAAACAGGAAACACCCCTTTTTCACTAAGCTATTTCGAGATTCTGGTAAAAGAGAGTAATGCTGACCTTCAGCTTATACCTGCTGGAGGCAGGCTTTTTTGCACCAGATGCACCAGACGTACCAAGCCCCTGTTTCAGATCATGTACACTGACTGGATGACTTACTGAAAGACAAAAAAAGAGAGTCCTAATTAGGGACATCTTTCACTCCGTGGCATTGTACTGTCACGTCTCCACGTTGATTCAACTTTGCTGGTCAGCACAAACCAGACCAACCCAGCAGCTGAGCACGTGCTGCTCGTTCTTCAGAGACGTTACCGGACGCTCACAGGAGAGGCGGTGAGCTTGGCAGCTTTTTCCGCAGCGTGTCTGTTCATAACTTTAACCTTTTCTACTCTCCTTTGACAAACACAAGAGAACAACTTTCCCCTTACTCTGCACCATCACTGAACAGAAGTGAATGCTGAATTCCCAGCGTTGCCCCCAGAACTCCCTTCTGTCTGCTAACAGATACTGTGGCTCAGCCAGACGTGCATCCAGGCCTCTCACACCACTTCCCAGCACCAGACTCTTCTACTGGCTTTAACAGCAGCACCATACCACAACCAGAAATAAAGCTCCAACCAATTTTGGCTCAGCTGGAACACGGGAAGACCCTTCCCTACTGCGACTCGGGTAAACAAAGAAGCAGAAGAGCCGGACAGCCCTTCTGCTGGCACAGCATACCTGGCTTCTTGACAGTGATGGGCAGACTGTAGTTATACGTGCTGCGTTTTGCTTTCACGGGCATATCACTGGGAGCGTAACCTAGAGGTGAAAAAAGAAAACCAATCGTGAATTGAGGGCAAGCGCCCTGCAGAGCATCCCTAGCGCAGAAACAGAGGTGCTGGACTGCTGCGTGAAAGGCTGGCTGGTCTCTGGGATATGCTGCCTTAAGCAAGGCGGGGAGAGGAGACCTATCAGATCAACAAACCCCTTTAACCTGGACAGAGGGAGATGGGATCTGATGGTAATGACCGCATGCCAGCTCTGTCACAGACTTATTGGATGACCTAGAAAGTCCTTTCCCTCAACTTGCCCTCTGCAAAATCAGAGCATGGGAACCCTCTGTCCCAAAGTCCGAGACCTCACGTCCAGCACAAGATGCTGAGGTCCTGGAGGAAAAGCGACTAGGTAAGCAACAGAATCTACTGCTCAGTGCCTCCCCTGCGCCAGAGGGAAGACGGTCTGCTACATCCACTTGGGCTTGGAACACATGGAGGAGGAAAGTCAGCCAGCAGTCCGTTGCATTTGCAATGTGCCAAATGAGGAAAGACGTAATATTGCATACTATGAAACAAAGTAGTAAAGGAGTCTACAGAAGAACTACTGTAAGCAACAGACTCAAAAGGTGTCATCTTCATCAGAGCAGAACTAGGGCAAAAGAGTTTGAAAAACAAGCCAAAAGAAAAGTACTACCAGGATTAACCAGAAAGCAGAGAGAGCATCTCTCTGGTTTGGGCCCTTTTACCGTATTTCATTCCACAGCGAATTCGGAAGTCCAGCACTTGATAAATCTTTGCTTCAGAGTGTTTTCGGGGGTCATACCCAAACCTAACCCATAAGCTTCTCCAAGGACCTGTTAACTGCACAAACACACGTGGGGGAAGATGGTTACAAAAAAACAGCACAGCGTTGCAGAGTTTCTTAGAAAATTCTCGTATTTCCCCTCGTTGCCCCAAAAGTCTTTTTCTGTCTTTTACCAGCATCTTCCACACTTGCCACACTGCTATTCATAAGCTGAAACTTGGGCAATCAATGCATCAAAGCCCAAATATTTGCGTGCTTTCACAAACTAACTGGCAAGGTCACCACAAAGTGTGGGTTTGCAAAAATTCTGCTATCGTTGCCGGATAGACACTCAATTTGAGCATCTGACTGAACTGCAAAGCCAATTAGAACCAATGGAGCAAAGAGTTACTGAATCCTCCATGGTTTTAACTTCTGTTCAAAAGCAAGGCTTTCCTTCCCTCTTCCTCTTCACATAACGTGAAGCTCCGGTACTTAGTGGTGGGACCTCAGAAACTGTAAAGAACCAGGAACACCCAGCTGATGCTGCCTTGCTCTGCCTCCTCGCAGCCTCCGACAGGCACAAGGCCAGATGCACAGACTTACCATGTAATAGGCCAAATACGGCAACAGAAGTTTCAGCTTGTCCGGGTGCACACTGATATTGGCTTTTACTGCGTTCCGAGACCACACAGGACGGACTTCAAAGAGCTAAAATAACACAGAAACAACCGTGGAAACAGGGGGAAGTGGGCTACTAATGGCAGTTCAGCTTTCCAAGCGGACTTTCTTCCGTATCGGGGCCTTTGGCCCTCAGTATGAGCTATCAGCACAGTAATGTAAGAACTAGAGGCACAAAAAGGAACTTAACGTGAGTTGGCTGCAAAGACAGATTCAAATCTTGACTTGCATAATTGAACTGAAGACAGCAGTGCCAGCAGCGTCTACCGATACTTGCTGTATCAGTCAGTTACAATCACCAAGACTTTTGGGGGGAGTCAGAGAAAAGGGCTGCATGCAGTTTTTTCCTACACAGCACGCTGCAGCACAGCGCTCAAGTCAGGAGTAAGGCACGCACCTTCCTCAGCTCTTCCTCCACCTTTTTATCCACAGGATTGGTGCACATTTTCTTCCAGGTCTGTACGGCAGCATCCAGGGGTTGCGTTGGGATTTCTTCATCATCAAAGTTCACAAAGATAGCGTTGTGCGGGCGACGGGCCCTGCTGAGGCCAATCAGGTTCTCCCCAGACACCTGGGGATTGTTGTACCCCTCCCTAAGACAGAGGGAAAGGATCGGGTTTGCTTCCTGCCTGTGGCACACACGGACTCGGAGCCTTCACGGGAACATGCCAAAATGGAAGTTTGTGCTCCACACTTCCGAAGAGAAGGGACTCAGCCATGCGAGCAATGGGTTGGTTTATCTTTGGCCCCACCTGCCTACGGATCTTGGAATCACATACCGGTACCATGAAAGACTCTTGTGACACCACTGAGGAAAGAACATTCCAATTAAAAAACCCTGCAAAGCTACATCCAGTGGCACAATGACTGAGGTCCCCTGTACTATCTGACAGAAAACCCCCAGGCAGCCGGCGACTGATCGGCATGAAATGCATTTGCAGCACAAAAGGCTTCACCCTCTGCATTTGCTCCACTGTAGCTACTGCAGCTCAGTGGGGTGCGGGGACAAGGCAAGGTGGAAATGCAGCTAAGATAATGGGGTTTTTTTAAGTGCTGATGAAGGACTACAGTGAGAAAATGAAAGATGTTTCTTGTGGGAGATCTCACAGATTGTTCTTCTGGCAAAACCAGCCGGGGGCCAGGAGGGAACAGGTCCGGTGAGCGCCCTCACGGGAACATATGGCATCGACTCCTGCACGCTCCCCCCTCGGCTCCAGCCCACTGGAAGCAGGCAGAAAGCCAGGCTCACTGCACCCCACGCTGCGTGGGGCGTGCTGGGGGAGGCAGTCGCCTGCACCAGATCACCAATACGGGCAAGTCCTCAAGCGGACTTTTGCCGAGGTTCTGCTGCCAGGCAGTTTCTCAAGCTCTTTTGCCTCTGTTGTGCCAAATCAAGAGGGATAAAACAGAAGGGGGCAGCAGCTTTAACAGGTGAAATACATGAACAATGTATTTAGTGCTGCCCTGATGCTTCAAGAGCACAGATCCTATAACCACACTGAAGTCAGAATGGATTGGAGGCATCACTTGAAAAGTGGTGAAAAAGGAAATCTTAGCTTGAAGACTTGTCTGGTAGAAGTATACACCAAACCACAAAAATGTTTCGCTGCCTCTCCATTCCAGAACCAACACAGCTGTTTACTACATTATGAGAAAAGGCACTCACCGGTGTTGTATATCTGGCCGATAAAAATAGTCAACGGGAGTGTCCAGACGCGAGAAAATTGGTGGCGGGATGTAGAGAGGTAATTCTCGATTGAAAAATTCTTCCTTCTCTGGTTTGAGCATTAGGACTTTGTCATACATGGAGGTTGGCTTGCCATCAGGACCAGAGTGCATTGCCAGGTACTGGAAATCAGACATTCCTGTAAGAAACAAAGGTTAAAACACGGTGAAGTTCATTGTGAATACAACAATATTTCTCACAACGCTCAACGTTCAGGAGCAGGAGTCTGATAAGGCTATGCAAAGGTTTATACAGCAAGGAGGCTGTGACAACAGCAGACGCGATTGTCCTTCCAGTCCTCAATTCCCAGAGGGAAACACTTCCCTCTCCCCTCACACATGCTCGTCGTTAAGCCACGTGGACCCACATCCAAGTCTTACCTTGAAATTTGTAAACGGTGGTGACGGTCCCAAGAATCTCCATTTCAAACCGGACTTCCGGCCGGATTTGCTCTTCCGTGCCCAACTGCTGCTTCTTCTTGGTCCTCCTCTTCACCTTGAGCAGCACGGTGGAGGTGGGGAAGCGATTGGCACACACGGGATGGCAGTAGGGGTCCTTGGGGCGGAAATACAGCTCCAGCCTTTTGGCAGGGTCCGCATAGATCTGTCAGCAAGGGCAGGCACAGTCTCCCTTCGCGTCGCACCCGCGCACCCGTCTCCCCCGCGCTCTCTTTGCCGACAGCCCCCGGCCCCACACCCCCACACCCGTGGCCACCAGCCCCTTCCCCTCGCGCCGCCGCAGGGACATGAGCCCCTGCTCCGCCAACACCGGCACCACACCACGGGGACGCGCAGCCGCTCCCATCCGGCCCGACGCCGCCCGTCTCCTCCCTCGCGGACAGCAGCGGCCCAGGCGAGCGGCATCGCCCCGAAAACACGCGTGGAGCCTCCGCGGGGGGCTGCTGGGCCCGAGCGGCCCGGACAGGGGGGCCCACAGCGGGGTGCCGCCTGGCCCCGGCCCGCCCCCGCCTCCAGCCCCCTCCCCGGCCCACCCCCAGCCCCCGCGGCCCCCCTCACCCGCGACACCCCCTGCTCTCCTCCCAGCGTCCGCAGCATGGCCCCGACGTCCCGCACCAGCCCCGGGTACTCCACGCACACCAACCGCGGCGTGCGGGGCAGCTCCAGCACGGCAGAGCCCCGCTCCCCCCACCGCCTCTCCGCCGCCATCGCTCCCCCGCCCCGGGCCCTCCCGGCACCCGCCCCCCGACCCGCGGGCCGCGGCACAAACGTTCCGCCGCAGGACGGTTCCTACGGCGGCGGCGCGGGGCCTGGCCGGGCCCGGCGTGGGTGGCGGGGGGCGTGGGTGCGGAGGTGGGGATGTGGGTAGGGAGAGGGCGTGGGTGCGGAGCTGGGGGTGTGGGTAGGGAGAGGGCGTGGGTGCGGAGCTGGGGGCGTGGGTGCGGAGGTGGGGGCCGGCGGGCACTCGTGCTCCAGTGTGGTGTCACCTCCCCCGCCGGTTTCCTTTCCCCTCTTCAACTTCCTGAGGCGATTTCTGTGCACGAATGGCAACAGCTCACCGGTTGCTTTGCGTGCCTGTGTTACAACTGTGATTCTCTAAGAGCTGCTGGCTCTCAGCGTGGATGTGGATGGTGAGGCGGGGACAGCCAGAGGACAGGTCAGGATCGGGCCCGTCCTGCCGGCAACGAGGGAAAACAGGCCCTGAGCCCAACGGCTGGCAGAGCAGGCCGAGCCGCGGCTCTCGGGTGCCAGCAGCTTCCCCGGGACATTGCTGGGCTTTGGGTCGGGGGAACACGCTTGGCCCAGGGCCTGGATGGCGCTTGCTGCCCGACCTTCGTGTTGGGGAGAAAACCCTGGCACGGCAAAGACACAGAGCAGCCGGAATTGCTCAGTCACAAGCAAGCCTTTAATGAACAGGGCCCATCTTTAAAAGGTGTCTTTTAAAAGGTGTTCCATGGCAGTTTGTCGATCACGGAGATGTTGGCAACCTGTGGCAGACTCAGATAGATGGAGTTCCAGAAAGTCACATACCGGGCTTTCAGATTCTGCTTCACGGAGTCCTGGTTTATCTTGTTGTTGATTTCCAGGTAGTAATGGGTTTCACGGGTATAGGGTGGCCACGTAATGGACACCTCTGAATTCCCTTTGTTGGGATCACTGGGGAAAAAGGAGACAGAGAAATTCAGTTTCATCAGGGCAGCTTGTGGATGCAGCAAGGCTTGTGGTGTTTGGCAGGGACCCCGTCGGCTCAAGCGAGGCTTTAAGGGAGTGCAAAGAGAAAGTCTGACATTGGGACAAGCAACAGCAATCCTGCCTGCTAGGAGCAGCTTGCCGACCTGCAGGCCCTCCTTTGGTCCCCACTAGCATCGTCCCGGGCTGCAGACAGGGACTTAACTCCTGCCTGAACGCCAGGACTCGGAAACCAACCTCATTGTTAAGTTTAAGAAGAGTTCACAAGTTCTGAAAACTTGTGACAGCTTCTGCTGGCCCCAGGTGTTCTCTGGATGAGGAGGACCCAGAGCAAACTCCACCGCTGGGAGACACAGAGCCAGGCTCACAAGACAAGGGCAGACAGAGGACACCCCGCCTGGGGGAATGGCTCCTCAGAAGTTAATAGGCAAAAGCAGCAGGTTGAAGTGCTGCAGCAAGCCTCAAATGGGGAACCGGCATCACTCACCCTGTCCTGGCAAAGTTGGTCCAGTAAGCAATCATGGCACCCGAGACAGTCCTGTGCTTGGGCAGGTAGCCCAGGGGGGAGGCAAAGGGCTTCCCAAACACGTACTGCAGGTCATCAGCGTGGTCCGCCCCTACCCAGCTTGGGTAGACGGGCATTCGGGATGGCTGGGAGAACAAGTAGCTGTATGTCTTGGCACTCCTGGGGAAATAAAAGAGACTTGCTAAGCAGCTGCGAGTGGAGAGCAGAGGAAGGGGTGCGGATTCATAACCACGCTCCAAATACCGGCAGAGCCAGCATTCGGCCTTGGAAGATGCTCACATCCACCTAAGAGGTGCTCTCAGCAGAAAACATCCTTCTGTCTGGTAATTTTTATCTCCCATTTCTGATTAGCACCCTAACCCTCACTTCATCCAACTGCCATGTCTCGTGGCATCAAACATCGCCAGGAGGAAGTCTGATGTTTGTAAGAAGCAAAAACTTGTTTCAATGGGAATTTAAAGCAAGTTCCTAGCATGACTCCCTTGCAGCATTAGGGAAATAGCGTTTGTACGAGCCACGCTAAGTGTGTACTCGGTACCAAAAAGCCTGCCTCCTCCTTCAAGTTCAGCCCTCTCACCGTGCTCCAAAGCCCCCTGCGCTGGAAACGCAGCCTTTCGGCCCCCAGGCAGGCTTTGGGCTCCTGCCAGGGCTGAGCTGCTCACCGGGCATTCTGCACGTGCAGATTCAGTGCCCCCTGTGTGGGAACCAGGAAGATGTAGTCAGTAATCAGGTCCACCACTGTCCTCTTCATGACCTCCTGGTCCGGCTTGTCACCCCACACTTGCGTGTAGAGATTGTATGTCACGTTGGCTCCATGCTCGCCCCTGTCCACGGTAAGTCCTTTGATCAAATTATAGACCTCGTTCCTGAAAAGACAAGTAGTATCAACTCATTACAGACCGGCACCTTCAAGCGGGGCAGGGCTCATGGAAACGGACCCCAGCTCCCGTTGACGTTGACATCCAACCCTGGGGTTAGCAATGGTTTGGTGGAGTAAAAGCCAGTGATTTCATTCCAGGTCTTAGATGGCGGGCATGTGCTTCCCAGCTTTCCCAGCAGGACAGCCTGGGGCCAAATTGGCCACAAGCTCCTTTTGCCCGCAAAGAGGAGTCTTACGGGGCGGGCGCCCAGCATGTCTGGCATGTACCTGCTCTGGACAGAGAGCATCAGGGCTGCCAAGCCTATCGCTGGTGCTGAGTTCAGGGTTCAGGAGCACCTTAAAGATATATGGGGAGGCTTCCCCACTCGCTGGTCCTTTCTCTTGAAGGCTCTGGACTTGGCAACATAGGCCCTAGGCACCCTGGCTTGGAGCGAGATCCTGCTTGGAAAGTAGTGCCCTGTCCACTCAGGTCTAAGTCCTTGGAGTTTGGGGGCTACATTAAAGATAAGGTTCCTCCTGTTGAGGGTTTTAAAAGCGTCCTTCACTTACGCAGTGATTTTCACAAGTGGGCGGTTGATAGCAGGTAAATCAATGCCAGCAAAGATGTGTCCATCCATGTTATTGACCCCAGCAATGTAGTCAATGTCAGCAGTGTTGGCAAAGAGGTTCTCTGGCATGTCTGGGAGGAAGTCTCCATCGATGACAGGAGCGAAGACCAGCGTGTGAACCAGGGGAGCTGCAGCAGGAGACAAAACCGGAGTCCGTTAGGAGCTGAGAAAAGACCAATGTGTGGCCTGGCATATCCCACGGCTCAAGGAACTGTGGAAGGAATAGGCTGAGGTGAATGAGAGCTTGGGTGGTGACTTCAGCGTGACCACAGGATCACGTTCAGTAAACCTCATGCCTGTAGGCGGGGGAGAGGAACAAAAGGTCTGCCAGCCAAGGACCGGCAGGTAACAGCAGCAATTCCTCTCCTCCTTCCCCCAGCCCCTTCCCAAAAAGCCCAGCCAAAGGTAGGGAAGAGCAGAACTTCTCCTCCCCACCCCATCTGCCTGCGCTCACTCATTGCCAGGACAGCCGGCTCCGGCCCATGCAGCTGCACAGCGGTGGCTTGGCCACTCTCTGTCCTGAGCAAGGCTAAATACTGGGGCTACGTACCAGGAGCATGAGGAGGGCAAGCGGAGGAGAGGAGAGTCTTCTTGGGAAAGAGATTCTCACAGGCGGCAAAAGCAGGAGCGTTCCCTACCTGCTGCGAGAGTCCTACACTCCACCCAGCGACTCAAATGAAAATAGCAGGGTTGTGGTCAATTATGTTTTGTTTGTAAGCTGTGTTCTGGAATTGCTCTTGCTGCTTCCACAGAACAGAAAGCCCAAACAGGGCTTTGTTTTGGAGCCAAGGCATGGCCCTTGGATAATTCCTCTGCCACCGCTGCCACTGCACGATCAACAGTGTTCACTCAGCGCAATGTGCACCTGCCTGTGGAAGGGCAACTGCGAGAGCTGTCATTATTGTCCCCTTTCTGAAGGACACAAGCACTGCTTCAACACTCCCGGCAATCGCCCCAGCGTCCCGTCAAAGGCACGGTGAGCCCTGTGTGGGTGGGGGACCACAGCAGGGCCCGGGGGACTCACAGGGCAGGTGGATCAGCTGCAGGTGGTAGGCCAGCGTCACAGCTTTGGGGTCAGATACGCGCAGGCAGTCGGCCAAGGCGGTGGTGTTGTCTGTGGGGCAGCCCACCTTTTGTCCAAGCTGCAGGAGAAGAGAGAGAAACCTACCAGCATTACCCTCTGAAGCCAGGCTTCCTTACCAGCTTCACCGAGGCAGAGGTTGGTTTTAATCTCAAAGCAGCATGTTTCCAAAGCTCTGTGTTTGGCAGCATGGCTACTGCCAAATCCCTTGCTAGTTATGCTCTTCTCTAGGGAATCCCTGGTTTTGTTTCCCATTCCCTCAAGCGAGACTTGCACCCTACCTTTGTAGCCCAGGCAAGTGGCTCTTTCTGGATGGCCCAGCTGCAGAGACCGACCCCGCTCTGGCTGATGGCTCTCTTGAACAGGCCCTTGTTCTTTGGGCTCAACATCTGCGGTGCAAAATAGAAACAAGGGGGGTTCACGTACAAAATGCTGAAGTGACCATCGCCTGCCAGACCCGGCCCATCCCCTCACAGCTTGTGCACCAGGCCCGGGGAAGCTGCCAGCTCTCATGCTATTTAACAGTCTCAGCAGTTAAAGTTAAAAGGTGATGGGGTGAGAAGAGGAGCAGAGTAGGGGGACATGGCAAGTAAATGCTATTCCACCAGAGGTCCCAAAAGCGAGGACACATGCCTGCAGCAGTGGGGCTGATTAAACTGAAGAAGGAGGAGCGGCCACAAAGCAAAGAGGCCGAGCATTGCTATCCCCGGGCAGGAGAGGACGTTAATCAGGCAGCATGTGCGGAGGAAAGTGGCCGAGTGCCAAGGGGACCATCTCTCCCCTTTACAGAGAAGAGAAGTGGCTCTGGTGGGGTCCGACAAAGACAACACACCTGCAGGGAGACACTGGCAGCACCGGCTGATTCCCCAAAGATGGTGATGTTTTCTGGGTCACCCCCAAAGGCCTTGATATTCCTCTTCACCCAGGCAATCGCCATGTGCTGGTCCTTCAGCCCGTAGTTCCCTGAGCAACAGAGAGCACCCACCACTGAGCAAGGGCGCAGCAAAGCTGATAAGCTGGGGACCCGTGACAGGGTCCCCTGAGGAGGGAGCAGCTACGGTACCTGGCAAGTTTGCGTCTCCGGTGCTCAGGAAGCCCAGGGGCCCCAGGCGATAGTTGATGGTCACCACGATCACGTTGCCCCGCACGGCAATCTCCTCGCCGTCGTACAGGTAGTTATTGAGGAAGTTGGCTCCCTGGCCCCCTCCTACAAGGAAGGCGCCGCCGTAGATCCAGATCATCACTGGCATGTTGGTGGAGACTGGGAGATGAGGAAGAAAAGCAGGGTGAGCTGCAACATAGCTACAAGGTGCCGCCCATCCATCCCCATACCACTCGCTGAGGATCCCTCCATCCAGGCATGAACAGAGACGATGCTCTGCAATAGCCTGGGGGCAAGAAAGGCCACGCTCTGTAGAAGAGGCTGAAACTCCCAACAGGCTGCAGCTGAGGGACATTGGTTGACATGGCTCCCACCTTTCCCTCTGAAAATCAGTGCTCCTGGCACTTGCCCGCTCTGGGAACGTAGCTGCTGAGAGATGCTCCAGAGCAATTTGTGCACAAACGGCAACTGAGAATCTCCTCCCCAGGTCTCTGCCAAGCACATACTCTGTTTCCTCCCTTGAGGGATCCAGATGTTCAGATAGAGACAGTCCTCGCTCCCGCGGACATCAGTTTGTGTAAGCGTCATCTGCATGCAGCGATTTTTGAATTCTTTTGCCTGCAGTGTTCCTGAGAGGAGAGAGGGAAGACAGCACATCCTAGTTAGAGGCATCAACTCCATCCTTTGGTTGCAAGCTCTCTGTCCGTCCGTCCATCCTCTCCTCTGCGAGTCCAGTGCAGAGGCAGCAAAGCCTCCCCAGCCACTGTGACCGGTCTGAGGGAGTGACAAAGTGGGACCCTTTCCCACGTGAACTAGCTCTGGACAGCCAAGGCATGGGGAGGGGAGATGATGCAGGTGCCATGCAGCGGTTTTGGTACTTCACGTGGTTACGTGAGTTGATTGGGAATGCTTAGACACAGACTCTCATACCCACCATGAGACTAAGAGCCTTTTCATGGCGCTGCTTAATACGTGAAAGCAGGCAACAGCATCTTTGGCTGGTCAATGACGGACTAAAGAGAGGGAAGCGAAAATAAAAGCCCAAACCAAAGGCATTCAAAACTTGGATCTTACCATCCCAGCCAGGATGAGGTTGGGGGTCTTCCAGAGTCTTTGGAGGGGCAGCAAAGGGGATCCCTCTGAAGATGTCGATGTACTTCCCAAAGAGTCCCAGCTTTTTACTCTCGCCTTCCACAAAACCGCCCTCGGTGTGCACCACGCCCAGCTACACATGGTACCATTGAGAAGAGAAAATCCATTGCACAGTCCTTCATGCCTCTGGCTTCCCGTGTTGCCAGCACCCACACCTTGCCCTGCCCGGGCCCCCAGATGGACCCACTCACAGCCCGCCTTCCCCAGCCACCCCTTTGGACCCTTGTGGAAAGCCCACAGGTGGCTGCTACTGGAGATGTGCCCGCGCAGATGTCCTGCAGGCTGCCCTTTGGAGCAGACAGGCAGCAGCAATTCCCCTGCACTCCCAAAGATAAATGGCAGAAGGTGAGGACCTTCAGCCTGAAGATGTAAACCAGGCCAGACCTGACACAGAGCTGCGCTGGAACTTTTGGAAAAACGTTGGTGAGACCCTTTGCCACGTTTAGGGCAGGAAAACACCCTGCCTTGGCTGTCACGGTCTGCAGGCCCTCTTTCATGAGTTCCAGACCAGACGTCTATATCTGGCAAAGCCATGAGAAGTGCTTTTGTACTTACGGTTGCAGCCCACGCTACCCCAACGTAGGAGCACAAGGCAAAGCACAGGATCTCCCAGCGAGCCATGGTGACTGCACACCTGAAGAGCCAGTCCCCAAATGGACGTGGACGTATATATAGCTAGGAGTGCAGCTGCGTGTCAGTGCCGTGACCTGACTTGGCTCTAAGGTTAATCAGGGGAACCTCTACACACTTGTCCTTCAGTAGGCTGAGGCCAAACCATGGCTGAGGTAGACTGGCGTCACTGTGTGAGAGCCCTGCAGATGTTGTTTTGTGTGCTGGAGGCCAAACCTAAGGAAATATCTCAGTCTGACAAAACTGCAGAGAACATAAAAAAAGCCGAAGCCTTGAGAAGCCTCGCAAAAGCGCAGGAGGCTGAAATCATACTAAACCATGCATTAGAGCATATTCTTGGCCACTAATGAGAAACCTTGCACTTGTAACACACCGGGGAACGCACAAGACTTACAAAATGCCAGCAGATCCTCAATTCCTGTGACTGGCTGGTAACAATCCAGCCAGCACTGGCACACTAATGAGTGGCCAACCTCTGGGGACCTGAAGCTCTGCCCCATTGCCTGCTTCCTTCCATCCTTGCTAACTGCTGGGGAAGTCAAAACGGAATTGAGAAGTGCACTAGCTGGTGAGGACAACATACACGACAGCCCGCAGAAGGGAATTATTGACTGCCGGAAAGCGTGCTTTCCTGCTGGCTTTATTTCCAAGATGGCAAGCGAGGCTCCATGCTGAAGTCATGGCACAGTAGCTTCGTCCCCCTTAGACAAGCAGAAGGGCGGCACCTGCCTTAGGGACTCCAGCAGCACTGGAGTGCCCCCCCAGCACCTCCTCGGGCACCTTTTCTGTTTTCCACATGGCCACCAACTCGGCCAAGGTGCACCTCCCACACACAGAGAGATTTGGGAATGTAACTTCTCCTCTGTCCTGGTGTATTGCCAGCTGGTTTGGATTCTGGGCTCTTTCCTGGGAGTTTGCTGAGCTTGCTTGAGGGCTTATTAGCCAGCAGTTACAAAAATGTAGGCACTGGCTCCCAAACATCCCGAATGACGCCCACCAGCAGGCACCGCAGTCAGTGCAGACAGGCCATCGGCATCTTAGTGCAAGTTCTGCTTTCCCACATCCTGGGCACGGCGGCTGAACCCTCAGCGCTCAAGGATCAAGAGCAGAGGCGCTTCTGTCCAACAGCAGCCAGACTGCTCGCCGAGTTCACACATAGTCCAGAATTTCTGTCTCCATTTCGTTTTCACTCCCATCAGAAGGCTTGAAGTCCTCTTCCTCCTCCTCTTCGTCATCCTCATCCTCTCCAGACTCATACGCCAGCTGCTCTTTGCCATCTTCACTGCTTGTTGTACCACAGAAAGCCCTTCTGCTGGCACAGCATACCTGGCTTCTTGACAGTGATGGGCAGACTGTAGTTATACGTGCTGCGTTTTGCTTTCACGGGCATATCACTAGGAGCGTAACCTAGAGGTGAAAAAAGAAAACCAATCGTGAATTGAGGGCAAGCGCCCTGCAGAGCATCCCTAGCTCAGAAACAGAGGTGCTGGACTGCTGCGTCAAAGGCTGGCTGGTCTCTGGGATATGCTGCCTTAAGCAAGGCGGGGAGAGGAGACCTATCAGATCAACAAACCCCTTTAACCTGGACAGAGGGAGATGTGATCTGATGGTAACGACCGCATGCCAGCTCTGTCACGGACTTATTGGATGACCTAGAAAGTCCTTTCCCTCAACTTGCCCTCTGCAAAATCAGAGCATGGGAACCCTCTGTCACAAGGTCTGAGACCTCGTGTCCAGCACAAGATGTAAAGAACCAGGAACACCCAGCTGATGCTGCTTTGCTCTGCCTCCTCGCAGCCTCCGACAGGCACAAGGCCAGATGTACAGACTTACCATGTAATAGGCCAAATACGGCAACAGAAGTATCAGCTTGTCCAGGTGCACACTGATACTGGCTTTTACTGCGTTCCGAGACGAGACAGGACAGACTTCAAAGAGCTAAAATAATACAGAAACACAGTGGTCTCAGAACTGAACACAGTGGTCTCAGTGCTGTCTACTGAGACTTGTTATATCAGCCAGCCTTCGGATTTGCCCATCGTTATCCTCAGAAAAACAGACAATGTCTGTCCAGCAGCCAGTCTACTCTCCAAAAGGGCTGGAGAGCTCTGCAGAAGGCAAATTGCAAATTCATCTTCAGAACATGGGCAACTCTAAGACCATTTCAGAGCCCTGGGTGGCATTTCAGATATGTGCCATTCACTCACTTTCCTTATGTGACATTGTCATGCCTTGACAAATTTTTATCCCATCCATCATTTCAAGGGGAGCTGCAGCTGTTTAGGACACCAAATATTCCTGTATCCCTGGCAGAATATGCGAGTACAGCCCTTCTCATTTAATCGATTGGAGAACAGAAAAAGTAAATGTTTGTTTTGCTAAGGGCACAAAGGACAGCTGATATTGAACTGGAGTGGAACCCTAAGGCCTGGATTTGGGTTCCTAGCCTAATTACACAGGCCCATATCTCACTCGTTAACAAGGTTAAACAGGAAACACAATCACAAAACCTTCAGAGAAGCCAGCAGTAGTTACAACCACAACAATTTTTGGTGAGGTCTGCATGCCATGGTATAGTGCTCAGCCCAGCTCAGGAAAAAGGCACATACCTTCCTCAGCTCTTCCTCCACCTTTTTATCCACAGGATTGGTGCACATTTTCTTCCAGGTCTGTACGGCAGCATCCAGGGGTTGCGTTGGGATTTCTTCATCATCAAAGTTCACAAAGATAGCGTTGTGCGGGCGACGGGCCCTGCTGAGGCCAATCAGGTTCTCCCCAGACACCTGGGGATTGTTGTACCCCTCCCTAAGACAGAGGGAAAGGATCGGGTTTGCTTCCTGCCTGTGGCACACACGGACTCGGAGCCTTCACGGGAACATGCCAAAATGGAAGTTTGTGCTCCACACTTCCGAAGAGAAGGGACTCAGCCATGCGAGCAATGGGTTGGTTTATCTTTGGCCCCACCTGCCTACGGATCTTGGAATCACATACCGGTACCATGAAAGACTCTTGTGACACCACTGAGGAAAGAACATTCCAATTAAAAAACCCTGCAAAGCTACATCCAGTGGCACAATGACTGAGGTCCCCTGTACTATCTGACAGAAAACCCCCAGGCAGCCGGCGACTGATCGGCATGAAATGCATTTGCAGCACAAAAGGCTTCACCCTCTGCATTTGCTCCACTGTAGCTACTGCAGCTCAGTGGGGTGCGGGGACAAGGCAAGGTGGAAATGCAGCTAAGATAATGGGGTTTTTTTAAGTGCTGATGAAGGACTACAGTGAGAAAATGAAAGATGTTTCTTGTGGGAGATCTCACAGATTGTTCTTCTGGCAAAACCAGCCGGGGGCCAGGAGGGAACAGGTCCGGTGAGCGCCCTCACGGGAACATATGGCATCGACTCCTGCACGCTCCCCCCTCGGCTCCAGCCCACTGGAAGCAGGCAGAAAGCCAGGCTCACTGCACCCCACGCTGCGTGGGGCGTGCTGGGGGAGGCAGTCGCCTGCACCAGATCACCAATACGGGCAAGTCCTCAAGCGGACTTTTGCCGAGGTTCTGCTGCCAGGCAGTTTCTCAAGCTCTTTTGCCTCTGTTGTGCCAAATCAAGAGGGATAAAACAGAAGGGGGCAGCAGCTTTAACAGGTGAAGGTCCATCCCATCTCCACCCCATGCAACCAACCTCCCCACTGTCCCTGAGGTCCCCCTTTCCCCTGGGTGCCCTGTGCACGGCAGCCGGGGCGTGCGGGACAGCTCCAGCACAGCTGAGCCCCGCTCCCCTCGCCACCATGGAGTCCTTCAGCCAGGGTTCTTGGTGTGTCTCGGGGGGTGTGTGTTTGTGTGTTAGTGTTACAGCCGCTGCTGTTCCCCCTGCCCATCCCAGCAGGGTGGACAATGGGTGTTTTCATTCTGTGAGAGCTCTGGGACGGGGCAGAAGCAGAACCACCAGCCCTAAATACCCAGGAGCCATGAGCCAGCCTTCCTCCCCAAAGCAATGAGCCTGACTTAGAAATTGTCATTAAAAAAAAAGAATTATATATTCACTGTTTTCAGCCTGTAGGGTGCAGTAGTACCGCATTTTCAGCTTAAAAACTGTAATTCTCTTGGCTCTGGCACTCCAGCTCTAAGATCACACCTGATTATTGCTAGACTTGAGAGGAAACCCCCAAACCTCTGAGAGCAGGTGGCAACACTGCACAGGGAAACGCTTTGAAAGGTGACCGCCGTGGCATCATTCACACATGGTTTAGATGGCATTAACTCCCGGGGTGAGCTTAAGAGGAGGTCCTCTGGCTTGTGCTGTGGTTGCTTCCATTGCGTTTCCTAGGGAAGAGCAGTAGGCACTGTGAGTATGTACCCCAAAACCCTGCTCCCTCTGAGAGCCCTCGGAGAGGGGGCAAGGAGGTTTTGTGAGCTCTAAGTTGTTGGTGAGGTGGATACATAAATATTTACAGAGAATATCCAAACCCATAGCAAGGTTAAGTCAGTCCTGCTTAGCCGTACTTTAGTGTCAAAACATTGATCTCTGCACTGGTTAGTGAGGTAAATCAGGAGGAGTGTAAAAGCAATATGAGACCAAAGTCAGCTTCAGTTTATCCATCCACAATACATGTACACACAGTTCCTGAGCTCCTCTTCCTTTTGTGCTTGTTTTTTGTGTTGCATTTAATCTAGTGGAAGGCTGTATTTCTGTCTCACAGATATCAGAGGACCCACTGGGCTGAGAGATTCCACAAACATGACATGAGCTCTCCATAAATTGCAAACACTCTCATTTTCATTAAGATTTCATGGCATTCTTGGAAGACTGGGCTCTGACTGGAGTGTCTGGGCTGAATGCCATTAGGGGAAATACTACACCTCCTAGCTAAAGTCTGGCTGAAGTTTCTTCTTTACTTTCTATTCTATAGACTGTGTGCCATGAGCTGTTAAGCTGATACTGTGTTCCACCTCAGTAGTTACAGCAGGAAACAAAATGTTTATGGAAAAGGGCTATAATATATAAATACGATACAGTGGCCAAAACTGTCAGAAGTTAAAACATTTCTAACTGCCCTCTGCCATGCCCTAGATACCAAATGACACAGAACCTTTTTCAGGAACAATTCAAAATGCTTGGTAATGGGCTTCCAAACTATTGAAAATCTTGGTTATGGAGAGCAGAAACTCCTTCTGGAAGTAGATTGCTTGGTGGAACTTTGTTCCAGTGTAAACCAGAATGGACTATTCAGCTCTCAGCTATACCCGTAAAAATCCCTATCCGCCCTGTGCAATGCCCAGATAGCGGAGGGCAGAATATGCTTCATTTCCTTCCACATTGTGTTCTCTTTTATCGTTAGCAATGTTTCATGCTGTAAAGACTCCAAATTACAACCTTATTTTTCACATTATTATTGCCCGTCCTCCAAAAACAAGTCTTTGCCAGGCCTTTCAGTCCTTGGATCATGCGACTTCACCAGCTTTTATCTCCCCCTTTGAACCACAGTTTTTCCCCGCTCATCTTTGTAATCTGACATTGTGATTTGTTCACTTGTGTGCTTGTTTTTCTCCTCAAAGAAGATTTGCTGAATCACTGGGGAGGAGGCAAGAGCTCTAGAGGCAGCTGGTGGCCAGTGATAAAACCACGGCCACATCCAGTCTTTGCAGATGACAGCCCTTCGGTTGAAGGCCTGAGTCACATTCCCTTCCGAGCTAAGATTGCTGGGGACTTTGGGATTGAGGAAGTGGGGCTGAGGAGGTGGTGCCCCAAAAATATAAATTATTGATCCTGACAACCACAAGGTTTGTGTTGTATCTCCTGCAAAATTTATAATGATGCTGTGAGAGAACTTGCAGACTAGGGGCTAAATCCTGCCCACTGTTGTATATTGTGCCCACTTCAGCGGGAAGACATAGTTAAGACAATAGGGATTTGGCTTGAAATAGGTCATGGTGTGTAGTGGCTGCTTCCAGACATGCAGTAGCAAGGTGTAGTGTGAGCAAAAATGCGCCAGGGCTTCAAGGCACTCATGTGCCTGTTTGTTTGGAGAGGATACACCAAATTCCACTGGTACAACTTACGCAGCTGTTTTCATCACAACGGGTCTGAATTTTGCCCACTGCCTAATGATCGAAATAAGAGCTGGGAGCTAAAATGCCTTGGTTCATTTCTCAGGTCTTTCACTCACTCTCTGTATGACCTTGAGTTACTTTCTCTCTCCCTGGCTCTTGGTTTCCTTGCAGTAGAACAGGGATAAGATGTTTCCATCTTTGTGGAGCATTTTGAAATCTTTAGGCAGAATGTGCTATTTAAATGCAAAGTATCATTAGTATTTCTGAGCCCTCCAACACCACTGTTGTGACACTATGCAGAAGGCACACAGACATGGCTCTCTGACCTTCTAGCTAATCATTTCCTTAAATTCCAGTTAAGATGGCAAACCTAAGCTGTCCCACGTGGATTCGCTCTGAAAGCAAAGACCTTCTCCTGCTCTGTCAGCTCTGCCCTTAATATAAGGCACTAGAAAATGAGTTTTGTGCATATTTTTATAAGTATTTTCCAGAACTCAGAAATAAAGTCTCACCAATAGTACATGATACTTTTCCTAAGAACAGAGTTTTAACTTGGGATGTCTTACTTAAAGTTATACTTCCAGGAGGTAAGCTAGAAAGTTGGTTAAGAAACAAGACTGGAAGTCCAGGTGACCTGAGTTCCATTTCTAGTTGTCCTACTCAAATTTGGGAAAATATTTTAAAGTGAAAAATGTATCTCAGGTTGACTGATCACAATGCAGAGACTTTGCTTTGATGCTTTATGCATTTTCTGTGGGATTTTTCACAATGCTGGGTGCTGTTCCAGTGTAAGATTACTGTGCATGTGCAGCAATTCTACCTTGCTCTTATCTGTAGATCTCAGAGCATGTCCGTGTTATTCCCACTTCACAGATGGGAAACCTGAGACAGAGAGAAGGATAGTGACTGGCTCAGATCAGCTGACAATGGCAAAGCCAGGAATAAAATCCTTCTTCTTTGAGTCTTATATTTAGGGTTCTCCATGGTGCTACGACATCAGAAAATGCAGCTGCAGTTCCTGGACTCTCTTTTCCGAGTGCTGTCACACCTGGGTGTCCACTGAGCCTGACTGATTTCCAGTCAAGCTACTACAGGCTGGATCTAAATAAGGAGCTGGGGCAGGGATGTCTGACTGACACACTGGTTCCCCATGTCCACATGCTCAGGATGGGGCCCTTTCAAGAACAGGAATACTCCATCATCTCTGACTTCCCCTTCCCCAACTGAGACAAGAGATAACTTCTATTTTATAAAGAGAAGAAACCAGCAGACTTGACCACTGCCAAAATTCCCACCAAAGATCCTAATATAGAAGGGTCTGGGATGTAAGATAAAGTCCCATTGCTTTAAAATTATTCAAAAGGAAGGCAGAATCAATGGGGTAGGGTTTTTTAGCTCCTCATTCTTCATGAGGAAGCCTTGAACCTCAGAATTGTGTCAGCCAGTGCTGAATATGGCTGTTGTACTTGGAACTTGCTTAGAAGCCCTTGATGCACAGAGGAATTAAATGGCTTAGAGGTTGCTCATGGCCTGGAGGAGAGTAGATTATGGGTTGGAGCAGAAACAGCTGTGAGAAATTTGGCCTGAAAGTGGTGCAGAAACCACAGGGGTGCGATTCATCTCATGTCACTTTAGATGTCTACAGATACTAGGCTCCCTTTCTCTTCAGTGACAGAAGGAGGTGCGTTGAAGGTATGACTTCTGTCCTGTTTTAGATACGTGCTTTAGGAGGAGGTAAATTGCTCCCTAGATATGTTACTTACCAGAAAGGGAGCCTTTGAGTGGCTAGCTCACATTGGACATATCCTGGCCTACCTCGCTGCTGCAGGTTTCCTGCCTCCTGTCCCATGGAGGGCTTGGGACAGCACTTGCATCCAGGCAGCCAAGTGTGAACACATCCTCCCAGCACAGGGTCAGGGCTTGCACTGGGGCCAGCTCTCAGTAAAATTCCCTGACATAGGCAGGACCCAAGTCACCAGCTTGAACCCAGCCAAAGACCCAAAGGGGGGCTGGATGCAGAATGACAGCTGTCTGTATGGTCTAGTACTACATGAAGTATGTTGAAGCTGCTGATCTGACGCCGGTTCTATCCTGCACGGCACATCCTCAGCAGGGAAACCAAGCAGAGGATGTGCCATGAGGGAATCTTATTACCCTCGCCGTCATGGCTGAGGTGTACAGACAGGGAGTTTGCACAGGCTGTGCTTGTCCAAGGGAGCTCATCCAAATGTAGGAGAGTCTCTCTGCTACGATCTTCAGCTGTATTGATTTGGTTATTCCGGCCCTAGGAGTAAGTGTGGAGGGGTAATTGCTGGCCCATACTTTTGCAGCTCAGATGGGAACGGTCAGGTTTTTCCTCTTCTGTTCACCTAGGGTTTTTTTTTACTATTTTTCAGAAACAGTAAAGGGAAAACAAAGCAATTATCTGTACACCAAAACTTAGTGACTAGTGTTATTTTGAAATGCTAGATTCCCCTCCCAAACCTAGGGAAGGCAGCATGGGGGAGAGCTGCTGCTCTGGGCACTGAGCAGGAGCAGCTCGCTCAGTAAGCATCTGAATTGTTTGCTGTAAATCTGACTCCCTGCTGGGCAATGTTCCTAAGAAAACCTAACCCCTGCATTCCTTCAGGCCCCTATGTTCACATTTGCAACTCTCACGCTGCACTTACCAGGGTTATTTGCATGGATGGGGGCTCCTTGTTGATGCCTGGCTGGCAGAAGCGAAGGGCTGACAGGCCTTTCCTGCCAATCTGTCTGTTGTTCAGATGAAGTGGTTGGAAAGTGCTCACTCTCCAGTTCCCTCTTTGGCTCAGGCACTCCGATAAGGCATGGGCTGTCCTATCTTGCCCTGGGAGCTGTTCCTCCTCCCTAACAGGCCCGCTTTGCCGGCTGACAGTTAGCAGCCGGCAGTGCTTGATAAACTTATCAGACCAAAGCTGAGCCCAGTGTATGCTCAGCTCCTCCCCAGCCTCAGATTTCCCCATTCCTGGGGACTCTTTGCTCTCTGTGTCCCTTGCCATCTGGTACGGTGAACACAGGTCATCCTTGGGCCAGCAGGTCAAAATCAGCCTAAGGACCGGATTGAAAAATGCTTGTATTGAATCACAGAATCATAGAATGGTTTGGGTTGGAAGGGACCTTTAAAGGCTATCTAGTCCAACCCACCCTGCAACGAGCAGGGACATCTTCAACAAGCAGCGCCTTTAAAATGAGGGTGTCAAGTGGGATATTCGTAGTATCCATACCCAGCTCTGTTTCTCTCCTTGGAATATTATTCACCAGTGGAAATGCTGCTTCATGTCTGGAAACACATCCTCTCTGTGTTTCTGCTCGCCCTGTTTCTCCACTCGTTTGGTGGTTTAGTGCTTTTAATGTGAGGGTCTCACTGTGCACACTTGGAGGATTTCTTTCTAAGCCAGTTACAGAATTAGGTTGCTTTGCTGAATTAAGTTTCTATCACTCGTTATTAGTATCGCAGTAGTACTTAGGTGTGTCAGCCGAGATCAAGGCTCCATTGTGCGAAGTGCTGCATGTAGAAGATAGGGAGGGGCAGTCCCGTTCCTGACTATCTTACCATTGAAATAAACAAGTGAAATGAAAGGGAGAGGGGCAATTATTATCCTCCTCTCACAGATGGGGTGAAGCTTTCTGTGAGCTTCATAGTGTGCTGAACAACTTCAGAAATCCAGCACTCATGTCTTGCCTGAGGTCATGCAGGAAACGTGTGGCAGATCTCAAGTCTCAGTTCAGGGTTGCAGCCTTAAGATCAGTGTGTGTCCATGGTGACTGTTAGCTGAAAGATGGTGGGTCAGGAACTCTGCAAGGATCTGCATTTTCTTAGGTCTCATCCAGCAGAGAGGCAACCGACTGATTTAACTATGCTTGAATAATTTTGGTGTGACTGTTCTGGGTTGTCTCCTCTGTGTGGACATGCTAATTCCAGAGGAAAAGTGGAAAAACATCTCTGCTTTGTGAGCAGAATAAGTGACAAAAAATTGTTTGTGGTGTACTTTTTTTTATTCTGTAGCAGCTTTGCAGGTCAAGCTCCCTGTCTGTTCCCAGGTTAGGCCCTGAACGGCAGGCAGGAATGTTTGCCCTACACAAGGAAACGTGTGTACGCAGCTATTTCTGGGAGATTGTCTAATGCCTTCAGGTTTCCCTGTGTGCCGTGCTGATGGGCTAGAACCAACCTGCGTGTATGTCTCCACCACCTATGACTGCATGGCCCTGGGGAACGACCTGCTGCGAGGACAAGGGACTCTGCTCTTATCTTTTTTTGCACTGAAAACGCTTTCTCATTAAGTCTAGGGCGGGAAACAACTGGACTCTGCAAATAATTTTTTTTCCAATACAACCTGTACCCAACTGAAGCCTAATTCTTCCCTGTCTTTCCCCCCAGTTCTTTTTAGGCCTTCCCTAACCATTGCCAACACAACATGAAAACTTCAGGGCTTTGCCTTCCCTAGGATTCCACTCTGTGGAGGTTAATACAACCTGAAGATAAGCTCCAGCGTAATGCCATGCTAGCTGGGAACACACCTCGCTTCCCGCAGGTGTCCCGTGGCTCTGTCTTCATTAGGAAGAGAAAGATGCATCCTGTGTCCAAACTTATATCCACCCTTGATCATAGTACTTCTGGGCTGCTGCTCTCAGCGCCTGAAGGCTGTCTGGAAGACACAGAGGCACCTCTCTCCTTCTGATAGATTCCTGGGGTTATTGCTTTGCATATCCCTCATTTGCTAAACAAAACAGCCCAAAGACCAGGATTTTCTTTCCCCAGCAATAAAGGGAAGAAGGTGTGAAGAGGACTGGGGAAGTGCAGGATACAGGGTGGGCGTGGAGAGAGGCAAAAACAATCAGCTCTTTCTTTAGCCACAAAGATTAGTTGAGATTTTGCTTTTTGTTATCTGTTTCCTTGATTGACCAACCAGAATGTTTTTTTGATGCAAGGGGAGATGGTGGGAAAGGGGTTGTTTTCAGAGCGGTCAGAACTGGGGAGGATTTGCATGTTTGGAGAGCAAGGCCAGGTGTGTTTGGAGTTGGTGACAGCCAGGGCCTGATCCTGACAGGTGCTGAGCATCCTTGGGTACCCATTGTGTGGATTCAGTAGCTCCAAGGATCAGGGAAGCCCCTTGCCCGCTCCATGCCGCAGGCCTGCCCATGGCTGGTGCCATGTTGGGAGGGGAAGGCTCTCCCCCAGCCTGGTGTGGCAAGGTTTGGGCAATGCCAGATCTGCTTCCTTCCTTCCTTCCTCCTTCACCTGCATTTCCAGAGCTTCAGGCGGTGCAGAGGAAAGCCCAGGGAACCATGCAGAATGCCGCTGTCACCTCCTGAGGCTCCGGTCCCTCCATCTTCCTCCCAGGAGACAGCTCTCCCTGATCAGGGAATGCAGGGAACAAGAGGCTGTGGGGCTCTGCCTAGTTTTCCTCTGGGCTGCTGACATCCATATGCCCAAAGGAAGGATGGGGCTCAGGGAGAAAGGAGGCAGGTGGTGTTACCTGCTTGTCTGAAAGTGGTACCTAGTCGTTCTAGGGGAAGAAGCTGTAGTGCCTTCGTGGAAAACTGCAAGTTAATTCCCTCTCCTCTTCCTCCCTTCTCAGGTCACCTTCTCACTCTGGCTGTACCATCTCACTGGTGCCCTCGCCAGCTGGCCTCCATCCACAGCCTGTGTTTCTGCAGATATGCTCCCAGCGCCTGCGGGAGTGGCTCAGCCTGGCCGCTCCGGGCTGCTTTGGCCCCAGACATGTTTTCCCGAGCGCGGCTCTGCAGCGGCACGCTGCCTAAGGCCACCCCAGCGCGTTTCTCTACTCGCTGCCCATCCATCTAAAGCAGTCCTTGCATCTCCTGGGGATGTGCTCGCCAGGCTCCTCACAAGTATAAGGGTAGGGCTGACACTGTCTCCTCCAGTGTAACTGTTCTTCAGTAGTCTCTGGGCTCAGTAACCACAATAACGGGGAAAGCAGCTGCCTGCCCTAGAGGAATAAAAGACAGGACTGGGGTGATCTGTGCATTGTTAGGAGGGAGAAGCAGGCTGGAGAAGCACAGCCTTAGGACAGAAGACCCTAGCTGCCCATTGAAGGTTATATCTCCTCCATACCATGGAAATCAAAGATAGGAATGGAAATCTAAAGGATAGCCCTTGTTCAGCGGGCTCAGAAGAACCAGCTGTCTGATTTGTTTTTATGAGTGGTTTTACAGGCAGTCTTGCTACGGTGCTGATCAGCGTGTGCCAGCACTTCCCTCCAGAATGGCCAAAACTGGGGAGCTTCAGATGAGTCAGACACACCTGCTGTCCCCAGGACACGGACAGGGAAGTCGGTGGTGGTGTGCCCGTGTGTTTTAGGGCTGGAGGGCATTAGCTCCTGAGCAGTTCAGACGCTGACATGCTCTTTAAATATTTCTGTTTGCAGATTTGTGGAGGACAAGGGGAATAACAAACACACTTTGCATTTTTGGCACCAGCCTTAATAAGCTGAAATGACTTTACCTTGAGTAAGGCTTGTGCATATGTACATGTGTGAGAGTGTTCACATGTGTGTGTGTGCCTGGTGTCACGGTCAGGACCTGGGGACCAGTCCCCTAAGCTCAGTTCTGTCACAGGTTATACACCTCCCCTGGAGTCCCTGCCCTGACCAGGAAAGGACAGCAGAGTTTTAACGGGGGCTTTGATAACACCGTCTGCCGGGCATGCAATCCCCTGTCATCCGATGTGGTTGTAGCTGCACAGCCCTCTTGCTCTGGGGAGCTGGCTTGCTGCCTGCCTGGGGCTCTGCACAAATCTGTCTCTGACGATGAATGTCCCCTGATCCCAGGCTTTGAGTGTTGTTCATGGCTGTTCTGCAGTCGATAGGTCCCCGCTCCCTGAATTTGTCTTCTTTCACATCAAAGTTTGGGAGCCCTGTTCTGCATGTGAATTTCCATCTTAATTTCCACTCAAACCGTATGGGGCAATGCTGTACTCTTTCCCTTCTCCTTTTCCCCTCTATCCCCACTGCCTGCATGTCCAGAGCCAAGTATGAGCCTTTCTTGAAATGGATGTTTTTAACATGAAATACAGTGTATTAGCCCAGTTACTGAGAGGGAACAGATTTATCAGATAAATCCCAGCAGGCCTGTACATGTTGTCACTGTCTGGTATAGTGCAATAAAAATATACATTAGGATAAGTATAAATACATATTTACAGTGTACAAGTAAAGCCAGGAGTACGGACTTTGTTTTGAGCTTCCAGAACACATATTAATGACTAACAGCTTAGGCACAGCATAAAACAGGGGCGAGTACATTTTAGGTCTTAGTCAAGAGACTGGCTTTGGATTTACAGCAGTGAGGGCAGGACAGACCTCTTCTCTCCTGGCAATAAATGAATTTTCCACTTGGACTGTTTCTTCTTTGCCCATGATGGCAGCCTTCCTTCATAAGAAACGGCTAGTGCCACAGGCCATTCTCCAGGCTACTTCCCACCAGTGTCATTGTCCAAGGCCATGTGTTCAGGGATGTGGTTATGGAGTGGACTGTGTGCTGCTACAATGCCCCGCTTAACTGAAAGCACTTGTCCTTTTAATGCTATAATAATACTTTGTCCTTTCTGTTAAGAACTCAAGGGACTCTACAAACCTGAGCAAATGGCTCCACATCTCCACCAGGAGGGGTGGAGAAATAAAAGCCCAGTGCAGTGACTTGCCAAAGGTTATATAGTGAGAACGTAGCAGAGCTTGGAGGGGAACTGGCTCTTTACTTGTTCCAGTGCTTCGCTTCAACCCCTAGACCTGGAAGAAGGAGGAGGAAATACCACTGCTCTGTTTGTATAGTATTTGTAAGGTACTCACATACTATGGCAATGTGTACAGGCTAGGTCACTTCCTCCTTTAAGAGAGTGGCTGGAAAGCCGAACTCTGGCCCTTGACTCCAATATCCAAGGGCCATTCCTGACCATGCAGTGACACAGGGTTGCCCAGGACAGCTCTAAGCTGGTATGTCCAGCATGCAGTGAAATATTGTGGGACATACCAGCCCGGATTCCAAGAGCAGCCAGTCTCGCATGGTACTGACACATGGGGCTTATTAGCTTATGCCTAGTGCTGTGGCATGGCTCTTCCCGGAGCTCGCTTGGCTGCCACTAACCCAGGGATCTTTGCAGTATGGTGCATATGAGGAATGCATTTAGAAACCCCTGTTATCAGCCAGGGATAGGAGCTGTTTTTTCAGTATTTTCCTCCTACTCCAAGCTAAAAATACAACACAGTTAACTTGTCATTCGATCACAGTAAATGCTCCGCTGAAAGAAAATGACTCTAGGTGTCTGTTGCCAGAATTTATGACCTGGGCAAGTCTCTGCAGAAGCCTTGTCCAGGTTGAACGCAGCTCACTGAATACAATCTATTTGCATGCCCCAGCCTTATCTTCCTAACCATCGAAGCAGACCATGGTTACAGCACTAGCTTGGCACAGATTGTTGCTGCCACTTGTCCAGGAGTTCCCACCTCACTGCTGGTCAGTCTGATGAACTGAATTCTGCATGTGGTGGAAATCCAGAGTTTGCATTTGAGCAGGTGATGTCAGATCTGGGCTGGTACCTGTTGTAATTGAAAAGTGAGAGGTCCCACAGGTTTCTTTGTCATCTACTGGGATGTGCAAGGCCCTGGGGTGCCAGAACATCAAAGCCAATGACATGACTTTGCCAGTCCCCAGGGGAACATAGGAAGCCATACGAGCTTTATGAGGTGGGCAGACCCACGCTGGATGGCAATGCTGGGGAGCGTCGTCTTCCCTGGAGCATGCACTGGCAGTGGGGGCTCCAGCAAAGACCTGGAGCCATCCCTCACTTGAGACTGTGTTGGGTCTCTCGGTGCCTCCGTAGATCCACCTTGCGCTGGAAGCCCTTGGCACAGAGCTCACAGCTGAAGGGCTTGAAGCCAGTGTGCTTGCGGCTGTGAGTGATGAGGTTGGAGCTCTGGCTGAAGGCTTTGCCGCATACCTGGCATTTGTGGGGCTTCTCCCCTGCAGGGCAGAGAAAATGGTAAGAAACACTTTGACAGATGAGAGAAGGGAGGTAGAAATGCTCTTTAGCAGACGCAGGCCTGACTGGCTATGCTTGGGCATCAGGGTCCTGCCAGTGCAGCTGTCCTGCTAACGCGCCTGCACTCTGATCCAGCGCCAGAGGGTGAGAAGAACCAGAGGCAGTCCTCTCCAGCTGTGTGGCCCATGCCCTGTCGGCATCCAGGGCTGGGTACAACCACGACATGCACTGGAGGCTGGTCAATAACCACCTCCCTGTCACACAGAGGAGGACACACATCTCAGTGATGCTTACACCTTCTGCTGTCTTACTGCACAGGGAAGAATGACTTTCCAGTGCCTCTGGACACTTATCCCCGGTCCAGTATCTCTGTGTCTGGGGACTATGTATGTGTATCAACACGATGGACTCTAATTTGCGTTTGCTTATTGGGAATATTTTGTTTCTCACCGGTGTGGATGTAAGTGTGTTTCTTCATATCCGACTTCTGGTGGAAGCGCTTGCCACAGTATTGGCAGGGATAGGGCCGTGTGTCTGAATGGATCAGTAGATGAGTGGAGAGGGTGGAGGAACGTTTGAATGTCTTCCCACACATCTTGCACTCAAAACTTCTTTCCTGTTAGGGAAAGAAAATCATGGGATGTCTGTGGCTGCAAGACATGTGACAGAGCTTGAAGAGTGTTAAGAGTGTAATAGTAGATTTGATAAGCAAATCTCCTCAGCTCGTGGACTGATATGCTAGGTGCAGTACAAAAAGAATGTGGGGAGGGTTACTTACGGAAATTGATTACATCTTGTGATCCAAACTCCTGCGGCCTTTAGGAGGAGGCAAGGCACAGAAGAACCAGTAGCTACGATCCCTCCCTCCCATCCAAGGAATTCTCAAGGGCAGTCTGAGATTTGTGAGACCAAGATCTATGATCTGTGGTCTTCAGAGCTCCTATCATTGTCATTGGGTGCCACAGGAAAGCCACCGTGTTAGTAACCTAGGAAATGTCACTTGCCTTATAATGGAGTAAGCAACAGCTAAGGTCCAAGCACTCATGAGCTCTGGAGAGCTGGTTCTCTGGAAACATGCTACCCACCTGGGAGTGAATATTGGTGTGCTGCTCCAGGCTTACAGCATGTCCAAAGGTTTTGCCACATACTTCACAAGCAAAGGGACGGGTCCCACTATGAGACCTTCGGACATGGACCTCCAGTCCATGGGGAGTGGAGAATACCTGCAAAACAAAATGCCAGTGACTTTTTGACATGAGGTAGCTGTGTCTCCATCTCTGTTTTTAATTCCTTCTCTTTATTTGATTCTTCCCTCTCGTGGGCCATGTGAACTGCATCATTCCTAGCGTCCTTGTCGCCAGTCAGGAGAACAAGTAGGTACACATTTTGAGCCGTATGCATCGCACTTTGGTGCAACCCAGTGAAACACTGATGTATGCAATGAAAATCACTCCAGACCCTCCCCATCCCTGAGGTTCTCCTGTGACACACCTTGTTGCACTTCATACAGTGGTAGGTCTCCATGTCCGAGGAGTAATGCATGCTGTAATCCAGAGGGGGCTCGCTGCTTGGCAGGAGGTGGCTTCCGTACAGGCTAACTGGGTGGTCCAAGAGGGCTGACTGCATGGTGGAAGACATCTGTCGGTAGCTGTATGGCAAATGGAAAGCATCCCAAGAAAAGCCGGATTTGTAGAAGGTAGGGGTGCTTGTCGTGTTAATGCAGTCTTTGATCTGCAGACCTGGGATGGTCATCTCTGAGTTTGCAAAGGAGAGGGAGAAGCGAGTGTCATGCCGTTGCCTGCAGCTCGGCACCAGTAAAAAAGCTCCCCAGGTACCATACCCCATTTAATGGCCTGCCTGACCTTGGGAGTTGCAGTTGATAACTCCTTCTTTGATTCAAATCGTGATCCCCACACAAAGTTCCTATTATGACTTTGATTTCAGTCTGAGGAAATTTTAGGGGAGAGGGGATGCTAAAGGAATATTAACCCCCCTACTAGCCCTGCTTTATGCGGTGTTTGAACAAGTATGATGTGGCCACCTGCCTTGACCCATAGAGCACGGAATTGCATTAGTCCTTGAGTTTTGGAGGCTCACTCATTGGAAATCATAGCATCATCCTTCAGGGAGATGCTGATCTAGACCAGAATCGTAAAGGGAAATACAGAATGCTGTCGATGAGCTCTGCTTGGGACAAGTTTGACCACTGATGTCAAGAGCTGCCATTTACTGAAAATCTGGACCCAGTTGTAGGGGTTCAATAAGCCAGCCCAGCCCTGACCTCTTTTGCAAGTGTGGTCTTGGGTAGCAGACCTTGAGCTGAAGGGCCTGGCAGCATCCTGCTCAGGTACTGGACAGGGACACTTTCTTCTTTCAGTTCAGATGGGTCCTTTTCTTGTTTTGGAACCACACATTCTAGGTCCTGTTTCTTGATGTCCTCCGGTGTCTTGTCTCCTATGGCTGTAATCACACAGTATTGTCACAGTTAGTTTATTCTAGCTGTTAAGAGAAGAGTCTATTAAGGTGGGTTTTGTATTTATGTATGAACTCATGCTCAGATACATGAGCCCATGCTCAATCCCCTGAATAAATGCAGAGTGGTGCAATCAGCACGGCAATCAAGGTCTTTCCATTGCTGACAAAGGGAAATTCCAAGCAGGATGAGATAGGCAAGGTAGAGGGGGGCAGGAAGAAATGATAGGACACTTGATACCCTGTATAGTTACAGAATATTAACCATAGAAGGCCACATACCTGTAAGAATCATTTCCCTATTTTAAAACATTTTCACTTGTGCGGGTAACTAACAATCACTAACTTATTAACCTCCCCACCCCTCTCCTAAGAGAGTTCGGTATTGTTAACCTGAATTTATGGACAGCCAAGGAGGGAAGCAGAGAGGGGAGGTAACTGCTTACGCAGTTGCAAAGGTGACCACAGAGCCTCGTCTCCTCCTGCCCACACTTCCATTTCTCCATGCTTGTCCCAGCCCTTAGAGAGACCAACCAGCACTTGTTAGAAGTAGACTTTAGAGTAAGAATCTAAAATGGATAGAGGTTCAATACATGTGCCTGCTTTCTGCTGGAGGTGAGACTGGGCTGCTGAAGGACAGTATTCATCTGTCGTCCAAACCCTCTTGTGCACCAGAGAGACACAACAAATGGCCAAAGGATGATGGCAGGAATTGAAATTAAAATGTCACCTCCTTTCTTTTTTATCATACTTATCATAGGGCTGGACTCTAATTTGATAGCCAGGGCTAGAACAAAGGGTAAGTTGATCCTAGATTTGAATAAAGAACATTTGAATGGTGCCTGAAGGAAGAAGATAATTGCCCCGGCCCTGCGACTGCATGGACGGCTGTGGGAGAGCATGAACAGGGGCAGAGGGAGGACAGCAGGCACAGAGAGAAGCAGTGTTGGTTCGTGTTAATATAGCATATAGCAGCCAGCCCTTCACCTGTGAGTGCGTGGGACTCCTTTCACAGTCAGTGTTAGGGTATCACTAGTATCTTCTCACTCTAGCTGTAACCTTCCGTGCAAATCATGGGGAGGAGGTGGTAACACACTGAGGTAGAGAAGATGTAGGTCCAGAGAGAATGTGGACAGTGAACACAGCAAGCTGGAGATCGAGGTGGCAGGGCTGTGAGTTTGTAGAAAACTGACAACCAAGTGCAAGCTCTTTTCCCAACTGTTAGTTGCCTGAAGTTGGCCATCTTTCCCAAAAGTGACCAACTCCACACAGCAATCTTGTATCTCAAATCTCCCCAGCAACCCAGCAGGAAACAAAGGGAGGATCTAAATTCAGTTTCAGTGGGACAGCGTGGATTTGGCCTAGAGAAAGAGGGCACACAGTGGGGGATCAGTTTGTCCTTAGACTGACATCCCCGTGTGGAAGCCCTTAGTTGTTTTTTAGCTCACTCATCCCACTCCCTTAGCTTGCCTACGGAATTATCGATTTGCCTTCCTGCATTCTTACAAGCGTAGCTGATGGATTGACTCACCAGCGAAGGGAGAGGTTATTGGATTCCACGTGAGTATAGGCAGGTCATCTTCCACAAAGCGGTGTTGATGATAGGTATGAGCCTTTTTGCTCTTCACCAAAAAGGAACGTGGCATTTTCCATTCACTGCCTGGGCAGAAATATAGAATAACGGCAGGTAAATATCTGTGGTTTAGGGGGTAATTTCTTATTTGTTCCCCAGCACATCAGCTCCGTATGCAGCAGTGATGAGAAATAAAACCCTTCTACTGGGGAGACGTAGAGTTCAGCTCAAAGGTCCCTCCACCCAGTTGAAGAGCAGGGAGTGCTTGCGTGGGTTTAGGTGCTTGATGGATTTCAGCTCTGGGGAAAATACATAGCTGTGGAGGGGGCTAAGCAAAACAGCTTATTGCCAGATAGTCTCTGCCACTGAACATAGAGATGGGACTGCAGATCGAAGATGGGATTGCAGATTACAGTACACCCCATAAAAATTACACTTCATAACCTAGCCCTAGGTTGAGGCAAAGGATTACTGCTGTCTTTATATTGTAGGTGGAGGAATAGAGGCATGCTTAAATTGAGTGCTGTGTTACAGACCAAAACTGTTTCTGTGGCAAAGATACATCAGAACCCGGAATCTCTCTCTTGTAGCTCTCTGCTCTGGCTACAGGACAAGGTGCATCTCTGACCTTACCCTCCCTGAGAGGATGCAGTGGGCACCATGGGCTGGAGACCGCCCCTTTGAGGAAGGGTCTCTCTTAGCGTTTGTACCGCACCTAGAAGAGTGCAGTCCCAAGCCATGACATGGGCTCCTCTGTGAAATTGCTACACAAATAATAATTATAAAAACAACATGGATAATAGGAGAGATGCAGTGGAAAATCCCGGCAGCCATGATGCATGGTGGGTTTCCTTCTTGTTGGCCGTAGCTTGAGTATTTTGTATTCTGGCTGACAAACAACAGTCAAGCAGAGGCAGAGCAGAAGTGCTGGGGAAGAGAGGTTACCTTTTGGATCTGACTCAAATATTGCAGACCGTTGAAATGACGGGTTAGGAACAAACATAAAATGCTGAAATTTAATCATACAAAAGTCTCTTGCAATGCATCTGTTATCTTGACTACCCAGAACCCAGCCCGCCCTGTGCCCGCTCCCCATGGCTAGTAACTGTTCTCATGTAGGCAGTATGACAACAGGCTCGACGCTGTGTATGGCAATATCAGCTGGCGCCTTATTTGCATATGTATTTGCATTTTCCCTTGTAAATGTTCAGGATAGTAGCACTAAAAGCAAATCTTGCTATATTTCACATGAAAAGTCAGCAGTAAGTCCTGGCTCTCTGTTTATGAGCATTATTAAGTTGGTTTTTGTCCTGAGAGCAGTTGAAGTGTAGCCTACTTACTTACTAAAAAAGAACAAAGTTTGCTCCTGTTAAGTAGGAATGACCCGAAATGTCTGTCTAAGTCAGGACAGAGCAGTGTGGGCTCCTGGAATCCCAAACAGCCAGGGACGGAAAAGGTCTGCTCCCTAGGGTTCAGAAGTACCCGCACTACTCCTACATGCTAAATATAATTATGTAGCCCAGCGGTGTTTTATTTAAGGGTCTGAGGGCCAGATTTGCAGAGGTGCCTCCGGCTGCAGGTACATGTACTGTGGGATTCCCACAGCGAGGTCTGCTGTGGACAGGTGGATTGCCAAACCCACTGTTGTCTGTGAGTCCCGTGCTCACCAGCCCAGCTGCCTTTGGAAATGCAGTTATAGCTGTCTTTTTAAATCCGGTCCAGAATTCCCACTGTTTCTTCTATGACTTCAGGGATAACTCTTGGTGTCTCTAGTAATTTTTTTCTTCTGAAATGACTCACCTGTTTTTCTTCATCTTTTTCCAAGAAATTTGCATGTAACTTGAGATGAATAAGAGAAAACAGAGGCCAAGAGTAGATTTGTTAATTTAATTTTAGAAAGAGGACAAAACAGTACTGAGAATGAACCGTAAGTATGCCCTTGAGGGAAGTACATTGCTGTATTTACTCTTCTGTAACTCTCTAATGAGGTTCTTTCTAAGTATCGTAAAGTGTATCTCTGCCTGGCGAAAGGCTGCATGCACAGAAATACCTCCAGCTCGATACAAACACAGGCGCGTTCTGCGATGGGCATAACCCTTCTAGCAGTGTGCTCTGCTTAGCCTGTGCACCTCGCATCCCAGCAGAAGCGCTTAGCTCAGAGGATCTCACTGCTCTGGTCAGTCCCAGATGGAGTATCCGTGCATGGAGCCACACTCAGCAATACAGACGTGCCCCAAGTTAAAGTCTTGCCGCAAACCCTTTATACATGGAATTTCCACTCATGTCAAAGGGATTTTCCCATGTGGTGGGGCAGGACTGTGTCCACAATGGAGGGTATTCATACCAGCAAGCTTTAGGAATCTGATTTCTCCGCCTGAATTAACCAGTTGATTGCCCTGGGCTTCCTACACAGCGGAGGAAAAGGCTCTGGCAGCGGGTAACTCTGAATGCAGGGTGAAAGCATGCACGCGGCAGTGCCTGCTAGAAAAGTTACTCTGCCCACCGGCTAGAGGACCCCAAGGCATGAGCCGGACAGCTTAGCCAGGTAAATTAGAGGACTGGAGATGGGTGGCATAGGCAATCTTGCAGTGTTTATGGTAGTACCCATACGCTAAGTACACAAAGGCGCTAAGTACAGCCCCTCTTTTCTGATGGCGGTTGAAAGTAGATGCACATGAATCAATGGGATTTTTCTGCATGTGTTTGCCCCAGCATATGTAAAAGTCAAATTTGGTCCAGTATCTTGACTGCTGATAAGGGCCTCTACTGAGCACAACGATATTTAATGCACTACTGAACGTTACAAAAGGAAGTTACCTTCCCCCACCCCATTTTACAGAGAAAACAGGAACTGGGAGCCCAAAGCATAGTTAATTAACAACTGCATTGGACTGTCTTTGTGATTCACACAAGCAGGTTAGAGGAAAGCTAGAAGCACAGATTGTGAGAGAAAAAATACTATCGCTCCTTGAAACTCAAGATTATCAGCAGCAAGTGATCAGCTGCTGCTAATGGCTAGCTGTATTTCACAGGGAAAGTAGCGCTATGGACAACAGACCCCACTACGTCTTAAAGCCATTGAAGCTTCCAACAGAATCCAGCTTCAACCTTTTGCTAAAAATTAAACTTTATTTTTATGGAGTCTGTTCCTGCCAGCCCCTGTGGCAGCAGTTTCTACCTTAACTGGCAAGTGCACGAGGGAGTTCATTGCTTGGGCAGGAGTGCCTATCCAAAATGGAAGTGTCGTGGCATTTTTTGGATTCAATACAGGATATAAAATCAGTAGCCGGCTAGAATTGACATTCTTATTTGTTTGCCATTCATGTATCTCTACAATAATGTTGTAGTAATCTGCCCTGAGGAAAAGACAGCCAGAAGGACCCAAGGGAAAATAACCGGCTTCACTATTTTGGGTACCTAACTTGAAGCACCTTAGAAGAGCTTCTTTTACCAGTTGTAAGTTCCCCAGTCAGATCTGAAAGCGGACCCAGCATTCGCGTGTTCCCCTCCTGTGTTCGAACTCAAAGTTCCTTCATCCTCAGTGATGCTCTCTGGTGATTTTGCAGAGTATCACATGTAAAACTGTAATGTAATACTGAAACACTGGAGATTGTGCAAGAACCAAATTAAAAGGGGGTTTTTTTAGGGGGTGGTTTCTGACTTCAGGATCCTAATTCACTTGATCCTATGTTCCTCGGGAAGCCCAGTGCCCAAAAAGACAGGATTGGGCCCTTTGATGTAATTTAGAAGAAATTCATATTCTCACTGAATTAGATTACGGAGCTGTTCTCTCTGGTTCCTTCAGTGAGACGATCCATAACATGAAACACCGTATTGGGGAACAGGTATTTGCAGGATTGTGCCACGCTGGATCAGGAACCCAACCTGTAGCATAAGTTCCATTCTAAAGCTGACTTTCATTCTCCTCTAAATTCAAGTAATCCCATTTCCAAATTTACAAGGTTAATTGTAGAGCTGAAACTCTTTTTCCCACTACACTCAGAGGAAATACTTAATTTTAACTTGCAATTGATATATGTCTTCATATAAGTTGATGAGTGTACAAAGTTTTAGGCTAAAAGAGGCGTATTTCCTTCCCATTGCTTAATTTATTTAAATCTTAATATTGCTTTTTTTCTGTTCTTTCTGGCAAAGGTGAAGCTTCCAAAAACAAAGAATAGTTTGTCTTTCAGAAGACTACATTTTTGAAGAAAAAAGCAGAAAACAGAACACAAGCTGTGTCTGAAGTTTTTAAGAGCCCAAATAAAATAAGAGGGTTTATGGACTCCTGACTCTTTAAACATAAAGTCATATTCAAAAAGAATTTCAGTTCTTTACAACAAAATTAATCATGTCTTCACTAGTCCACCCTTGCAAAATCAAATGTACTTGGGGCAAGTAATTTGAATGTGGCTTTTTTAGTGGAAAAATGAGCAGAACATTTTTAATTCCCGTGGTAAGACTGGGCAAATGGACATTATGGCAGGGTAGCAAATTATGGTGGAAATTTTCTCCAAGAAGTGCAAGTGGAACGGAAACGCTTGTACATCTGTAGTATCTAGAAAAAATGTTTAGAATATAATTGCAGCATTAGTTCTTTAGAAACCTCATTTAGTTCCTAGTGATGTTGGGAATGCCACCGGCTTTAGCAAACTTTGCCTTAGGCTTCCATGGATAAGAAGACTTATATAGTGCAATCTAACAAGTTCTATATCCCCGTAACATATAGATGCACTTACTGTGTGAACTTGCAAATCATTTGTTTTCCTGCTTAACGTATTGAATCAATCTGGTGGTATATGAGGAGCGTCTATAAATAGCTAATTCCATATGCTAAAAATTGTTACACTTATCAGCATATACTTAGAAAGGATGGAAAAAGAATAAAATAAAAGATAGATTTGAAGCAAAAATCCTGAACAGGAGAGACTGAATTATCCTCTAGCAAAATTGGGATAGATTAATTGATGTCAGCAGAGGTGTGCTGTTTTCTGAATGTAAAGGTCTGGCCCTGTAAAAGAGCAATTAAAAGGAAAAATACAGTACGCCCTTTCCTCAATCCTTAAGTACAAAAGTCTACATCTGGAAACTGTTCCTGCTGCACGGAGCTTGCTGGGACGCAGGCATCCGAGACCATTGTCACATCTTTTATATTTTGTTCTCCTATTTTCACATGTGAGAGTGAAGTAAGTATATGATATATAATTTTAAAAGGTTTGACTCATTTAAGTAAACCATTATCATAAAGGAATCCTCAGGACAAGTGACTGAGGCAGTGGAGTATGTTACATATTTGCAAACACAAGCAAAGAAGAAGAAAAAGCTTAGAAAAACTTATCAGAGAAATGAGAAAAACAATGACATTAAAAGTGATTAAAAGAATAAATAAATCACCTGTTTGGGGGACTTTGCTTTACTGGATTCGCCTTGAAATCTCCCCAGACAAGCGAGACGTCGTCTTCTCTCTGGACTCCTCTTCCACTTTTTCACTTAGTCGCAGTCTGCTGAAATAGATACTTCTCCTTTTTTCTCTCTCTGTTTTTTTGCCCCTGTTCCCCTCCCTGATTTTTCAATCAGATTATTTGTGTCAAAATCTGGCGGTGAAGAAACAGCCAATAGAGAAGCAGAGCTCAGAAAGTATTTGCTTATCAAAACTTTCCAGGACTTTGAAAACTTGAAGAGAATTCACGATGCCCAGCTCGAAACCCTGGGGGCAGCACCCTTCACTTTCTGGGGCAGCTTCGCCTTCTGCAGGAGTACTCCTCTGTCATATTGACAAAGAGCATGACACGGTGAAATAATGTACCAAGCAGGCATTTGTTATTTTGTCTTTTCTTTAAAAAAAAAAAAAAAGGAAAGAATAGCTCTTAAGAAACCTGTATTTTTACACACGTTCATCCACGCATCATATCTTTCACAAACAGACACACCATCTGTCTCACATACACACACTCACATACTTCAGCCTCATAAACAAAACCATCTAGCACATATGCACAAAATTATTTTATTCCAGAATGGATCTTTTATCTCTCCAATTTCCAAGAAAAAAGGAATAAATACGTGCACAGTAATAACTGAAAAAGATGTGTGTTAATCAGCCTTTATTTTCCTAGGCATATGTGTCCTAGGCAATCCATACATATTTTAGGCATTGCTCTATCTATATGCAGCTGTATATAGGATATAAATACAGATTTAAGAAAGCTCATTAAGCAAGCTCATTAATAAGCATCTTTGCAAAAAGCTCTTCAAGAGCAATACTAAGAATTTGCACTTCTATCACTTGCTTTCAAAAAAGGTTTGAAAATGGGTTTGCGAATGTGCAATAATTGACTGCCAAACCCCCCTGTAAAGGCAGGGTGGAAGGCAGGAGAATGAAGCCGAGGCAGAGTGACTTTTCTCAGATCACCCGGTTGTTCTCTAGTAGAGGTGGGAACAGGAGCTGGAGAGCAGTGATTTTCTTTTGAGAATCCTTGGCCATGATGCTTATTTGGGGACAAACAAGGAGAGCTCATCTCCCCAGACGCTTGGGGTGGGGTGGGAAGTAATTCCTTGATTTCACCTATTCTCTGATGATCACAATCTTCCTGACTGTGCAAGTGCACAGTGGCATGGGCAGTATGTGCCCTCGGTTATCCCCTCCTGCGCTTACAGCACACTGTGCGTGGCTGGAATTGGGACAGCAAAGCTGCCTTCCAAGAAGTTTATAATTTAAGACGCATATAAGCATACAGGCAGCTGTTGAGTGCCAAGTACTAGGACATCACCGTCAGAGAAATGCCTTTATATCATGGAGTTTTTCTGCTCCCTGTGAGCTTTCAAATGCATTTCTCTTTTCTACAGTCGGTTGCATTAAACCAAGACTCAGTTTGGTCCCTTTTCCTACTGTAGCTCAGGGTGGCGAGAACACCGGGAAGCAATAACCTTTTTGCTGCCCTGCAACAGGATTGGCGGTAGGCTGGTGTTTCCCTGACGGAGCAGATGTGGTCCAGAGACACTTCAGATTCATAGCGGAGGTACTTTGCATCCCGCCGTGGCAGGCGGTGGTGCCAGGCGTGCTGGCCCTACCGCTCTCCGCCGGGACAGCCACAAGTCACAGCTCTTGTCATCGTGCCCTGTCATTGCCCCATGGCACCGGACAGGCTGTGCAATGGGGTTTGATGCAAGAGAGATAGAAGTGTAGATTTCACCCACATTGAGAAAGATTCAGATTTTGATCTTAACCCATCTGTCATTTACCGAACGTAATTAATTCTTGTTGTTTATAGAAGCAAACAAACCCTTTTCCCTCTCCCTCCTCCCCTCCTTATTTATCTAGCTGGGTTTTGCATGAAAGAAACGTTCCCAAAGCATTGTGCTAGCAAGCTGATTTGCATCCTCTTAAACACAGGCATTTGAAGGATTACATTTCCCACTACAAAAACAAGCATTGTAACAGAAAACTGAAATGTACATTGCAGCTTCAGGGTTTCATACAAGACAGTTACAAGAATTAAACAAAACAGGAAAATGACAAGCTGCTGAAAGGACTGAGATGTTATTTTATGAAACATCGGAGCCAGCTTCTGCTAGCACCCCTGAGCACAGACTTTCCGTTGACATAAAGTGCAAATGGCTGCAGAACATGGCTCTTAAACCAGAGACAGCAAAAGCAAGTCAGACACACAGAAAACCCCTAGAAAACTAGTTATGCAAAAAATCTAACAGCGTATTCAGTAAAACCTCACTGGCTAGCTGATTTCAGAGGTGCTCCAAAGAGCATTGGGCACAGGCCTTTGGAGAAGGAGGATGACTACATCTCCCAGTGTCAGTAACCTATGCATCAAGCAGCTGCAAATAAAACATCTGTATCAGCTGTTCTGCTTCCCCAAGTGGCCATCATCCCACAAAGCCCTGATATAATTGCATACAAACTGATCCCTGAGATAATGGGCACAGATACTCTTTTGTGACTATCGCTATCATCACTACAGCAGAATGCCTGAAGAGAGATGGGGACACTGCTGTGTCTGGTTCAGCGCTCACCCACCCCTTCTCCCTTTATTTTATTTCAGGAGTTCCTACGGAGCAAACAGTTGCAGGATGGGAGTGCAGTCAGCTATCACCGTGGCTTGTTGTGTTCTTACTCTTCCCTAGATTTCTGTTTATGGCTTCTGTCAAACTTAACACCTCTCCTCTCCATTGAAATCGCCATCAAAAGGCGACTTATACAAGCTGAATTAAAAAAACAGAGTGCTGGAGATGCATTTTGGGCTAGAAGGACCTTTGAGCTGACCCCGTGTGGTCATTCTTATTTTATGTTCTTCCTGTTGATACAATTTTCCCTGTTCTCTCTTCTTATTTCAGGGTCAGCAGAAAACGGATAGCCGCAGAGGGCTTATCTGGGCTCACATAAGCTTGTCCTGGCCCTGACCCACACAGGCCATGGTGGATGTACAGTGAATTCTGCTTGTATCTGAGGACAGTTTAATTTTGTGTATTGCTGTGAGTTCTTACTACATGTCATATGCTCCAGTGCATCCTAAGTAAATAGATTACTAAACATATAACTCAGTAATAATAAACAGGTTAATTATAACCCATCATGTCCATTCTAATGCAGTCATTTTCCCTTTCAAATCTAGCAGCAAACCCCTCCTGTAGCATCCATGTTTTCTTTGTCAATTTGAATGTTACGATAATTAAGTCACAGTAAAATAACACGACTAATTGCTTCCAGCTCTTTTCTGAAGCTCATCTTAATTTCCACTCTTTTCTGTGGCAGATTAAATAAACCTCTTCTGCACAGCAGGAAAAAAATACCATCGCTCAGTCCAGACTGTAATAAATATTAATTGCCAGGCATGAGGCAGGACTAGATTAAAAACACGCTGGCTCCAAGCAACTCTCTCTCATCCAGAAGCAGGATAACCTACTGCAGGTGCAGTGTGAAGGAACTCTCTCAGCCTTGCAGGGATGAGAGCTGTGAAACACCAAAGCTAATGCCACAGAAGTTAAAAATCAACCGATACCTCTCAGATGGGGTTCTAATCTGCTTTTATTTTCTTATATGCAGTTTCTACCCTGCAAATCAAAAGTCTGTGATTCCCACTGGCCTCTGAGGACACTTTATATGATTGAAGAGTTACATCAGCAGCTTGCCAAGCACCCTTGGTGCATCCCCACTGAACTGCTCCTCCTTGGAGAATGAGAAACGCTGAGACCCCGCCGGCCTGGGGACTGAAGCGTGGAGTTGAAAACCTGTTGGTGTGGCATACAGAACTGAAGGCCGGAGAACCTGCCCTGAGGTAATTTCCACTCTTCTTTCCTAAATTCTGGGTTTTCCACAAGGAAAAATAAACCTTATCTAGAAGGAAGGATGAAATGGTTTATGTTGTATAGTTGCTGCATTTCAGCAAAGAAAGAAAATAATCCTTGTCCATGGTTTGCATGAAGTGTTATGGGGTCCAAGATAGGAAGAATGAAACGAGCGTTGCACATTCACCAAGCAGAAAGCGGATCGACCTGCGGGTGCCTGCCCCGGCGTTTCCTTCTAGCACTTCTGCAGCACGGTACGCACGGCTGTCCCGTCAACGTCCCCCCACGCACACACAGGCACTTTCCAGACCTTTTATTCCCTTTCAGCACATTCACGCACTTAAAAAAAGCTCTTTCAGGCAGGAGCCTGGAACCACGTTCACGGCGCGGCCCGCGGAGCCGCCGCACGGCTGCCTCAGCCGGCCTGTCCCGAGGTAGGGCGGGAGGGAGGGGAGGGTGGCCGAGCCCAGGCCCGCGGGCACCCCCGGTCCCGATCCACACCCCTGGGCGCCACGGCCGGCTCGGCAGCGCGGGGGGAGGGGGAACAGGGAAAGCACAGGGTCCTCCTCGCTCGGGACCGGGACCGGGACCGGGACCGGGACCGGGACCGGGACCGGGACCGGGACCGGGACCGGGACCGGGACCGGGACCGGGACCGGGACCCAGCCGCCGTCCCGCGGGGCGGCCGGCGCGCTCCCCTCAGGCCGGACCTTGTTTACCGGCCGCCGCCCGGCCCCGCCCCGCCCCGCGTGACGTGCCCGCCGCCCGGAGCTCCCGGCGGCACCGCCCCCCGAATCACGCGACCTCTTCGTGACCGCATCGCTCTCGCGCCGAGATACCTCCGCCGCGGGAGACCGGGTGGGCGTGGCGGCCGTCACCCCACCCCTACTCCCCCATGGGGAGAAAGGCCCTTGAGGGGGAAGAGACGAGTGGGGCGGTGAGGGACCGGCGCGGCGTCGGGCGAGGGGGGAGTGAGGTGGAGTGGTGGGACTAGTTTGTGCGGCGGAGGGATTCGAGGGGAGAAGCGCCCTGTGACGGGAGGGGGGAGGGGGAGGCAGGGCCAAGATGGCGGCGCCCTGTGGGCTAGAGGAGCCCTGAGTGGTAAACAGCTGAGGGGAGGAGAAGGAGAGGTGAGTGCGCTGGGCCTCCTCCTTCCTCCCCCAGCGGGGCGAGAGCGGGGGCAGACGGGGGGGACGGAGAACAGAGAGAGGGGGGAGGTAGGGAGAGAGGGCTCGGGGAGGAGGCGGCAGGAGAAAGGGAAGGGGCCGGGGGGATGGGGAAGGCGAGGGTAAAGCTTGGGGGGGGGGGTGATGTTCCCCCCTCCGTCCCCTTTCCTTCGCCCCCTCCGTCCCCTTTCCTTCCCCTCAGCCGAATTTGCTCTTGGTCGCTGCTCCCCCCTCCCCGCGCCGCGGCGGGGCTGCCCGGGGGGACCTGCCCCCCCTCCCTCCCCCCAACCGGACCCCCCCCCCCCCCCCCCCCCCCCCGGCCAACGCGCCTGTTTAATTTTGCGGGGTTTATCGAAAAAGGTTCAGCACCTCCGTTTCAAACGCTGAGTAGCGATTTCCAGACTTCCCCTGCCTCAGTCACTTGCTGAGGAGGTTTCCTCGTCCGGGGTTAGGCATTACAGCAGTTGTTAAAAGTCTGTCCCCTTGGTGAGGAAGGCTTCTCTTGTTTCTTTGCTCGTGGGTAGGTAACGTGAAGTCAGGATGTTGTTTACTTCAAGAAAACATTTTGCTTCCTGTTATCACAAAGAACTTGGAAGACTGCAGTTCTGAAGTTTTCACCCTTTGTTTGCTATGGATGCAGCCTCTATCATTGTTTTATCAGTTTAGTCAGTGCTTCTCTCCTTGTTGTTTGTTTTGTGTTTTTTTTTTTAATGAGTCTTTTACAAGGCAATGAGTGAAAGAAAGAACATGCCTTAAAGGAGTATATGATTCAAAACCCATAGAAATTACACAGAAACTGGGATCAGGTTTTGTGTGCAGAACTGTTTCCAGAACTGCTGTTTCCAGAGAACCTTCCAGTGGATGCTAATACAGAAGGTTTTCGTTCTTTGTCTGGTCTGATCCTGTAGTTTCCTGACATTAACTTCTGTAGCAAGTTGTTAGAAATCCATCATAATCGAAGCACTACTGAAGTGATCCCATCACATGGAAAAATTCGTCTTCAGTTTACATGTATGAACAACTAGAAACCAAATCTTTGGAAACTCAGGAATAGTGGAAGCACTGGGAGTACAGACTTCTGTCTGCAGTTGACTTGACTTTGCTAAGCAGCAGTCAGGTACTCTGCTTATCAGAAGCAGCTATGCCACATTTAAGCTTAAAATAAAATCATGGCCTTAAAATCCTTTACTTGGTAAAACACTTCCTTAGTTTGTTTTTGTTTGTTCATTTGTTCTGGTTTTTTAGTTTTTTAACAGCCTAGTCAACCCAGTACTCAATTGCCTTTATGAGGAGTTGCATGGACTTACTCAGATGAAAATTTAGTCAGAATATTTAATGTGTCATGAGATAAGCTTTAATTAAAATGATTTTATCTTTGGCTGTGTTTAATCCTGGCTCCTTAACTCTTTGTTACTTGAGAATTTTTTGGTGACTAATAAAAAGTAGCATTATTAAAGGGTTCCCACGTGAGATATACTGTCCAATTGCAGATGTTTTGGTGTTTCAACAAACATTTGACTTTAGTAACTATTTGTGGTTTAAAATGAATGATGGCCCTATTTAGAGGTGGGCTGCTGGGATGTTGACTTGTACGGATCCCTGAACTTCTTGTAACTGCCAAACACCTTATATGAGCTGGTGGTGTGATTACCAAAGTCAGTCTCTATAAGAACCAAATAGCCTATAACACACATGTGTGCACACACGCGTGCACAAACATCTCTCTTTCTCTCTCTCTCTCTCTCTCTCTAAGGTACCTTATGTAATAAGCAAATCAAATAATCAAAGCACTTTTTAATGGTGGAGGCAGGGGAGGGTATGAGATTTTATGGCATGTTGCAGGCAGGTGTATATTTTTTGAAAGAATATTACAGCTTAGGATCTTGGTCTGGTATGTAGCTGCTATATTTTCATGTAGTTTAATAAACATAACAAGGACAAGTAATAATACTTCCTTTGTTAGCATAAGCATTTCTTTGGGTAGCACATTAAGATACAGAGCAAACTTCTTGCAGTGGTGAACTGCTATCACTTTCCTGGGTATTATTCTTTTTTGGTTTTAATTAAAAAGTTACACATCATTTGGTAGTGTTCTGTGTAAGGCCTACGTTAATTCTTGGAATAGTTAAAATGACTCGACTGAGTACACCGGGTAGTTTGCAGTGGTTTCAAGATTTACTGAACTGCAGCCTAACTCTTTGAATAAGTTTAAAAGTTTCTCTTGGTGGCAAAAAAACTGCCTTGGAGATTTAGAAGTCTTGCTCCTTGTGGTACCGCGAAGTCTAGAGCTCTCTGTTTACCTGTTTGTAGTTTTCAAAAGATTCCTTAGTTGAGCTTACTTTCCTTGTGTACTATTGAAATGGCATAGAAAAACAATGCTTGTTCTTATTTATTTATTTGCTATTAATATATGCAGTTGTGTATAAGGAATTGAAATAATTCGCTTTCAGGTTAGTAACTGGCTTGTTAGCATGGCTTCTGCCGAAGGGTTAAGTGTCAGCCCTATCATGTTTGGGCTTTTTTCGGTATGCATTGCTTTTAAACAATTTTCCCTCTGACAGAAATTTGATGGGTAGCAATTAGTATAGTGTATTAGCACAGCATAGTTTCAAAAGAATCGTAAAAATTGCTGAATATGATTCTCTCTCTTTGTTTGGGATTATTGGGGTTTTGTGATCTTCCTGTTCCTGCATCAGTTAATCACCTGTAACAAAGCACAGGAGAATGTATATAATATAGAGTTATAACTATAAATAATTATCAAGTTTAGGAATGGGGTCTCGTATCAGATCTTAAAATAAGCAGAAAAATATGGACTACTAGAAGAAGCCAGACACCTTCATTCTTTAAAAATGAGTAAGTAAATTAAATGAATTATACTGCCAATTGTAACAATCAGTTTGAACTGAGGTTTAAAGTGTTTAGAGTTATTATTTCTGGATGGTGAAAAAAGAAATGATCAGCTGCTTACTTTCCTATTGCCACCAGTGGTTTTTCTCCCTACTGTCACTTTTCATTCATTGCTTATGTCACTTCTCTAATGGTAGAGTCTAGTCTACCTGTGAAGAAAATATAAAATTGAGTATTGTTAGGAAATATAAAACAGGCTTGGATTTTTGTATATTGGATGGGAGGGAGTGAGGCTTATCCTTTCATGACAAGCATTTCAAAGATTTGAGTGAGAAGGACTGCTTTGTTGTCAATATGAATTTTTCTTTTAAAACAATGATTGCTGTAAAATACTTCTGTCCTCATTCATGGCCTCTGCCAAAGCAGTACTTGAGGACCTTTCTTTACCTGCAGTAGAAATGAGATGGAAAACTGTAAGTCTCGAGGTCTGGCTTCACTTCGTTGCTGTCAGCGGTGGTCTTATGTTGTTGAAATCCTCCTTTTCTCTTGGGGCGGGGGGGAATAACCATTTACTGGCATGCCGCAAATTTAACTTATGGTTAATGAAGAGGGATGAAATGCTGATGTTGATCCCCCCCCCACACCATCCCCCAGAACAAGTGCTTCTGGTGTGTGAATTTCTACGTTGTTGCAGCAAATGCTGAGGACATTCTGGGAGGAGTGTGCGTGTATGTTGAGTGTGTCCCCCTCCTCCCCACTCCTCAGAGAACATAACTGGCACTACCAGCTGCTTTTTCATTTGGCTTGGGATAAAAATACACTGAACAGAAGAACATCTCTTGACAGAAATACTTACAGAAGTCATAATCTTCTGAAATACTCTGCTATCTCTTTCTCTATTTAGCCTTTTCCAATTAATATTTTTACAGTCTTTTCCTTTGTCTTGAGTTTGTAGCTTAACAGTATTGTGTTGTGGTTAAATTAGCTACTGAAAACATTTTTTAAAACAAGTTGGTTCTTGGCTTGTTGGCTTCTCCTTTTTCTCCTGTAAGCTGGCTCCAAAGTTGTATTGGTACTTAATACTTTTTATTAAAATTTGTCTTTATGAAAGCTCTTGAATATTAGAATAAGAAGTTTGCTATTGGTGTTTATATCTTCCAGTGAGATTAAAATGTTGCATTTTAAAAGGCATTTAAACAGATTTTTTTTTTTACTCTTTACTACTTAGTGCCTTGGATCTTTTATATAAAACTAATCTTAAAAGTTAGTGAAGAATCAGCGACTCAAACCGTATGGAAAAGTTACCGACTTAGTTTTAATCCTGTCAGTTCCAAGTATGGCTGCAGGGATGTGGAAATTCTTCTAATAGAGGAATGATTGCAGTAGTTAGGGATGGAAGCATTAGAGAGCCTCATCTTGTATACTGTGTATTTGAGGAGCAAGACGTGGTTGTGATACAATACTCTAAAGATTTAAGGGAGGAGATCCTGTTCACCACAGATGTTGTATCAATCCCAGATATGAAATACTGTGGCATTCAATGGATGATCTCACTGTTTTACATGGTAATGGAAGTTCCTTGACCTGACCTGTCCTGAGTTCCTTATCTACAAGATTTGAAAATCACAACACAAATTACTGGTGGGTCTGGTCATAAATCACACTGATACCATGGCCCCTGGGAACTGTACTTCATCTACCAGAACACAGTGCTTTCTGATTGAAGTTAAAAGCCTGTTGCCTGTAAACTAGTTATTCAGCTTTCTGCTTAAAAAAAGTGTGACACGATTTAAGACTATTGCTGGAATTTCCTGGTTTGCTCATTTGTGTTGGGCATTGCGGACCCAATATGATTAGAGGATCTCAGCCTTAGTTTTATTTAGGATTTCAAATCTATTCCTCACAAATGATTTTACAAGAGATCCTGCATCGAGAAAGCTGTGATTTGCTTTTGTAAAATTGTGAGTGTTTGTGTATAGCGGGGTGACAACATTATACTGGTGTTTATGTAACTTCAGCAGATAACTTTCCACCTAGTGAAGTACCTATGTGTAATAGTGTCCCATTTTTAGATGTGGTTTGGAATACTTTTACTAATTTTTTGAATACTTTTGGAGTGGAGATTGCTCTGCTTTACATAAAGTACTTCAGTGCATGATTGATGGATTGACAAGTTCATTCAAACTACACTGGATTTATTGGCACAAGGTCACTCGAGCCATCTGTTTTAATTAGTTTAGGGAGCTTGAGAAATTATTAGTTACCTACGTGTATAGCTGTCAGCAACTAACCTTGCGTTATCAACCTTGCTTTATCTGATCGTAGTGTTTGTGCATGCCATCAGGCCGATAGCATAAAGTTTGAAATCCTCTTACCTGCTGAACACTTAGACCGGTGTTTTTCACATCTGTCTGCAAGTGTATTGTTGAACCTGACTTCCAGAAACATACATGTTTCTTGAATTCACCATGCTATAGTTTTTCCTCTGGCCATATCAGAATTAGTGAAACCTGCTGTTGAGGTTTTTGCTGGTGTGATGAAGATCTGGTCCAAGTATAATAGTGTTACTAGAGGAAAATAAGAAATAAAAGCATTCTTTTCACTCTGGTGAGGGGTGGGGTATCAAAGAAAAGAGTTGACAAGGTCTTTATGGGGTAAAAAAGCAGAGACAAGTGTTTATGCCGCTTTAATTCTCAAAACAGGTTTTGCTTGCAGCTGGTTTGGGGGTGTGGTCATGCATCTCTTTTGTTAACAAGACTTTAAACAACTAATTCATGTTGCTTAGGAAGCTATTAATCTATTGCTTAACCATAGCTGAGACTGTGTCCTGATAGAAATTGAGGCACCTATGTTGCGAAGCCCTTTACGGTCTCAAAGATAGTGTTCTCAGAAATAAAGGAATAGATTACTTGTAATAAACTATTTCTCCATATATAGTTCTGCATGTATTCTGGGTATCTCAATATAACTGTAATTTAGTAAATTAAATATTACAGCTGTTACTAGAAACTAAAAAAGCAGTTGGCTCCTGAAGATGAATAACAAAGTAGAAGGTTGACTCCTTGGGTTGCATGGATGAGTGGCTTTAAACTTTTTGAAAGGATGGTATTACCCTTTGAACATTGCTTGCCTTCCAAACTTCAACTTCTTCCTCAAAGAGCTTGCTGTTTAGAAGTCTGCACAATGTAGAGTAAAAAAAACCAACAAAAAAAACCAACCAAACCAAACAAAAAAACCCCCTAGAACCCCAAACCACAACAAATCCCAACCCTCATCTGTTTGGAAAGCAGAGATCCATTCTGTATTTGAGTAAAAAGCGATTCTTTTCCCCCACCCCAAGTTTCTATTTTATTATCTTTAGTTGAAAGTCTTGCTTACACTACCAGCCAGTTTTAAGTCTGCAGTTTTTAAGGTCTTGCTAGCGTGGGACATGAAAAGAAATAGCATTTAAAACTGAAACACTTATACTAGTAGACTCTGCTAGCTGCTTGTCGATGAACTGAAATTGTATTTGGACTGTCCAGCTATGATCATTAAAAATTGAGGGTGGGGTTTTTTTTGTGTTCTGGAACTGTGATTACTGGGACACTTCAAGAAAGTTTGTTGCTAATGAAATGCCTGTTTTGAGTGTGGTGGCATATTATCACCTTTGAATTTGCAATCAGTGCCAGATTAAGTAAGCTGATGTCTTGTGGCCCTAATAAAAGTGACCTTGGGCAGTTCTGCAAGTACAGAGTGATATGTTGCAAATGACAAAGCTTACTGGTAGACAGGTTAACTCCTGCTGTCCAGTAGCATTATTAAACATAAGTTTTCAAGAAAGTAATATGTATATAAGTAATTACAGAATTATCATTTAAAATAGAGCACTGATAGATGGTCCTTGGCTAATGTCTAACAATGTTTTGACTAGAATCTAAAGACTTAAGCAATTACAGTAATTATTCTATGTTCAGAATTTGGTAGAATAAGAGAAGACTTCTTTGTCTGTAAGATTTTACCATAAATAAAACTCTGTAGCAGCTTTTGAAGGTTCACAGTACAAAACTACAATCTTGTGAAAGCCATCTAGTTGGAGGCAGTTGCACAGCTTAACCTGTGGACAGTTCTGGAAGGGGCAACTGTGCAACACCTTTTGGTGTTCTTCAAACTAAGGGCTGACTTTCCTCTCGCAGGAGGTACGTAGCTCTGCTATGCTTAGTAAAGAACTTAATACTGTTCTGAATATACAAGGTTTGATAAGGAAGAAATAAATCATGCCTTTTGTTAACCCCTTCATGCTTTTTCTTTATTAGTGATCATGAAAGGTGTGTGGCTGGCAGCATTGCAGACAGAGGCTCAACTCGTCCACAGAACAGGTGCTGTACACACAATTGCAGTAAAAAAAAATCTTGAGTGTAAACTTGGTACGTGTCAGTCTTGCCTTCCATGGAGGAAGTGAAAAATTCATGCTTGCTGGAAGTAGGAGGAAAGAAGAAACCCTTGCTAATACAATTAGGTGTGATGTGAAGCCAGATGCTTTCTGCCACTGGGAAAGGTTCAGCATGGGATTCTTATGGATGAAGAAAAACTTGATTCATTTTGTGATAGATAGATAGATGTGGTACCTGAATCCCTGAAATGGCTTAGATTTGCTCACGCTTAGTACTGTGAAGCTGACCAGTCGTGTTATCTGCACACTGTTGCATTTAATAATCTATACAGTTTTTGCGCTGCAGAGTTTTTAATATATAATGCACAAATTATACATGTGAAAACAAGGTATGTTGTGCTGCTAAGCTTGTGATTTAGTATGCACAGGGTGGCCAAGGAACAACAGCTGTAGTAACCCTAACCGAGTTTCCTAACAGCTGCAACTTGGCCAAGTTGCAAGTATTAAAGCACAAATCTATTAGTATGCAATAATGCAAAGCCGAGGGCAGTGAATTTCTAATCTAGCTACAGGAGTGGAGAAGGATCTTGAGATACATATTTTGTCCAGAGTGTAGACCACTATGCAGAGGACTTGAAAGGTTGGTTGAGGAGGAATCGCTGTAAGAAGGCGAGGATGGAGTGATTCCAGGGAGCTATTTGCATTTTATTCAAAACTTTAGTCTTAGTTGACTGACCTGGAGAGCAAAGTAAAAAAGTACAGTAACAGAATACTCTGACAGTCTATATATGCTAGCCGAGGTCTTCTGCAAAACAGATTAATGTCTTTTTTAAAAAGATGAAGAAAACCCTGCTTGTGACTCATTGGCTTCTTTGTAAACTTTTCTCTTACAGCTTTTATTGCAAGTGTGTAAACTCTAGCAATCCTTTCAGTGTAAAACTGTTAAATGGGCAATACTACAGAAAAGAAATGGGGAAGTGATGAGAGATTTAAGATGGAAAGGGAAAAAGGAAAGCTTGCTCATCTGCTCTCTCTTCTCTCCTAGTCTGGTAGAGAGGCACCAATGAGGAACTTCCTGCAATTTTAACCTCCACATTCATGTTAGTACATGCATCATGGCACAGCAAGGAAATGTTGGTGAGCTCCTCTCAATGCTGGATTCTCCAATTCTGGGTGTCCTGGAAGATATAACAGCTGCGTTCAAAGATAATCTCATTTGTGGTATGTATCCTTATATGTAATTGGAGGAAGGGTTTTGCTTTTACACCAATAAAGGTATAATAATGGGTTTTTTCTATCAGACACAGTCTTTGCAAATGCAACTTGAAAGAAGCTCTTGATATTTGGGTTTGAAATTGCTTTAAGGATTGAGGCTTCTCTTCAGTCCATTTTGCTTAATGGCATGCCTCTTGGAAGGTCTGTTATGTAATTAAAATGCTATTATAAAATGACTAGCTTTTCCTGGGGCATAACCTCAAGCTGGGAACTGATGAAACTTTCTTTGTCAAGTGTAGCTAGAAAGAAGTAGGTGTCATCCACATTATGGGAACTAGCGGGATTTTGTTCATTCGAAAAATAAACAACAAAAAACCCCAACCCCAAACAAAACAACAGACCCAGACTTTCTTGAAAAAATGATTGCTGCTATTAAGGCATCCCTTATGTTGACAGAGCCTTTTCAGAGCATGAGAGCACTGTCAGTGTCCTTGTCCCTGAACTTGCTCTCCTTTATCTGCTGAAGGGAGAGAATGTAAAGTTACTCCTGAACTCTTTACCTGTACTGGGTAAAATACCCTTGCAGTTCACCTACCTCTAGGTTTTGAAGGTTAGACAGTAATTTTTAGGGAAAATAACTAGTTTTTTAAATAACCGAGCTGAATGCAATTGCTTGAATGGTTAGGAACTAGAAAAATGTAGTTGAGAGGTCTATTTTTTCCTAAAGGTCTGGTAAACACTACGTACTGGTTTATGTTATAAATTGTGTAATAGTTGTTAACAAGTTGTGCAGTGTTCCTGTAAAAATGGCTTCATTTTTAGTGTATTGAGAATGTATGGTTTTTTTTCTTGCTGTAAACAAACTGATAGACCGTGGACCTATGCTTGTGAACAACCTGGTGGACTATTACTTGGAAACCAATTCTCAGCAGGCACTGCATATACTGTCCACACTGCAAGAGCCTCATGACAAGGTAAAAAAATCTTGTTATTAAGTGTGGCAGATTTTAGTCTGGTATTGAAGCAGCCTTTAAATAGCATCTGCTAGAACTCTGTTTTTCCATTCTGGTATAGAATTACCTTGTTGTAGAGATGTAGTATCTTTGTAGTAAGAGTAGTTAAGTTTTAAAAAAACTTCAAAGGTCTGTGTTTCTTGGGTTGATTAAACTGACCCAATTAAACAAAGACCCTCTGTAAATGAAGGTTTTCCAAGGACTGATGTTGTCTCTCTGCAATGCTTCTGCTGCTTATTCAATGCTGGAGTGTTAGCCTAAAACAAATTGGGTATTTTGAGAGCAAGTAAGGATTTTTAAATAGATTGAGAGAATGGCACTACAAATTATTTTACTTCTGCTGACCAGAATGTTGTATTATTTATTTATGATAAACGTTTTGAAGTGCAGTGGCTGCTTCTGGACCGAATAGTTTGCATTTCACTACCAGCAGACTTAAATTTATTGCTGGTTTTTATTTGTTCTTGGATCCTATATGTTTGTAAAATGCCAATAGTTTCCATAATTGGCAATGGCAAACTGCTGAATATAGATTGGTGAAAAAGAATATATACCAGTTAAATATAAATACCTTTCCTTTTTCTACCACTCTCTGCCAAATCCGCTATCAGCATTTACTGGACAAAATTAATGAATATATGGGCAAAGCTGCTACCCGTTTACCCACTCTCTCTCTGCTGGGACACGTGATAAGACGACAACCATCTTGGAAACATAAGCTTTCTCAAGCACCTCTCCTACTTTCATTACTTAAATGTCTCAAGGTGAGAACTGTCAGTGTTGTCCATAAAACACTCGTACACCTGATGTAAACATACATACTTGTAATGCGAGGCATTTTTTTTCTGTTTTGATGTCATTTAGTTAAGCTGTGAGAAGAGGCAAAATGTTGATTAAAATACTGAGCCACAGTGGTGGTATATCAACTGAATACTCTGGGCTGATCCTGTTATTACTGACAACCTTGTTTATAAAGGCTACTGTCACTGTATAACTTTGAGTTAGGAAAGTTTACTAAAACTTTTCTAAAAATAAGTTAAAAGACAGAGGGCTGTTGGTGAAGTTGATGGGTATCTTGAATGTGAACTTAATGAGAAATACTATAACTTCTCCTTAGTGAATTCTGAAATTCGTGCATGTAAGGTAATATGCTCTACTTGCAGTGTAGATGGGCCATGCAATAGACTATTCCATGGTGAAATTACCTTGGAATTAGCACACTTTCCATTCTTAGCTACAGACGTGCTGGATTACAAGGAGGTAGCTGTTTTTCCATGCTTTGGTGTTTTTTTTTTTTTTTTTTTCCCATCTGCAAATTTATCAGTTATCATACTGTACAGTATTGTAACAGTGAATAAAGAATGGAAAGTGTTTTGAGACCTAGAATACATTGTCAGTAATACCATTTAATATGATAGTGAAGAATTCGTATTTTAATGTGACTTGAATGACTAATACATGATGTAGTCAAGTGCCAGTGCTCTTCAAAACAAAAACACAATGAATTTGTAACTGCCAAAGAAGAAGCTACAAGTGCTGTTACTGGAACTCCTGACGTGCCTGACAAGAGTTCTGTTATCCTTTTCAGTGTGAGTCTTACCTGATTGTGAGAGGAGTGAAATGTGTCAGAAAGCTGGTGGGAGTAGAACAGAGATGTGGAAGTGCTAGGGATGTGTACAGAGGGCTAGGGATGGACATGAAATGTGTTGTGAAAGGTTATGTCTGACTGAGGGAGAATAGAGGCCGTAGACTACACAGAGGAAGAAAAATTCATAACACTGAATACGTCCAGTCAGCCCAAGTGGCTCTTGGGAGATACAAAGACCAGCTCAGTGGCATCTGGCCACAGGCTTACCTGTGCTGTTTACACTCCTATCCTGACAAAGCAGAGCAACTGCCAAGGAAAATGCGCATTAAGCTGGGGAAGCAAGTAGGGACCCCACTGGGAAAGAGTTTGAACATTTTCTGTGTCCTGTCCTAAAATCTGATTATTACTGTTTCATCTAGCTAAAGATTTTTACTGCCACATCCCTTTCTGTCTGTGTAAGCCATGGGGTCTTAATTATTGTTTGAATTACTGCTTTATGAAATATTTAGCAGCCGGAGTCATCAACCAGGTTTAATAGAAAAGCTTTTGACCCTTGCATTGGTAATTGGCCAACATCCTTGAACGCCCTGATCAGATTTGCAGTTTCCTAGGCTCTGAATGCTGTATGTGCTTAGGTCTGGGAAAGAAGGAAGGGGGTACATAAGATGCTTCACATACCAGTGATTTTTTTTTTTTTTTTCTGCTCAATTGTGGAACTGTGGTGATGTTCCCTTTTTAACTAAGTCAAGTCTTTATACAGAAAAGCAGCAGAATAGGAGCAAGAATCCCAAATCTTTTTCTTAGAGCAGTTCTGGATGAAAGAGACAATAATCTTGGTTCATTAAGTTATGGTAGGTTTCAGAGGAACTGATTCAAAGTAGAGAACTTTTTCCATGATGGTGATTCAGTGTTCACTTCATCCTTGGAAAAAGTTAAGTTCAACTCTTAACTGACTAATGCAGGTTTTTTCCCTTCTTGCAGACTGACACAGATGTAGTAGTACTCACCACAGGTGTCCTAGTGCTAATAACCATGTTGCCAATGATTCCTCAGTCTGGCAAACAGTATCTTCACGATTTCTTTGGTATCTTTGGGCGTCTCTCAGCCTGGTGCTTGCAGAATCCAGGTGAGATTTCAACTTTGTTGCATGCAGTTATGGTTTAGTAGTATCCTTGTGACTCTTATGCAGTTGGTGAGCACATTCTTTTGTGAGACTCTTAATGGTCTGAGATTATTTAAATGCAGAAAACCATGTGTTAAGCCCACAAGCTATTCTGTTCTTTGGTAGCTAGCATCGAGGAGTGCTGCTTTGCTCAAAATTTAGAAGTCTCATAGATTCTTCCATGTGGTGGTGCTACTACATGAAGTTTCACTGGACTGAAATGCTTTTTGATGACAGTGAAAAGCAGAGATTGATCTTAATGGATAGAGAAGGGAAAATGCTAACATTTGAGGCAGATATTTCGGAATTTGAGATTCCCAGGTATGGATGGGGAGGGGGAAGAAGCAACATGTAAGAGTTTCCTTTAATGGGCAACTGTCAATAGTCATGAAAGTGTTGGTAAAACTAGTCTTCTCAGTTATAGCATTGGTTCTGATGAATTGGTTTTGCTGAATTTGTTGTAAGGTGTCTGATATCTAATGCTAGCGTTATCTATGTATGTGTCTCATGGCTGTATGAACAAATGCTACGTTAAGCACGTAGAGATGCAATTTAGAGGGCCACTTTGCATTGCAAGATTGGAACTTATAAGATGGCCAGTAAGACACAAGTCTGTTGCAATTGCTTTTTGTGGATACAAGCGTTTAGTTTTTACCTTTGAAGTGAAGCAAACCTTAGTTTTCTTTTTTAATCATTCAGTCAGTCTTGAAGACTCTGGCTCACTATCTAGAGGGATTTCAGGTTTTAACTTGAATAAAAAATGCTGTGCTTTGAAAATGACAGGATACTGGTTGAAATTAATGGTCCATATCTTAATTTTTGGTTTTGCTTTGAGCTGATGAGTAAGTGTTGCCTATTCTCTTGGAAGACTTCACGGTTTTGCTAGGGACTGTTCATATCTCGGAAGACTTGTTCCAGTTAACATTTCAAATTTAAAAGTACTTCGCTTGCATTCTTAGAAGTTTTGTTCTTTTCTCCGATGTAATGAAAAAGATTCTAACTACTTTTTCCAGGTCACGTGGCAGAGATTTATCTTGTCCATCTTCACGCCAGCGTCTATGCTCTCTTTCATCGTCTTTATGGAATGTATCCTTGCAATTTTGTCTCCTTTCTGCGTTCTCACTACAGTATGAAGGAAAACTTGGAGACCTTTGAAGAGGTAGTCAAGGTAAAATGCTGCTCGTCTCTATATTATCTGAGACAAGGAATTCATAGCTGTATAAAGGCAGGTATTTGCCAACTTAATACACTACATTGATTTAACTGAGAGCTGCTCAACAAAACAGAATAAAAACAGGCTATTGGAGGACTGAAATCTCAGTTCGGAGCAAGATCATCTCTTGAAGCTGTGATGATGTGTGTTAGCTTTATCTGTTAAATTTAACATTCTGAACTATTGGGATCAGTAGGTTGCTCATCAGCTTTGTGTAGTTTAGCGCAATCAAAAGATGCTGTACCGATAATACATACTTCTTCTTGCTCTTGCTCATCCAGCCAATGATGGAACATGTGCGAATTCATCCAGAATTAGTGACTGGATCTAAGGACCATGAACTGGACCCACGAAGGTATATATGTTCACTCTGCTATTAGGAAAGGCTATAAATTAACAGCTTTTAGCTGGGTTATTTCAGAAGGCTTACAGCAAAACCTTTTCTGTCAGCAACAGCGTGTGCCAATGGTGTTTGCCACCCGTATTCATAGGTACACCAGGTAAACATGAAGACTTTCTTCATCCAAGCCTACAGCTGGATGAATAAGCTAAAATTGTTGTGAAAGGCCATTAACAGCAATGTCGGGATTCTAAATTCATTTCATGTCTGGGATAGAATCTGTCTTCTACTGAACAGTTGACTTTGTCTTAATTTTATGACTTAACGATAAAACATCCTCATACAGTTCTAAAAGAATTTGCTTATAATGAATAAAGAGAAGCTACCACTGACCTGCTTCATTGGCTTAAGGTTTGGGTCATATTTTTTTTTGGTTTGTTGAAGTACTTGTGGGGTTTAAGTGTTTAAAATGGCTTCAGTGTGTCTTGTTTTGGTACCTAGATAATGGTTCAGTTAACAGATCAGTTCTTTTAACAGGTATGTCTTAACATTATCAGCTGTATTAGTTTTTTTTAGAAATAGGCTCATTTGCCTGCAGCAGCACCACTTGCTGCTTTTCTCTTGTCTCCACAGGCCCAGCCACTGAAGAGGAGAAATTGACTCTTGTTGCTGCACAGTAGTGCTCTTGCCCTGCTTTTCAGAGCCACTAGGAAAATACTACTAAATGGGAACCTATTGAATATCACAATGCTCAATTTTGCAGGCTTCTTTCAGACAGGGGGGAGGGTGGCACCACTAAGGAGTACAACTGGCACAAAACTACCAGTTGAAGCCTTCTGATTTGGTATCTTGCACATAATATCTTACATTCAAAAGCAATTCAGCCCTTAATAGACAGCCTGCTGTGCTTTCTCTTCTTTACAGTGAACTTCCATCCCTTGAAATATTGGGCAGATCTAATCTGGCTGCTTAATTTAGTGAGAAAAAGTTTTCAGAATGAAGGAGGTAGTAGTAATAAAAAACATTCCCAAAACTTGGGAGGAAAAACACAGACTTGAAACTGGCATTGCAGATGGTATTTGCTTAAATAATATAAAATTTCTTCACTGCTGGCATGTCTAAATTTTGACTACCAACATCTGAGTCTAGTTGAGCTGATTTCTACAGCTGCTGAAGCTCAGGATCAACCAAGTCTTCGTACCTGTTCCTCCTTTCCAGAGTGCTCCATGGCAGACCTTTATGGATCTCTGTGTCAAAGCTGTTTGTCTCCTCTCTGAGACCCCCTCTTACAAGTCATCTGGTTGCAATTTCTGTATGGTGCCTTGTTCCAGTTTTGGCTGGGAGCATGCAAAGCTGTCTGGAACAAATGAGCCATCCCAGAAGCCAATTCCTCATATCTCCAGGAACTCCTGTTTGTAACAATTGACTAACTAACTCTTTTGGATCCAAAAACTGTCTGCAGGTGGAAAAGACTAGAAACTCATGATGTTGTGATAGAATGTGCCAAAATCTCCCTGGACCCCGCAGAAGCCTCGTATGAAGATGGCTATTACTCTGTGTCTCGGAAACTCTGCACAAGCTTAAAACATCATCAAACTGACCCCAGTGCCAGCTATTACATTGACACACAGAGCAGCTATGGTAAGACCTGCCTGATGGCTAATGAATACCCAATTCCTGGAGGAAAACTGGCCCTTTAGCAAAAAGACATCTTACTGATTTATCCCACTTAAAGTCCGATTCTTAGGCACCAGAAAACAAACAGTCATTTAAGAAAAAAGAAATACATAGGTACATGCTCTGGTCATGCAGACATACAGAATGTTGGCAGAGTTGCCTTTCCACTGCTGCTTCTTCCCCTATCCCCCCCTGCCCCAAAACGACAAACCAACCAGAAAAAAAGCTGTAGTATGTAATATATTCAATACATATTTTCTTGGGCTGGAAGAAAAGTCTCTTGTTTGCTAGCTAAGACTGTGTATGTTGAATGGATTTGAAATGTTTTGGTTAAAAGCTTTTAAATACTAGCCAGAAGAGTATTTGATGTGTAGGATACTTTTAATTTTTTTTTTTTTTTTTTTTTTAATTTTTTAAACTTTCAGGGACTTCTACCCCATATTCCACTCCTCGGCTAACACTATCACAAATGCCAGGGCAGCTACCTCAGATTCTGAGCCCACAGTCAATACGGCTGTCAACTGAGCCACAGCAGGTAAAGCAGAAGATAAAGCGCAGCATGCTTTTAATTCTTTGCACTTTGTTTGTAGTTTCTTGTGACAATCTAACAAATTCATGTTTGAGTAGTACTGTGAATTCTTCAGAACTTAGTGTACGTTTCAGATTTAATACCCATCTGATTTTCTGTGTCAGAACCTGCATACAGATGCTTCACATGTTCCTTTTCTGAGCTTCACTGATTTGTGTGTGTTGTGTATTGCTTTTACACAGGTTACCATCTGGAGTCCTTCTGCAGTTTGTGGTATGACCACTCCACCAACCTCTCCTGGAATTGTCCCGTCAGAGTCATCCCAGTCTGCATCACAACCTTACAGCAAAGCTTTTGGCACATCTGGTACGTGCTGGGTTTTGGAATTAGGCCTTCAAGGTTTATTATAATAGAAATTCTGGCTGTACATTTTGCTGTTGGCTTCTTAAATGGGAATGCCACACCGTGCTGCTTGATAAGCTTAAGTCATTACTTCTGTGAACTGAGTACCTGGTCATCTAGAGCAGTACTAATGCAAACAGTGAGATAGGAAATAAGTTACCATGAATTAAGTGTCAAAGTCTGAAACAGGCCTTTTGGAAACTGTGCACTTTTATCTTGGTAAATAGTTGAAGGAGATCTAAGTAGTAAATGGTTGAGATAGTGGTTAAACATTTAATTCTTCACATAGAATATTCAGCTGAAATGAGGAGGTGGGAGCCTTGCTGAGAAAACTTTTGCTACTCCTTTCCAGCAGGGGGGAAAGGAACACCTTTGGGAACGCCAGCCACCTCACCTCCTCCACCCTGCACTTCAGATGACTTTGTGCATGTTTCACTCCCTTCAGCTGCTGCCACGCCTCCTAAAAAGGTATAACAAAACTCTTCTGCCAAACAAATCTGATTTTTTTTTTTTTTATTATTGACTTGTCAGACATACAGTGACCATAACTTGAGAAGGAAAATCAGAGTAACTGACTTATAAAAAAATGTTGCATTTTATTGCAAAAACTCATTTTCTTCTAAGTTTAGACAACTATTGCCACTTCAGTTGCAGAGTTTTAAGATGTCTTATATTGGTTTGCTATTTAAGCCATCTATTTGCAGGAATTTCCTTTCTATGAAACTGTCCAAGAGGTTTGTTTCCAACAGATGTCTGATGCAAAAAAATCTATTTTGGTTTTTGGTTTGGTTTTTTTCAGGAGGACAAACCAGATCCTGGGAGGCCTTTACTGTACCGACAGCAAAATGTCATAAACAGCGATAAATCATTGGGTAAACTCCGTTTTCCTCTCCCCATTGCAATAACCTGTTGTAAACAAATCCTGGTTTTATTGACACATGTTCCAATTGCCAAACACTTTTCCACAGGTTTTTCTTTCTTTTTTTTTTTTCTTCTTCTGAGTTCTTCGTAGTTCCAGGATCCTGCCTTAATCTGTGATTCAACTTAAAACCTTCTGTGATGCTTTTGATTTCATTTTAACTATTCACCTTCAGAAATAGCTTGCAGAATTTTTTTAACTGGCCCTCATGCATACTTATGAATGTTGAAATATACAGATCTACACTGAATGCTGAAAAAGGATTTTTTTTTTTTAAAGCTGATTCTTTGAGGGTGAATTTTTTTTATTAGAAGCAGCAAGTTGTATATGAAGTCTTACATGAACAAGTTTTGTGTCACGTGTCTGGATCAAACTGTAAGGCTGCATATAAGGATAGATATGATGCTCCCTTTTAAAGGCTCTTGGAAAAACTTTGTTTTCTATCTACAATTATATTGCTGTACTTGAACCTTTTTTTAAAGTCCTGTGGAATATTGAAATCAACAGTGGATGGTTGAGGAACTCAGCTTCTAATAGGTAAATCTAGATTCCATTTTCCATTCTCTGTCATCTACATATGTGACAGCTGTAGAAAGGGATTTTGGCACTGTATTTGAGACTCCTCTACTGTGAATCTTTACCATCCTCAAAGTGGAGATGGTAGTGAAATTTAAAGCTGGTTTTCCTTGTTGAAGTTGTATAGCTACACTGGCATCTGCACTTTCTGAATTACAAGTTAAGAACAGGCTAGGTTTTTCCCTGGGTTCCTAATCTGTGGCTGAGCTGTGAGCATGAGGTTTCTATCCTGCATGCTTTAGTGTATATCTCTCTGGCAGCTGTCTCGGAGTTTTGATCAGTAGTCACATATTGTAAAGTTTATATTACATCAGTTGGCTAAACTTCCTTTTTTCCAGGTAAGTACTGTGTCCTTGTGTAGCCAGATCAGAAGCTAAAGGGGAGTTTAGTGCTAATGTGGAAGTATAGTAGTCACTGTACACTTAAGCCTCCTTTTTTTATTATTTATTTAATGGGTTAAATTGCAAACAGCACATCCTTATTTGTAGAGGCGGTCGCCTCCACTTGTTGTGCAATAGCAAATGTTAAGTTTACAAAATTGCATTTTGGGATCAGGACAGACCAGTGACTGATCTCTGAATTGGTTTCCACATGGAATGGAACAGGAGTCAGATAGCTTTCTCCTTTGAGGAAGCATCTGAAGGAGAGACAAGCTTATTCTAAGGCCTTTTCAGCAGTAAAACCCTTCTGTTTTGTGCTGTGATAAGGCTGGAGAAAACAGCATCTGTACAACTAACTTTTTTTCTTTTCTTTTCTTCAGACACACCCGGTAGTAAAAGTTCAGTAACCTTAAGTGATCTTCCAGAGTTTTTAGGTGCTTTGTCTTTTGAAGATAGTGCTGAAAAGGACAGAGAGGAAGGTAATTTCTGTCATCTGTAAGTACATCTTAGCTAAGGAAATGTTTGTAGTGTCAAAATACAAGATGTGTAATTATGCTCCTCCCTCCCATCCTTCTCAGATGCAATATCTAAAGAGATCTCCGAGATCACAACTGATGCTGAACACATGGTGCCTAGAGGAGGATTTGACTCTCCATTTTACCGCACAAATGAAAGTCTGTCAGGCTCTCAAAAGAAGACCCATTCAGTAGTCTCCAGTGTTCAGGGACACAGTCAGACCTCTGAGCCTTTAACATCTTCTCTGGACAAGCCTGGGCCTGAGAGTGCGCGGGAAACACCCAAACAAACATTTACTCCCATAGACAAGCCCTGTGGAGGCTCTGGTGAAAGCCCTGCTGGTAACAGGGAAGGAACCTCTGGGGAGACGAGTATTCTCACTCCCAGCCCTTGCAAAGTACCAGCACAAAGGAGAGTGGTGTTTGGGAGTGGGCAGCCTCCCCTATATGAGCACCTTTTTGAGGTTGCATTACCAAAGACTGCCTACCTCTTTGTTGGCAAGAAGACAGAGGAGCTGCTAAAGAAAGCCAGGGGAACCCAGGATGATGACTGCATGTCCTCTACTTCTCCCGTGGAAGTACTGGACAGACTGATACAGCAAGGAGCGGATGCACACACTAAGGAGCTGAACAAGTAGGTGACTGAGATCTTACTTTGCACGCTTTCTTGTTATTCCTTTTTGTTCTGGCTTTCTTTTAATAGCTGTTCCTGAAAAGCAAGTGTCTCTGGAAATCTACAATGAAACCATGTTCTGTGAAACATTACTGTTAACTGAGCTAGGGGTTCTGGGTGGAGGATTTTTATATTTGCAGTGGTAACTGGTTTGCTTTGGTATAAAAGAAGGGGCTGTGACCCTAGGACTCTTACTGCCTTCACTGACAGAGCTTGGGATGAAGAAGCAGGGCTGTTGGCTGTGCTGCAAGTGTGGGTTTGGTACCACTGTTAGTGAGATTTGTTTACTTTATCAGGTTTAAGTCCCACACTAGATACTCAGAAGCAAATGTAGAGGCCAAGGGGAGATTGACACTCTTCTTTCTAATATACATGAAGCTCAGAACTGGAGAACCAGATTTGAGGTTTAGGTATATCTGCTGTATTCCTTTTCATCTTATTACTCTGTATTCTGCTTTGTCCTTATGCTTATGTCCTTATGTTTTCTATGCTTGAGAAAATTTTTCTCCAACTTTCAAGAAATTATGCCCTCCATCATCTGCCCTTGCAGCCTGCTGCTTGCACGGATCCTCCTTAATTCTCTTCATACCAACTGACCATAATTGTACTTCTATTAGGCTGTAAGCTCTTTTGAGATGGGCATTCCATTTTAAAGTGACTTGCAGAGTGTTTGCATATTTAAACTTACTATTTAATGCTGCATTTTCATTTTTCAGATTGTCTCTGCCAAGCAAATCTGCTGACTGGACTCACTTTGGAGGTGAGGAAGTTTCTCATGTGTTTTGGCAATCTGTTCCTCTGTTATTAGACTTGCTTAAACAATGACCTGCATACTTTTTCTGCCGCATTAGTTAAAAAAAAAAAGATGGTGCCCTCCATTAAGTCATGGTTTATCCGCTTAGCGGATAGACATTGTGTTCTAGTGAGATGAGCTGGTTTTTTTCATCTTTGAAAAGTGAAAACTGCCTTCCCCACAATTCTAGACACTTCTGCTTTTGACCATTAAAGATCTGCTAGCCTTCAGAGTGATGCTGATCATCTAACAGATCCTTCCACCTTTGAAATACTACTTGAATCTAAAACTGATTGTTTTTCTTGCTGCTTCACATGTGTGTCATAGTTTTGTGCTCTTAGGCTTCTGTGGTGATGGTGAGCTTGGCTTTTTTTCTTAATAGAAGGAGCAATCCATTTGAAGCATATACATGTTGCTTTGGGAAAAATGTTTAATATTTTAAGTTTGTGTTGGAGATCAAATGGAACAGACAGATTTTAAAGCTGTAATTTCAAAGAAATCTAATTTGCTTATTTTTAGAAAATATTTCCCATATGTGGAACAGGCACAGACCAGTTCAGTAACCTCTTGTGTCTTCTAACTCCAATCCAGGTTCTCCCCCTTCGGATGAGATTCACACCCTGCGTAACCAATTGCTTTTGCTGCACAACCAGTTATTGTATGAACGCTTCAAAAGACAGCAACATGCCCTTCGGAACCGTCGACTCTTGCGAAAAGTGATTAAAGCAACAGCACTGGAGGAACATAATGCTGCCATGGTGAGCAGGGATACAACTCTTAGCAGTCATTTAAACACGCTGATGCTAGAACAAGTATTAATTGATTTGGAACCAGTATCTTTCCGTACCACTCACTTAAAAAAGAAGCCTCGTTTCTCACCTTATTAAAGTCTGTGTTTGTGGAATGACTTGTGGACGAGTTATGTCCACCATGATTATTAAAACCAGTAGTTTCTATTTGACTGTAGGCAACTGAATCAATGCATGCCTGCATGCTTGACCCCTGCCAGCACTTACCTTTGGATAATATTAAAGGCTTCACAGTTAGTGGAGTGGTTACTTAATGCCTGGCTAGATACCTTATTGCATTATTTGAAGAAGTATTGTCCTTCCACTCCTCAATTGAGGAGCAATAGCCAAAACTCTGAAAACTCAAATATTCTTTTCCAGAGGTATTTACTACGGTAAAATTTGAAGTTATAAGTGCATTGAAGGATGTCTCGTTACAGTTTCAGTCATGTTTCATTCTGTACGTCCATATTATAGCTACTTCCATCTACAGTTTCACCTTTTGATAATTCAGTAGAAAAACCAAAAGTCGCTTTCCAGATAGGTTTTGGAAAATGAACTGTAGCTTCAGCTGAGAAGCCTAAGTCCCTGTCAAAAGCATGAGGTGCAGTGGAAGAACATGCTGTTGTTCACTGTGCCTTTGGATGTGACTTGGAGTTTTCAGCCTGTCCACTCTAGCACCATTTAATCTCCTTTTCAGCCAAAAAAACCCCAAAAGCCTTAAGAATATGCTCTGTACAAAATGTTCTATGTACGGAAAAGCGTTACGCCTGCTTGCTGTTAATTGGTGCTAGTGCTTTACTTAGCTAGCAGCTTAGGACAGATGTTCTAAATGGTAAAGCAGGTGTCTTGTCTGATGCTTTGTATGGGGTTCTTAACAGAAAGATCAGCTGAAACTACAGGAAAAAGAAATCCAGGCCTTGAAACTGAGTCTGCAGAAAGAACAGGCAAGGTACCACCAGTTTCAGGAGGAACATGAAAATATAGTGGCTCAGCTTCACAGCCAGATCAGACAGCTGCAACATGACCGGGAGGAATTCTACAACCAGAGCCAGGAATTGCAGGTATGAAGCATGACACTGAACAAAATTCTGTTATCTACTTACTGGTTTTAAAAATAACCTTCCTAATAACATGGCGTGAAATATCTGAGAGAAACTTACATGATTCTATTGGAGATATTGTCCTAATTCAGAATAAGACAGTGCATAACTGGAAATGCCTACCTTAGTCATTGTCCTTTTGTAGTTCTGTTTTGTCCTGCCTTCAGTTTGGAAATAGGAAAATGCAGTTTCTTAGCTGGTTTTGGGACTTTCACAAGTAGTCAGTATTATTTGATTTACAGTGCTGGGGGTTACGGCCCTCCAGCTGTATGCCATTGCTAGTCCTTATTAAAGTTTTAGAACCCTGAGTTGTTTTTATTTGAACAGACCAAGCTGGAAGACTGCCGGAATATGATTGCAGATCTGAGGTTAGAATTAAAGAAGGCTAACAACAAGGTGTGTCACACTGAATTGCTTCTTAGCCAAGTTTCTCAAAAGGTAAGAAAAAGTCACTGTTCCCAGGGTCCCTTTGTGTCTTTTTGTTTATTTTTTTTCTGATAATTTTTATCAGGTACTTTTTCTTTCTTGTTCTGAAAGAAGCCTGTCCTTAGTTCCATAGAACCTGATATTAATTGCACAAAAACAACATGGAGAAATGTACTTTGCTGAAGAAACTTTAAACTCAGTTCAAAGGCTTCTGAAACTTCTCATTTTGGCTGCTTTTTCCACAATAGGAATTTGCAGATTGAGCAATATGAACTTGTATTAAAGCTCTGCTAAATCTTGGCATCTTAGAGATCTTGTTTGTATCAGAAGTTGAATGGACTTCTTGTGTAAGTGGAACATGGTTATGTTAAGGGAAACAATGCCTATATGGTGAAGTTCTGTGTGGACTGTCACCAGTTTTATGCAATCTAATTATTTTAACACTTATTACCTATGATGCATTGGATTCTTGTCTTTGTCTCCCTTCTTTATAAAAATACCCTGTGAACACAGTGCCTATCAGCTGTGACTCTCCTGCTGAACTCTTTGTTCCAATGTTTGATTCTGTTCAATTTCTCTGTAAAGCTTTCCAACAGTGAATCAGTGCAACAGCAGATGGAGTTCTTGAACAGGCAACTTCTGGTTCTTGGAGAGGTCAATGAGTTGTACCTGGAGCAGCTGCAGCACAAGCACACAGACACTACAAAGGTATGATTGCAGAGTTGCAGAGGAGGCCTTTTGGGGAAGACTGCACTTGAGGTCATCACTGAGCTATTCTCAGCCTTGTGTTCAAAATGAAGGAAATGCCTGATAACTTAGCAGATACTTTGTTTTGAAATTGATTTTTGGGGATTGGATTTCATATTTAATCTTCTGTTCAGATATTTTTGTGCACTGTAGGTTTATGGAATATCTTCAGTGCCCTGTGCCTGAAAGCTAAGAAGGGGATGTTAGGGTACACCTGAAGTCAGTTTTAGCCATTTGATGTAAATTCTTAGCAATTTTTTCTTGCCAAAGGCCAAGACTTTACTGTGCTCTTAATGTAATTGGCAGCAAACTATTGCTGGTAAAGTAACATTGGGCTCTTATGTTTGTGAAAGTGTATAATGTAGGGTAGTAGTGCTAGAATTTGTAGAAAGATCTTAACCAGGATTTTATGGCTTTTTGTGAGGTGCTGTTTTAAAACAAGCAGTCTTACTCTTGTCACTCAGTCGTTTTCCTATTAAGAGTTAGTATTAACTTTACTAAAACTTCTGTGGTTCATATGGTTTTACTTCCTGACTTCAAAGAAACCTTTTTTTAATTAGAAGCAAGTAAATTACATGACAATATAACTGTTTCTGCGTGAGAGCAAGTAATTAAAGAAGGTGAATAATAAGAAAAAAAAAAAAAGTATTTTACTGGTATTTAATGAAGGTCATGTTGCAAAAATGGTTTTAAACGGAGTTTGTCTATTCTAATCCAGTGCAGAACTGGCAAGTTTGCTTTGCTGAAAAGAGCTTTTCATAAGGAACACTAATGTGCTAATAAATTCCAGTGATGTATAGTTATTTTCACAGTAACTTAATAGTGTACATCCTCAGAGTATCCAGTTTTCTGTATCTGTTTTTAGAAATGCTTCTTTTATTCCATCTTGCTTAAAAATGTGCCTATTTATAGCATCAGAAACATGTCTAAATATTAATAAAAATAACACACGATCAAATTATACTTTAACATTGTGTTCTTTCCTTCGAGGAGGTTGAAATGTTGCACGCTGCTTTTCGGAAAGAACTGGAGAAAGCAAAATTGTGCGTTCAACAGCAAAGCCAAAGGCTTGATGCTTCCCAGAAACGGATAGCTGAACTGGAATCTCAGCTTGCTAAAAAGGACCACCTCTTCCTGGAGCAAAAGAAATACCTGGAAGATGTCAAAATCCAAGCAAGGTAGGGGTTTCCTATGTAAATTTTTAGCTGTGCATTGACAGATGCACTATCATAGTTGAGGCAGAATCTGGAGACACTGCACCTGATGGATTTTGGTTTCTTTTTCTGTTCAGAGGTCAGCTGCAAGCAGTGGAAAGTAGGTACAAGGCCCAGAAAAGAATCACACAGGCATTTGAGCTGGAGATCTTGGATCTGTTTGGCCGGCTGGAGAAGAGCAGCCTACTGAAAAAACTTGAAGATGATAAAACAGAAGCAGCTGAAGCAGCAGAAGAAAGGTAAGGGTGATGATGTAAAATATGCTGGACTCATGACCAGCTCCTTGGAAGTTGATATCCTCGTGGAATTCCTAGCACTTGCATGCATCATCTCGAAATATTTGTTACTCCCCCTTTTACAGACTGAATCTATATCAGGACTCTGCCCAGATTACTGAGAGTCATTGACATAACTGGAAGTACTCATGAAGTACTTTTCAGATAGCTGAACCATTACTCAAAGTTTGAGAGAAACCTCTGGTTTGCTCATAGAGTGGTCCCTTTAATCTACAAATTGTTACACTGTTGTTAAGTAGTTGTTTTACATGTGTCTACCTAAAGCGTCTAGGTAGTGGTGTACTTCCCTTCAGATCATGCCTTTTTTTTCTACACTAAATTCTGCTACAGCATCAGCATAATTTCTTGCACTGCCAGAAGATTTGTGGCGATCACCTGTGCTTGGGTTAGGTAAAAGAAAGATCTACAATCCAAGGAAGATGTACAGATCTCTTCCTTTACCTTAACAGATCAGGATCCAGTTCCATTCTGCTTTGGGACTATTGTCTGCTTTGGACTTCAAACACCGGATGTTGCAAAGCTGAGTGTATGACACTTTTCTGGTTACCCTCTGTCACTTCTGCTTTGCTACAAAACGGTGAAAGGAAAACTGTCGAAGTACATATGCAGTAGCAGAAATGGAAAGTAATCAAAGTAACTTGCCTTCCCTGGCATTTTCTTTTCCATTGTAAATAGTTGCTACCATTTCCTTGACACTGTATCCTCTCTCTTTCCAAAACAGGCTGGATTGTGGTAACGAAGATACTGTGGTGGGATACAGTGAAGAAACAATTGGTAGAAATGGAGAGACCAAACCTCCCAGCACTCGAGGTAGTAGTAGCAGTAAGGGGGGCAGCAGCAGTGAGCTCTCCACCCCAGAAAAACCCCAGAACCAGAGATTCAGCAGTCGCTGGGAGACATCCGTGTTGCTGGAGCCCTCGACTACTGTCCCACTGACTGTAGGTTCACTCCCCAGCTCCAAGAGCTTCCTTGGAATGAAGGCACGAGAATTATTTCGCAACAAGAGTGAGAGCCAGTGTGATGAGGAGGGTGTAACCATCAACAGGCTTTCTGATGCTCTAAAGACTGAACTCTGTAAAGATCCAACCATGGAGACAAAGGCCCCTCCAAGCCCTGATAACCTTAGCCTCTCGCCTAAGATCCAGGAAAGCAGTGTTGGACAGCTTCATATCATGGACTACAATGAAACTCATCATGACCACAGTTAAAAAGGAAGATAGTCAATCAGTGTTATTTTCATATTCTTGGCATAGAACAGGAGGTGTGAATGCAAGTTTAACTAAAAGCTTTTATGTTTCTTTGGTCTGAGCAGCTAGCTCATGCAGCGGAATAGGATTGATGTCCAGAAACGGAAGAAGGCTGCTGAACGAATGCAAAGTGGATTTTTGGGTCTGGAATTGAAATGCCCAGCCTCACTCTTGCTTCTTTCTCAAATTCAGTCCTTAGCAGCGTGTACTAATTTGAAGGGACAACTATTAGCATTTGCAAGTATTTTTTCCCTTTCTCCCCGTCCCCAGTGAGTGGCTGCGTTTATGAACTTGAGTGCAATATGAGGCCAAACTAACATTTGTGAGTCTACTATGAATGCTTTGTATTTCCTTGCAAGCTTTAGAGCAGTTAATTGTGCTGCCTGTCCGGGTGACTTCGGTTGCTTTCATCCTGGAAAGAAGCAGCACTAGAATTTCTAGTGCATTCATCTAAAGGTCTCTATTTTGCCTGTCCACTGTCCCACATCCCTCAGAGCCCAGTCTTCATTAAGTTGGACTCTGATTATCAAATACCTAAACGTTTAAAGAACAGTGTACCTCTGCAAAACGATTCATTCGCCCTAATTCATGATCATTGTTTATATTGTCCTTAACATTTCCTGGGAAGTTATATTTGAACAGACACTTAATAAGGAACTGGAGCTTGTAATGCAGAAGAGACCGTATATGCTGAAGACTTGTTAAAACACTAGCTTCTGATCTTTTTGGTATTTTAAGTGTTTGCCTGACAGACTGGTACTGACCTCAGACTGGTTCGTATGGGAAAGCAGTTGGGGTGGGGGAAGAGGGAGAAGGAAGCTTTACTCAAGTAGGGAGAGCATGCAGAACGTGTATGTAGAATTGCAAGCTTATGAAGATTGGCAGAAGAGCATTTGTTTCTCTAATGAGGGAAATACTTGTGCTGCCTGACCCTCCTTCATAGTTCTGGTCTTTGTTCCCAGACTGAGCAAGACCACTGTGTTTTGAGTCCAAGAAATTGGCTTCATTGTTCCTGGGAATATGTTTTCAGGCTTGACTTACAGAATATGCTTTCCTTTGAGTGCTGTTCTGCTCAGACTGCAGCACATTTTTCAGCTCAGCAATGTCAATTTGGCTCTAGGTATCTCCCCTTCACCCTCATCCCGTTTCCTTAGAAGACAAGGCTGAAGAGGAAGCCTGCTCAAACTGAGAATCAGAATTCTGTCGTGAAGCCTTTCTGCGTTAATCATGTTTTAAGTCAATGATGAGCCTTCTGTGAAGGAGGATTGTGGGATCAGGGCTTGTCAGTGGTCAGACTCAATCTCCTTCGTGACAGAACAGAGCCTGCTGTTAGGAAGGCAGCGTGCTTGTTTTAAATGTTAGCTATGTCTGGGTCCGGGCGTACTTAGACATACCAGGCTTCACAGTTACCCTGCATCACACGTGGCCTCTTTTCTGAAACGTTCTGTGGGTGGCAGCTGCTGTTTAAGAATCGTCTCGCATATAAATCAAGTCCAAGTACACTTGCACTTGTAGTTCAAATCCCTTCTTAACCTGAACAGGAACAGGACTCTGTCAAAGCGGCTGGCAATATGCTAACTTGCACCTGACAGTACTTTTCCTCCCATTTCCGCTTCTTCCATAACACCTAGGGTCTAAATACATTTCTGCCTGTCTCAGTTATTCTCAGTGTCCTTGCGGTTGGTCAGTCCTAACTCTGAAAGTAAAGGTGAACTTCAGTGGTTTTGTCAAAGCTTGAATCTGCATGGAATAGAAAATAGCGAGTTGGTTGTAAGTGACAGACTGGTTTTGTCGACATGTCTATAGGCTTTCTAAGACTTAGTGGTAGCAAACGTGGTAGCGTATGTTTCGGTAAGATTTGGAGGTTTCCTGCCCCTTGCCCCACTGGCCAGGGATGAAGGGTTTGCACGTTGCCCTTGAAGGGCAGGCTCCGCCGTTGGATGCCCTTGTGTTGGAGGAGTTTGTTAGCCCATCCTTCTGCTTTGCCGAGCCCGGAAGAGTGTCTTGCTTATATGATGACTTCACTTGTTCTGAGGAGAGGCGGTTTTTGATGTCGGTTACAAAAATGCCCTGGCGGTAATGCGAGCTCATTGATAAGGTGGCTTTTTTCTTCTTTTAAAAAGGATTTTAGCACCGGGATAGTAATGGAAACCACTTTAGGTTTGTTTATGGACCACAAAGATTATGGAGGAACAAATTTTGCAATTTTTTTTGTAAGTCTAAAAATCATGGATCTGCTGTATGTAGTTAACTTGCAGTTTGTTTGAAGGGGTCCCATCAGTGAAGTGGAAACAGATTTTTTTTTTTTTAACTGACTGCTTTTAGTTAAATCTAAAATTGCTGTCTTTGTCAAGTTAATCTGTTCCCTGCCTCGCTCTTTGTAAGCATGTTAAACAATCCACATTAAATGCCATAAATATGAAATACAAGGAAATGGTACAATCGTAAGCTAAAGAGAACTTAAACCAAAAGGAGGTTTTGCTGTCCTTATTAGAATGTTCTAAAATGTCAAGGCAGTTGCTTGTGTTTAACTGTGAACAAATAAAATGTATTGTTTTGCACTACTCTGTGTTAAATTCCCTGCAAGCTGATCTCTTTGGGACCGAGCCATGCTGAGACAAAACATGCAGAAACAAGTTCAGTATCAAAGCATCTCCCAAGCTCTGCCTAGTACCGAGCAGATAAGTGGTTCTGCCCCTTTTTGCGTGGGGTTCGTCATTAGAAGCTCATTTTTCTGCATGGAGCCAAAGCCTTTTTTCTTCTGTGAAAAACAAACTCGACGACGACGTGCTGGTATAGTCCATAACTGAACTGCAAACAGGGCAGTGCTGCAGGTCTGCGTATGGGCTTTCTCTGTGGCATTGTTCACGTAGGCGAGAGACTACGCAATGATTAGACAAACTAATAAAATGTCAGAGGCTGTTGTTTGCAAAGCTGAGGACACTGTCAGAAGCTGGCTGGCTCGCTCTGTCCCATCTACATGCTTTTCTCTTCTGTACCCTGCTCAAGAGTCACTGCACACGGGGACAGCTGCTCAGTCCAAGGGGAGCTTTGGGGCCATTTTACTGTGAGCTTAACCTAGCAGGTTAAGGTTGTTCTCTTGTTTTGTTTTTTCTTTTTTTCCAGACTGGCACTTTCTTACTCTTTTTTTTTTTTTTTTTCCTTTTCTGAAATCAATGAATATTTGAAAGGTTGCTCAAAGCAATTTAGAAATTCATACATGAACCTCAGCATTCCAGTTAAGGACAGAGTGTAATTCTTAAATTTGAACAACACGTGCAAGGGGATGGCGCGAGTGACGTACAGCCTGTTTGTGAAGATGCTTTGCCTGAGTAACCGTGTTTGTGGAGAATTTTATGTAGAAGCTACCATAAAGGTTATCTTGGGGTCAGATGATACAGAAAGTTGTCTTTGGGCCTTCGGCATTGGGATGAGTTCTACAACGTGGTGTAAGTGAAACGAAAACAAAGCAGAAAGTGAATTTGACTTGCTCTTACCTATTTTAAATCAGTTTTGCATATCCCTTAATGAGCTTAGCATTGAAAAGCTGCATTTGCCAGTGTAAAAAAAATAATTACATGTATATTACCTACAGAAGTACATCCACTGGGGTACAAAAAGAGAAAAATAAAGTACCTTCCTTACTACTGCAAAGTAATATGGTTGGTAGTTTGTAACCCAGCTGTAAGTAATAAACAGGCAGTAGACATTAGGGAAGGGAATAATTTCATTTCCTGAATTTAAAGCATCTTTGCTGATTGATCTTGTTTTATTGGAACCTACTTAGCTGCTGGTGCAATGGTGGATTTTAAAAGTAAGTGGTTACAAAATAGTTTAGAAAATCAGCAAGACTTGAGTCACTTTCTTTATACATTCATAGAAGCAAGAGCTTTGCAAGTAAAGCTGAGCTTGTGTTCACGTAGGCTTTACTTTTCAGACAAACCTTTATTCCAAATGATTGTGACTGATGGTCTCCATGATTTTGGTGTCTGTGAGCTTTGCTTGGCTAAACCTTTTTCCTTGAAGTCCTCTTCAGTCCACGTGCACCCTCTAGTTTTGGACTCGCTCGGTGATTTAATGGCTGCCAAACACCATTTACGGTTTCTTCAAAGCAGTCTCTGCTCTGTCGCGGTGACACGGCGCTTGCTTTTCGAAAAGCTCAGTTTAAACCGGTGCTGCACCACAACGAAGTGACTCGGAACTCGTACGAAAACAGCTATCCTGTTGACTACGGTGTGTTTACAAAGCAGCGAGCTGATGGCACAGGCTGGTGGGGACAGGAACGGCCGATCACGCTTCTGAGATGACAGCTACGTGTGACAGCAGCCACAGCGGGTGGCCGGCACCTGCCCTTCGGCTCCTGGGGAGGCAGCCGGGGGTGCAGCGTTGCTGTAGCCCCTGGGTTCCCTTACGTGTAAGAAACGTTGAAAAGCCCCTTTAGATTGGGGGTTAGGGGGACAGCAGGATTCTCGGAACTTTTTAAAAATGGCTTTTAAGAGCCTTGGCCCGCTGGCCGCTCAAGTGAGGGTGTGATAGCGGGGCAGGGCGGGGAGAACCCGGCCCTGGGGAGAGGGGGGAGAGAGCCCGGCCCTGGGGAGAACCCGGCCTGGGGATGGGGGAGAGCCCGGCGCCGGTTACAGCGCGCTCCCGCAGCCGGGACGGGCCCCGCTCGCCCCGCGTCCCACGGCGTTTCCCGGCCGCGGCCACTAGAGGCCCCGCGAAGCCCGGCACTTCGCCCCGGCACTTCGCTCCGCATCGGCTTTAACGGCGTTTTTGGGGACGCCGAGTTCCCCCTCTCCCTTGGGCCGCCCGCGGCCGCCCCTGAGGAGCCCCCTCCAGCCCTGACACTGGCTCGGAACTCCTGGGCTCCGGGCCGGCCCCGTCCTCTCGGCGACTGGGACGCTGGGACCGGAGGTTCCATACAGAACATTTTGGCCTGGTTACAGGTTGACCAAAGCCTGGTTTGGCCCTTAGCTGAATCGAGGGGAGCACAGGGGTAGCTTGTGGCCTACGGATGCCAGGATTCTGTTGAGGTCATCAGCTGCCAGCCTGTATCTCTGTTTCAGTCTTTGAAGGAAAAAGCGGCATTTATTTCCCGGACTAAGTGACAGATCTCTGGGTAAGTCAGGTTGGTGCCCTGCCTGGTTTCTCAGTGTGTATCTTGGAATTTTATGCTCACAGAGGCTAAAGTAAAACTTTATTGCACTTCTGTGTTTGGCTTTTACATCCTGTTTATGTAAATTCTTCAAACAGCTTGATTTGTAGTAGAGAAAAACAATTCTTGCTGTATCTTTTTGTCTTTTGAAGTGTCCATCCACTCTGGAAGAGGAGAACTTGTATGGAAATTAAGTAATTTGTCTAGATGTTTTTGTGAGACTTAACTCTGCAGTCTTCCAACAGATTCTGGTCATATCATTACCAAACCTCAGACTGCAAGTTTTTTGCACTCATTTTTCTGCTTGTGTCGTAAAATTTTGGCTGAGTAAGGCTGATTGAAAGGATAGGGCTAGGCTAGAAATTATTATTAAGGTTTGGGAACTATGTTTCTTGCGTGTATCTCAACCTCTGTCAAGTACGAACGGACAACTGCACTGCCATTTCGAACAGCGGGGTAGGGGAGGTGGCAGGCAGGGTTTGACAGAACTGTTCTGACACACAATTTGTGCTGCGCTGGACTGTGGACGTTGAAAGTGAACTACAAACTGGAGGATAATTTTGGTCTCATCAGAGCCTGCGTGTTCAAATTTAAACTATACGACAGGGTGAGGAAGGCTGGAAACAAGATCTGGGAATAGCGTCCCTCGTGTCCCCAACACTTGTCATCTTTTAGTCCACATAGCGTGTACTTGTTTTGAAAAACTTTCCGACACACCAACTGTCATCGGACACTTGTCTTTGCAACATGAAACACAATAGGGCAGCTGCGAGCAACTTTGATTTTTCTGCCTGAAGCTGCCTCTGCAACAGGGCTCTCAAATAAAGCCTGAGAGGGCGACGGTCACGTTTAGCTGGCTGTGGCCCCAGTAGTGCCTAGGAGTCTCTGTGTGACCCTGGCAAGCTTTGTTACCATTTTGAGTTCACCAAGGTTCAATTCAGTTCGATTATGATGTCTCCTAAAAATAGGCTTCTATTCCAGGGTGGATAGATGTATTGCATTGCAGCACATGTGGATAGGGGAAGGGGAAAAAGTGCAAAAGGAGGTGGGGTTATGTGAGGAATACAAATGCTCCTGAAAATACTTCCCATTTCATCTGAGCTCTCATTCCTTCCTATGCTCCCTCCTCTGTATTAATTCTCCCTTCTTTGTTGGCTGCTTGTTGCCAAAATCCGGTCATCTTCAGGCAAAAGCTTTCTCACAATTTTAGCAAACTGAGCCAGGTATGCAAGGGGGAATTGTTTATTCAGGAGTGTCTTCCAGCAGGAAGCAAAGAACAGGAGCTAATGTGCCTGTGGGAGGGGAAAAGAGCAGTCAAATACAGGGAAGACACCGCATTATCAAGATCCTAAGTTTGTAGTTAACAGTGCTTGAATAAAAGCACCACCAAAAATGCATATCAGCTCCAGGGAATGGGGAGAGCCTGGGACTCTGCTGACCCTCCCTAAGCAGGCTGGAAAGCAAGCTGTTTTCAGCACTGGTATAAAGTCACTGCTGGAATTGTGAAGTGCTGGCATAAAAGCAATATGAGACTGTTTCAAATGCCTTGCGGTTTTAATGAACTAAGCCTTATAACATCCTTGGAAGCTAGGCGAGCCAGATTCTCATCTCAAAAAAGGGAAAGCACAGACATTTTAACTTGCAATTTGAAAAGGAATGATCTGAAAATGGCCACAGCTTTCTCACTCTCTCTGCTCCCACCAGATTCCCATGAATCACGTCAACTGGAAATGACTTCGTTAGCTTTGCGGAGCTCTGGGGAGGACAGGGTGTTTTATTCAAGTTTGGATATTGTCAGCACACCAAACTAAGTGCAAAATGAAGTTTGTTCTCCTTTACATCTCTAGCTCTGACAGCAAGGGAGTCAAACAGGTGTAAGGGAAGATGTTCTGAGTGGCGTGTACCAGCAATGGTGTGAGAACCTGCAAAAAGGACGCAGCAGAGCACAGTCGGTGCAGCTAAAGCACGCTGACCTTTCCTGTAGCCAGCAGCATGGAAGGGAGACATCATTAGTGTCCTGTAGACTTTGATTCTTTGGTCCAAATAACCAGGCAATTTCAATGGGGGTGAGGGAACTTCAGGGACAAGTCTAAATCTCAAACACACGTCTGAATGCATAATGAGAGGCCTTTGCTGCTCTGCATCATGTCCTTCAGACACGCAGGTTCTTCACATGTCTGGCTTCGGCGAGTGAGTGGGTGTTCCTCACAAAGAAGTCTGAGAAAGTGTAAAATCCCATTACAAGTAGCTGGCCCAAGATTCGTATCTGAGCGATTATAACCTGATTGCTCCTGACTATTCCCTGCTCTCACCGCAGTGCTGGTCGAAGGGACCAGCTGTAGTGCTACAGCTACTTTTGTTGGGATACAACTTTAAGGAGGAGAGTGGAAACATCAGCAAAAGAGAGAGTACGTATCTGTCCAAGGCTGGCTTACCAGGCTAACTCTTCAGAGAGTGGACTCCGATAGGAAGGGTCTCTAGTATTCATTTCACTGTCTTTAATCAGCCACCTGATTAAAGGTGGTAAGCAGAAGTTGCATAAACTTTGATCCTCTAAAAGGCGTGTCTACCTGGTGGTTTCCAGGGACCTTTAAGTTTCCCACTGTGATTTTCTGTGTCATTTAGGTTCTTCTTTCGGACATGCTTACTCCCCTGCACTTGCACCTTATCTTTGTTACTAGTTGAGGTCTGAGCTTCAGGGTGCACAGAATGTGGTGTCTGGGAAATGGCTGCCCTAGCTAGGGCATCCTGGGGTGCCCTCTTCTCAGAGATAGCACTTCCACCACTCACGTTATACAGCACGTGCCGTGGCAGCTTCTCAATGTGGGTTACCCACTCCTTCATGCAGTCTAGAACGATGGGGATGAGGCTCACCACACCTCCATAATGATTCTTTGCTTCATCACAGCTCAGGTGATTCACAACATCATGGGGGTATCTGTGGGACAGAAGGAAACAATTGGCAGAGTACTCCCAGCAATGCAACCTTGGTGAGCCGACGGCGTTCCCCTGAGACCCCCTGGGAAGAGCAGAAATGCACAGCCAGCCATTTCCCCAAAACAAGAAGGCACGGACAGAATTGCATCTTGAGAAATGAGTCCTGCCAAACGCACCATCCTGGCTGTTGGGCTAGATCTGGAAGAGTTCAAGAGCATGTACAGACACTTGCCCCACAGAAATTAGCTACATGCAGAGCAGGAAGAGGAGGAAGGAGGAGGTAAACTGCCTGAGCATTGCACGGGACTTCAGGGTACTAACCTGCCTGTATATGCCCTTCCATGCACCAGTAAAAAGAATGAATAAACAAACCAACCCCTTTTTGTGAATGGAGGCTGGCAATGTTTTCCCAACAGCTGGAGCAGTAAACTGGGTAGCAGCTTGTACCCTCACTGAAGGCAGAAAGATGATGTAACAGAATTGATGGAGAAGTCAAGTGGGAATATGCATTCTTGTGACAGGCCCCCGGCATTGACAATCGCCTCAAAGGAACTAAGCTGATGGAGAGACCTACTTAGCTCGGATGGTGCTCAGATCGTTGCTGTGGCTAAGGAGCAGCTTGCATCTCTCCCGAATGCCATTGGTTATGTTGTTACCAGAATGCACGGTTTCCAGCTTGTGGCAGAGCTTGCTTAGATCATTGCAGATGTTTAGGAACATGTTGAGGATACGCCTGTCCGTGGAGTTGTTACAGTGATGGTCCATGTAGGACTGTACCTGTAGAGTGCAACATGGGGAAAGACAGAGTCATGCATGTTAAATTACATTTAACTTACGCTGCAAAGTTCCTTAGGTTAGGGACGAGAAGCTGCTTTCTCTCGTGACTCTGCAGGCATGAGCCACTATGGAAACTGCAATACAGCGGCAGGCGGTAAGATTTCTAGAGCATGCCTGAGATGTTTGCTTGTCATTCATCATGACTGAAGAAGGCTGGGGTGATGGATCTGCTCGTCAGCGCACCAGTGAGCCTTCCTCCCTCTTTGAAGAAGTGTAGGAGTACCACAGCCAAAACCGCAGCTCTGCTGCAAGCCCTGCAGAAACAGGTTGAGCGTGAGGGGAGGTTTCTGTCTGCTCTGAGCAGGGCTCCCTCTGCCACTGCCACGGCTGCCTAGGCAGAGCGGGGTGGGAGGTGAGTGATCAAACTGGGACTGGTTTGGAGTAACAGTGTGGATGTGTTTGCACATACACGCATTCTTCATGGTTCTTTATTTGGCACCACTAGCTGTGACTGCAAACTAAACCCATTTAACCTAAATTGTCCTCACTAACCTGTTATAGCTATGATATTCCCTACTTGCCTTGAGCATTTTTGTTACTCAGAGTGAATGGCGTTGCATGATGAAACATTATGCCAAGAGATTAAGTCTCTTCTCCAAAGAAATTACAGGCACTTCAGACATGAGTGGTCAGAATATAAAATACTGAGTGGCTGGTTGGCAGTCATAGCTGGACTCTAACACCTTCAGTGCTTTCTGTAAGATTTCAAGACAAGAACAAAGTAGCTGTTCCAACATCGGTACAGTTCCTGCATACAGAAAAGCCATGCTATGTGCTTGGACAAATTCTCAGCAGGTTCGTAAGAAAAATAAAAAATGGCCCCTAAGGGTCCATTTCCACTACAGATTCCTCCTTCCACACTGTTCGCTGAGCGTTGTGTCCTTGTGAGTGGCAGGATTTTTTTATTGCTGCTGTGAGCAGAAATAGTCCTAAAGAGAATAGCATTTTAGCCTGGATGTTCACCGATGCGATAACAGGACTTTGTTTTGTCCGCATCAACACCAGAGAGTTAATGCACCTGCGTAACCAGGATGGGGACCAGGACTACAGGAACAAGGGCCTGCAAGGGCTGCCCAGCTCTGCATGAGCCAGCTGCTGATGAGCAGTTGGGCTGCAGCCAGGGGAGTTCACGGAGAGCCCCTACGCTGCGCCGATGTCGTGACCACAGCCAGGCTCTGCAGCGCAGGGACTCACTGGTGATCTGAATCTCTGGCTGAAGCAATGACTGAGGAGCTTGTCTCACCAAACCACTTGGGATTTGACTTTATACCCTACTCCATGTAGAAGTCTTTAAGGAGCTGTTGCCATTGCCTGACTGTGGTGTGCTCTTCGATCTTTCTACTGTGCTCTCCTCTTTTCTCTGAGAAATGTCATCACTCAACACTAAAAATGCTACCACATACAGTTTTTAGGGGTTAGAAATGCAGCCATGTTCAAGTGCAATATCTTTTTTTTCTGTAGCGTCTATGTTTATATGCAAAGAAAGCTGGCAGTCAAGTCAGCTGTAGGCTGAGACCACACATATTTCTGCATTTGTTGCTTTTATTCTTGTGCCCTCCCATTCAAAATTAAAAATAGGGTTGGGCTGATTCAGGAGAATGGTAGTGAAATAAAATGGGTGTCTGGTTTTGTCCCCAGGGAACTTTCTTTGGTAGTGGTTCCATTCCTGCACAACGCGTCACCAGCATGTGCTGCACCAATTGCTCCCTGTTCTCCCCAGTAACTTGCTCGTTTCCCTTTCCCGTCCTCCCCCTGAGGTAACAGGCTTGTACCCTCAGGGCACTACAGTTTGCCACCATTAAGTCCACGTGTTACTGTATCACAAACGATGCTGTGGATCAATGTAATTGCTGAAGTCGTTGCCTACGAGGTTTCACCCCCACGACAAGCAGCCCTTCCACCTCTGCCAAGAAGCAGAGTCCAAGCTTGCTCAGTACCACGGAAATATTGGCACTTTTAAAAACAGCATCATGTTATACAAAATCTCAATGCCTATTTTTGGAAAAAAATGGTTCAGTGTAATGTCTGTTGCGATCTCGTCAATGTTACAAGCAAAGCCCTTATATTAGAGAGAGTCAGCCCTTAGAAAAGACAACCAGCTCACTTTTGTGTCCTAACCTAATAACAGCTTGGCTTTCACTCTGGCTTTGGCATCCATCTGGGTTTTGTGCCTGGGTTCTGCTGCCTCACATCCACAATTCTAATTTTATTTAGATTTTTCTTCCCCCTCTGTCTGCAGGTGGTCTAAGTTCTTCGCACTACTTAAAACATCCCATGCTATAAAAATTCCAAGACAATTCACTTACCAGCCCAGAAACCCCCTAGCCCACTTGGGACTTTCAGCCCTCAATCCATCATCCTACCTCTGTAACACAGCCATTATTTTTAATAAGCACTATAGAAAGATACAGCAGCACCAATACCAGGGGGAAGAGGCAAACATGCTGGTTACTACAAGTTAAGGATTACAGATTCCACGTGTGGCTGGGGAAGGGGGGTTGGTTTGATTGTATTCTTGTACCCGGTATTTCTGGCTATGCCTCAGCAGCGAAATGATGGTGTTAAAACTAAATCACAAAATGATGCTCAGCAATAAAATTCCTTCTCTGTAAATGGGAAGGCCTACCATAGGTATTTCTCTCCCCTACTTAACCTTTTGCCGCTGGTTTGCAGAGTTATGCACAAATGTTACGAGAGAGTTTTTGTGCATCTTCCCTTAGTAAAAACATTTCTTCATCCCTGAACTAGAGCCAAGCGCGCGACAGCACCGCGTTGGTCCCTGTTCTCATCGGCAGAGAACTTTGTGCTGAATACGTTGTACCTGGCTGATGCTCGCCACAGGTCTGATCATGTCATGTGCGTTCTCTCGGGTGTGCTGCAGTGCTCCGATAAACGTAAACTGCTGCTGCAGGAAGAGCTTGTAGTGCTGCTCTATGTTTCTTAGAGCCTCCTTTACCTCATTCATGTTTTCCCCCTCCTGGATTTCGGGAGAGAAGGAGAGAAAGGAAGCTACTTTTTAGAAATGATGCAATGCTACATATGTAACTCTGTCTTTCACCCGAGTTGGAATTGTGCAGGTTAGTGGAAAACTTTAAAAAGAAAAAAAAAAGGAGAAGAAAAAAAGAGAAGATATGTTGTGTCGAAGCCCTGCAGGCCCAGAGCCCCAGACAGTAAGTCAATGAGGTGGTAATGATGCTGCACAGAGAGGCAGAGAACCCAGAGGGGACCCCTGGCAACCGGGTGCCATGAACCCTCGTGGGTCTATTGGAAACATTCTGTGGCAATGCATCGAACGCACGGCCCGGAAGGGACCGGCGGGAGAGCTGACCCCTCTTACCCGGCGTAGAACTACTGCCCGAGTGGCTTAAAAGCTCCGGCGTTACGCGAAGCCAGCTCGGCAGCTCGGCTGCCGCCCGCCCGCCCGAGAACCACCAGCCCCCCCCGAGCCCCGTCCTGCGGCCCGGGGCCCCGCGCTGAGGGCGGGCCTCGCCCCTCCGCTCCCGCCCGCCCCCGGCAGCTCGGCGAGCCCTGCGGCTCCCTACCGGCCGGCGCAGCCCGGCGGGCGGGCCGGGGCGGCGCGGCAGCCCCGCCGAGAGCGGCCGGTGCGGGCAGCGGCTGACCGGGCTCCCCCGGGCGCCCCGGCACCTCCCGCCGCGCCGCCGTCGCCCCGGCAACCGCGCCGCCGTCTCCCTGGCAACCGCTCTGACGTCACGCCCCACTTCCCAGGGTGGGGCGCGTCGCCGTTCGATGGCGCCACCCCCCGGTGCTGTTAGCGAGGCGGTGGTCACCCTCCTCCCCGGCAGCGCTGAGCGGGGCGGGGCCTTTCCGCGTCGCGGAGTGATGACGCGCTCCTTAGCAACGCAGTGCGGCGGCGGGGATGGTTGCTAGGGGCGGCCATGGACGCCCCCGCCCGGCCGTGGCCGCCGCCGGTGGGCGCCTACGCGGAGGAGCGGGAGCTTTTCCGGCTCCTGCAGGTGAACGGGCCGCGCCCGCCCCGGGGGCACGGCGGGGACCCCCCACCGTCTCCTCCGGAGCGCGGGGGCGGCCTGGCGGGCCCGGGGGGGCGGTGAGGGGCACCCGCGGCGCCGGCCTGGCCCCGGGGGCGGGGCCCGTTTCCTCACGGCCTCCGCCGGCGGCCGGGCGTCCCGCGGTGCTGCCCCGGGGAGGCCCGGGCCCGGGCCCGGGGCGGCCCCGGGCAGGCTCGCCTGGGGGGCAGCGCCGCGGCCATTTCCCCCAGCGGCCGGTACCGGGCGCCTGTGGAAAGGCGCGGGTGGGTGTCCCCGTCTGAGGGAACGTGCACCGGCCGAGGGCTCTCTTAATTAATTAACTTATTTTAATAATCGCCTGGCAATTGCTAGGGTTCATACACGTCATTTTTTTGCGGAAGAAAGCGGCAGCCTGTGGAAGAAAGGTGTTGAGTCCGTGAAAGGAGAGGCAGGCTTGGCAGGACAGGGAGGAGGAGGAGGAGGCAGTAACAAATTAAGCGCGGGAAAAACCGAGGTGAAGGGTTTTGCCCTTCCAGAGCCAGGGGCTGGCGGGTGACGCGTTGCAGCCTGCTTACCCGTTTCAAAGTGTTTCTCCGTGCGTTCCTGCTGCTGTTGTGGCTTTTCTGTGGAGATGTGTGTCAAAAATAAAGAAAAAGAAGTACACTTCTTCCATCGTTGTGGTTTCAGTAAATAGCGAGATGGGTTTCCCTGCCTTAGAGAAAGGTATGTGTCGTTCTGTAAGTTTGGAAAAAGCCCTTTTGTCCAGCACGGGGAGGTTTGTGCGAGGGACTAAATCCTCTGGTGCTGTTCTGTTCTGAGAACTTGTTGGAGAGACTCCCCCGTGTACCGGTGCTAACTCTTCTCATGACTCGGATTTGTATGTCATAAGGCCTTTTTACTTTTTCAAATCTCACTGGAAAACACACAAATGCTTATTTTTCTTTCCTTTTCTTTTTTTCGCCGCTTTTCTTTTTTTTTTTTTCATGTAACTTCAAGGCCATTTGGTATGACCAGTGTGGCATAGTATTTGTGGGGTTTTTATGGAAATACTGTTTTGCGTGCCATGAGGCACTGGATGCAGCTGCAGGCTCCCACATGACGTAAAATGCTTATGGGATTTACTCAGAGCGTTGTTTTCTTTTTCATGCTTCAATTGTGTTGTAGCAACATAATGGTACAAACAAACACAGCTTGAAATTATTGTCCTAAACTTAAACATTTACAAAACTCAAAATGTGAAACCTAAAACACGAGACCCAAGCCGTGAACCTCCTCCAGCAATTAACAGAGCTGCTCGTGTAAAATTAAACTGGATAAAACAGAGCGTGCATGTCAGTGCTGGTGGGATTTGAGCACAAAATAGTGGAAGTATCAATCATTGTCAGCCTGAACAATATTGAATTGTAAGAAGACCAAATGTTCTAGGTTTGTTATTTTTAAAGCTGCTGATAGTTGTAGTGCCAAATTCAGATTTCTTAGTTTAAATAACTGTTGCTGGAAAGTAATAATTTTTAAATTAACTTCCAATAAAAATGCAAATTTTATACTTCATGCTATGTGCTACCCAGACCTCGAAGCATCAGAACTTGCATGTGAAACAGTTTATTAAAAAAATTGAGTGTTTTAATTATTCTAATGAAGTGAGTGAAGCAGAAAAGCAAAATAGGCCACACTAATAAAAGACAATCAATTGGTCAGAGTATAAAATTTTATGGAATATACAGACTTTATGGAATTTACTTGCAAATATTAAAGCGTTTTGACTGATTTTTAGAAAAAGACATACTATTCCAGCATGAGCATTTCAGTAGGTAATCTAAGTCAGAACATTAGTTGCTGTTTGATGTTTAGTTTTAATTACAGAATTCTTGGCTGTGCTGAAATGCCTTGTAGGAAAGTCTACGGAGTTAGTGTTTCTCAGTGTTGTTCCTTTCTCTGCCTGTAAAGCTACAATCCTTGCTGGAATCGGCAGAAGACCCCCACTGCTATCAGTGGGAGCTGAAGCAAAGCCCTGTATAACCTCAAACATTTAATATGAAAATGGGCTCCAAAATAGACATTCAAGGAAATGCTTTAAGCCTTTTTTTTTCCCCTTCCTCCCCCCCCCCTTACTTTTCATGTCGGAGGAAGACTATACAGTTACAGAACTGAGATGTGCTGCTTTTGTGGCTTTGATTGGTTGTTGGTTTTGTGTGCTTTGTGTGTCTGTTCTGCAGTCCTCTAGGCTAGTCGAAACTCGTGGGACCCTGCTTGAGAAGGAGGTTTAACTTGCCCTGCAGAGATACTAATTTAAGTTGACTTGGTTTTCAAAACTCCTTGTATGGTGTTTATGTCAATGCTGACTCAACCATTATTGACACCAGACTCAAGGTGGTCTATATGATACATAGAGGCACCAAACCTTTCTGGTGTCTATATATATCATAAATAAGCTAAAGCAAATAGATTATTGTTTTATTGGCAATTTTCTGACCATGCTTTACTTCAGTTTTTAAGCATCTGAAATAGGTTTCATAGTCTCAGTTTTGTCGATGAAAGGGGCCTTAAGAAAATGAATAAGCATTTATAAACTCTTTAAGATCCTCATTGTAACATTGCTGTAAAAATGCAATATATCATGACTGCATAGCTATGTTAAATTTTCCTCTGACTTTGTCCTATTTATTTTCAGAACATGCTTGAAGAACTATTAATTCATAAGCCAGATGATCCCATTCAGTATATGATAAACCATTTAAAGCAAAACAACGATGATGGTAAGTGAAAATTGAGACACCATAAGTAGTTCAATTCCTTATTTGTAAACAGCTGTTTGAAAGCTGCGCTTCAGTAGGCAAATGATGGATAAAACTTTTCAGACTGTGTCTTGAGGGGAAAAAAAAAAAAAGAAAAAGGTGAGCGTTTTGGAATAGTTATAGGTAAGATGCTTTTAATTTCTTTTTTTAGTGGGTAATCTAATAAAAAATGCACTTTAACAGTTATAACAATGAAACCCTCTAAGGGAATAACAAAGAGTTCTAGTGTATCAATTATTAATGCGTTCTGTGCCCCATCTGATATTTCCTGTTGTCTTTAAGCTCGCTAATTACTCCTTTTGTCAGGTGTAAATTTGGTTTCCTATTCTACCTGGGCTGGCAGATTCTCTGTTTTTTGATTAGTTAGTTACTAGCTGTTGTTAATGAGTTCCACTGCTCAGTGGCATCTCGGATGAAGGAACAGTGAGCATGCCTACTTGTATGTATAACAAAACCCGGTAAATTGAATAGGAAGTCTGTATTCTGCACAATAAAAGCATGTACACTCAATCAAATTATTTGATTTACAAACTGTTCACCCTTAGGCAGATTATATTTGGGTATGCACAACTGAACTGTAATTTTTGTTCTGCATGAGCTGTCAGGGATAGCTGGTGTCATGTTGCTTTGATGTTTCTTTAAAACCGTAGTAAACCATTATGAAAGTTCTGCTGCAGCACCAATGAAATCATTATCACTAGTGGTGCTGTGAGCTCTTAGTGGTGGTGATCAGATGGATGTTGATTGAAATGCTGCTAAATATTTAAAAAAAAAAATCAAATCCTGTAAATTGTGTCCAGCCTTTTCTGATGCGGGCAGCATGAATAATCAATCTGTTTTATAGACCCGTGGAAAATGTGCGGAAGAATTTCATGCAGTTTGATAGAAAGCTGATAAAATTTCTTCACATTGAGCTAACATTTGTCCTTAAGCCCCGCAGCATTATTTGAACAGAATTAGGCAGGTTTCCATTTCATTACTTCAGTACTTAGGGGCTAAAGATAGAACTACAGCAGTTGTTTGTCAAAGGAAAAATGCTGTCTGGTTTTGGTCTGGAAAAACCTACTAAGAAAGGGAAGGAACTCCAATTAAAATTAAAGCCTAAATGTTGTTTTAAGAATAAATTATATGGAAAATAATGTAACAGAAATCTGTAGCAGAGTTGATTTTACTTTTTGATCATGGCGGAAGGTGCTGACTATTTAGAAGAAAAAAAAACCTTATTAGAGCCATCAGTAAAGTGATGAATTTTCATGATCTTGCCTTGCTAGACAGTTTTAGCCCTAGAGAAAATTTCAAACAGAGATGTGTGGAAAAGAAGCATTGCATCTATCCCAGGTGTGAAGTTAGAAAACCTTTTTAATTAATAATAGGATCTAAAGTACTCTTAAAAATATAAACAAGTCTAATGATGATTATAGCTTACAACTGTCTTGAAAATCTCGTAGGTCAAATGTGTGGCTAAGTGTTTGTGCTTAAGGCTCGGTACTATCGTTCTTTCATGTGATCCTTCTAAAAGCCTTAAAGAACCGTATGAAGACTGAAAATTCTTTCATACACAAAGATGCTAGTTTTCTACATTGTATCTTGGTTCGTGCTAATAAGAAAAGCTTTTGGGATCCAAGTGGCATTTCTGTGAATTCTTCCTTTACAGTCAAACCTCTGAAGAAATGTAAAAAAGTTCTGCAAGAATGTTCGTCATGTACTATGTGCTTTTCCTGTTTGACAAAGGATTTCTCTTGCAAGTTAAGCAAATTTTGTCACGTTAATATTAATCATAGAATCTTTTGGACTTACATGGAACTCAGTGAGTCCAGCTGTTCTTTTGTGTTATTCCAGGATTAATTTTGTTATTACTAAAATCATTGTTGAATGTTAAAACTTACTTTACTTGGAAGAGTAAATCCTGTAACATCTCATCAAGACTAAACATGGAATGAAATATGATTTCTTACTGAAGAAAAAGGTAGTTTCTAGATTTTCCTGACTTCATTTAACTGCTGGTTCAGACCTCCAGTATTAAATACTGACTATTTGGTGATTGGAGGGGGTTAAACATTACATACAGTGGTGTCCTGGTTGTGCCCTTGTGTCATATGTTTAGGGAGAATGCTTTAGAGGAGCCTTACAAGTGTGCAAATGAGTAAATCAGTGAATTACACTGCCCCATCTGCTGCCAGCCACTAAGCAGAGAGAAAAACAGATTTAGTACAAAGTGAGCATTTACAGTAGCCCTGGGCAATATTAAAGCATGATATGGTGTATATAATGGTATGTTTCGTTTTTTATCAAACGTTTGTCCAAGAAAGCTGTGTATTAAAGCTTCAATACCTAAGGGTTTTCTTGTGAATTTTAAATCATGCTCCTAGTTAAACCTCAAAAGGATCTGTGGATGGAAAGGTTTTTTGATTTTCTTTGAAGTGGTTTGAAGAAGTTGATTAGTGTTGGCACCCGAGCACTCTTTTATGACGCTGTTTATAAATAATTCCTAAGTACCGGGCTGGAGTTTCAAGGTGTTAGATTAAAAAAAAAAAAAACCTAGGATTTAATCACATTACATTTGAAAGAAATTAGGTGATAAAAACAGCTGATGTATCCTTTTAAAGTATTTTTCTACATTGTGTACTAGTTCTGTTGCACTTGCAAGAACCAATAAGGGGGGAGTTTTTCTTAAACCTTCCAAGTCAGATAACTTTGTAAAGATGAATCTGTAATTTGGGTTTCATGTATGTTTAAAAATTGCACCTGCCCAATAACTGTTAAGTGCGTGGAAGGCCTCATAAAAATACATTTCACATCCTTCCCTGTCTGCTGCCATCAGACACTGTATCTCCCTTGGTTATCAAGAGCTGAAGAGGTTTTTGTCTGAGTAGATCCCTCCTCTGTTTTGACCTATGTTACTCCCAGTAAATACTCATCAGTCCCTTCTGTATATAGTCTGTTTTGGTTTGGTTTTTTTCCCCCAAGGTTTAGGGGAAAAACCATCAAAGATGTTAATATAAAATGACAGCTCAAGGGATTGCAGCCCAAGGTGTGTTCATGGAAAAAGTCCCAAATACTTTCCAAAGAGTCACTCCATTTTCCCTTGTTTGTCTTGCCTCTAATTCATTCCCAATGAAGCTTACAACAGTAATGCCTATTGTGTTGTCTATATGCGTTAGATTAAGAATTCCTCAGAACTGGGATGTGTTTTTCCCACCTTGCCCCCTCAGGGAAAGGAGAGAGACATGCAGTAGAGAAGCACAAGATACAAAGAAAATTACTTTTAATGATGACTAGAAAAATGGAAGGTAGTTGTCAAAAAGGGTAGAGAGAGAGCACTTAATTTTGTAATATCTAAATCTCTGAACCCTGACACAACCTATTTAGATTAAACTAAAAAGTGAAACTGCATTTTTTGTGATGAGAGCTAAAAGCTTTGTCAAAGTAAAAAGTATTTTTACTACCATACTGTGTAAGAGAAATGAGAGATGATCTCAAGAAGTCCCGTCCAATCTCAACCATTCTATGATTATGATAATAGTCACTTTTAAATAGTCTTGTCCTGCATGTACAAGCTAAAATATTTTTTCATCACAGAATGTGTTAGGTCTAAATCAATGTTTTGGCAATAAAAGTAAAACTTGGATAAGGAAATATTCACATCTCATGCTTTGGTTCATCCACTAAACTATCCATGTGTTTAAATTGATTTATATATACTTAAGTGGCATGTTTAGTCAGAGTATTAATCTCATTGACCACAGAGATTGAAAGAAGATCCAGCTGTCACTGACTTAGTGTTTCCCCTTTTTTCCCTCAGTGGAACCCAATCCTGAAGTCTGCATTGAGGCAGATTTCCAACTGAAATAATTGTTTCATTGTGATTACATTTATATTATGCAGTGCAATAGTGGGAAACTGGTTGGGGTTTTTGCTGTTCTGCATCTTGACATTCATATATTCTTGTTTCATAGCTCCAAGAATTTGTGTACTTGGTCCACCTGCTTCTGGGAAAACCACAGTTGTAAGTATGCTACCTTCAGTGTTGTTATACTGTCCAGTTACCTTTTTACTTTCTACTGACATCAGCACTTGTGAAAATTTTATTCTGAGAAAATAATTTTCAGGATTGTCAAACTGATAGAAGAGCACAAGACAAGTTGAAGGGTGGCATTCCTAAGGGGTATGCCTGTATATTACACTACAGGTTAAATGGAAATGGTTGAGTGAGCTCTGCGAGAACTTGCTCAGGTAGTGGTAGTGATACTGCTGTAATACAACACAAGTCTGCCTACCTTTTTTCCCCAGCTTTTTAGCAGGACTAATTAACCTGGGAGGAGTACCACAGTTACACGTTTGTGATATTCCCATATTGTGGATTGCTTCATTTGCATGGGCAATTGTCTGCCATGTCCACTGGTACCGCTTAATTGAAAATGTCAAAGTTGTATTTGAACCACAGAGAAAGCTGACCACAGAAACTTTGCAGATGATGGTGGTGTGTGCATGCTAGGAAGAATGCTTTCTTCTTTAAAACCTGTGTTATAGTACAGTAGATGAAAAAGACCTTATTCAAAGCCCTAGACTCTTGAACATCTTTATAAGAAACTGTTTAAAGTTACACATATAGTCTGTGTACTTAAATGGAAGGCTAGGAAAACACTCTCTATCTTTCTGCAGCCTTCTGAAAAAATACTTCATTTTCTTTCCAAGTATTTCAACCTGTATTTTTTTTCTTCTTCCCTCAGGCAATGTGGCTTTGTAAACATTTGGATGCCATACGTATCTCTCAGGAGACTTTGTTATTCAAGGAAATATTAGCGCTGACAAAGGAAGCAAAGGCATATAAAGAAAGAAAACAGGTGTGTAAGAGGGTATAGTAATAGTAGTTCTCATGTCACAGAAGAGGAATAATACGGCATTCCCGTGATTTCCACTGCGATGAATTGAGCAAATCAGCGTAAAAATTCTTGTATCTATGGTGGTTTGTATATTGGTTTGTGTACATATCGGTACAGGATCTTTCAGAGAAGAAGGGTAACCTCTGCTAGATAAGAAGATAAGAACAAAGATAAAAATGTGTCAGGGCATAGAACAGGGGCAGGAGAGGAAGACAATGGAAAGTAATGGAGGTCTTGAAAACATTAACCTTAGACATGAGCAACAGAATTGAGAGAAGTCCAGGTATGCGCAATACAATTTAAAGAATGGTTCATTATATCATTAGACAAAGCGTCTTCTATTTCAGCATGTTTGATAATCTCAATAAAATAAGCATTAATCTCTGAGGTCTCCTTTGGTACAAAATGCTTTGGAAAATATGTACACAAAGAACTTTTTTTGATCTGACAGAGCTACTTAGTTGTGCATGCTTGATTTCTCTGTAGCATGACACAAATAACTAACTTGGTGCATTAACTCAAAAGCAGTATGACAATCCAGTCAGTTACTGAAAACCCTAGAAGCTCGCAAGCTGAGGCAGTAGCAGCCAACTCGGGAGATCGTTCAGTTCTTGGGTTGATGCGCCCTACCCAGCTCCGAGTACCCGGTTTGCTCCAGGCAGGTTTTTAAATCCATTCATGCTTCATTGTGGACCTCCTAACTAATGTTCAAAGGAGTTGGTCTGAAGAACATTTTTTCCAGTTGTCATGACTCACAGGATTAGTTGATCAGCAATGTAATTGTCTTGTGATTAAAGGCTAGTGACAAGTAGATTGGAAAAATATGTTGAAATAATATCCTGAATACACAGAAGCATCTCTGCTTCTGATTCCGCCCCTTTAGCTGATTCCTTTCTCTGGACATCAAGGTGTTCCCTGGTAATAGAATGGAAGAAGCCTGGTTTTCTGTGACTGTCTCTAGCAAGTCCACTAGTTTGAGTTTCTCTTTTCTCCCTTGTCACCTGTTTTCAGAAAAATGGAAGCAATTTCTTATCTGTGAGAATTCTACACCGCTGCTAAATTTGATTGAAATTGGCCAACAGATTCATAGTTTGCTGAGATGGTAGATGGTGTGGTACACAGATTAATTTTTTTCCTTAGAAAATTAGGCTGAAAATAGGGTAGTGTTTATTACACTGAATTAGTGAATGAAGTTTGGAGATTCCTTGAGTAGTATACTTAAAGATCTGAGAGGAAAGAGTTCACTGAAGTCACTGAACTTACTGGCAAAAAGGTTTGCTTTTGGCTGGGATGATATAAAATGATTCTTATCAAGAATATGTACTTTGAAATCTTCATTCTAATTATTAAAGATTGTTTTGCTAGGTTCATAAATTTCAACTTAGAGGGGGAGAATTTAAAACAAAAATTCCCTTTGGTTTAATTACTGTAATTATTAACATATTTCAGACTATACAGATGACTTTCAAGGGTGTCCTTTTGGGCTTATTTGATTTAAAAAGATGGATGGTGTGGAAGATGAAAGTCAAAAATGTCAAGGCTAATCAGGTAGTAAGGAGTGCCCGAAGAGCAGAATCTGGTGGTGGTTTAGTACTGTGCAGTTTGCCTTTGGTTTTGAGATGTTAGATCCTAGAAGAACATTTTCACTAAATCATTTCTTTTGTTCTTTTATATGCGTTTGATTCTTCAAGTGTAACTCCTAAAACTAGGAGGGAACTCCTTGCTTCCTCTTAATCAATGCAAGCTTTACAATGACTTAAAATGTAGCCAAATTGTCATCTCAAGAGCTATATTTTCCCCTCACTGATTCATGTCTGCTGGCTAAATCTACTTTTGCCGTAACTGACCCCTGGTTCTGCTGAAGCAAGTGGTAAATTTGACTCCTCTAGAATACATAACATCCATTAGCACTAATAGGGTTGGAATGTCTATTCAGGAACAGAACAATAGCCGTTTATACTGTCTTTAATATAACCAGGGCATTAAAAAGTTGTAGTCCTGGCCAAAGCAATTTAATAATAGAAAGAGGAAAAGCAGGAACTAAGACTGTGTTTTTGAAAGTCTGGTGTGAAGATCATATAACGCAATTTAATGTTGTTAGAGGAACGTTTCATGCATATAAGGTTACTGTGGCTAAATTAACCCCAGTGCCAAAGGTCGTTCATTTTTAGGTCAGTAGGCCAATGTTACTAGATCTGGACAAACGCTGCAAAAAGGTCCACAAATGTTTGTTCACATATTTTACTTACTTATCTTTGGCCAAGCTTTCATCTCTTTTGTGTTCACTTCCAGTGAACATTAAAGCATTTGAGTTTTCCTGGCACAAGAATTCATGGAAGGTGTATGTAAAATATGTGATTATTCTCTGAAGCTCAATTTTTAAAATTGGACATGCAATCATTCACTAACACACACCTGGCCACTTACTAATGAGCACAGCTCAGGTAGTGAATTTTAAATATTGACTGTTCAAAGCAAAATGTGATCATTCTGCATGTAAAAATATTCCAAAAAGGAGTCAAATATTTTTGAATATTCAATAAATTTGAAGAACCATGAGCTATCAATAAATATTCCATGAACAGAAAAAGAGGCTACATTTTTGGATAAATCATTGCAAATTATTCCCTCATCTCTAGTTATTATGATGTTAATAGGAAGCACCTTCAGGTTTTTCCTATAGTGGAATCTAATGATGAGCTATTGCATGTTTCACTTTTCCTGTTAACTGGATAAAATAAGAAGTTGAAACAACTGTGGTAATTGTGGGCTTATGGGATGGGTGTGCTCTTAATGCTATACTAAATTGCAGTTAAGGTGTTTGCACACTACATAAAGACTTAAAACTACCTTACAGTTGCATCACATCCCTGTGCTTTTTAAGAAGAAATATAATAGAAGAGAGGAAAACCGAAGGCATCCTTATCTATGCACGTTCAGCATTCTAATCTATTTCAGGACAAGCCACTACTAAGGAACAAATAGGAACTGTTCCAGTCTTGTGTATACATAAAAAACCCCAGCCTTTCATGTGTATGTATCTAACAAGCTAAATCTAAACATTCAAGATTTTCAAAATACTAAACCCAATTTCTTAAAACTTGATGGTTTTTCTCTCTGAGGTGCAAACTAAGTCAGAAGTTCTTAGCTGTTGCTGTTTTCAGGACAAATATATCCAAATCTTCCAATGGAAATGTCTAGGGAAAGCGCTCCCCCCCCTCCCCCCCGGCAACAAAAAGTGTGGCGGTTTTATGAAAAGATCGCAAAAACATAACTCTGAGTAGGTCAGGCATGTAAGATGAGATATTATGTCCCTGAAATAACATGGAATGTTTAAAATTAATCAGGAATGAGTACAGTTTTTCAGCAGTATGGAAATAGTGATTAAACCCGTGTGTATAGGAAAGTGGTCTGGACATAAAATACCCTGGCTTTTGGAAGGTTTAACAATTCAGGCAGCAGGTCTTTCCATTAACTGAACTGGATGTTGGGACAGACTCGGAGTGCCTGAGATAAGACACAGTTCTGCAGTTACCAAATGTATGTTCATTGTCCATTATTGCAGATTTCTGGGAGGTGAAGTCCCATCTACCAGGCTCATGATATATTTATGTGAGTGTTTATGAGAGAGAAATTATAAATGTGCTATCTGATACGTATTAAATTTAATGATTTCTAGTTGAATAATTAGGCATTCTACAAGCAACCTATTGAAAATGATTTTGTAGGCCATGGCTCAGTAGGAGGAAAACTGACCAGGAAATGAGACTGGAATTGAGCCACAGAGAGCAGAAGGAACTAAAACACTGAAATACCCGCATGTGTGTCCTTGATTTTTTTTTTGTGCGATAAACCCCGCTCAAAAGAGAGGACTAAGAATATCACTGCACTGAAAGAAGGTAGTATAATTTTGGTTTAAATTGGTTTGGCAAGGCTCAGCAGAGTGGACCCCCAGCAGTCGCTAGCCTGTCTTGACGTGACACATCAAAGAAGTAAGCAAGACGCTAGCTCTTTCTGATAGCAGCATGATGCACCTTTGGAAGGTGACAGGCTCAAAGCCACAGACCCAGGCTCCAGCAGCGAGAGGCTGCAGGAGGCTTTGAGGCACCACCCTATGGGACCTGCTGACTTTCAAGAAACACAGCAATTTCTTTCCCTTATTCTCTTTTACCTGCTTGAATGTTGTCTTATGAATGGCTGATATTAGGAAAGGCACTGAGAACTGGGGACAGTAGAGACAAACAAAACAAGAAAACCCACTGCCTGACTGGGCCACCTTGTCTGTTCCACAGCCAGCCGAGGACTGGTCTCTTTTGCGTATTCTGGAGTGCTTGCTCCACTCTAAAGTGATGTGTGGTAGCGTTTCCACCACTCTTGGTGAAGTTGTTTCATGATCTAATGAAGAAGATTGTTATGAAATCTTTTCGCATAGTTAGTCACGCTTTCATTATATCTATCTACATTCTTTAGTATAACATAAGCCTGCAGAAATGTTCTTTTTTTTTATGATTATATCCTTCAGAGTGTTTGGTTAGAAAAAGAGATGGGAACCCCCAATATGCAGAACTGCATGGAACAGAGTCAAGCACACATCGTTAAGTGAAAGATAATTTTTTGACTTGGGAAGTAGAGAATCTGACTGCAGAATTTTTTCCGAGTACTGATTTTACCAATAATGACAAAATGAATGAGACTGAGACAAGGCATTTAGTCAAATGATTAACAGCTGCTATGAGTGGCGTGGCCAAAGGTTTAGACTTGATTATCAAGTTTAACTGCCTAACATAGAGTTTGTTCAAACAAGTTCAGCATAAAATGAAGGCCTAAATTAACAAGATAGTGAAGAAAATTCTTACAAGAAGAAAAGAAGGGTATTGTTAATTTCTTGTCAGGAAATCTACAGTAATAATGGAAGAAATACTATGGGGGGGAAAGAACTGCTAAATCTGTAGAGGAACTTTGTTCTTCTGTCAGATAGCAAATACTATCTTACAAAATTGCTTCTGTCAGATAGCAAATACTATCAAGATATGGGCAAAGTAATAGTCACAGAGAGAAACAGCACTTCTGAAAGTCTTGGCACACGCAGTTTGAATCCCATTTGATCGTCCTGAGTTTAAAAATAAACTAACTTTGACATTAAAATGAACTTTGACATTAAAATGAACTTTGACATTAAAATGAACTTTGACATTAAAATGAACTTTAAATAAACTTTCTGGATGATGAAAGAGTGAGAGTTACTTGAAACTATGAAACAAATCTCCTGAAAATCAGACTCTGTTATTTGTTCTGTGTTTGAGATTCTGCTTGTCTCATAGGATAGCTGTTAAGATCACTAATGCTGAGTCCACTGACATATGAAGCAGTAGTGGGTCAGACACTTGTGGTAAAAAGGACTACTTGTGGATGTGATGTTCTTTGCAGGTTTGATGTCCAATGTGTGTGATAGTGTGCAAAACTTGGCACTGCTTCCATGTTCAGTGTGTAAAAAGCATGGATGTAGGCTTCGTGTTCAGCTTACCTTTAACACTGATTTTTGTGCCCTTATTAACTCTCTGGTATATTATGTTAGTGACCTGGGACTTGTGCAGATTTATTTACTTATTTATTTTTAAGAAGACATCTCAGTTCACCTTTAACCGGAATATGCCTGCATGGTAAAATCCCTTTTGAACTCAATTGTGAATATTCAGCCTTTTTTTGTTCTTTCTTTAGAAAATTCCCAACGCGCTTTGGGCCAATCTGATCCAGGAACGTCTGTCAAACGTGGACTGCATCAAACAAGTAAGAATTGCTCCTTAGAGGGCCGGTGGATAAGCACTTACACAACTCGTGCATAGTAGTTAGCATTCTGAGTCCTGAGCAGAGGAGGGAATGGGGGCAAATCATTGGGGGCTCTGGAGCGGATTGCTTTCTTGAACATCAGCAGAGGGAGTTTGGAGCTTTATTAACAGGATAAAGGGGAGGATGAGAGTATGCATATGCTAATCTGCTAGCACAGAGATGATCAAAGGCTGAACAAGCATAGCTTTGTTGATTGCCTGGGGCAACTGGCAGAGTTATAGTGGACAAAACAGATAAACAGAAAATATATAAAAATCAATATGTTGAGTTAAGATTTTAAGTCTTATTGAGGAAAGGGGGGAAAAGTCTGACATTATTCATATCAATTTTCTTTATTTCTCATTGTGTCTTTTCTTCTTCCTGTTTTATGAAAAACTGCATTTGAATATACTCTCTTCCAGGTAATAATTAATATGTTCACTCTTAGTTTACACAAAAAGGCAAGTGAACAGGTTTAGCTGTATTCAAAGATGTGTGGCTTCGCCCGCCGTGTGCTTAGCCTTAATGTAAGTAGAGACTTTCAACGCAGAACCAAAAGAGAACTTAAGTAGATTAATACTGGTTGAAGTTAATGTCTAGACTCAAGGAAAGCAAAATCTCTTTTATGTGTTTCCTTTAAAATCTCAGGTGTTGTTATGGTTTATTGAGTCCATAATCAGCCCATTATAAGGGGCTGACTTGTAAGAGACATACTAATCTAATGGATAAAACCCTGTTTCTAAACAGTGCCAAAATACAGACTGCACATTATTTGGTGTACTTCTTGAGAGGAAATAGTCCAGTCCAGAATAGGTGTTACGTTCATGAAGGACTAAACAGCTTTTTTCAGATAAATAGTATGCGTTTTCAGAACAGTCACTCTGTCACACCCACACCTTTGGGTCAGAGGATAACTAGTACTTCCTGACCTCATAGAGATATTGCAAGGCTTATAGTTTTATTAAAATCTGTTGCTTCTCAACATCACCATAATCTACCTTGTTGGTTGAATAAAGCAGGGCTGGTAATTAACGTTTCATTGAACTGTGAAAATTGCTTCCTAAAGCTTCTTAGCATTAGGCACTGAAAGAAACTGGAAATGCTGAAAACCTTGTGTCTTGTGCTTCTTTCTCTGTCTCCATGATTTTTGGTGTAGCCTGCAATGATCCGCAGACTGGATCCTTCCATTCATGTAAACCAAAATCATCCTGGGGGCTGGGCCGTTGCCTTGTAGTTCTTAAGATGGTAATTCTGTAGCGCGGAGGTGTCTATAGGTGCAGAGAAACATCAATGAAACTAGCAAGAAGAATTGAAAAAATTTTCTGCCCCTGATTGAAGGTTTCGGCTTTTAGAACTCAATGTGAATGATTGCCAAAGAAGTCTTCATGTGCTTCAGTGCAAAGTCAACTATCTTAGCTTAAGCCACTGATGGAAGTGGCTTTCAATGGTCCTACCTTGTGTAAGCAAGATCAGATGGTCAATTACAGTGTATGAACTGCAGAAAGGATAACTTGATCAGGATGGTAATGAATAGCTGGAGATGTAATCTCTTAAATTGTTCCTGCCTGAGAGGTTTGCTAGAGGACATCTGTCTGTGTCATATTTCTATTGCGAGCATATAGCTGTAGCAAAATAGGTAGTATGCTGGTCTCTCTAAGCGGTAGCTTAGAACTAGCAATAGCTAAACTTCAACCTATCCCATTATCTAATCCACTGGTCACATGAGAATTTAATTTAGAATGCTACCTGCTGGTGTTTAATGTTACCGAGAAAAGTCATTAAGCTAAAAGAAACCTTTCCTTGCCCAGCTAATCTTGTTCTTTTGCCAGGTCATAGAAGAGTGCATGACAGTGCCCTTGTTTGCATGACAGTGCCCTTGTTTGCATGACAGTGCCCTTGTTTGCATTGAGAAGTATCTTGTTATAAAAGTCCTTCCTTTTCCATCAGTAGAGAAAGCTCTGAAGGAGTAAAAATAAGTTAATGTGGGTGATTTTTGAACAGTTCATTGCATTTTTAGCTAAATCCAGGTTTAACAAGACACTGTAACAAAAATCTGGGGTGCATTATTGGCTCCCATACATATTTACAAATGACAGTCTAGGAATCTTCTTCCCTCAAAGAAATGTGAGTAATTGTTTTTATGCAGGGAAATTCATGAAACAGAAACCTAGCTCATCTCTAAATTATTCTAGATTTATACCAGATATAAATCCCATTGACATTCATGTGGTTGAATTCCTGCAACTTTGGAGTAACATAGTGATGAGGTGAACCCTGCGCTTTTCAACTACACCAGTATTTGCTTTCATGGGCAATTACCAAGATGTTAGGATTTTAAAATGTACTGGCAACTCTAAACTGTGAAGTGTGGATTTTTCTGATGCCCACTCCTGCCTTCTTTCCGCTTACCGTGAACTAATAAAATCTACTTTGCTATACAGATCAGACACAGGTTTTAGGCAAAATGCACCCTGCTGTTAGTTCAAGCTCTTTTTTCTTCCTAAACCTTGCTGTTGTTTTTCTTTGAATTCCCTTCCTATGCTGGTACGATCGAGGCCTGGGAAGACTGTGGAAGAATTTTCTAGTTCATTATGTAGAAGGACATGACCCCCTCCCCTTCTTTTCCAAATGGACCGTTTTTTTGTGGTTTAGGATCCTGTGTTTCTTCCTCCTTGCTTCATTATCTGGGAGATTGAAACAATGATTTTTGGATCCTTAGCAAGAAAGGAGTAAAGAGATTGGCAGAAAACCTAAGGGTTATCAATTTTTCTCTACAAAATACTGTACACCTTACGCCATAATTGATCTATTAGTTCTGAATTTGCAAAGTAGAATTAAACTTTTGCATTGCTAGACACTGTGCTTTAATTATATGGGTCTGGTTTCCCTTGAAGGTCTTTTTAGTTGAACTATTTTATGTATTTATTATTTAGCACTCCAGATCAAATATCTGGTAGTATTTAATGCATTTGTTTATCTGTACTAAGAATTTACAGGACTTAGGCCTTTCAATTTGCAGGAGAACCTGTTTAAAACATGCATGTGGTGTACCATCTTGATCATTTTTGTGGCATTTTGAATTAAAGAGTGTAGCTGAGGAACACTTGAGAAACCAGTATTGTCAGCTCTGGATATACTAGCAAATAAGCAGCAAAAAAAGGCTATGAATGTCAACATTTTTTATGTAAGCAGTGCAATGAGATATCGTGGATATACAGCAAGCCAGGTGATTGTATGATTTACTACCTTGTCCTTGTGGCAAGATGTGGAACATCTATCTCAAGTGAAACTTCTCCTCTAGTGAGTATGTTTAAAATATCTTTAAACCTGTAGAAATGAAAGTAAGTTAGAAAGATGATAAACCCAAGAGAGAAGCTGCTCTTCTGATTGCTAACTGCTAGGCTTTAGGCTGGTTTCAGTCCCCAAACACAGCCCCCCTCAGCTTAACACTAACAGCTTCTCTGGTTGGGCTACTAGTAGTTAGCAGGTAGGATAGGGAAGATGCCAGGGCACCCCTGGTATTTGCAATAGTTTTGATTAAATATTTTCTCACATGGTCTCTCAAAGGTAGTAGTTGCTGGCGCCATCTGTCCTCTACTGCTGTCTGGAGGAGAGCTGTTAGATGGCAGTAGTTGCTGTAAACTAGCAAGTAGGTGAATGACTTCAGTTTAGGGCTTTTATAACAGTAGCTCTAAAACCTCTCCAACGTGCTTATTTGTTCACATAAGTCTCTTTGCCTGATTAAAAGAAGGTATGTTTTCAACAGCTAATTTTTCCAATGTTTGTTGCGATATTGTTAAAGTGAGTTTTACTAACCATCAGTGTGTAAGAAAAATCCTTTGCGCTCCAAAGGCTGCATCCACCCTACGCTTTTTTTTGCCCCGTGCTTTCTATAATTGTTGGCATGGTTCTAGCTCTCCTTTTAATAGTGAGGGAAGGATCCCTCAGTGACTGTTATTTTAAGTATTAGGTCATGTAAACTCTGAGTAAGGTGACGAGATGGTTAAAATGCCAGCAGCTGCACAGTGTCCTGCCTACATTTTATGTTCCTGTTATTATCACCAGCAACACTGAATCAGTGCTGGATGTGTTATGGAACTAGGGGGGAAAAAGCCCTTTATAAAGCTTTCAGCTTGCTGACATTCAGCAAGAATGGAGTGGATGTTATTGGTCTAGTTCAGGTTTCAGCTATTTTTAGGAAAAACACATAACTAACTTTTCAAAGTTGTGATGGTTATTAAAAATGTTTTAATTAATAGATAGTAATTCATGGTCACTGAAACTTCCTCACATTGTGTATGTCTTTTCCATTTGAAAGAGGATCTTTAATTGCAATATTTTCCTTGTGTGATTGGAAATAGAATTAATACTGTGGATTTTGTACTTCATTGAACAGATTTATGCCATTTCTCTCAAAGCATGAGTCAGCATTTTTTTCTGAGACTGTTAATAGATTAGGAGCAGTATGTTGGACTACAGTACCACCAGCTGTTTGTTTTATTTCTCCTTGTGGTGTCATTGGCTTGGCATTAATTGTACAGCTTTCATCCCACTGACAGTAGGAATACAGAATTTTTTGTGCTATTGTTTTGACACTCACAAGTTTATAGATGTCACAGGCATTCTCTAAGGAGAACATTTTTATTGATCAACAGCTCTGCTGAGACTCTGTGTTGTGTGTTCTTCTAATACAAATGTAGTTAGGACTGCAAGGGATCAGACAAGTAGGTGTTCCAGCATACGCAGAAAACTTATGGCAAGCATTACATTAGAACCTGGGACTTGTGAAGCCAATATGAAGACTTTTCATCTTACAGGGTTAGTACACATTGGTTGCGGCACCTCTGACTGCTGGTGTTGTGGAAGGAATTTATAGAACTGGGAAAGACTAGTGAAGAGAGTGCTACACGATGAATTTGTGAGAGAGCAAGCTGAGCAACCTCACTCATGTCTTAGGACCATTTAGAAACTAAGCTTAGGCCAGTGATTCACATGAGTAGTGGCAGAATTACTTTTGACTGGTATTAAACTGTTCAGAAGGGTAGTGGCTATCCTTGAAAGGGAAGGCAAAGAGAGCAATGGCGATTCGTTCTTTTTGGTTTTACCTTGGCAGATAAAGATCATCATGTCGTCTCTGTGAAACTCCATGCAAGGATAGTGGTGTTACATAGATTTATCTGGGGAGAGAATCTGCCTATTCGCCATCTTTTTTTCCAAGAAGAATGTGGCTTTTTTTTTTAATAGCTTTGCAGCTTACTCAACCTACAAAAATAACGTGGGGAATAAAAGGTTTCTTTCTAATGGGAAATTTGGTAAAGTTGGAGCTTCTTCCATCAACCATGCTGCTAATGTTGATGGACTGCAGGAGTTGGATTGACAGTATTTCTACTGCATTCCTCAGTCTGCTGTTTTCTGAAAATCTCAGAAATTTTAGATCCATACTGGCAAAGCTATTACTGAAATTATTTTTTTGCATTATTGTCTGTCCCCTTTCTTCAGACGAGAGTGAAAGGCAGGTAATACTTTTTCAAAAATACTGAATGATGATGTGGAAAAACTGTTGTGATGAGCCATTTTCCTAAAGGCAACAGTATTAATGACCTTTGATCTTTATGCTTGTGGCAGAGATTTCTTTCAGACGTGCCACGTAATTCAGCATTATTTCTTTGCACTATCCCTTTTCATTATTCTAAGGCAGTGTCAAGTTTGGATTCTGTAATTTAAAAAAAAAATTGAGACTGTGCAGGTCAAATAACAAGAGAGAACTGAATACCCAAGTCATTATTATTGGGGTGGAAAGTGTGAAAGCATGTAGGCTTGGTATTATAGATGAGAGTAGTGCCAGCAAAGGAATGAGATTTACATTTGGGAATGACCTTCGCATTTCCTTTTCTCCAGATTCCTTAAATTTGAGAGGAAAGTGATGGCTTTGAAAGTACTTCCTTGTTGCTGACTTTCAGCATGGCATGGGTCTCTAAGGAGCACTTCACCTGGCATTAAGGCAACAGCAGAATGCTGTATTTACAGCAGTCTTCGTGTGGGAAAGGATTGAGGTTTCCAGCTGAAAGAGAGGGAACAGTGACCACGGAGTAAAGGCACCATGGAATTACTCACTTTTAGCCTTTGTTCCACCCTTGATGAGATAAGGTGCAATCCATGCATGGATGTAAGGTTACTGCTATCAAGAACAAAAAATAGATGGCTTCTTAAAGAAACAAATTTACCATGTGAAGTTACTAATTACACTTTAATGATAGTCAGGAGGGCAAAAAGGACCGTGTTTGCATAAAGCATGATAGGCATATTTTAAGTCAGGTCTTGCTCTGCTGTGTCTTGCTTCCTCTTGCTTCGTTCCCAAGCCACACTCCCTTTTTACTTTTTTTTTCTTTCCTTTTTTTTTTTTTTTTTATCTGTGACATCTGCTTGGAGCTTGTCCCTCCTGTGATACCATACTACTTGCAGCTGTTCAGACCTCCAGCTCTGAGCTGTGCATGGGGTGCCCTGAGCATACGGCCTTTTTGATGTGTGATAAAACAGAACCAAGCCACTGGGGGTATGGAGAGGGAATGCAGCAGAATATCAATAAACCTGTTCTGAACAAAGCTGCAGCTCTGTGGTGGAATAGGCATTTCACTGAAGTGTCAAGTAGATGGATAATGTATTCTAATTAGGGACTGACTGATACCCTGGAACTCAGAGACCTTTGGAAATAAGATCCGAAATGCTAACTATTTTTGTAGTGTGTATTTATTTTGCATTTGTTTAATGCCTTAAAACATATTTGTTGCATGAAGCTATTTACTGAGCTATGTTTTCTTACATTGCAAAAACTTTTAGCTATAAAATTGCTTATTGCCTGTTTTAAGGACCTTTGAAATTTGTATATAAACCTCTTGAAGTTTGCTATACATTGTTAAAATACAATACTGTGTTTACTGCCTGTTGCTCAGTATGTCATTTTGAGCAATAAGCTGTAGTGACATCAGAAGCAATGGTGTTGTGGGGTGGGGTTTTTTTGTTTTTTTGTTTTGTTTTGTTTTAGTTTCCAAAAGTGTTGCACTTGGAGTAGAGAAAATGAGCCAGATTTGTAGTCTGTGTAAACTGGCATAGATTTATTTGCTTCAGACCTCTGATGCCATTTCTCCCTAGAAGGGGATCTGGGCCTATATATATATATATATGTTGTACAGGCACAATATATTCAGAATTAGTGCTGAAGTTCCTAGCATACCACTAAAAATATTGTGCAGCCTCGCCTCCTGCAAGTCCCAAGGGATAAATTGATTTCTCAGCACCTGTGTGACCTTAGACAGTGGTTCATTCTAATTTGATAGAGCAAACACTGAGAGTGGCAAAAATGGCTTGCAGTTACTTGAGTCTCTTATTTTCTACAGATATCAGCAGGATGACATGTTCCTGAAACCAGGCTAATTAAGGAATTTTAAATAGTCTACTCTATTTTCTTGTATAATTGGAATGTCCCAATTTCCTCCTACAGAAGTCATGGAGATAAGTTTCCCTGAAATACTTCTAAAACCTTTGGACCCCATACTGACAGAGCTTCAAATTTATGTGGGAGATGATAATGATTGCTAGCTAATGCAATATTAAAATATCTTCTTTATTTCAGTACAAAGATGGTTTCCAGATTTATTGTAGTATCACAAAGTTATTTTGAGGTATAGGATATAGTGACAAGGATATGTGTGGTTAAGCAACTAATAGATAAATTAGAGAAAGTTCAGAAGATTCAGACTTGAGACTGGGAAGTGGATTAGATTTCAAATACTGCATCACACAGAAACTGAGTGAGGCTGCAGCTCTCCTACGGTATTTCACAGATCTGTAAATGTTTTTTTAAAGATGCTCAATCCAACACTTAGCTGGCTATAACAAGGACTTAAGGGAGCAAAAGGCTCTTTTTTCTTTTTTCTTTTGCTCTGTTGCTTCATTAGCTTTGGGAACGCTGGTTCCATTACTGTGAGTTTTCCTGTATAATTTAAGAAAATAATGAAAGCGTGCATATTTTCCTCAGTGTTCTTGGCATTAAATCTGTCTTTAGATTTGTTTAGCCTCTTTTTTTATACACAGTGTGGGCTGGTATCCTTTTGAATATTTCAAAACTGTAGAAATTGTTTTGGGTTGTTTTTATTCAAGATAGAATTTTCTTTTTTTTTAAGATTGAAACAAACAAAAAAATTCATTGCTACAATACATAAGTTGCCATTGCTCTGTGGCAGTGGTATTAGTGGATGCCATTTCACAAAAATATCAGTGCTCCATGTTTGCTTTCTTCTCTCACGAGCATCCATAACAAACACTGTGCTGTTGTGGGATCAGAGTGAGGTAATTTTTGTGCAAATAACACTGATATTTAATGCTAATTTTTTGGTTTTTTCTCTTCCAGGATCAATAACTGTTTCATGTTTTTGTTCAACAGGGGTGGATTTTGGAAGGCTTCCCTGAAAATCAGGAACAGGCATGGATGCTGCAATCATCTGGCATCATTCCTAGGCATGTTGGTAAGCAGTACAAGGTTTATGTGTGATTGCATCCAGTAGGAAAGACTAGAAGTGTTTCTCCCCAAAAATCCTCAATAAATTCAATACTGATACTGAAGACACCGGAGTCACCAGACAGCAGAATATTTCAGTATGGTTCAGATTCACTCAAAAACTTGAGGTAACCTGTGAGACTTTAAGCTCAGTCTTTCACACATGAACCCTTTTCTTCTTATACTTTAGAGTTCTGTAAATTCGAGACCACTCCAGCAAGTGTCTCTGAGCAGCTATATGTAGCTTTGCTTCTGTTCTAGGAGCGGGTCTAAATTTTCTCTGACTTCCATCTCTAGAAATCAGCCTTTATCTTCAGACCAAAACAATGTCTCATGTGCTAAATACAAATTCATCCTTCTGTTGAAGTAGAGAATGCAAGCTTAGCAAACTTTACTCCAGCAAGTGAAGCGAAAACATCATGATTTTAAGCTTGATCTTTCAGAGTATGGGTGGATCCTGACTTGATTTGAGAGGAAGATTTGTTTACTGGCAAAGTGCTGATAGACAAGACCTTGACAGCTGCCCTTGCCATCTAGAAGCAGCCAGTTGTCCCAAATTAATACAGTTAGAGGACCTACTTAGAATGTAAGAAATTACTACGATTGTGTGAAATACAGTGTAAAATGATAAATGTAGAGCTTGCCAGGGGATAGTGAACAGAGTGTTAGCGAACTTGATGAATTGTCACTTTGGATTTGATTTGGATGAGATTCGACTGTTAATGAAGAATTCAGAATCACTGCAATAGAGTTAGGCAAAAATGTTTAATGTCTCGTACTTGCATGTATTTTTAATATAGCTAATAACATCTGAAGTTGAGTTTTGCTCACAATTATATCTGTGCAACCAAGACCTGAATGAGAATCTTAAAGCTCAGTCTGTCTAGTTAATCAAAAAGAAGACTGAGAGGAGATGAGATTTACGGTGTATGAGTACCTTAATAGGGAGAGAAGTGTCTGAAAGAGCTATTTGATACAGAGAAGAAAGTCATAAGAGGAACTTGTTTGGAACCTGTAATCGAATGCACTGAAAATAGTAATTAAATTACAGTGTTTAACTGTGAGGATGATTAGCCAAAAGCAACCTAGGAAACTGACAGATTCTCCATCTCTTGATGCTTTCTAATCAAGTTTGAACACTTTTCTGTGAGGTTATAAAAAAATAAGTTTCACTGGTCTCACTACCAAAGTACCTGGGTGAAAAGTAATTGTTTGTGGTGTAGAAAAGAATCAGTCTCGAGTGATCTGTGGGTACTTCCATCCTAGGCTCCAGATACAATGTAAGTGAGGGAGAACCTTGCTAATTGATATGGATGACAGGGACAGCTAGTACTCATGGGTACTGGATTGGATTAATGTATATTTTATCCCACTATACTGTTTAGGAAGTGGAGCAAAATTCTGATTAAAAGTGAAGTAAAGTATTTGCAGGTAGAATAGTAGGAAAGGAGAATGAGGCAAATGTGCTTGAAACACATTCATCCATCTTTAATACTAGGATACATCTAAACAGCTACAGGAAATAAAGCATGTAACCAACAAGAGCTACACTCTTTTCTTTTTTCTTCCCTTTTTTTTTTTTTTTTTTTTTTTTGTTCCTAGTTGTGCTTTATGCTCCAGACACTGTGCTGATTGAGAGGAACAGTGGGAAAAGGCTTGATCCCTTCACAGAAGGTGCAGTATGTGTTAGTTCCTGATCTCCACTAGAAACGGGAGTGTTGCTTGGTCTCAGAAACATTGTAATACCAGTGGGATTAAACTTTAAATGGTATCCCTTTAAGAACTAGTAGGTATTTATAATTATAAATTTAAACTGTTTGGAAAAAGTATTTGTTGACATTGTGTTATTTTCTGTGCCAATAAAATATGGGAAAATGTAAAGCTCAGTATTGAGCTTGTGAACAGTAGACTATGGCAGTACAGAATATTTGAAGGTTAGATCTGTCCATATGAGCTTACATTTTGCTATGCATCTTTGCTAGATCCTTGTTTTTCTGAGGTGCAGGTATGCTTTTAGTATCTTCCATTAGATGACTGTCAAATAGACTTAGCTCTGTATTGTCTGTTGAGCATCATTATCAATCATCCATTACAAAATAAAATCCTGACATTGCTCAATAAAAAAATCACGTTGGATGTTTTAGGAGTGGAATTAGGAGGGAAGTTCTTAACTAAATAAATGGCTTTTATTTGCTGTAAAGGAGATTTACTTATCGAAGGCCTTGCTTAAGGTTCAGTCTAAGAATTTGGAGAGCTATCCCCAGTTCCTGGTTCTTACTCATCGTGCTTGGCTACATGAGTGAGCAGTTACCTTGGCCACTTCCTGTCTGTGCATCTGCAGAGTAATAGTCAGCTGTCAGTACAACTAGCAAGGAAAGTGCACAGGTTATTGCTTGTGCCACAATATAAAGCTCAAACAAAGACCTTAATTTTGTTTAGGAAACCTTTTGGAGCTGAGCAAGACCTATTAAATAATCCTCTTAGTTCCTAATCAATGTCTAACTTCTAGAGGTGTACCATACAACCTTTGACTGGCCAAGTGATCCGCTGGTACAGCAACGTTTGGTGAAACCAGAAGATCTATCTGAACAGGAGATGTCAAAGAAACTGCTGACGTATCACAGAAATTTCCCTGGGGTTTTCCAGATCTACCAAAAAGTTTTGAAATTGATTAATGCAGACCAGCCGTCCATGGATGTCCTCTCACAGGGTAAATATGTACCTTTATGGCAAATCTGATAGTTGATAAACTCTTATTTGAAAGGTAGTTCCTTGCCATTAGAGACAGTTTGTAGGATTAGGATTAGTCAACACATATGGCTCCCAGCTGAGTTGTGTTCTTCCTAGTACAGTGTTTGGGCTGTTCCTGGTAATTCTTTTACAGGACTAGAGTAAGTGCAGTGGAAAGTCTTAGTTCCACAGTCCTGCCAAGGAACAGCTGACTCAGAGCAAATGTCACGGTTATTTCTGCAAGAGTCTCTTCTAAAAGGCTGCATTGTGGCTCAATTGTTAATCTCCCAAAGGGCTAGTACCTTCCACAAGTCTGATAACAAGAAGTAGGAGTAGTTCAAAGCCGGTAACATTTCATTATTTAAAAGCTGTTTGTGCTGGTAGCTTTTCTGTTCAACAATTCTTGTTTGCCCTTGCTTGACTGTAATGCAGTCTGACTTTTAATGTTGATTCTTCGAGAAGAGAATAAGGAAACTGCCAGGAAGACCAACTGATAATGTACTTTGTAGCTGTCAGTCAGTAGATGATCTGTTATATCCCAGTAATTTTGCATCTCAAAAAGGTCTTTTTTAATAACAAGTGCTGCACTTTTAAGATAAACAAGTAGGAAGTTTATATTCTGAATTTACACATTAATTACCTCTAAATTACTTAATTAAATTTAAAAGTTCATATCATCATTCATAAAGAATTCATGCCTTGAATTGTAAATAAAAATGTGAGTGTCTGAATATTAATTATTATTAATTAATAATGTAGTGAGATAAATTGAAAACTGAAATGAAAAAATCCTCTCTAGATCTTTTTTCTGCAGTGCATCAAGCAGCCAGATTTTTTTTTTAAGAATAATTAGATGTGGAGACTGTCTAGGGGATCATTACTCCTAATTAACTTGGTTATTTACTGCAAATTAAGCATCATTTGTAAGCAGGGTGCTTTGCCTGTAATGTTTGTGCTTTTCAATACACTGGGTTATGGAAAATGTTCAGAATAACTAGAGCACTCCTTGGGTAGCTGATACTTGTTTTTTAGGAAGTTATGCAGCAAACGCACTATTTTCTGTTATGCTTTTCCAGGTTTTTTGTTAAGTGTTTTTATTGCTATGGATAGAGTTAAAAAAGAAAGAGGAGCTCTCTCATCAATATTAGTATTATTATGGACTGTTTCATACAGTTATAAAATTCTGTAAACTCTTAAACTTTAATGCAATTACTGCTAATGTATGCTAGGATAGGTGACATCAAATTCAGTTGTACAGTGTAGTATCCCAGTACAGCTTGTGGCACTGGAGAAAGAGATGTATACGATCCCATGTGGTTGCAGTTTGAGTTAGTTTCTCAATACTTTAGGTCTGCTATCTAGAAATAGCAGGGCTGGAGTTTGCTGAAGATTTTTATTTATTACAAAAAGATTTTATAATGATACCAAAGTGTCAAGCAGAGGGTCCTCAGAAAAATTGTTAGTATACAGCAATGTGTTAACAATGGTGGTTAAAATACTGATCCTTATGGTGTTCTCCATCAATCCTTTTGTGTTTTCTTTTTCTAATATGGGCTTATGATTCATACAAACATTGATGTCTAAGCCTGTCCTATTTGTTAGACTAAAATACCATTTTATTACAAGGACTCTTTAGTCTAGAGAGTCTTTTATTTGAACTGAAGATGTCTGGGCTAACACTTAATTGTATCCATTGCAATTACAGTGGAAATCAAAGCCTGTGTAGGTGTGCCCATGCTGCTTTAATCATGGGTAACCATGGCAGTCAGGGTACAGTGGCATGAGCTTTAGCCTTGGCATTTGAATCTATGATCCCTGGAAAACCTGCATAGCTTGTGCTGGAGCTTGAGCTGCTCTCTTCACTAGTATTGTTACCCATAAAAGGGGCACGGGGAGTAAGAGTGTTTGGCTGTGTCCAACTATGATCCTAATTTGTCCTCACTGCCAAGCTGTGTATTCTTTTAGCTTCTTGGTGATCTATCAGGTTCTCTTTTGAGATTGCAACAAAGTTCAGATCTCTATGATACAGCAGTGTTGATGATGCTTCACATGTCCTGTGGTCTTTCCAACGCTCTTATAATCTGTAGATTGACCTGAATGTAGTATTTCCTAGGTGATACAAAATGTAGAAGAATGTCCGATTCCACTCTGTTTGGACATCAAAGAAGCTCAAATATCCTTTATGTGTTATGCACAAATGATGGACAAAAGAATAAAATCCTACTCGGTGATGTGTTGTCAATGCTGTATTGTATGCTAACATCCTGTGCTACAAGTCTATAATATTGTAATTAGGAGTCTGTTAATCACACACACAGAGCTGGACAAATGTCATATTAATTTAACATCTTGAGTTTTTACACTTAAATATTTGTTCAGAAACTGCAGAAAGTATTAAATGTAATTATATCCCTCTATAATTTGCATGGTAAAATTGTACCTATCAAGCAAAAATTACTTCTGCTAAAAACAACATGATAAAAGAGCAATTATTAATTGAATCTGCTCTTTAAAATGGTTTGACATCTACTGATGAAAGAAAGTAAGGGAGTGTAATGATAGTAAGATTTCTAAAGTGCCTCTCGGTGTAAGTTGCTGACATGACAGTTTTATCAGAGTCCTGATTTTGGCTGGAGTATCTAGATGTTTCAGTGATAAATGATGATCAACATAACAACTGTTTTAAAAAAAAGAAGTTAATCAATGTTTTGTTTTGTTTGTTTGTTTTTTAAAGAAATAGGATATAACCTGTATTTCTTGCCTTTCTCTCATGTTCTAGTTCTTACCTATGTCCAAACACGGCACCGATCAGCCGCCCCCTTTACACCACGGATTCTCTTTTGTGGACCCCCAGGCAGTGGGAAGAGCCTGCAGGCAGCACTAATAGCTCAGAAATATGGTGTTGTCAACAGTAAGTTCTCAGTAAATATGCACTTTGCTCAATTCCTCCTTTCTCTCTTTTTGATCATTTATCTTTTGCTGTCTGTCTTTCTTACTTGCTCATAAAATTTCTCTGTTTGTCCATTGCTATGGATGTCAAATTTTTGAGGGAAGTGAAAAGTATTTCAGTGAAGAAATGTAAACCAACAGAGCATATATTCTGTGACAAACCAGCTCTAACATTTTTTTAGTCATCATTTTTTATACCCTTTACATCAGTATTTTTCCATGTGTTAGATTCCTGTAGCACTCTGAATTCTTCTGTGGATCAGTGGATCATGAGTAATGTCTTTGCAGTTTCAGCTGTCTGACCAAAATTGGGGCACTTTTAAAATAGAATTTACTCTGAATTTGAATGAAGACTCAGGTTCTGTGCATCTGAAGTAATGTATTGGAAAAGGAAGTAATTATTTAAAAGTGCATTCCCTTTCTTTTGTAAAGGAGGCCCAGAAAATTCTATACGAGGCTTGTCTGTGATTAGCATGCTAATGTTAAAAAGTCCTATAATATGAATACACAGCTGGGTGATAGGATCGATGTGGTATGTGTCCATGCTCTATAATGTCTTCTGATAGTGGAGTAGCCATAAATTATTTTAAATAAATGTCTGATATCTGTAAAATTTGCCGATTATTCATATCCCCTGTGTTAAGTAAAATGCAAGTTTGTTTCATTAGTATTCTTTCAATGTATAAATTAAGTAGGTATTGATTTTTTATCTTCGGGAGAGTCTTTAATAAGTGGAACTCACTCAGTTGTCCATAGCGATGTGCCAGTTTGCTAGTGTCTTCCCTGAACTGGTGAAGTCAAAAGATTTCATTGAACCTGCATTTGGCTTTACATGTGAATAATAACTTCAAGATCTGAGTGGTATTGTTTTCAATTACAGGTTTAGTAGATCTGCTCAGGAAATAAACACATTTTTTCAAGTTCAAACTTGAACCTTCAGAAAAAGCCATATGCTTTCCATAGAATCGTTCCAACTAATGGCTAGGTCGTAGGTTTGTGCAGTTCCATTAAAGGCACAGAAACAGCTATGAGACTGTCTACCTATCAGTTTGGGGTTCTAGGTTTAGTATTTTTGTATTTTAAATCTTTATTTTAGTGTTATAAAAAAAAAAATACATGACTGACTAAAATGATATCCAGTGAACCTGGTAAAGTAAATTTAAATTATTTAAAAATCTATATTACAATACTGATAAGTACAAATAAAAGTGATAGAATGTTTATGCTATCAGTTATTTTAGTATTGTTGTGTTTTATAATTTCATATTTAAAATAAATATTTGTAGATTTATTCAAAGCTATATTTTTAATAATTGTGTAATTGGCTTAATGAAAAATATGTTTGAACGTGTTAAAAATTAACTTGTTCTCGTGTTTCTGAATATTTTTTTAACTTCATTTCTAAAACTGCAAGTTTGATAGTGTTTTTATCTAGGTCAAAATTTGCATTTTTTTTTTAAAGTGACTACTATATGGGAGAGTTGCAGCTCTTTTTACTAAATACCATTACCACTGCTTCACCCATGTGTTGAATTCTATTTTAAGTATACTGTAAACCAAATATTAGAAGAATTAAGTATTTAAAACGGAGTCGGAAGGCCATAATTTTTCAGAATAGAATTCAGCATATACTTCATTTCCAATTAGGGCATTGGGATTGAAGCACAGGCTTAAAAATTTAATCCTATGTTTAAATAGTCTCATGAATTGGATTGAATTTAGCTGTATACATATTAGTTGTCTTAAGTTGGGGTCTATGCACTGAGTTTATGTTATGTTTTTATACCATTTATTGTGAATATGAATTTGCTTCTCCAGGACAACTAGTGACTTAAAATTTGTGTTCATCCCTTGTCACTTAAACATCAAACTTCATCAGCTTTGTCCAAGAAGTGTTCCTGTGGAGTTTTCTTACTCTTGTTTGCCAAACAGTGTGATTAACAGCAATAAAGCAGATGAAAGGGCTTGCTTCTTTTTGCATTAAAGTCAGTGCAGCTGTAGATGTTGGTGCTACTGATTTCAGAAAAGGTGGAATCAACTTATGATTATTCATTGAAAGGTCATGCAATAATGTATAGAGTGACTGTTACCTAATATTTCCCAAAACTGAGTTGAAACTAGGACTTTTTGTGATGTTGTGTAACCTCTCCGTGCCTTAGTTCCCTCTCTGTAAAATAAGGGTCAGGACTCTCGTATCTAGCTCGTGTGGGGCAGTAAGACTGAATAATTTTGGTCAGAAAGTGCTATCCAAGCCCAAAGAAGCAGTGTTTCGTGCACAGCTGTCCTGACTAAAACTTTAAATCTGCATCTCCTGGTGTTCTGTGTATTTGAAGTCAATGATAATATTGCATTAGCACAGTTTTTTAAATATAATTCTTACATGATCATTAAATGATCCAGGGATTCACTTCCTTGAACTGCGTATTATCCTGCACCTCCAACAGTGCGGTTCAGATGCTGTTCAGCAGGTGTAAATTTATTCAGTAATTATAAGTTTATAAAAAGTGAAAACCAGTAGCAATCCCTTGAGTTATTATTTCAGAAACATATTTGATTAATATCTTTCTCTCTACCTCTGTTTTTAATATGTTCTTTGCCAAATGTATTCTTTTTTATTCAGTATTCTCCCCTGCTCAGTCTCTGCTTTTTGCTCTGCTTGGCCAAAAAAAAAAAAAAATCCTAACAACAAACCCAAAAAACCTACAACTTTTATTTTATTCAGTGACCTTATTCCAGTATGCAGCTTCTGGCTTTTTTTTTTCTTTTCTTTGTTGCTTCCTTTTTAAAATTTAACCTTGTGTCTTTTTTGTTCTTCCTTCCTGTTAGTTTGCTGTGGGCAACTGCTAAAGGAAGCTGTTGCAGACAAGACAAAACTTGGAGAACTCATTAAGCCTTATATTGACAATGGATACCCAGGTAGGGCACGTTGTTGTCTTATTAAACTGTAATTACAAATTTGTGGCGAAAAATAAATTGGGAGTGAATTTTTCTTGGTCAGATTCTAATCTGATTTACATCAGAGTAATCGAAGTTGATGAATTCCATTCATTACATGTGATTTGTAGCACTGCGTAACAGAAGTTAGACTTCTAAGCTCTTCGATATCTTCAAAGCAAATAGTTCAGGGTTCCAGGGAAATTCAGATTTCCTGTACCCGTTCCAAAATTTGAATTCCGTGTTTTTATCCCTAAATCAAAATCAGAATTCTGATATAGACGTACAATTTTAAAATGTTTAAACTGTTATTTAAAGCACAATATTGTTTCATTTTTATTTCAAGTGGACTATAGTAAAGACTCTGCTTTTATATGTGGATTTTTACTTTTAGAATGCTACTGTGGATTCCTCTACTTTCACACAAATATTTTAAACTTAAAAATAAAGTTTCTTTGCACTTCATTTCTATCAGCATTTTAGGTTGTAGGAGGGGACTACCACAAAGAATATCTAAGCGTACTTTGCTTTTGGAAGGCTCTGCAGTGATTTCAGATAAATCATAAATACTGTAAGCTCCTTAGGGCAGCAGCTTAAACTTACATGTTTGTTAGTTGTCTTGCACAAGGATAGCTCTCCCTATGTGGTGGGTGTTAAAAATCAGAAAAGATATGTAGTTCTAAAGGATAAGTTGTATTTCAGTAGGGTGGAAGAATGTTTATTTTTGCCAAATTACAATGGCCTGGAAGAGGAACTTTCAGTCCTGTTTCTGGCAACAGGCCAAATGGTTACCAACGATACAAATATAAGGAGACAATCTTGCTGAAGATCGAGAAATCTTGGTTAAGCTTCAGTATTAATGGAATTTTGAGCAAACCCCCCCTGAGCAAAGAGAAATCTTCATTGTCTTTTATTTTTGGCAAGGAAAGTCATTTGGTGAGGTGGGAAGCTTGAGAGTCCCCTTTTTTGCCCAACAGATTAATTCTGAGACTGAATTACACAGATCTGAAACATGAGGCTATAAAATTAACTGAGGTTCCCTTGATACCATACCAAGAGATTCAGTACTTTCCTAAGCATTTCAAAAAGACTTTTGGCAGCCTGCAGCTCTGGGTATTCTATCCCTCTGTCAGTCACTTTATCAAGCCACAAGGTAATAAATTTTAAGTCTAAACTTCATCTCTAGTGAATGGATTGCAGTTATTCGTAATGCAGTAACTCGGCTAGTTCAATGCATTAATTTTCTGTGGCAGCCTCCATATTGCTGGGACTAGGAGCTTATGTGGAAACCATGGGAATGGAAAGCACGAATCTCTACAGCCTGAAAGAGAGAAGCTGGGTCCTCTCTAACATAGGCACAGAGATCTAGGAGAGGATTTTCTGATTTGGAGATGCTGCTAATCAGAATGGTCATTTAACTCAAAGGCAAGAGATCTTAGTGTCTATTAATTGCAATGTATCCTTGATCTTTATGTATGGAAATAACTTCCTCGTGTATAGTCTGATTGACCTGAATGTGGCTACTTGTGTATGAAGTCTAACTCACATGTGGAGATCATTTTAAGCTCTGGGCCCGTGTCTTTTTCATGGTATCCATGCATTTCAGAGTCATGTGTATACTGTAATTTCACTTTCTTCTCATCTCTGTGAAGCAGAGAACAGCCACTGTAAATACCTCGCTCTCTAATTTCAGTTATGACTGAGATGGGAGTTTGGATGATTTATTTATTCAAAGATCAGTCCTTTAAGAGCTTCCTTTACTAAAATGCTTTTTGTGTATTTTATGAACTTCATCTTGACCATTAAAGTTCCTTAAAGAAGATACCAAAAGCATTCCTGGTAGAGTAAAATAATTGCACAGATATAATTTTTAGCCAGTCATAAAAATATGCACATCCTTAGTCCAAGGGAGCTGCTTTCATTTCAGGAAAATGAAATTGAAGTTGTAATTCCTTTCGTCCTCCAAATTAGAAATTATTTCAGATTTAGATTAATTTTTTTAATATAGCATGCAGGATAAAGCTGTACAATGCTTCTGAATGTTAATGGGAATCATAACTATATTTCTGTGCATTGTGCTAAAAAATTCTCTCTTAGTTTTTGCTTGTATGCACATTTATTTTATTTGGTGGGACATACTACAAAATTAAGGGCTGAATAAAAGTAAATATTATATAGCAATACCAGAAATAATAAGTTCTGTCATTTTGCTAATCCTCCTCTCCCAGGGATAACAAAGAATGAATTTACATTAGTAAACACTAACAAGAATTCATTACTGTCCTCACAAGAGGCTTGGAGAAAATGAAAGAACATAGTGTACTGAAGAGGAAAGATGAGCAAAGACTCCTTGCTGTCTTGCTACAGAGTTACAACCAGCTTAATACAAAGGAAAGATTCTCACACTATTATTGACTACATTCAGTTTCAAGAAAATTGCATTTAAATAGAGTTAGTTTAGTCAATAGCAGACAGTGTTATAACTGGAAAAGCAATTAGAACTTCAAAATTTTCATTGCATTTCTAGTTATGTACCAAGTCAGCACAGTTGTTCCTTTGGGCAAGGAATCATGCAAGTGATATTATCACAGAATACCCTGGAACCAAAGACAGACCATGAGACATGTTGTGCTCAAATCATTACTAGTCAAAATGAAACTAGTGCCATAAAATCTTGAGGGCACGCTTCATATATTCTTAAACTGCTTGCCCTGGGGACTGATCTCAGTGTGGTTTCCCTCCTTGTGGACACAATTGATTGCATACAATTAGTCATTTAAGATATGCCAACACCACCAAGATGTTGTGGTGTCATAAAAAGGCTCAAAATCCAGCTTATTCAAAGCTAACTCATTACTGAGTTAGTGAGGCTGTCCGCTGTCTATTCTGTTCTAGTTCTGGTTGACTAACTCAGATCTCTTCTTGGTTTTAGGGGTCACAAACATTCTTTGTATTGCTTTTTCCTGTACTGCTGCTTCATGTATACAACATGTATTTCAAGAACAGCCCAGACAATTCTATTATTCACCCCAGAAGGCAACTCAGTGCATTCCCATTTTCTATATTTTTCAGTGTTTGCTGTCTCATAAAGACCTTATCTCTTGCTTTATCAAACTTCTTAATTTTGTATATAGTGACTTATTTTGCTTAATGAAGGTAGCATAGATATTTTTGAGCCCATTAATTTTTTAATTCCCAGAACATTCTAGTTGACAGTTGGTGCACACTAGATATTAAAAAATGCGTTTTCAGTGAGAAGTTCAGCAACCTGACTGCTTTCTGTCTGTCATAAACATAGAGTTACTCCTTAGACAACCAGTCTGAAATGCACAGACTTTTCCTTTAGGATATTGTGGTTTTCACTGAATACTAGGCAACTATTGCTAACTATACTCTGGGCAGAAAATTACCAGCATTGGAGTCTGATACCAGTCTTCTGGTCACTAACTCCAGTTAGTTTAAATCTTGGTCAATAATGCTAAATTTAGCGCACACCATTTGCTTGGGCAGCCTAGGAAGACTTCCATTTGGAGTAAGAGGTTAGCGTAGTGGTCAGAACCCTTCCCTAGACAGCAAGACAACTCCCATAAATTAATTCATTCAGTTTGATTCCTTCTGAAATGTTATGAAGAGACTATTCCACAGACTGGTCCTCCCCTTCTAGTAACTCGGGCTATGGACAAATGATGCATATGTAGATAGCCCGTTCATAGACCCCGCTGGCTTGATGAAGACCTTTACACAGAATTTGTGTCCCCGGGTTGCTGTAATTCTGAGGAGGGCTAGACTGCCTTGTGGACCTGTCTCATTGAAAACATGGGCACGCATTAATTTAAAGTTCCATCTGCAGGATCTATGTTCACCATTGTAAAGGTGTCTGTCAGAATTTGATACCCTGGGAGAAAAAAAAATGCAGAAAGCATATCTGCTTTTTTCCCCCCTAAATGTTCCTGGTGTTTGCCCCTTGAGATGTTTGCATTTTATTAATGAAAATAGAAGCAGAAGCATTTTGGCATTGGGGGCATCACAAAAATAGGAAAGGTCATTAGTCAGTTGAAAAGAAATTTGCATGCCATTCTGTTCAATTTTCCATGTTTTCATGGTGAAATAGCATGGCATGATCACTGCTAATTAATATATCTGTTTGCAAAGCTGCAATAAATGGAGCCAAGAAAAGTGAGATGACAGGAAAACAGCATGAAGAGCAGGGGGGAAAAGACCCACTCCCAAACCAGTAAGATTCTGCTTTTCAGCTGGGAGAACTGCTATTAGTTTGGGTAATTGTTTTTTCCACCAAAATGAAGATTCAGGTGGTAGAGAGCTGATTCATGGAAGACAGATAACACTGCACTGTTTGCAGCCTGTTAGAGTTGAACACACACAACCTGTGTTGTTTTTTCCCCTTCCTTTTTCTATTTTTTAAGTAGTGATATCTGAAGCTGTCCCCAATGGCAGTCTGCATGTGGGGGGTAAAATCTGGAATTCCCTAATTTCTCCTATTTTCTAATAAAAACTATTACTGTACAAATGTAGATTCCCCCCCCCCCCCCTTATTTTAAATTGGAATGGTTTTAAAGGGGTGCTTTTCGGTGTAGCCTCTGAAAGTTGGGGTCCCCTGGTGATTGTGATCACAGTCTCACTGAAAGCACTTGGGGGTTTTTTTGACATCAAATTAATATTCTCATCACTAAGTGTGAAATAAAGATTTGACAATAGAGCAACTTCCTCTTTGTTAAAAACTTGCAAAGAGTTTCAGAGTTGAAAGGCTGAGTAAATCTTTATATCTGAGGAGGTAAGCTTAGTGTTATTTTTTGTTTTTAACAGCGCTGTACTGGCGAGCTGCAAGCTGTCTGAACATTGGAGAGAGACCCTTTGGGAGCTCCATTGGTTTTCAGCAAGTCTTTGCATGCAGTGTGTTTGTACTAGCTGAAGACAGCGCATGGCTCTCTAAATAATTTACAAGTTGATTAATAGACTCACATGGGTATAATTAGAAGAGGGAGAGACAGCAGCTACAGTAACGGGTACAGTGCTTGGGGGAACTAGAGACTTTATTTTTTTTAAAGAAACTTTCTAGGGTGCTGGGCGTTTGAAGATAAGTTGGGAAGAGCTCAGTGCCTCTTCTCTTTTGAAGTGGAAATAGGACAGTTTGAATCCGTCGAGTTTAATTTTTCACAAGCTTTAGGGGCCCTGCAGTGCAACTCCCTTTTTATTATTGAAAAAAACTCTCCATTTTTCTTTCATTTTTCACACACATGCACACACATGCACACACACACAGAGCCCAAACAGTAGCTAATAAACAATTTGATTTTCTACTTTATTTAAGTTAGTTTTATAACGGCGCTATATGTTCACCTATATATACACCTCAATCACAAATATACTGTGTAAAGTTACAGAGATATTTATGAATACACCATACTTTAATGTATGCATTTTTAAGAAACCTTCACCTCTGTTTGACAATGCTTTTGAAGTAGCTCTGTTTTTCAAGTCAAACTTTTGACTTTTCCTCTGGGACTGCTACAAAGGGTTTTTTTATGGAAAATAGGTAGCAGTCTTTTTTCCTGCTAGGAGAAAATTGGTGGTCAAGAGAACAAAATAAAACTTAAATTTTTTTTTCTGTTTTAGGTGTCTATATTTTAATAAAAGATACAAGGTTGTAGAATAGAAAGTTTTACGTGAAAGCATATAGGCAGTAAGTTGTCATCTTCTTTCCTGAATTTTATTTTTTTTATGTGTTGAATCACTACAATATGATACATTAGAGTCCCCTTTTCCTTTATTTGAAAATCTAGAATATGTTTTTCTTTATTCTACACAACACGCAACAATCAAAATTGCTATATCTGGCTAGCAGATGTTCAGGGCTGAAGTAACACTGGGGAGACTCAGTCTACAAAGACATTTTTAAAGGCCACCCCATTTAAGAGTTTAAAAAAAAAGAAAAAAACTAAAACCAACAAAAAACCCCACCCTGAAAAGCCAAGCCTAGATGCCAGACCAGACACAATAAATGTGATTTTATTTAAGAGTCTAGTGCAGTTGCTTTCTGGAGCAATTGTGATAATCAGTCAGCTAGTGGATAGAGTCCTGCCCGTATCAATTTTGCCAGTCTCCTGGTTTTGCAGCAGTATTCACCATTATTATTGTTACTGGAGTAGCGATAGTCCAATATGAGGCATCATAGCTCACAGGGATAGCGCTGCTGGAGTCTGTGGGCTTGCATGAGGGACCAGGTAAAACAGGTTGAAAGTTAAAACGTATCTATCAGATGCACACCGTTCCCATTTTTGGTCAGGGGGCATCTTTGTGCACCGCCAAAGTGCCACAAACCCTCATGGATTTGAGTGAAGTTGTGGCCCTTGGCCATACAGGGCCTCATGCTTGTCAGGGGCTTTTAAACAGCAAAGCACAATATAAATGCTAAGTATTAATCTTTTCTATTTATTTTGATCTTTACAGCTGATAGTCTTTGTTAAAAAACTTAGAAATGTGGTGTTTCCTTTCCTGGTACTCTTCTTGCAGCGCTAGCTCCTCGGCAAAGGGCTGCTGACTGGAATTCTCTTTGGTTTTCTCTTTGGAGTTTGGGATGGGGAAATCACATGCGTTTTTATAAGACAACTGGAAGGAAGAGCGTGTTGCATATTGGCAGCACGCGCTCTTTGGAGTTTAACATCAAATTCTGGCTTTGGCCCTGTTTCACTGGGTGCCATACATACAGAATCAGGCTCCTATGTGAAACACTTTTTTTATGACAAGCAAAACATTTAATAGCTCTTGTGTATCACTTTACATTTTGAATGTCCCTTTAATGTGGCTGCTAGGTGTCAGGAGGAGCAGCAAGGGGAGAGACACAGGACTGGGCAGCTGATCCCGCTGTTGGGGATCTAGAGTGCGTGCTGGCACCAGGCCTCACTGGTAAGCAACGACAAAGCCCTTGACGTCCTTTCTTCTCCATCACATGGTGAATCAGTATTTGGTATAGAAAGCCAAGATGTTTTTCACCATGTTTATCCGACCGAATTTATTCTTTTTTTAATATTATCACTGCCAAAAAGGGTTTTGTAGGCCAGATTCTGCCCTGTCACAAGCCCTGTGTTCTTCAGTAGAGCTGAACTAGTTTAGAAATAGGGAGGAAATAGGGAACTTGGATGATAATGGAAACGATGCGTTCGATGGGTTAGAACTGCGATTTGTCTTGTGTCTAGCTGTATTCTCTCTGCAGAAGCTGAAGGAGTAAGAAGTAGTAGTGCAAATACACGTTATGTTACTAGCTTCAGAAACTTTCAGGTTAGAAACATCCCTGTGAGGTAATTCAGAGTAGCTTTTGTCTTGCAGGTGGGTAAACTGAGGCAGAAAACCTAATTCAACTCACGCCACGCCGCAGTCGGTGTGTGAGCGTGGATGGGAGCCCAGGTGTGTGGATCTTGACCTTGGCGTCAGCCCACTAGATCATCCTGTGACTCACTGGCAGCCTGTGCCATTAGGCAAATACACATGGACACTGACAGCATCGCAGAGGCTATTTTTAGAGGAAAAAAGCTCTGTATGTTTGTATGCTGGATACTCAGTTTGGACTGAATTTCCATGGCTAAATCTGAAGATGCCACTCGCAGGTAGAGCAGTGTAAGGGGCTGGAATCTTATCTAGCTGCTCAGTGTGATCTGATGTAGATTCCTGAATCTCTGGCTTGATAACTGTGAGAAAGCATGATGCACTCCTTTAACATGCGTTTCTGAAAGGCTTGATTTATTGTGTGTCATTCGATCAATGATTTGGGATTGTGCCTGCTTTAAAAATGTCATCACTTCCTCTTTAATGCAGCTAATTCCTATTTTAAATGACTAAATACCTCCAAAAAAAAAAGAGGTTCTAATATATTCGAAGAAACAAAAATCTTTAAAATGTGGAAATGAAATATTACTATCATATTATGTATTTTACTGTATTAAAATACTTATTCCAATGCTTACGGGAAGCCCTTCTCAGCAGTGCTGTATAGGTAAAACGAGCGAGTGGAGACTGTGTTTCTGTGTAAATTTTCTGTTTGATGAAATGACTAAATAAGCGTTACGGGACTTGGCACATGCCAGGTCGGTATTATTTGCTGTGGTGCCTCTTTATTTGCCGGCTTCCCCTTAGCTTCGAACATCCCGAAACCAGAGGCGCTTTCAGGTTCCCCGTGCCAGCCCGGCCGTGTCCGTCATTAAGGAGGACTGAGCAGACGCCGGAGCGGTCTCCCTTTCCCTGAATTACCGACATTTCGGCGGTTAAAAGTCGCTGCCGCAGCGGTGGCTGCTGCCCGCCGGGCGGCTACCGGCTGCCGCCGCCCCGCGCTGCCCGCCGCGCCCGGCAGGTGGCGGTAGAGAACAACCAACGGCGGCGAGCGGAGCGGAGCGGGGCCGGGCCGGGCCGGGCCGTGGCGGCGGCGCCGAGCGGGGCCGGGCCCAGCCGATGCCCCGCCGGGGCTCTGTGGCCTCAGCGCCCCCGGCCTCCGCCCGAGCCCGCCGCCGGGAGGAAACGCTCCCCTTCGCCTTGCCGCATCGGAGCGAGAACGGGCCTTTTCCTCCTGCCGCCGCCGTTTGCATTGCAGACGCCTATGGATTATTTTTTATTATCTCCAGTAAGCAAAATTGGCTGTATGCTATGAAATGGAAAAATAGCCCCTTTTCACAAATCTGGTGTGTTGGCAGGATTAAATTAAAATATGGATCAACCTACCCGATGGTAAATCACTGTTAAATCTGTCTCAAACACATTAAAAACAAATTGATACGCCCTCTGAAGACCTTAATGTGGGCAAGAAAATAGAATACCTCTCTGAAAGACCCAAATAAAATGACCCGTTGTGAATAATCCACAGTTTATAGAGCAATAAGGTAAGCAAATCTCATGCTTTGCTAAATTTAGGATTGACAGGACAATCCAGAAAAGTAGCCTTCGGCAGTAGCTTATACTCAGGGCAAGATGTTAACTGTCAAGTACTGGGATCAAGCCTCAGGCATCAGAATTAGCTGTGAAAGTCTTCAGACCTAGCTAAAAAAAAAAAAATCTCCAAGAGAAGGATAAAGGGTAAATGGACAATATCGTCAAAAGGACCTTAAACTTTTTACAGCACAAAGCTGACAGAATTTATATCTCCAAATGCATTTATGCTGTACTTAGAATTGAGGTTTCATAGGTTTGGAGAAGTGAGTCAATACCCTTCAAAGTTCTGTTTTAAAGGGAAAGATATGGAGGAGGAATCAATTTAAATATGATAATTGTATAGCTTGGAGCACTGACAGCATTGAAGCTATTGGAGAATTGTGCCCTGTAATCTCTCAAGTAGTGTTTTTGCCTTTCAGACTGTGCCTTTAATGTTCTGTTACTTTTGTCTTGAGCAGATGGTATGATTTTGTCAACTGATTGCCTGATACGGTTTTCTATTAGTCCTGCAGATCTATGGGTTGGGTAAGAGCTAATAGGCCATGCTCCTATGAGTTGCATGAGGAGGTACTTTTCATGAGAAGTACCTTATACTTGTGAAAACCTTTGAAGCTCTGGGAAGTAAATATATTTTTTAAATGGTCTGCTGGAAGGTGCTGATTGACAGGCCTGGAGACAGAAAATCTCTAGGTGTCCACGCAGCAGTTCCAGCATGAACAGCAGCGCTTTAAGCCTCTGTACCCTGCCTGATCATACCCTTGAATTGATTGGATCACTTCTTAAGACCACAGCTGCTAATTCAGCTGCATAGTCTAGACCATTAACATGGTCGAGACAAGCTGGGAGATAAAGGAGATACAGTGTGTGGTATTGATGTTAGGCAAGAACGTATGCATGAAGGAATTACATTTCTGTGTGGAGCTGGTTGTGGCCTCATTCTGCCATGTATACCACTTCTGAGGTTCACTGTGACTTTAGTCCACAGGTATGTACAGTGCTCTCAGGGTATCACTGTAGCTCAGCAGCTCTGCAGCATTACTTCTGAGGGGTGAATTTTACTCCTGTACCTTGATTTCTTGCCTTAATAGAGATGTACTTCCACATTACCTAATCCGGATATCTCTTTGTAGCACATTGTAATTTTTACAAGAAACTTATCTTTGGACTTCTGTAATGATAAAGTAAAACCTCTCTAGAGCCTCATTCCCTCAACTTCCAGAGTTGGAAACTCACACAAGCTTATGTTGAAAAGGAATTGATTATTCAAAGCTCTTGTGCTTCATAATCTACTTAAAACATGTAGATTGACTGTCTCATCAGAAAAGCTCTAAATTTTACTTTGCTATATAGCCCGTTGGGTCATGTGCTTAAGGCCAGGAGACCTCTGGCTAGTTACTTACAGACTGTGCCCCTCCAATTACAGGTTATTAATTTGCCTTACATTCAAGAAACAGTTCCACATGAGTGAAAAGGAATACCATACTGCAGAGTTCTTCATTACCTACTCTGTCTGTACCACAGCAAAATAAGAATAATACTGATTTCTTTCTTCCTTTTTTCTCCTTTTTTTTCCCCCTCTGGTCTGTGGAAGATGTTTTACAGTTTTAATGCAGCTGTTTTAAGTGTGACTGTTCCTGTTCAAGGGCAGCTGATGTACTTTGTAATGCCATTGAACAGCCAACAAGCTATGTTCCCCTATTGTGTTGAAGTGATAGGTATGTTTGCTAATCAAGAGGAGAGCAGAGCTTGCTGTCTGACTTGTTTATGTTTTATTTCTCACCATCAAGCTTTAGAGGGAGGCACAGAAAATATGTAAGCATCTATATTATTCAGTGATGTATATGTGTACATGAGTGTACAAACAATCTAAAGTGTATTCCTGATATCTTCTAGTCAGTCATTGTTGAAGGTAGCAAGGTGTCAGGGTTACCAGTATTATTCGAAAAACCCCAAACCTGGCATGCCATTAGATAAATTGTTAATGAATTGTCACTGCATCTTGTTAGATTTTTTTTTTTCCTCTTGTGATTGCTTTAGTTTTGTTCAAAAATAGTGACCAAAGTAGAGGATTTCGATCATCAGGATTCACAGAAGGCCTATGGGAAGTGATCAGATTGAGGAGATGCTGCCTGGTTCCCATCACAATTGCTTTTTAATTTTCTTGTAGGCTGTAGTGTTTCTCTTCCCGTGTGCAGGATGGAAGCAATTTGGCCTGTGGAACTGGAGAATCTCCTACAACCTGCTGGAAGCCCAACAACACAATATACCCACTTATTTCTCTGTGCCATTCCTGGGGCTTTCACCCTCTGCCCTGACTCCCTCTTCATCTCACAGGGATGTCAGCTCCAGCAGAATCCTACCTTAGTGCAGTTTTACTCTTGGGTTTGTAGGTTTCATTCAAATCCCTTGCAAAACTGTCTTTAAGCATTCTGAAAATGTTTCAAAAAAAACATGTAATTTGGCATCTTTGTAAATCCATGTTAATGATTCCAGTAGGAGTCATGATAAAATAACATGCATCAAGACAGAAAGTTTAGTGCTGCAGCCAGAAATTCAAGACTACCAGGAAAATTCCACTGGTCTTTGTATGGAATATATTTTGGGGAAAGAGAAGGTGGGATGTTTTTTTTTCTTTCTCCCTACCAGGATGTCTTGGATTTGTATTAGTTCTTGTAACCTGGAGGGTAGGGAGAACTGCCCTGCAAAGAGCACTGAAATTCTCCTGTTATCCCCTCTATGCCTGCCTGCAGCTCAGGTCCTAGATAGATAAGTATCATCTGTCTAATAACATTTCTGTCTGCTGCTGCACCGTTGTATAGTTAATTTTATGAATCCCATTTTTAACAGAATGCCTAGTTTTGCATTGTCATTTTGCTCTCTGTCAAGTGTCTGATTTTATTCCATTCGGTTTTTGTTTTAGCAGATGGAGAATATTACTCTCCTTAACTTGTTTTTTTATAATGTGAAGTGGGTATCCTCAATTAATACACTAATCTGTTTTCTAATGAATTCCCTGTGGTTTTACTCCCTTTTTGCTGGTACATTGAATCCTGAGTGCAATTCTGTAAACTCAGTAATTTGATTATTTAAAGGAGAAGTAATGAATGTCATGATAGAGGTGTAAGTCTTCAGGAAATATTAAATTTCAGGAAGCAAATGGATTCTGTTATTGCGGTTTAAAATCTGCTTGTACCCAGGGTATAAATGTGCACTGCTAATAATATACTCTACTAAAATACAGGCGCATTCCTGTCAGCTAGTCCTAAAGCGAATTGCATTGTTAGAAATCTGACACTTACGCTCTCCTACAAGCCCTTGTTGTTGTATTTTTGTATGCAGATGCAATGGCAGAGTGAGTATCAAAACATCAACATTCCATGATGTGGATTTATGTAGCATTTTTTATTGCTTGTTTCCAGTAGAGGCAACAGTGTATTAGACATACAGTACAAATAAAGAGAAGGGACTCTCATTGCTTCTTGAAAATTGTTTTGGCTGCTTTTTTGGGAAGTAGCTTGAGGTGATTTTGCTGACCTTTCTTTGGGGTTATTTGACACTGCACCCAAAACATTGCAAGAGTCCTTGCAAAATTTATAGTCACTGTTGTTGAACCTAAGAATTTAATTATTCTGTAAAAAGAAAAAAAGTAACAAGATACATAAGTTTAAGTATCTTGATTGAAATATTTTACTTTATGAAGGCTATACTGAAAATATGCAGGATACCTCCTTACCACTGTGTCCCATTAAATAGAATTTAAAAAGCTGCGTAGTAATTGTAATCCCAATCAGCATCTTGCTGATGTTCTCTCATGCCCTAAAGAAAAATAATAATAGAGGAAAGAGAACTTTTATCTCTAAAATTAGGGAGTCATCAATGCAGTAATTACAGTAGTTGAAATACATTTTGGAAATTTATTTTCAGTTATAAAAGCTGCAAGCTTTTGGGCAAATTGGAGAAATATCGCATCTAGCCTGCTGTGGCAGAACCATTATTAGCTGCTAAGTTAAATACAGAACACTACAGACATTTCTTTCCTGTTTTAGGATTTCTTTTACACAACTCACGTCATTATTGCTGCATTTTGATAAGATTATGTCACTTCATTGTGACATCAGCCCAGTATGGCTGAGAGAAAAAGTACGTTGCAAAATTATGTAGGCATCAGTTTTTACCAAATACTTTGCTTCAGTCCTACAGTTCTTTATGAGTTTGGGGGTTCCATGGCAGCACAGTAACTATGCAAAGTCAACAGTAACTCCTCTCTCTAAAATCTATCAGTCATAAACAGCAATAACTCCTTGTGGTCCAGTTCCCATAGCAGTCTAACCAGAAAAAGTAGTTTGTATCCTCCTTAATTGCAGACTCAGCATACAAAATAAATGTCATCTTTTTAATCCTTTGCAGTCCCAGACAACCTTGTTATGAAGATCCTGGCAGAGCGCCTAAACACACTAGACTGCATGACCAATGGTTGGGTGCTTTATGGCTTCCCAAGAGACATAGAGCAGGGAGAACAGCTGCAACAATCACATATTATTCCAAACAGGTAAGATATAAATTTAGCAATCATGACATTACATATATGAAAAATTTGTTTATGGAAAGATACAGGTCTTTACTGACATTGTATAGGCTGTTGCATCTTATTTATTTATTCCATCCTTAGCTAGAAAAGGGGTCTTGCTCCTGGAGAGTAGGAAATAGAGCATTGGCCTTACAAATCCTCCAGATGGCCAAACTGTGGGAGAGAGAAGAGGTTTGTTCTTCTGGTTATTTGTTTGAGTTGCCTCTAAAGGCAAACTATAAGAAATGGATTAAAGTTTGGATTATATCAGAAGGTGTGTTTTATTTGCAGCAGGAGGGGGGATCTACATCTTCTTTCTTTAGCATTGGCATAATATTATGGAAATATATTAGTATTGCGAGGAGCTCATTATGAGACTTTTGGGTTTTGTGAAATAATTAAAAACAACATGAGAATTATATTTTATTTGAGCTATAATGAAGTGTTCAGAAATGTAATATGAGAGAAATGAGCATAAAAAGAGAACTGTTATGATTGCCAGGCAAATAAAATGGAGTTACTCTTTACAGCTGGTCCAAGGGTGGTGAGGATTTGAAATGCTGGTGTACTCATCAAAGCTGAGAGGCTTCTCCATTCCCCTCCAGGGGTTCCTGGTTCAGTCCATACCACTGGCTGACACAATGGCCACTCCAAAGGCATACATTGGAAATTTGTAGTCCTTATGCTTCCAGGAAGCTTATTCTTATCTAAAAACTAGTAGTGGAAAAGGTATATTACCCACATAAGTGTTTAAGTTGGCAAAGTTACTCTTCCTGTGTCTTCTGTGTGGCTGCACTCCATCCCCCTGCCACTCCCCAGGGCACAGTGGAAAGATGTAAAAGGGTAAGACTGAGTTGGAGAGAGAAAAGAGGAGAGTGAAAAGGGAGGGAGCTAGCAGTCATGCCATCAAGGTTTAAAAATGAAAGTATGTGAAAACAGCAGTAGCTTTATTAAAAGTAAGACAAAATACATCTTAAACAGGAATCCATTTCATGAAAAAAGGGAGAAAGAATCTTGAAACTTATGCTAGACTCAGTTAAATAATGTTTCCCATGGATTATTAGTCATGTGCATTTAGAAGGTAGGTCCTGAGTCCCTAAACATGTCTGAGTACCTGAGATCAGTGTGAATACTCAAGTGTATGCCACGTGCTCCTTTACAGGATCGAGACCTCATCGAGTGAGGAAGAACAAGTCATTATAAAATTGCATGTGTGGAAATTTGGCACTGATCCATTTGCTCAGCTTCCATTTTCTTTGAAGAGCTCTGCACATTCATATCTGAATTAAGAATTTGGCCCCTACTATTTTATACAGGGGTTGAAGTAAGGGACAAAAATAGACATCATGCTACCTGATTGATTTTGGAGCTGATATTTTCCATGAAACTGAAGTAGTAGGTATATAAGGGAGAGAGGGTGATTATAAGCAAAAGGACATATTGCAGCATAGGATAGCAGGGCAGTAATTCAGTTTCAGTTGTGATGCTAGTTATAAAACACTATCTGCAGAGGTGGTGTTTCTGACATCAGGAGAAAAACCTGATAGAATTATAGCCTTGAAATCAATCTGGGAATAGGATGCAGAAATCTATAAATCAGACACAGAACAATCTACAAAGTCTCATTTTTAGGAGGGCTCTGTTGATGAAATTAGATTAAAATAAATTTACATATATATCAAGTTTATTATTAAAATCTAGTCACATCAGTGAACAAAATTATTTGTGAAAGAGTATGTTACTCAGTGTTTTGAACTCAAAGTAGACCTCTTTGGCTGATCAGAACACAGAGTTATTGTCTGCTTGTCAAGTCACAAATCTATTCCTTAGAGCTAATAAATGGTTAGTGTTCAAATACTATGTTTTATCTGACTCCCACCTCATAAAGCTAGTACACATAATACTAAATTATACAGCATTGAGCAGGATCAGTCTCCTGACTCCTCCATCTTATGGAAAGAAAAACAAACCTAGTAATTGATGGTAGAAAAGAAGGAAAATAAAGTTATTTGAAAACAAACAAAATGGGCTATAAAGTTTGTTAAAATGTAATAATAAAAAAACTCATACAGCATCAGCCACTGCATCCAAAGAACTGCCCTGGAACAAAAAGGAAAATAATTCATTTTCCACTGGAAAAGTAAGGTACAGGGTTTTCTTTAAATTAGAATTTGCAGTAGAGCAAAGGCTTGCTTACAGACTGGTACAGGAAGACCTACCTGTATCAGGCAAAACCCATCTACCAAAGAACTGCTCTTTCTGTACTCAGAGAAGACATGTATTGCTTTCTATGTTCCTCCCTATGAAGCAGTTACTGCTTAAGTGGACAGGATCCTAATCGTATTGAACTGTGGCAGCCTTTAGGGCAAATAAGAAGCTGAATCTATTAGTGGTCTCTCAGCTTTCTAGTAAAAGAACACCGTTAACCACTTAGTGCCTACGGTAAGTGGGAATCCAAATACAATTACAGGTTGGCATCTGAAGCTCAGAACTACTAACGCAAAGGACTGAATTCAGTTCCTCATCCAAATGAGTGTAAATAGGTATTTTAGGTTTTTTTGTTGTTAATGCTTGAGCAACAATAAGAAATATGTAGTATAGCCATGGATAGTTCTAATATACTGAAAACTCTATTTAATATCTACCAAAATATTTCTTATCCCCTTCTGCTCTCTCCCAAACTTACAGTTACAATAAGATTCAGCAGCAACAGTGTCATCTGTTATATAGCTCTTGTCATTAGCTTCAGCTGGTTCATGACCAGCTGTCTGCTGGTTCCAGGCCAGCTTAAGGCAATCAGCAGTTCAAGGATTCCCTGAGCCAGAGGGTCATCTGGACAACTGTCTAATAGCCCATTTTCCTTGACTTTATAGTCTCTTTTTCAACAATGTACTTTTGGCCTCCACCAAATTGTACGGAAAGAAGTTGCAGTTTTTCACTGGGTGTTGTATGAAAATACTTCACAGTCGTTTTTCCGGGTTCCTTTCTTGTATTGAGAAACAGTTCTAAGCATTCCCTGTTCATGTCTCCAACGCTTCTGATTTTATAAGCCTCTTGTATATGCCTGTTCAGTCATCTCTTTCCTGGGCAAAGAACCTTGGTCTGGTTATCCTTTCCTTTCCTAGAAGTCATTTCACTCTTCGGATCATCCTGTCTCCATTCTCTACCTTCTCTAGTTATGCTAGCTGTTTCCTTGCTGAGACGGGACAACTACAACTGCATTCAGTTTTGAGGGTAGCACTGTGTACTGGATGTATATATATTAGCATAAACATTTTTTATTTTGATCTTAACTCCATTACTCATAATTGCTGATATTCTATTGGATGTTATTGTGATAGATTTTGGAAGAATGTCCTCTGTGTGTAGACTATGGTAACTATATAGTGTCTCTTTCATTGAAAATAGACTGAAAAATCACGAAGTGTCACAAATCTCAATTGAGTGTGTACAAACTGAGCAAGGAGCCTAAAGACCCTTTAACTCAAGATCTCTGTAGTTAAAATTGTAGCCAGGTTTGTGTTAGAGTTCTCCTCAAGCTGATAAAGCAAGCCCTTCCATCTGTGCCAATGGGCTCTGCTGCTAAGTGCATCCTGGGATTCCCAGTTCCTCCATTCCATCATTTCCTTTGGGTTTTTTTCCATCTGATCCGAATCCAGGGTCGATTGTTTTACATTTCAGTAGTGATTAATTATATTACAGTAGTATCTACAAACAATACAAGTGGGCAGACAAAGCTGGGCAAGGGAGGGATGAACTTGAGGATTGACCTAACAATACATATATAATATATTTCAAATACCCATTTTTCCAATATTAAAGTTTTTTCTTTCCCAGTAGAGAAAATAAACAGCACTAGCTTCTCCAGTGCAAGTTTTCAGCAGTGTTTTATTTGGTCTTCAAAACGATGTGGCTGTATCCCCGATTATGTCATCTTTTTACATAATACATTTAAAGCTTCTTTTTCATCACACTGCTAAGAGCCTGTATTCAAACAGTTTAGGATAATGAAGTTCCTAATTTCTAAGGTAGAATCTGTGAATATGTTGAAAAGGGAAAAATCAGAATGGAAAAAAAAATATAATTTTTTTTTTTTTTTTTAACTATTTGGTCTTTACATGGGGCATTCATATTTCTGCAGCTGATCCCAATGTGGATTAGGGATAATAAACAGCCTATTAATGGAGGCCTGAACTAGGAAATGGAGTTTGAATCAGCAGCAAAATTCAATGGCTGGCGAAGGTTAATAACTCCATTACTATCAGCTCTATTTTTTAGCCGTTTGAAGAGCTAGGTGTTAGCCTTATCTTACTCCTCATTAATTGAGCTAATAGAACCCCAGTGACCCTACCATGCTGCCATTATCTGAGAGTTTACCAGACGTGGACTGGAATACTTATCACTGAATATGTATTCCTCGGATTCATTTTTATATCAGAAATATTTTTGTTAAAGATTGGCTGTCTTCAGGTTTCTTTTTGTCTTTTCATTTCCTTGCTGCCTTCTGTAACAGCTACATATTTGGAAATTAAATGTAAATGACTTAATTAAAATCCTATCAAGGAACAAGCTAAGTCCCAAAATAGTTGCATCAAGGAAACATAATAGTGATTGAATTATTCTGACATGGAAAAATCTTACAGGGTGTTTTTAAAGCTTTGGCCTAATTTAAGTGATGGATATTGTGTATTTATAACAGATGTGGTTTTAATTGATGGCATACAAAAATCTGATGAGTAACACAGAAGAAATGTTATAATTATATCTTCTTATTTTCTCCTCATTTTTGGGGGTGGCGGGTGGGGGGGGGGGCGACAGAAAAATTATGTGGTAATCAAGGTACTAAATCAGTACAATAAAATTTGCCTGCACCGGGGAGAGAGAGAAATGGTAGGAAAAGTCCAAGTGACCTATGTAGGATTTGGCTTAATTTATAAAGGAAGTAGTAAAAATAATAAATGGGCAAACCAATTCTCTGTTTCAATCATTCTCTTTTTTTTTCTCTTCTGATTAGAAAGCAGCTCGCTCTCACCAGAGCCATTATATGGTTGCTGGTGTACTGACTGTTGCCTTCACTAATGCTAATTGGTTTCCTTTTTATTAGTATATTTGCATATCAGTGCTCCCATCTCAGCTAGTCTCTTCTTCCTCCATCACATGTTCAATGTCAAACAGACTGACTGGTTTGGTAAAAACTAGGGGGCAAGACAGTGGGAGCTAAAGGGGCAGGATCTTCTTGAGGTGTATAGTATGCTTATGAAATAGAAACATATTTTGGAAAGTGTGTTTTGGGTGATGAATTCTTATGTGTCTTCCCCACTCCAGTGGAGGTACTCACCCTCTTAGCTATGCTGACTATACATCAAGTACATGCATTGCCATGCTCTGAGAGAGCAGAACACCCTGGCCAAGTGATAAAAATTACAAGGTTTTTTCCTAACCAAAATCCATTACAGATTGTGCTTACTGGGCAAAATTCTTCCTCTCACCTGGACTGGTGAATGACTCGTCTGCTTCACTGAGTGAGTGGGATCAGTACAATCCACGGTTGCTACCCCTTGTAGCCTTTTGCAAGCTACAATAATTCAGTCATTGTGGTACCTCTTGATGCAAGTGTTTTGAGACTTACCCTGTTCATTGACAAGATTTTAATTAAAGTCATTTACCTTTCTTTCCTGATGTGCGTCTATTGCAAGAGCACTCTGTTGCTGAGTACTCCATAATGGGCAAAATATATCAGGGAAGCTCCCATTACCTTGTGTGTAACAGCTGTGCATAAAAAGGTATACATTGCTCTGGCATGGAGGCTCGATTAAGCAGTCACATCCATGGGCTACTTAATAGTGACAACTAATTCTCCACATGTAGTGCAAAAAGCCGCACACACACTGTCTTCTGCCCTACACAAAAGTGATGGAAGCAGCTCCTTAACACAGATTTCTGAGGTTTGGCCATTGGTGGGGAATCCTTATTCTCCATTCTTCCTGTCTTCCTTAGTAGATTGTGCTCTCTCTTCCCTCATAACGTAACACTAATCTGAATAGAAGCTGTTACTATTAAATAATCCAATAGATAGAAAATTGGATGATTACAATAAAAAGATTACATCACTTGTGCTGCACATTCTGCCTGACCTATATTGGTACCATAAGAGCCTTTCTGTCCTGGGGAAAGGCATTAATATGCATCTTGAGCCAACAATAGCAAAGCATCAAATGCAGTTTTAAAATCCTTCTATGGGCTTTCTGTAGGATGCTGCATTTGTTGTCACAAGCTTATTCTGCTCCAGCAAGAATAGGAGGTATATTTGGCTTCAGTTGTGGGAGGCTGGTATTATTTTTAGAAGTTACCTCATACAAGCTCCTTTTGATGGCTGGAGTTTGTTTGGTGAAATCCTGGAAATGGCAATTAAGGAGATCTCTGATCTCAGCAAGCTTCCTAAGTCTCCAGGAAGAGAAAGAAGAAAAGCTTCTACTTCGAAGTCAATTTTTATTTTTATTTTTTAAGGACCCAAAACCACATGCACAAGCCTTTCATTCTTTTTGCTGCTGAAAGGAGGGATATTTTTCTGCGGTAGCTATCTCTCACAAATGAGGAGACATTAGGAAACCTGAAGACTTTCTATCCTGATTGCCCTTATGTTGAAACCATTTTTCTCAGGAGATACCACGGGGATCAAGGTTGCCTTTCTGAACTTAATACCTAGCTGGAGAGAGAGAGAGAGAGAGAAAACTCTAAAAAAGCAGTAGAGTCTGGGCTAGTTCTCATGTCTTTGGCAATGGTAGAAAGTTTTAGGCAAGGAAAACCAAACCAGCAATGTCTCTGCTTACTCCACATGGGAACAGATAAAGTCAAACGGTGAAAGCACTGGACTGGTGAAAGCATGTTAATGCTTTCAGTGCTTCTTCACAAAGTGCCATGAAGTATCCATGCTTTCAAGGCAGAGCTCCTAGCTCCTCCTTTGGCTGCCAAAATTAGATACCCCTGTAGCTGCAGCAATTTGAACAAGGTGACTTTGAGTAGGTGACTTTGGGTTGTATTTGAATCTTGAAGAGTCAAAGAACTTTGAACGATGTCGAATTCAACATTACAGGAAGCTTTCTGTTTGAATACTTGACTCTGCAGTTTGGAAGGAGCTAGCTAAAACAGGCAACATTTCAGAAAGAGTCGAGTTCCAAGAAGGCCTGATTTGGTCGGCTACATAAGAGTCCTGTGCCCTTACGTGCTCTCAGTCACTTCAGGGCAAAGGACTGGCTTGTGTCCGCACAGACAAAACCCTGTTTACTATGGGGTATTATTATTTGAGATTGTCTCTAGTTCCTGGAAGAAACTGAAGATTTTTACTGAACCAACTAGACAAGTTCTGACATGTTTGCATTTAAACCTTTCCCGTATTACTCAGGAAGCTGAGATGAAGGGTGTCCTGGGGTCAGTATGGGGAACTTGCACGTTTCCATCTTGTTAGGGGAAAATATGTTGTTCTGAGAGGAGACCTGAGAACTGCCTGAAAGAAGAACCAGGCTTTTAAAATCCTAATTCACAATGACAACTTCATGGTACTAATCTCTGCAAATCAACAAAGGTCGTTCAGGGCATTCACCCAAGACACAACTTTTGTTTAAGGCATGAAATGAAACAGTCATGGAAATCAAAGTGTTATCACTTAAACAGTAGTCAAGTCACTTAACCTGTGCTTTTCACCTCTGCACTCTCTTTGCTTAGGTTTTTATTCACACATTTTGGTCACCAAAGGGCATCCCTGAGAGCTCACTGAACTCACACACCTGGGTTCCCTCGGGTCTCCCAGTTTGCTCTCCATTCATCTTGCTCGCCATGACTGACTCTGGGTTGGGATCCAGCAGTATTCAAGGTGCTGTTTGAGTGCTGTAGCATTGAAGCTGAGGGGCCATCCTGCAGCTCTTCTCTGAGGCTGTTTGGTATAGAGTCACTTTTAACTAACCATTTTGCCAAGATGACTATGTAGGAAAAGATGTAGCTGCACGCAGTCAGGCACCATCAGTGCATTTCATGGAAGGTAACACTGATTGATCTCAGCAGGGTAAAATATGATGTGCTTTGTCAGTTCTGAATATTTCTTCATGGACTAAAGCAGTAATTTTCAAAATTTGACCTTAATTTCCTCAGTAGTTCACACACAAATAAGAACCATATACGTGCAAGTCTGATTTTGTAGGATTTAGGAGCTTTTTGTAAGAAAGATACTGGTTTTAAGATCTGACTGGAAGCAGAAAAACTTCTGAAAAATAACTGAGGGAGGAAAACTTTAAATATAATGGTATGGCAGCATTTTAATTTGCATTGGGTAAGAGAACACATATAGATAAAACGGGTGGGAGTTTTGCATGTGTGAGAACTGCAGAAGGAGACACTTAGTGTCTGAGAAAGCACAATAAAACAAGGAGGGCTGTCCAGTATTGTCATGTATCTCACATTGTGTTGATCTCTTACCATTTACCTCAGCAGTGTGGTAGCAAAAGTTGGCTAAATATTATTCTGAGTAAATGTAGAAAGGTCACCCTTACATCTGTACAGGTTAAAACTGAGTTTATGGAAGTCTCTTACTGCAGTTGCTGTCTGATACTGAGAGCACAGGGGCAGTACTTTTAGAAGAACTACATTACAAATGTACATTACCTTTGAACTCCATGATTACTAGAATTCAGGAACTCTGGAGTAAAAACTTAGGACAAGATTCTGCCAGCTGTGCTCCGATTTAGTAGCCTCTTTGGATCTGAGACTAATCCCAGAGTAAGCCGTTGCTCAGAGTTAGTGTTGCTGGCAAAATTGGCCCATATTGAAAACCACAGGCAGAACAGGCATTACGCTGCTTTTGCTTAGATTCTCCAAGCTGAAGATCTGGGAAGACAAGTGCATCAGTCTGTAGCAAATATAATACGGCTTGGGTGATTAAAACTGTCAAGTAATATTGCATATTGAATGGAGACTAGTTTGTCATTACCATGAGGATTAGAAAGTGTAATCTTCATTAAAACATCAGTGGATTTACTGCTGTTTGTCTTGGAACAAGATATTTGCTCAGAATTTTCTAGTAAGTAAATTTAGCAAGTGCAGGGCAATTTGAGAGAGCAGAGCTGAATACTATCATAGCTTATTCTGCAGGAAAGATGTAGGAATGATCCCTTATGTCTGACAGATGCACTGGATCTAATTCTATTGGTCTGGATCACCTGCAGTCACATAAATGTATTAATCACCATCACTTAAATTGGCTTCTGTTGGCTCAGGTGTAAGCGGTGACCCAGTGTTTTTGTGCTGTGTAAGGATCATATTTTCTGTCCCTAAATACATTATGTTTACAAAATTCTGTATTACAGAACTCTGTCCTTTCTAAGGCTTGAAATACATTTTGAGTAAGGCTTTTATCCGTCCCACAGAGGCTTTTAAATGTTATCCTTTTCTAACATGTGCTGTATTTCTGAGCTCAGTAAGACCACTATCGTGCTTTGTGCATGATAAAAACTATTTTTTAAAAAATTGTAGTCTAATATTGTTCTGCTTTGAATGCTGATTAATATCCCACTGATATGCACTGAGTGAACGATCCATATGCACTGAGTGAACTGACCAAAGATCAAGGTACAGCAGGTTAAAAAATAGCTGTTTCATTTAACCTTCTAGTAAATGCTGCTACTTTTGTGAACCTAATTTAAGCTGATTTTCAGGCCAAGTATATAGGAAGAGTTCCTCCTCACATACTTGCAGTGAAATCAAAGGATTTGTATTGGCCTTGAATGTGCCCCAAAGTTAAAGAAAACAGAAACAAAATAAAGAAATCACGTGGTTTCTCAACCCCTTGAGTCCTGTGGGCTCTTCAGATTGACATATATTTTTCTTAGCAGTATTTGCAGTAAAACACTGAACTGTCAAAGCTAAGTGGTAGGTATGGGGAACTTGCCATATTTTTGTAAAGTTTACTTTCTCCTTTTAGAAGTACGGTTTCCTCACAGAATTCTGTCTCCAGTTGCACATTTCTAACCTGCATGGATGAGACTGCATAGAATTAACTGGAGCAAGCCCTTACTTTTCAAAATATAATCTCAGCTTGAAAACTTGCTGCCATTTTTTTTGTTTAAAATGTTACTGCCAGTCCATTATACTGAATCCAGGTTTTTATTAACTTTCCATTAATAAATTGCTGAAATGCATTGTGCTTCAAGAATATTAAAGAATTCCTTGTATTCCAATTCTGTAATTCTTACAGCAAGTAGCTGTACTCAGAAAAATCATCCAATAAAACGCAGCAAAACCAATGATGGCAGGAGAGAAGCCTGGACAAGATGACAAGGGAGATCTAGGACCAGATTAAATTCTTAAGGTCTCTTCTAGGGCTATATACTTGCATTACAAACCTAGGAGGTTCGATCAGTACAGCTTCCAAATTGTCCTGTCTGCAAAAACTTGAGAGTAGCTTCCTCTGATTTATTAAGCATCATGTTGTTTTACTGCTAAGTGTAGCAGAGGTCCATGTTCAGGCTGAATATTTGTTTTTAGTTCCTGCCTTGTAGAGAATTTCTCCAGTGGTTCCTAAGTTTCTCATCATGCTGTCTTCCTTCCCCCCACCCCTACCTGACCCTGCTGTAGATCTCAACTGTTGTTTTACCTTGTTGATGTTTTGTCTATATTTGCTTTAACCAGATGCCCCTCTTTGCATGCAGCACTGGGACTCATCCCCTCTCTCCTATCAACAATAATTAGCCTTGTAAGACTAATGGAAGAAATCGTGTCTAATTACCCTGTTGAAGGCCCAATTATGTTATTAACATTTGTGGGCTATAAGCTAATGATGAGGAGAGCCTCTCATTTGCATAGCATTAAGTTAATTGAGCTGGAAGCTATGGGGTGGATAGCAGTGATGATAGCAGGATTCTGTTACAGAATGGATAATGATGACCGGAGCAGGACGATTCACCTGACAGGTTTATTAATTAACAGCTATCTGATTACCTAAAAGAAATGGCAAGTGGCAGTCCTTCTGAAAGAAGCTGCAGTATTTTTTTAATGAAAGATGCTATATCACTGCTGATATTCTGGGGTGATTTATGGTAATGGCAGTGTAAGCTCTTTACTGGAAGCCTACCCAAAACCTGTTCTGGGTTACTTCCTGCCCGTGCTGCGGAGGGCTGATATTTCTGAATACGCCTAATTCTTACATGGTGCACAAAGTAGGGCTGCACCAGTGAATTTGTGTGGCTGTATGCACAGCATCTTTTGCAAATCCTTAATGGTTATGTAATCTGGGAGTTTTGCCCTTGGAAGAACAGGATTTGATTTTGTAAAAGGTTTTTTGTCATTATGCTGTTAGGCAGGATTCTATGTTGTATTAGGGAGAAAATAACTAGAAACATTCAGCTTTTCACCTTTTCCTGGTATGTACATGCTGCAAGCGAAGGTGAGTGCCCTTACCTTCGATTTATTTCTAGGGACGAACAGTTATGCAAAGTTGTTAGACCTTTTAAGGAACAGGAATCTTTTTTATTTAAAACAGTTCTAAGAATAAAAATCCATCTTTTTCTTTTTGATTAGATGTCAGGTTCTGTCTGGCTAATTCCAATCTCATTGTAATTCACAACAGCTTCAGACAGAGTCTTGTTTGAACTATAGTATCTTTTAGATGAAAAAAATCACTCTCTTTAAAAGTTGCCTGTGCAATCAATCCAAGGCTGAGTAACTTGCTACGCAGTTACTCGTTAGAAACCTACACCTCAGTTCTGAATGTATCTGAATGTCAAATATAGCTTCGAGTCGGCAGATCTTTTTAGATTTTTTCAGCTACATTGAAGAGCCCAGTATGAAATCATGTGAACTCCAGACCTTACCTAGTGACTAAGATACCCAGTTCATTCTGGAACAACCTTTGACCAGACTTGTCCCAGGAAAAAAGAGAACACTACAAATTTTAACCTTTCAGAGAATGACTTTTTATCCATTTAGGTGGCCTGATGGTTAGTGTTTCAATAGTAATAGATTTGTCAAGAGTAGAGACCTATAGATAAAATACAATTGCCATTATTTTGTTGTCGGAGAACTTATATGCACAAAGTCTCCCTGCGTTCTGTGACTGGCATTTGTTGGGTACGAAGGAGCTGAGAACATTGCCTTGATCTGCTGTGGTAAAGAGGCCAAAATTTTAGTTCACTAGATACATACAGACATTGACAAATCACCACAGGCACTTTTGGTCAAAAGGAGAAGAGAAGAAAAATGAAAAATCAAAGATGAAGGAAGTAATCTGGGAGAATAGCTCCTGGAGCCAGCTAACAGTCAGAGCTGTTTGGAGCTGTTTACAGGTTATGACTCGCAGCTGCCAGCAAGAACAGAGAGTCCAATCAGTTACCACTGATGGAGGGCAACTTACTCTGTGTGGTGTGGAGCGAGCGAGGGAGAAGTGTTTCTGGAACATTTACAAGGAGCATCTTCCATCTCCTTCCAGCATGTGATGGTACAGAGCTTAATGTCCGTAGTTGTGTAGAAATTACCTAAAAAGGTTGTTCAGGCAAGCTAGCGCAATGAATAAGTGCCTTTGCTGGAATTTAAACCCTACATCCTCCTGGTCCTCATTAGCTTTCTGTAATCACTAACCCACACAGTCACTGTTGGATAGAAATATCTTTACTGTATAAATTAGTTTTTCTGTAAGGTGTTCTGTAGTTCACTACAGTGCCTTGCTGTATAAAATAGACAAACACAGCATCAAGCCAAGATCTGATAGATCAGGAATTATGTATTTAATTCAGAGTTCTGTATAGAGTGCTCGTAAAAGCTTGATCATGATAGAGGGGCCAATAAACATTTGGGAACATAAATATTTCTGTAGGAAATGGCTTTGTGAAACATTTAGTTGTTGAGTAATAAGAAGAACAGAGAAAATCAGAAGAGTAGAAATCTCTAGGTACTAATCTGATGGGTTATATATGTTGCAATGATAATAATGTTGAGAGAGAATTTTTATGGGACCAGTAGCAACAAATACATTGAGTCCTGCACTTTTTACTCATGTCTTCATCTTCTTGTGCTTGCCCCACTTGCTATCTCTGCTGCTCCAAAATTCAGCCTTAAACCTAGAAAAGCAGTGGATGAGACCTAGGGGTGCTGAGCTACTCCTCTGTTTGTACGGGAGGGTGTAAGTCCTCTGACTTTGCATGAGCTGAGTGTTTTGAGCAGGCAGGGCAAAGCCTTGGAGTCTCAGGCCATGATCAGATGTTCACTAGAGGAATGGATCAAAATCTACAGAAGGCCAGGCAGTGTTTGTTGTCAGGGATGGGCTGCAAGGGAAAATATAACTATGTGAGGATTGCAGGGGAAATGATGCTCTCTCTTTGTCTTTCTGGAACATCCATTCCTTGAGTATTTAGGCATCAGTCCAGCCAGACAACACAAGGAAATATATTTCAGAAAAGCACACATCAAAAAGTATTTTAAATGGCCAAATTGTAGAACAAAATATTCTGGCAACACAGCTGGTGCTCTTGTCAGTCTGTAGGCTAGAAAATAAGAAGAGAACCAGTAAGGAAAATAAAAACAACTTAGGAATAGCTAATCAGGTTAGAAGTGGTGTTTTGGCTGCAAGGATTTTGAGGGCTGTAGAGAAAAATAGAATAAGATTAGAAAGTGTTTGTCCATCCTGTATGACAGATGTGGGAGAAGATGTAATCATTTGTTACTTCTCTTTTTTCCTCTGAAAACTGTAGCAGCAATGAGCTGGCAGGCACAGTGAAATGCAGTTAGCAAAAGTAATGGGAGTTGAAAGTTTGACCTTTTGTGATGGAAATTTGATATGAAAAAAGAGTCTTTTGATAATTTCTCTATCCAATCAGGTATGGGAGATGTCTTGATCCTGTTTCCTCATTTGCATGCTGACTGATCTCATTTGAAAACCCAATCATTCAGAAATATTGGGACGTCAACAGAAATGTTACAAGCAAGGAGCTGTTTTATCTGAAAGGTCTGCAGGGTGTCATCTCTTGTTTTTCACTCCAGTGGCCTGATCTCTTCTTCATGATTCCATGTTTTTATTGGCAGGATAAGTTGAACATATTGAAATGCAAATAGCCCTTTCCACATTGAACCAAAATATAGGAGTTTTTTTCAGTATGATTGATTGTATCCAGGGCACTTCAAAAGCAACAAAGAAAATATTTGCTGCAGTGCCTCTGATTTCTTGACATTGCCAAGCTCTGACGTTTCCTGTTAGCAGTCATTGGCAGAAAGTGATTCCTGGGCCTGCATCTCACCTCTGCTTTTTCCCCATGTAAGGCCCACATTGATGCAGCTCCCTGTTTCTGGGACCAGTGCGTGAGGTCATTTAGTTTGCACACACGCGCACACTCACCCTGCAATTTTATCATCTGCAATTCATCTGCAATTTTACCAAATTGCAGATGTGTTTAATCCAACAATGGTATAATTCAAAGCCTACCAAGATCACATGTTGGCTTTCAACTCTGTGTATAACTGTCCAGATGATTATCTGGCTAGTCAGATTTCAGATCCTAGGCACTGCCCGCTTAGGTGAGTTTAGGATCAACTTTATCTCCCAGACAATTTAACCTTTCTATTTTCTAGAACAGGCAATCCAATTTCCATTTTACTTCACCACGCAGTGGGTTAATGGCAAGTTTTCCTGCTGTGTAACTGGTGTCATTATCCCTTATTTCAGAGGCTGCCTATTAAACTAAGGTCTTAAGCCAAAGTTTTGCATTACTTAACCCAGAAGCTAGGGACAAACTAACAATGTATAGCAGTTCTGAATAAAGGAAATTATTTAAGATCATTCTTTTTTTGGCATACTACCTTTTTAACATCAGGGTCAAGCTATATGAGAAATCTTTTTTCTTTAGTATCTTAAGATTTTTTTTCCCACCTGTTTCTCCACCTGGACAACCCCTAGCCTGCTGATTTGAGTGCTGTCCTGGGAAATAGAACGTTCAGCTCCTTCTTTCTGGGGCTTCTTAGGCTTGCTCTGCTTTTTAGAAAAAAGTAAATATTCACTGGATGCAAGTCTCTTGCCTCTCTGGTGAACACCTGCATTGAACTGCAAAGATACTCTGCTTTTCTGGTTTGATGTAATTCTTTATACGAAACAGAACCATTCCAACAGGAGGGCAGAGATGGATTTAGGTTAGTGTTGTGGCCCTTGGCTGTGAGACGGTTCATAACCGGAGTATCAAAGTGAAGCTGGCACGTTTTGAAGAGTTATCCGGAGCACCAGCTGTTGGCTGTCCCTACCTACCACCACCTTTCTTAAAACTGGTGTGGTTTTGCTTCTGGCAGACCAGCACACCCTCTTGTTTCTCTGGAGTGGGCAGATTTGGAGAGGGGATTTCATGCTCTGCGCTGTAAGGTGGAGCAGGTGAGGAGGAGAGGCACGTCCCGGGGCGTCAGTGAGGGCACTCCGCAGGGACTGCTCTCCAAAGCCAAATCCTGGAGGGAACGGGTGCGAGGAAAGGGGTGAACCAGATTATAAGCTTTACGTAATAGGATATCTTGAAAGTCATTTAGCTGGTGTTTGTACAACACTTGGAAATGTAAAGCTCTAAATTAGACAGGAGGTCAAGATTTACCACAGTGTTCCTCAGGTGGGTGACAATATACCTCATTAGGGACCCACAGAAGTTCACAGTCTTCATCACTGAGCTACAGAAATAGCATATTTACCCAGCGTCTTGTTTATTCAATAGATTCAGGGTCTAACCACAAGTTAGTGCATGTGTTTGTGATGTTTATCTGATAGTACCTAATTTCTTCAGCAATACATACACTTCTGTGTATGGGTTGGGAATTTCATTGCTAGAAGAATGTGCCTGTTTTTGACTGAGGACAGGAGTAACTTGACTGATAGGCCTCTTCAAATCAAGAGAATCCCTTTCATCAAATCCTGTGGCCTGTCAGCTGAGGGGGAGTGCTTTGTAAAACAGCAGAAATGGTAAATTCCTCCATTCCTGGTGTAATAAACTGAAGTTGTTGGTATGACTAGCTAGCACGACTCAGCAGCTCTCTGAATTAGACATTGAGCATTCTCCCAGATGGGAAATCAACCTCCTTCATCTCTCATGTATTTTAGAATATCGAACCATGTAAGTTAAAACACGATGTATTATTCTTGATAACCACAGCCATCTAGCTCCTCCCTGCTGGATTTTTTTAAATATACTTCCCTCTCCACCTTCTTCTTTTGCTCCTCAGTATTAAAAAAAAATGCAGTTTAGTGTACCAATATTTTCTCTGCGGTGAAGCCAGCATAGAATATTAGTGTCCAAAAAGTTGTAAAACAAAAGACTATCATATGTTGCACCTTTTAATCATGTAATTGCTGAGTGACACTTAACTCTGAGGCTTTAAGTTACTCCTTTGTCAGCCAGCCTTCTCCTTCTGCCCCTCAATCCTCCCTCCTCCTGAAGCAACCTGCCTTTGCAGAGTAGTGCTTTAACTACACTGAAGTTTGGCTGGGCTTCTACATATTACAGCAGCAACACGAAAGCAAACAATTGAAGTATTTGAGAACAATGAAATATGTATGGCTATCTGTGACAGCCCTATAAAGCAGAGCAATTAGCCGCGTAATCTGAGAAAGCCAAAGCGACCGGCAGCCCACGGTTCCCTATTAGTTAAATGCTTTTTGTACGTCCTCATCCCATCAAATCAACTAACACTTCCTTTAATTGGTTCATGAATTATACAGCTTGGCTGCATTATAATTTAATCACCAGTAAACATTCCTGGGGCCCGCTGTAAAGTGTATAGCGCTCATTAATTCCTTAATTTCAGCAGATGGAAGGGGAGATCGGATGAACGGTGGCAGTACAGAGCGCCTTGGGCAATGGAAGAAGGAAAAAAAGGTGGGAGGCCGTTTAGGTTTTTTAAGGGCTGTCAGAAACTCAATCTGTGAGCTGTCAGCAGCTTGGACCCGTTTCCCCCCGCCTCCCCCTGCCTTCACCCCACCTACTGCTGCAAGTGACTGACGGATTCATATGGAGGCTTGTCAACCCGTCTTTAAACATCAAGCCAGCGGGTAAACCAAGCCCAATGTAAATTAATTCTTGTCTTACGGGCCCCCCTTTCTCTGTCCCCATGAATATTTCATGGCGGGCAGCATAAATATTAATTCTAATAGCTCTGCACAGTGGTTATTATTTCTGTTTTATGACAAATATTCATAAAATATTCAGGACCCTTTTTTAGAACATTTACACACTTGATTGTGAAATTTTCCAGCTTCCTGGGGACACAGTAAACATATTGGGGTTCTCTTGATGGACTTTTTTCTCTCTTAATTAATACTATGCCACATTAATATTTAATCAGATTTAGTTTTCTTTTCCCCAGAAGTGAACCCTATTACATTTGAGGATTTATTTGACAGTATTTAAACAGGGAATTTTTATTCCCTATTATGAAATTGGTTTCCTTTGACACATATATAAAATGACACATTATAATCCATTCTTTTATTCCCTCCCCTTGCCCCCAAATCATACACTTTTTTGGTGTCAGTTCTTTTATTTATTTTATCTTATATACCAAATATCCTACCAACAACAAAAGTTAGTGTTTAAATGATGGGGGTGGAGAGAGCTTAATGTAGCATTTTATAGGAACACTTAAGATTAAACATCATTTACTATAAATCTGATTCCATTTATTTAATAAGGAAGAAAAGTATAGGTTTCCTAGTTAGGAGCAGGAGGTACTAGAGAAAAGCTGCAGAAAGGTAGCAAAGGCATCAGTTCTGATATGAGTTTGCTAGTGCTTAACCCTGGAGTTCTTGCTCCACTCAAGATTTGCTTTACAGAATCTAATTATTGCAGGGGAGGGTTGCAAGCATCTAAGGAAACATGACCGCATTTGGGGAAGCAGGTTCGGGTTCCTGACCTCGGGCCTTGGGGGCTGCAGAGGCTTTTGATTATCTGAGACTGAGTTTGATGAACCTTGCGGATAGTGGAAATCGTGCCAGCCACATTACTCTAAAGCAGTGCTGGCTGCCATCTTATTGTGTGATTCATAAAGCACCGCTGGAATGAACTCCAGGGGGAATGCAAAGATGCTAGAATAACAGCTGAGAGTAAGAAGGAGGCAAAGAATAAAAATGAGGGGAGAAATGTAAAGCGGTTTTGAATGGAGGTACTAATGGATCCAAGCCACTTATTACATATGGAAAGAGTTAATATTGCCTTCTCAAAAGAAGCTTTAAAAATGCATTGAAGCCCCTAGTATGAAAACATTTGCTCTGTATATGTGTGCCTTTCGCTGTGTTTATGTAACATTTACACAGCCGGTAGTTCTTCAGACCACTGTTGCGTAGAATGGCTCTCGTTGCCAAAAGGCCTGGGGTTCTTCGCTGGTGTAAATCTGCGTGACGCCAGTGGAGCTACTTTGCTTTATCCCAGCTCGAGATCCAGCCCATTGTTCTGTAAAACAGACAGCCAGTGCTACCCGGCAGGGCTGCGCCTGTTCCCCCTGCGTAAGCTGGCGTGGCACCCACTGGGATGCTGCTGAGATACCAGGCTGGGATGCAGGAGGGACCCTGCCACCTCAGCTGTCTGGGCTGTTGGAGGCTGACCACATCTAACCGGTGGGTGGAAAACATCTAACAGAGTCATTACTCTGCACTGCTGGTGAAGGGAAGGAACATCTGCAGCTACGGAGGATGTTGTTCATCTCGCTCCCCTGGCCAGAAGCCATGTCCTGGGAATAGTGCCCCACTTAGCTGCCTTTTGTAGTTATTCGACAGAAATGCATCCATTTGAAAAGAAAGATCCAGTGTCTGGAAATAGCTTGTCATCACATGAATCATTATAGGAGCTCAATGAGCAAAACACTTGTGCCGATTAACCTGTGTTTCAGTGTTTATGCAATGTATTTTCCCTTATGGTCAAAACCTAGAGGGTGAAATTACTTCCCAAAATAGAATCAAGCATCTTTCATCAGAAGATATCCCAGAATTTGAAAGACATCAGTGAATAAAACCTCCCAACAGCTCCTTCCATAAATAAGAGATAAGGATCATTTCATCCATTGCAGAGACACGCAGAAGCAGTATTTAGGGTAGGAAGTGCACTAAGATCCATGTCCAGTCAGTAGTGCAGCCTCAGAAGATGCTTTGTAGTCTGGTTACCCATGGGCAAAATACCTGGTTTATAGCTGCATTGAGAGAAACCTGAACAAGACTGGGGAAAAGGTAGATGGGATCTATGTAACCAGTTTAATTTTTAAGAGGGGATTTGGGGATGCAGAATGTAATTATGGAAATATAATGTGCTCAGGATCCTGTGGCTGGGCCCCTAGTTCTTGAGAAGAGGCTTAGCCAAGGTTACAGGTTCAAGGTGTCTTTATGTTACAGGAAAGGGAGCATTCTTTAGGGGAACTGATTCATCCAAGTCAGGTATCTCTGGCTAAAAAGTCAATAAAGACAAGATGCCCTGGGTTTTAGCCGGGATTAGTCACTTGGATTCAAATCTGAACTTCCTTGTACCTGTCAGCTTGAACCACCGATGATTTGCCAAATATGATTTGCCATATTATTGTGATAATTCAGTGGTGCTACCCAAGAAAAAGACCTTTTCGCAATGCAGATTTTTCTTGTATCTTGGCCAAGCTTGCCATCCCACTCCTGTCTGGCTTGTGGTCCCTGTATGATCCAGAAATTTTTACAGTTTTATGCATTTTTGGAAACTTTTAAAACCAAAAAATGTGGTCAGTTTTAACAATGGGTCTTACAGTTTAGCCGAATTCAGGACAGTTGCTAGAGATGGTACTTGTCTGTCTGCCAGTTCAGTCCATAATGCCCCCCAAGGCTTTTCCACCCTTTTGCGAGAACTGTGTTATTGCCTTCTCCGCCTGCTTTGGCTGTTTTATGACCCAAAGGGAGGAGCTTGCATTTTTGCCAACGATCACATAAGGATTTTACCTGTGGTAGCCTTTTAGAGAGCTACTGCATCCATACACTTCAACAGCCTCATCTCTTTTTCACCTTTATATCTCAATTACAAAAACTGTAGCCATTGCATTGCCAGAGCTAAGTCCTCCAGGAGAGTTATTTTCCCTGGGGAATTGTGCCATAGCATCAGGTAACACTGTATTGATATCTCCTTATCGAGTAAGATGTACTGTGCCTTATGAAACGCTCCATTTTCTGGCCTTGAATTTGATATTTTCTATTTGCCTGCCTGGAAAAGAGAGTAACTTTGTGTCCTTTCCTCTCCTTTCTCTCCTTCCTCTCCTCCTTCTCTCTCCCCTCTCTTTCTTTCTCTCTCTCTCTTTTGCTCTCTCTTTCCCATTCTCTTTTGTTCTGATTTAGCTGGGGTTCTGTCAAAGTTCTGCCAGCAAAGTTTGCTGTAACTTTGAGATCACACAGGCATCTGATCTTCACATTCTTTTTTTTTTAAAGCAGACTGATGTGGTACGTTGTAAACTGCCAGGAGCACTTGCTAATTTAGTAGTTAATGACAGTCACAGAGAGTGTTTTTCTTGCCCCTGGAGAGATTTTAGACACAGCTGGGGTAGATTTGCCACTATCAATTATGCACAATTTTAAACAAGAATTGGCCAGCAGGGGCCTCTTTTTTTTGCAGAGTGCAGAGCGTGAAGAATGGGAATATGGCAGCTGGTACCTGCCTACGAGGGAGAAGATATATAGGAGTCAAGAAAATAAGGGAAAGATTAATAGCTTACTATTTTTAAAGTTGCAGTTTCAACTCAGAAGTTTAAATGCTACATTAAAAGTGGCCCAGTGTTGTATTTTTTTTTTTAATTCAAGCATCCTAACTTTATTGCAAGGCTTGATCTGGCCCTGGTATAGCCACAAGCAAGTCAGTAGTCTCTGTTTTGAAAAGCCAGCTAGGGAGTCAGGATTCTGTCTCAGATATCACGTTGCATTGTCTTTTCATCCCTAAATGAAAACAAGGTATGAATTCAATGAGATTTAATGGTATAGGTCAAATTTACAGACAATAATTTTACAAAAAGGGCTATGGGCTCCCCTCCACCGATGTCAATCCAGAGCAACTCCAGATAATGGGAAGTGCCAAGGATGAGAATCTGACCTAAGTAAATAGCTCAGGTCTAGAACAGCCAACATCTGGATCCATCTAGGTCAGCCTCATAAAACAGCTATATTTAAATTACAGGACAAAACCCGGTGGAAGTACAAGGCTTACAGGCAGAGCTTTAGTTCTCTTGAGATGTGAAGGCAGCTGGCAAAGCAGTGGAACCATCCTGGAAGGTGACTGTTGGTACACAGGAGGAGCGTCCTTTAATCCCTAGCTCAGTGATACCAGAATTCAGGCACACAGCATTTGCTTTTCTTATGGCAACACTCATAATTTTTCCATTATAGGTGCTTTGAGACAATGACATTATATCCACAAAACAGGAAAACCACCACCAAAAAAATTCTCCTGAGGACAACTCTGAGTCCTGTCAATTGTTAATAACTTGGATTAACTAGGTTGGTTGCCATCTGGAACAAATGCAGTTCAGGATTAGATGAATGCTGTTGTGTACGTCAAAAAACCTTTCTTCACTTATTGTATGGTTGTGACGCATTTTTCCAAAAATGCTGTCCCACGATCAGGCGTGAAATAAAACGTCTACCACCATACTTTTACCTTCTCCCCTCTCTGTTTGCAAAGGAAAGCCATCAGGATGCCCTGGTGACCTCTAAGATCTCAGACGATGCTGTCTGCATAGTCAGAAGCCAGAACCGATTGGAATACCCTTTTGGAATGCCAGATGGCTGGTAGGAAAACAATGTTATATTCCAGCTGTTAGAGGCCTTATATATTTCATCATCATCCAAAGGCGACTAGTTCTCATTTGACTAGGTACACAGTGAAGGTGTCATCAACATTATTAATTTGTTGGAATTTAATCTCTCTAATGTATCTGAAAGTTGTAATAGATTAGATAAGTGATGTCAAGTACAGTGAGGAAGAGGCAGGATTCTGACACAAGATTTTTTTTTTTCTTTTTAACATTTGTGTTCACAGTTTTATTATCTGTGAAAGCTAGCTGACAGGTCTGGACCTTCTCTCACATCCCTCTCCTGGGAGAGAGAACAAAGGAGGGAGGACAGAGCTTTGCTTACGAATCACTTGGCTTCAGTCCCGCATCTAGCAGCAATGTTGCCACTCAGTGGTAGTTGGGGGGACATTTGTCCTCAGAGACCTGGGCTGAGAGGCTCTGCCGAGTTACACCCCACAGAGCACCAGGTTGTAACTGGATGCCAATGATTTTTGGTTGCTGCTAGGTAGATGCTGAGCCCCTGAGGCAGGAGTGAGGATTCTTGGTGCACCTCTGCCCAGCCCTCCCCGGTGCGCACCTCGCGTGGCTGCTGATTGGCATTTTTCACCTGTTGTGGAGCTGAACTAACAGCTTGCCAACTCTGAAAGAGAAGCTGCGCTAGATGCTAATCTAGCAGTATAATGTAGTATACTTTGATATGAGGCTGTGTTTCCTCGCCTCCCTGTCTACCAATTCTGATGACATCTGTTTCATATTTCCCCTTGATAGAAGTTGTGACACATTACAACATACAAAGCCTGGCTGATTCCTAAAGCGAGCTTTACAGAGGATGCATTTATGTGAAAAAAATTGCACTCGGTATGTGAAGGGGGCCAAGCTCTGCTTGGAGATGAATCCGGTACTTGTAGGGAGTTGTTCCAGTTACTGCTCTAAATGCTGGATCAAGGTCGTGGATGCAGCCCTCTATCTTGTGAGAAATCTAAGAGAAATCCAGCAAAGATGTTACCTGGACAGTTGGAGAGTCAAGTTTGTTATGTGAGAGAGTCATAGTATCCTGAGAGTGGGACACGGGCTAAATGTTCCTCAGAAATACCTTGAGGAGCTGAAGGAGATGCATCATATACCCAAGGCTAACACTTCACAGAGAGTGCATACATATAAATAGGCTTTACTCATGTGAGTAAGCCTCTGGGGCTGCATAATAGACTGTGTGTGGTATGTGTCTCCTTCAAAATGATAATAAAGCTTTCTAATTGGAATTATTTTAAGTCTAGATGGTAGTTCTGTCAGTGGTTTTCCTCTTCATCTTTTTTTCCTGCTTCTGAATGATGTTAAACTGACAGCCCTGGGGAGTGATGTTTTATCTATAGGAGATGTACGGTATGGCAGGGTAAGGCATCCCACCTTCCACTGGAAGGACCATTGGATTAGGAGTTTGTGCTGTTGTATAGTATATTGTGTGTGCCGTTAGACATGTTATACAATTTTTTGTGGGGAAAAAAAATCCATATTAGCAGGAATGTCTGTACTCTCCCACTTCTTCCCCCTACACTCTTCTTTAATGGTGACACCAGACTGGATAATAAGAAGCATCTTGTATAAGAAAGAAGGGAATCTCAGACAAGGCTTTCAGAGTTCATTTTGTTGGCAGCTTTTTAAGTGGAGTTTTTTAGGCTCTTGTGTTTCAAATACCGTAATACTTTTTGAGTTAGTAACTATGAATTACGACAAGCTTTCTTGATATGCCAGGTTATAATCCTTTAGTGGTTTTGTTTATTTCAGAATATAATAGGAAGCCGTATCAATTATCATGACTGTATAAATGTTGTTCCTCTCTACTAGAATATTCATCTTGAGACATATCATCAGATGTTACCTGTTCTGACAATCACGTTTTTGTGCCATTGTTGGGCAACAGAAACAAAGAAAAACAAAATGTTAAGAGTGTAAGGGATAAAAGAGTGTTGAAACTGTTGTTCTTTCCCTGTCTTTGGAATCTCCGAGATCTTGAATGTTTTATTCCTGGCTGTTATTTTGTTACCACAGTGTGAATAGAAGTCATTATCTGTAAACATTTGAAAAGAGAGATGATTTTCATAACTTTAAATCCTACAAAGGATTCTAGTAATCTGCTATGTGCATGCCAAGGTAAAGCTCAGCCTTTCATCTGGTCTGATCCCACCCAGTCAGTGTAAAATGTTCCTTTGGTGAATGTCTAAAGCATACAGTATCTTTTGTGAGAGGCAGACAAAACCGAAAATAGGAAGCCTGGCCTTGAAGGCAGCAGCAGGAGGAGGTGTATTACAAAGAAAGATGTATTTACAGCCTTCAGGCCATGCTTGGTTGGTAAAAGTTTATTTTTGTAAGTTTTCAAAGGAAGCCTTATTTTTTATTTTCTTCTGAATTAATCATTGAATGTGATCTTTGTCCAGATCTGCTTTAGTCTCCTATTGCAGTGGCCTCTTCCAATAGCTGGGGGACAGGGGACTCACGTCTGCTCATTCTTAGCAGTTTGCCGAGAATTTTCTGCTGAAAAGCTTTTGAACTAGAATGTAAAATTAACAGAACCATTACAATGAACCAAAATGCCGAGGAGGAGTTGATGTGAGATGGGCACAACAGTTTATATACAACAGTGTAATGCGACTGGGATCAGTAGTGGTGTATATTGTTTTCTGGTTCTGCATCCGGGATTAAGGGCTTTTGTGTAAGCTGGATGAAATGAGTTGGCAAGTCCTGCTCCATCCTCTGGTGAAAAGCTGTTCCTAGCATGGAACCCGCACCACTGACACTGAGGGTCTGACTTTTTAAGATGCTGAGCAACTATGTCTTGTTCAGACTCAGTGGGAATTGCAGATTTTGATCTTAAAATCAAGCATTAGTATTTCCTCTTTAGCAGTCTCAACGGCAAGGCTGATTGTCGAGTGGGTTATGCCATGCTGAGCTGCCTTCCGTGCCCTGGCGCTGTTCTCTGCAGCTCAATGCTGACGGAAGGGACGGGGAATTGTCAGCATCGTAATGTGGCACCTATTAAGTCTTATTACTCATTCTGCTTTAAAGGATGCAGGACAGGAGTGGGAGACAGGAGGACTCACGCTGTGGGCCTGTGTGGGGAGGCAAGGGCAAAAGAAGTAGAAGTGGACTAAAACAGCAAGAGGAAAATCTCTTTCATGGGGCACTGAGTTGTGCAGTGCTGCTATTACGGAAGAACGCGTAATACTGGCAGACAAGCTCTTTTTCTGTCCTTGACAGGAACAGTAGCAATTTTTTATTTACCTTTTGCAGAATGTAATTGTGATTGTATGTGCTAGTTGGGTTGAGAAGCTGGATCCAGAGGAAGTTCAGAGGTAACTGCGGGATTGTGAGCAAGCTATGACAGGCTCTGAGATCGGCTCCAGCTGTAATTCAGCCACTGGTATCCACACTGTATTGTCCGTTAAGCCCTGTCAGCGCACACAGCACCACACATACTGTGCAGCAAAGAGCTTCTGCCTGGATGAGCTTCGAGACTAAACAAGATGTGAGGAGAAGAACCAGAGAAGAGAGGTCCTGTGCATATGCTAACGTTTTCTGATGCTGCAGTTTTGAGTGGTACTGTCCCTTCCACGTTTGTGCGTGCCATTCGTTTGGGTAAGGATTAACTCATACTCTGAAGGTCGCAAGTGATGTTCTCAGGTTGTTAATGCATTTAATTGTTATGTTCTCCATAGGGTATTTTTCTTTAATCTCCCCTATGAATCCATCCTGGAACGACTGTCTCAACGGAGGATTGATCCCGTCACTGGGGAAAGGTTAGCACTCATGTCTGATGTTTAATGTTTTTCAAGACTGCCAGTGAGATGAAAGCACCAGACAGACTTCACAGAAATCTAAGGGAACTCAGGAATATTGTATTCTTGCTTAGGGACTCCTTAAAAGAAAATTTTAAACTTTCATAGCTACTCGAGTACCAACCCACCTACCTGCTGCAGCAAGCTCCTGTTCTCAGAATAGGGCATTTTAGAATCTTCAAGCCTGAAATCTACAGTAGCAAGTAGCTCAGGTCTAACATTTTAATGGTAACTAAATTGGTTGGTAAAATAATGCTGAGGGAAGATGTCTGAAACCTAGCCTAAATGCAGATGGTTTTCAGACATTCCCATGGGAATTCTGAAGGCTTACCAGCCAGGGAAGATGGAAAACTTGCTGCATTTAACTTCCCCCAGCTCCTGTGATGGTTCTGTCTGCTGTGAGATATTAATATATTTCCTGCTCAGTAGAGCAAGCTCATTTGAGTCACTGAGTCACTGTAAGATCGGGTTCTGAAATGTGGCAGTTCATCTCGCTGACAGTCACATCACCTCGTTTCACCAGTGACCTTCAGGTTTCCTGTCTTCTCCACCCTTGTTCTTGGGGGAACAAGTAACAATGAAATATCTTCCTAAATATCTGCTGGAATTGGTGTGGATTTGCAACTTCACTTGTGCTCTGTTTTTATGATTCCCCACACTTAAATTTTAAACCACTATTTTACTTTTCTAATGGTTAAACGGATCCTATTGCATCAAAGACAAATACTGAACCCTCAAAGATTAAGGCCATAAATACTGGATTTGTCCCAAAGTGATACGTGATTATTCAGACATCTCACTCGAGGTGCAACATTAACTTGTGACAGCAACAGTGATTTGCTGTAACCGTTCTCTTTGTTTTGGCAGTAAGTGATGCAGTTGTTCAGAAGAAATGAACAGTACGAAGCAAATCATTCACACCTCTTTGCATTTCTTATCATTAGGATTAGCCTGTTCAGTATCTGCTCCAGTTAACACGCTTCCTTCTTCCAAACTCTGGGTTTTATTCCTTCCAAATTCATTGTGAATTGAATTGGTTTAGATGCTGTATCTAATCCTCGGCATTATGTTAAACCTGCACTGCTGGCTACAGTGCAGTGAAGAGGGTGGCCTTCAGCTGTGCTCTAAATAATTCTAATGTGGAATGAACTCTGTGTCCAATCACTGTACCAGCTGGAGCTGTAATGCAGTTCTGTGCAGACACAGAGACTCTGCTTCTCTCCTCTGTTTTGCATCTATCCCAACAGTTTCAGCAAATTTGGCTGAACAGGAAGAGGGATAAACTGGTTTTGTGTTAGGGCACAGGAGACATTTACTCAGAGGTAGAATTACTGTGGCAGGAAATTTAAATACATGTTTGCGAAAGCTTTTAGTGGTTGTTGGGAGCCTTTGGCTTTGAAACATTGTCAGAATTCTTTCTGGTGTCAGCTGTCTGGGCAGACTGGGCTGGGCTGCGGCATTGCTACAGGACTCTGGTGATGAGAAACCTGTGTCTTGCTGAAGCCTGCTGCCTAGTTGAGTGAACCTACAACTGTGAATTCAGGGAAGCCAAACTCTGGCATTTTGGAAATTAGAAATAACCAAAACCTACCTCAGAGTGAATTAACCTCTTTTTATCTTCAGCTACTATAAAAAGATGTTAACAATTATGTTCTACCTGGTATCCGCCCAGAAATAGAGACCGAGGTAGACTATTTGTGTCATCTTAACTTCTTCCAGTGATCTTTAGCAATAACAGTATTAACCCCACTTGCAGTGGCTTATCAAGAGGAAGCATACCTGTCTTCCAAGCTCGAGCTTGTGGTGATTTGGAGACTGTATCGAGCGAGGGCTGTGCTTCTGCTACCCTTCTGCCGTTTGCTGGAAGCACTCAGCCACATGCCTGCTAGTAGGAAATACTTTCAAAATTTAATATTGGTGATCCCAGCCCTGTTGCTGCACTTTTGAATCTTGTCAGGAAAGTTGCCAATGTCTGAGAGCCTTAAACACATTTTAAGTTACAGGTCCTTCAGCGGCGCCTGGACACAGGGCTATGTTTGGGCTCACCGATTCAATGCAGAGAAAGCACTCAAAGTTTGGCAGATTTTTCCTGACTAATGTCCAGCATTGGCATAACGGTAAACCACAGCAAAGATTTTTAAGAGATGCTAAGGTTTAAGGGTAGGCTTTTTTAGATGCCTTTTTTAAGATAGGAATCGAGGATTACAGGTAAAACGTGTTACTTTGGGATTGGATCTGGAACAGATCTGGAAATTCTTCTGAAGCTGGAGCATTGGGCACGTAATAGGGATTTCTCCACACCTTTTGTGAAGTACGTAAACACGAGCAGCACTCTCTCTGTGTCACCTCAAGAGAAACTCTTGGCTTTTGAGTATCCAGGATTCTTGAGAGCAGGAATTGCAGATTACTTGCCCTGAAATTTCCAATCGTTGTTTTAAAACCCCAACCTAGAGTGGAGAGAGGCACGTCCAAGGAACTGTGATAGACAAAAACATGGAGTGTCTTAGGAAATGGCCGCTGTGTCCCTAACTTGAGCTGAAGCAGTGGCATTTGTATCTCATCTCCAGATACCACACTACATTCAGACCAGCACCCACACCGGAGATCCAAGCCCGTCTCAGGCAGAATCCTAGAGACAAGGAAGAAAATATTGAGAAGCGCGTGGAAACCTATTACAGGAATGTCAAGGAACTGGAGGATTTTTATGAAGATGCCTTTTATGTCAATGCTGACCAAGACCCTCATGCTATCTTTGAGTTTATAGAAAGCTGTATCATTAAGCCCCTTCCAAACAAAAAATTTAAAAGCTTGTAATTAATAAGGATGATTTCTGTAACAGTTGATTTTAAACTTTTCCCTGTAATGTTTGCAGTCCGGTCACTGAAGTGGCAGGTTATCACAGGTGAAGCGGAAGTCAGCCAAGCTGTGTTAAATTTGAAGCTCACCAAGGCTGAGTGAAGTACAGAGAGTAAGAAATTGTGCTTCAGGGGAAATTTTTGGTTTGTGATCCAAGGTATAAAGCACTGTGGCTAGCGAAGTTTTTTGTGTTTAATTCAAATATCTTTTTCTGATTCTGTGATTCAGTGAATAGTAGTTTTGTCTGAACTATGTAATACCCATGAAGCCAATTTGGAGCATTAAAGCTATTAGATGTGTTTGTGTCTTAATTCACTCAGTGCCCTCCACCGAAACTACACACGCGCTGCCTGTCTGCCTCACTGTCACACTCTGCTGCAAGCAAACACAAAAGCAAATAGAAAAAAGAAGCTTGCAGCTCTGCAGTGCACTTTCCCCAAAGACAACTGCAGTGTTTTGAGGCCAGGGTGCAGAGGTTTTTACTCCCTTGTTAACTCAGATGGCTTAAAAAGTTCTGACCAAACAGTCACTCTGCAGATGCACTGGCCGTCCCCGTCACCCTGTTCTGCGGTCCAACCCTGCGGCCGGGCAGACAGACTCAGAACAATTGGAAAAAATACCCAGAGCCAGGGAAAACTGGTTGCAGGTTCATCACTTTCAGAACCCAATTAAGGACATAACGAGCTGCAGGAGCAGATAGGTTACTAAATTCTGTTTTCCTCAAGGAGTGGGCTCTGCCTGTGGCTGCCCTGACTGAGCTGTGGCTGGGCAGGTTGGTGCCCAGATTTTTTTGCTCTGGCTGGATCTGGCTGCGGTAAATACTCCGGTAAGTCTTTCTTAACTGGAAAATCCTTGACGAAAAGCACAGTGCTCTGTTAGCTAGCTCGGACTGCGGCTACGGATATGCACATCCGTAATACTTCTAAGGAAGGGTGTGATTTGCTGTTGTGATTCGGAGGAGCACTGAGTTTGATGCCTCTGTTATGTCTCCCTCTGTTTCTCCCTTGTGTATGAGTGTGAATTCCCCTTGACCAGGGGATGGGGAGGAGTTTCAACTTTCTCCTGGCAGCCTCTGTATCTGGGAAGATGCGGGAGACATGTGCCTTGTCCTTTCGGAGAGGACAGGCCTCCAGGAACCTTTTGGGTTTAGATGACTTCTCTGATCCTATTGCTGTAAATAAGTTCGGGTCTTTGTTGCTGCCTTTGATCGTGTGTATCTAGGTTTATATGGAGTGCTGTACATGCCAAATTCCCTCCTCACACCTGTAGAGTAAATTCAGGTGGGAAGACCCTGGTTATCCAGATGGCTATGGGGATATTGTATTATTTTGGGAGAGTTTTTAAGGTCAGAATTTTCAATACCTTTGAGGGGTTTGGTGAATGGGAATTGGACTTTCCAGCCCTGAGGGCAGCTTTAAAAATCTCAGAATAAATGTTTTTGAAATCTAAGAAGGCTAAATCCTCTGGCACCAGCAACACGAGTCCTCTGTGCCTCTTTGCGCTGAGAAATTCCGGCTCGTAGCGCCAGGCTGAGGCAGCGGCTGCTCCCACGGCACGGGGCTCAGCCGCAAACCCTCGTGTAAAGCTGGGCGAGGGCATTTATAACAGTTCTACCTGTTACAAATGTGCTGTTTGGTAACCTACTTGGGCAGCTGTTTTTTATGCTATTGCTATAAAGAGACACTGTAGCATTCATGCATAATTGGGAGCCCTTCTATTAATAATACATGGGAAGCTCATCTTGCTAATATCACCTTCATCTGAGTGTTCCTACTAAATATTTTGATAGATGAAATGGATAGAGAGTATATTTAAATACTGTTTGTACTGCAGCTAGGGTACAAAAGGGACAGTGCATCTTTAATTAGACAGGTACATCTGCTTAATTAATTTAGCTGTAAAGCCCTTTTTCCTCTTCATTCTTTCATCTATATGTGGACGCTATATTAGTTCCGCTCTGCTGGTTCCATAGAAACTGAGAAAAAGAGCTCGTCTCATTGAGATGCGCTTGGCATGTCTGGGTACGGAGTCTCAGGTCAATGGTCAACCCCCAAGGGTTTGCAGCAGGCCTGAAGTGCAGCACGTAAGGGTTAGCAGAACATGCTAATACTCGTGTAGAACTCTCCCTCAGAAACAACTAAAACAATTGACATTCATTTAATTACTGTAAACGAAACAGCCCCTGCATCACTTTGCATAGTAAAGCCTGTTAATACCAAAAAGGTTCAGTGGGTGGAAGGAGGAATTAGGCTTTTATAATTGGAATGCAACACTTGAAAACCAATTTGGTAACTACGCTTGATTTTATTAGCATCTTATTCTGGCAAAACAAATGTTGAGCAATGAGAAAAACAAGGTGAAGAGGATGTGGTAAGAACGCAGCAGGGACCAGACGTTACTTATTGTACAGCTTGCCCAGTTCCGAAATGGACATCTTTTATCACTCCGCTTTCCGAAGACACTTTGCGGAGAGGGCTGCTTGGAGGTTGTGCTATACCCTATATATTATGCTGTTAATTACGTAGTTCAGCAACAAGATGAGTACGTCCAACTGTTCCACAAACTTCTGTGTCCACCTGCTCCAGACAATAGATCCTTCAGGGTCCTGTGGCGGAAGGATGCTTGAACACCCCCAGGCAGGAGACCCAATCCCCCAGCACCGTCTCTGCAGGGCCCCCCTGTAGCTCTTCAAAGATTTCCCCTGCCGCCTCCTTTGGTTTCTCACCTCTCCCCGTAAGGCTTGGGTGCTGCTTGGGTGATCGTGCCAGCACAAAAACCTGAAGTGTAGCTGGTCTTGCCACCATCCATTCCCAGCGTGCTGTAGAAGCTTGGGACTGTAATGAAGGAAAGGGCCAGCAAGGCGTTCGTACAGGTCCTCGAGATTTGGTTTAGAGCAAAGGCAGGCTTGGCAGGTACCTGTGCCGCAGTTCTGCTTCCCAGAGGGGCAGCCGGAGCCGAGTTGTTCTTAAGTAGGAGCGAACTGTGGTTGTGACCCTGTAGCCCATCTGTGTCGCAGTTGCCAAAACTGAACCCGAAAGGTGACTCCTGCCTTGTCACACGCACTTCATACAGAACATTGCCTACTCCCCTCTACAAGCAGGCTCTCCTGCGTTATTTTCCTCTTTCTGCAACAAGAACTCTTTGGTTCTACGGAAGAAAAGAAAAGGTGCTGTCAGGCCCCTTTCATCAAAGAAAGTTGGCTCCTTAGACAAACTGTTTTCTGGAGCTGGAGTGCTGCCACGCGGCGGTTCGGGAGGCCAGGGAAAAGAGGGGTTGAACCTGTGCTGGGGAGGAGAAGGGAACGGTCGTGTGGCTGAAGAGCACTATCAGACTCCAGGTCCTCTCCCAGGCTTTACCACTGGTGGCACTGGCCACAGTGAGATTTTTATTAAGCTTTATTTTTTTTTTTTAAGCATGAAGTCTTATGCTGAAGGACTGAGTGCTTAACTACACTGCTCGCTCTTGCCAGTCTCAGCTCTTGGCACCCCATGTTCCTCCTAGGAATTCAGTCCCTTAAAAGACAGACATTACAAACAAGTACTTTATTTTTTTATTTAGAATAAAAAAGGAGCAGGATTACAATGCTACTGTCGCAGTATACAAAACATTCATCCAGGTTTGCTTCACGTTTACAAAATGTGCCATATACACAGCATCAGTATTCACAGCAACTTTGTCAGACCCTCGCATGAACTAAGTCTCAAAGGAAAAATCCAGAAACCAAAGATTAAAACTCAGCTTTGCTTTTCGTTCAGCCTGGTGACCATGTGGTCGGCTAGCTACGACACCCCAGAACGGAATTTAAGTAGCATGAAGAGATGAATTAGATTAGCGGAGCAATTAAATTAAACTGTCCTCTGAACAGTTCCATTTGGATGGCGCTCAGGTTTTTCCTTTTCAGGGCTGGCCTCCTAGTTTCGCGTTAAATAAGAATGCTGCAGGGCTGGAACAGCCCTCTAGCTCCTGCTGTAGGCTCTCAGCAGCGCGCGAGTCCTCCTGTGATGAAAGTGCTCCAAACACTCACATTTGTGTTGATTCAGGCGCAGCCTAGGACAGCGCAGGGAATTCTTCCACTTTCTGCCCCAAACTGTAGTGGGGTTAATGCTAGTAAGTGCCCCGTGTATCGGCTGCATTGTGACAATGAAAACAGCCATCCACAGGCAGCTGTGACACTCCTGAGGTCACTACCCAGACTGACAGAGCAGCAGGAGTTCCAGGTCTTTTGAGTGAAGAGTGCTAAAAACTGAGTTAGCATTAAAAAATAGTGACCGAGTAAGAATATTCCAACTGACACCAAGGGTCTGGGAACGTCTCCAGTGTAAAGTGAGTTAGAACTGAGTACAGCCCAAGATTAGCACAGACAGAAATTTAAGTGAGAGAATGTATACAAGGCCCTCCTCTGTCAGAAGTGAAAACTAAAGCTCTGTGGGCATTGCCCTACACACGAGAACCTCTACAGGTTGTGAAAAACTATCCTGGATTGAGACTTCCAAGAGAAGGCTCAACTCCGTCTTGTTACGATTCCTGCGCCTTCGACAGGTAGGACAGGACTCAGATGAACAGAGCCAAGCTCAAGCTGTCCTTGTTGACCCACGTGGAGGGACAACAGCAGCTTTGCAACCTGGTATTTACCAGCGGAGTTGTAAGCTAGCAGGCATCTCCCCGCAGACACGCAATACCAATTCTGGTTAAATAAACCCTGCCCACTTCAATGGAGTATAACCAGCGTAATTTGTGCGTTTACGGGCCTGATACAGAAAGCTTCAAAGGGGAATACGAGAGGGGGCTGAGGACAGACGTAGTATTGGTAACTACTCTGAGCATTTCACCTTTTTACTGAGAACCCATAAACACCTTCTTCCAGTTAATTTAGATGCTCACTATAAATCTGACTTTTGCCACTTTGAGGCTAAGACTGCTATTGCCCTTACTTCCAGCTGCAAAAATATGAACTAGTGCTCTGCGGTAACAAATTTCAAAGTTTATTATATTGTTAACTATTGGACTGCTACTAACTACATGCTTATAAGGTGACTGCCAGAAAGAATTCAATAAACAGCATGAACTAGGTTATAAAATGCCGACAAGCACTTTATCGTGACTGACAGTAGGAAGCAGGCACGCGGTGGTCTCTCACTGACATACCCAGCTCCACTCACGCAGAAGGGCAGACTAGGGAGAATGAAGAGGTACCTTCCTCCTCCTGCAGCCACCATCCTGCCCCCTTGAAGAGAGTCTATCGGTAGACACATCTAACTGGCCTTCCGCATCTGTCTCGCACACAAAGTTTAGGTGTTGTCAAAAGAGCAACAGCTTCGGTGATTAATCCCGACCTGCTCCGTGGCGAGGGCTCCGAGGAGCGGGGATGAGCTCTCTTCCTTATGCTCTCTCTTGATGCCGTACCTGTAGATGGCAACTGAGACTCCAGCAATTGTGCCTGCAAGGCCACCCAGTTTGTGAAACGGTGGACAAGTAATAAAGGGCGGGCTCTGTAATTGAGAAATTAAACTTGTACAAACAAGTCTCCTGTAAATTAGTTTAGGGCATAACAGCGCAAGTGTGATTCATTAGCCTTTAACTAGGCCTATAAATGTTTGCATTCCTTTTTTTTTTATGTCAAGAAACCCTTAATGAGGATAGAATAAATGGTGTTATGCTGCCCGTAATCACTGATGATACATTAGCCAGTGGAAAACCCGGTAAGTTTAAGAAAATCAGGGAAATATTTATTGCCTATATGTATGCTTTAGCAACCATAATATTTCCTCTCTAGGACTATACAATAGGATTTATAGGAGGGGGGAACATACAACAGGAAAGGATGATTGAATAATGAAGTCCCCAACCCACAGCTGAATCAAGGTAAAGGCAGCAATGAGTTCCACTGTCACCAATTCCAGAGCAGGAGGTATACTTTGGAGACCCAAGACAGAGTCCTCCTGACCCCAAACTTTCACCTTAGTTCAAACAACGGCATCTAGCACCAAGGCACTAAGGAGCTGTACAGTCCAGAGCTGTTCTGCTTATCCATCGAACCTGGATTAGCTGGGATTTCTTCATCCCACTGGAGGAGGGATAAACCCTTGTTAGCGGCATAAGTAGTAAATCGTAACTCCTGTCAGAAGCTACTTAAAGACCACAACATATTAGCTTCAGACACAGAACACAGCATCTCTGGCTCTTTAATTCTCAGATGCAACAGCAAATACTACGAGAACCACTTAGTCTGTCTGCTGGGGTGGTGTTCTTCCTCTGGAGATGAGGCACAGTGAACAGCCACAGTGTTTGCCACCAAATGGTGAAGCAGTTGTGGAAAGCCTTAAACTGCTCACTTGTCTGAGATACCTTGCAAAACTTGGTGCAAAAACTTAGCAAGATAAACTCTGATTTTGTGGGATTTAGTCTTTGAATATTTCACTTTGTGTCTCGAAACAGCCTAGGCCTTAATATTGGATAGCTCGACTGTATTAGTTTCAGAAGGCAACTCTGTTGATGGCAAAATAGCACGAGGATCCGGCAGCCTGTGCTCGCACCTTCCTCACCCACTCGCCTTCCCTGTGTGGGATGAAGGGAAGGGTTTTCATCAGGACAACGCGAGGGATAACGCACCAAGGTGCTGCTGCAGCCCTGCGGGTTGTTACAGTACTCCAACAGGAACAGGACTGATCTCCGCACTCCTAGGACTGCAAGTCATGAGTCCAAGACAGATAGATAAAAGGTTTCCTGAAGGAAGTCTCAGCTGGGCAGAAAAATCCAGTAAGATCAGCATCAGAGGTTAAATGTTACTGGTCTGAGGTGTGCTATACTATTCAAACCTACACTAGTTAAAAATATACTTAGGGACCAGTGATGGTTTAAAAAAAAAAAATTAAATCACAATACCTCTTTACCTGTGGTGAATGGGTCAGGGTGAGAAGCGAAAGCTTTGTGCTAAAGGATCTCCACTGGCATGCAGACAAAGCCGACATCATTGGCTTTAAAATTCCATTCTCCCAGCAGTCATAAATCAGGTTAAATAAACTGGCAATGGTATACTGAGTATCTACTGCCTTGAAAGACAAGGAAAATAAACATTAATGCTGCAACATTAATGCTAGGTGTACTAGAGCTTCTACATGTCTAAAGCATTACAACTCAATCCAGGGAAATTCAAGAGAACTGCTAGAAGTAATCACCAGGAATTAATCTAATGATACCGTGCTGAACCTTTTGGTCAGCCAGACTTAAACATTTCAGCAGATGAGGATATTATGGTTTCTACACCAATATCAAAGAAATCTTCTTGTGCTTCTTTTAAAAAGCACTTACACACGGTTCTGGAGAGCTCTCTCCCCTTCCCTATAGTCAGGTGGATTTCTGAATCTGAACACTTACTCGCTGATGAACTTGGTCAGGACTGCCGGGACAAGGACTTGCAGCTTCCACTTAAAATGTTGTCTCTGCCACCGTGACTAAACCTTCTGTTCAGCTCGTATTGGAAACTGATGTTCTGTTCCCCCGAACCCCATCAGCGCTGGGAAGATGATAAATGCTGCCCCGGGTACAGCACCTGGCCTCAGACTACGCAGACACTAGGTATCAAGGTTACTCTTTGTTTTACTAGACACTACCACGATCTACATTTTCATTCTTTGCAGACACACTGAAGTAATTTCAATTTTCAATACACAGCAATAAAAAACTAAACATTTCTTTAATACAATTATGGTATCACTTCCAAGGATATTTACAAACAAGGCTAATTATTTTACAGATGAATGTGCTTCTGCTGTTCTAGTCTAGTGTATTAATATTATTCTCAGTCAAAGCACTATCATGCTTAATGCATGAAACACTGAATAGTAAGGACAGCTGACTTGTTTTAATATTAGCTGAAAAAAAATTTGCTCCTACTAAAGGTGAAGGAATGTTAAGAAAAATATGCATAGTCATTACATCAAGGAAATCAAGCACCAACCCACACATGCATTGTTGGGGACTGATACTGTCAGGGCAATTCCTTGATTTCTCCAACAGCCACAGAGGACTTCACACAATTAGAAGTGTCATGAATCACAAACAGGGCAACACCATCCCAGTGTCCAGATTGGTACTCTGAAGAACGTAAATACGTAGACTTTGGGTTATCTGACAACATGTATTTAAGTTAACAAGACAAACTGTACCAAATAACCATACACGTTTTGGAGGTATTATTCCTCTAACACTGCATAGGAAGTTGAAAAGGATTCTCCTGCTCCCCATAGGAACCAGATGCCGAAGAGAGAAAGATGTTTTTTTCTGATAGGACAGTTAGAAGGCAGAATACATTTCTGGGCTCAGCCATGCTACATCATTGGCGTATTTATGAATCTCAAGATGAGAAAGTCAGGGTTATATAAGAACGGCTTCACTAGACTCCATGGCCGCCTGTGGAAACTTCACCTATAAAATGTTAGCCATGGTGGTGTTTGGGTGTTTTGTCAGGGTGGTTATTTTTTTACTGTATTATTATGAAAAGAGAAACTGTCAGCTGGGAGTGATTACTTGTGTGTCAAACTGCAAAACTCAATTTCTGTATGAGAGAGACTCTCAATTCAATTGAAAATAAGGTAAATTGGTAATGTTTTTGGTAACTGAGTTACACTGGAAAAGATGATTCCTGTTGGTAGAGGGTTATGTGAAACAAAAGGCATATACATTGGCCAAAGCTAGGAAGTAGGTAGAACTTAGTTCAGAAAAAGAAAGCAGGGCAAGACACTTAGGAGCATTGGAAATTATATATATATTAGTGTTTAATCTAATTGCTATTAGTTTAATAATTATTACATTTAAAAATTATTCTTACTGATCCATATTTGACCCAGGCAGCCAACATTACCCTTCTGACTGCAATACTGTTATAACAGTTAAGAGGCAGTTATTCTTCTAGACTTTAAGTGAAACTAATATCATGGCCAATTTCTTTCATATGGCTGTAACTGGCATACGCTTCACTCTGCAAGAAATTAGAACCACAAATTATTTTGACAGTTTAATATTCTGCAGCAAGTGCCAGTGCTTGTTAAAAAGCAAACGAGAGCACTACAAGCTGAAGCCTTCTCTACCCACCGAGACCATTCAAGAGGCAGCTCCGCTGTTCCCATCCTAGCTTTTGGGAAATCGCACAGTTGTCGGGCAGAAAGGACAGTTCACACTGCGTGCTTAAGACTTCAGTTCCTTTTCAGTAAAAGGAAGCGTGTCCAGCTGCCAATGCTTCAATGGGGTGCTTTTCCAAACCGCTTTATAAACTCGCTCTTCCAGATGTACACCTGTTTCTGGAGCATGGAACGGGCTCTGGACTTAAGGAGCTTCTAGAACCTCCGATGTTCTATTTACAGGGTCGTGGACAATGTCTTCCCCCTCCAGTAAAGTCAGTGTTCCTGCGCTCGATATCCTTCCAGACTGAAGGGAGCTTATGCAGTAGAGAAAATACTTTCAATCTTTACATAGCTCTTCTCTAGAACACAGGAGAATCGCAGAATGTGCAAGGTCCTTGCAATAACCTCTTGATCCATTCAGGATCTGCAAATAAGAAAACAAGTTGTTTAAAGCTGGAGGTAGAGATGAACACAGGCGTGATGCCCGAGATGGACAAACTAAATAGTAATCCTGAAACAGTGTATATAGTCACCATGCAGGATTAACTGAGAGTTCAGAAGGAATCCAACTCCATTTCTGTCTTGAAATTTCAAGTAATGCCAGTTTAAATCCCACTTCAGTAGGGGACAAAATGAAGGTGAAATAGTCCATGCTATATCATTACCTACTCATCTTAAATAGCTACATACAAAAAAAAAATTTAAAGGATCACCATGCCACAAATGTAGTGTTCTCATTTTCTTAACTGAAATTAGATCCTTCACATAATGCAGTCCTTGGTTCCTGTTTCTTTGTCCCTCTCCAATATAAGAAAATTAAGTTCGCAGCCTCTCTCTACAGAGGTTTAAGTTCTGTAGCTGATCCTTAGTGCTGACTGGAATACCCACATATTATGGGGAGAGGAAAAGTATCACCTACACTTTAAGACAAACTGTTAGAGTACTCTGTGATTTTTTTTAAGTGTACCAGTTCGGAAGAAAACTATTTTCTTGCACAGCTTGTCCTTCCTCAAACTCTGAAAATGCAAAGCCAAAAGGTTGACTGGCCCCCACAGCCTGCCATATTGTCCTGAATGACATACTCATGGCAGGTTTGGGATCTAAGCCAGCAAGGTGCCAACTATTTCTTAACCTGTGCTGGATCAATACAGCTTGCGCTGAAATAGAAACCTTCATCACTTGCAGAACTGGATGCTAATATATTCAGCTTGAATATAAAGTAACTGTTGTAGCACTCCAGCACAGATTACGTGTTTACCTAGCTCTCATTAAAATGTAGTGTTTACAAATTAATTTCTGCAGTCACTGGTTTGTAATTAACATATGCCACTAATGCATGGACAACAACAGGACACGGTGAAATGCAGAGTACCAGTACTTCACACGATAACTGCCTAAAAGAGAAAAGTCAGTGCAGCTAATTCAAGTCATTTTGCAGATAAAACTTAAGAATACATAATCCTGCCCCTTTTGCCCACAGGAACAGTTTACCTTCTGGGGTCGGATGCCGTGCAATGCTGTCATGAAGCAAACACCTCCTGTATACCAAACTCTGACAGGATTGGTAGGTTAGAAAGCACCTGTGAAAGGACAAGTTGGTTTATCAAAAGGCTTGGGGTTTTGTTGTGTTGTTTTGTGACCTGCTCCTATGCCCCGAGTTGAGGGTTACTGCACAGGGGAAGAACCACAGTGTCTTTAAGACAATGACTATTTAGCCAAACTAGCACATAAGTTCTTCTAGGCAAAGGTTTTTCTTTAAGTGACAGACTACTGACTTGCCAAGTCTCCAGGGACAATCACCACATACCCAATAAATCCACACTGGAAGACTGCCTTTTCTAGATGTTCCAGAACTTGTCTGACTTCTCCATGTAGTTGCTTCCAATCATTCTTTGTTAAATTGCTTTGTTTTCAAATGCTGAAGTAGCTAGAACAAACCCCCCTTCGTGTGCTGTTCCAAAGGATGACTTGCGCTTGATTTCCCCCCACACGCGCTAATTCCCTGCCCCCTCCCTCCCCCTGCCTGAAGAAAAAAGACTATCAAATGTGTTTTATTTTGAAAACAGTGTACTGGTAAGAGAACCAAATCCAATCCACAATGCCCTCTCTCTCTCAGGGGAGAGACCAGGTAACAGCCAGCAAAAATTGCCATTAACTGCAGCACGGATAACAGGCTTCGTGACTGTTTACTCCAACACTAGAAAGTGTGTTAGGTTAGCTATTTAAATATGTTTAAATCATCAAGGGGACAGCAAAAACTTTAAGAACAGATTACCTGAGCCAAATATGTCCATTGGAGCAGACTGCCTGTTTGCGATCAGTGAATGGCAGGATCTCTTTACACAAGCTGCAGTGCTCTGGAAAAGTCTGTTTGTTCATTTTCTTTAAGATATGCCCAATCAGCACCTGGGAATACACAGCAGTCAGCATTGTTTACAGCACGACAGCTGCCTACTGAAAGGTGGAACCGTCTCTCAGGATATTGTGATTTCAGAATGTGATACAGGATGCAAAGCTCTACACTCTTCACTGAATTCAAAGAAATAAAAGCATAAGAAATAGAATACATTGATAAGTATTAATTTATTCTCATTTTATTGTCCTCTCCTAAAGATTTCTGTCCCACAGTAAAGGGATACAGAAATTAAGAGCTATAGTGTTACGTTAAGCTACTTGCAAATTTTAAAAGTACCGAAGAAATCGGTATCATACCACTTCAGAGGATGCCACTGACCATTACGGCAATGCTTTCACATTCTCGTGCCTATCACAATGGATGTGCTAAAAAAATATCCTGTTCAGAAGTTACCTGGATGCACATCTTCAGCAGTCATCTTGGAATATACATAATGTTTCTAGTAGAACATTTATGTGATCAAATTTGTCTTTGACATTTCAATAGATATAAACCACATCCCAAGGACCTTTAAAATGTGACAGCAAACTGAATAGATAAAATAGAATTTGGAAGTCATCGTTTAATCACTATAAAAAGAAGAATCTTGTTTACAAGACAAGAAAAGCAACCTCTCAAACCTTCAATTCATAGTAATTGGATGCTAGAAAAACACAGTTCTGCCAGAATACTTCCCTAGTGAATTACTGACGGCCACACTGTGTGGCCTGCTTGCTTATAAGTCCAGCAGAGAGAACACCACACTACCTCAGTAATGGAAACGTGCTTCCTTCCTCTGTCCTTCTGGATGCAATGTAAAGGTTGATTTTTAGAGTTCAAGTGATTTAAGGACTTAGGTACTGAAAAGAAACTTCTCTGCTCATACAAAGAGGTACAGAGACATCTGAGGCATTCTTGTCATCAAGTCTTAAGGGCCGGGAGGCTGATGGCAGTGTTCCCACTGAAGCTTCCTTTGTCTGATGTCTATATTGAGAAAACTTCATTGCCCAGCGCAGGGTTCACTGATCACTTACTTCCTGCCACAGACACTTACTCTACACATTGCAACAGTCAGGATACTGTCCTCGCAGTTATGCTTTTATTTTGGTAGGGAGTATTGCAAGTTTGGGAAGAGTTCCTATCATGACCAACCATTCAGTTATGCTTGTTTATTGTAGTTCAATAAATGCAAGCGTGCCTGAAGGTTCCAGCCCTATGTGTTCTAACAAAGACATTCAGTCAGTTTGGTTAAAGCCCTGCATGAAGTTCTGAATCACTGGATTTAACTCATAAAACACAATCACTTCCTGAACTTCTGTAACTGATCTTTTCCCTGAAGGCTCATGGAGCAATGACAAGAGCTGATGTATCACCTGAACAGTCACGGTACTTTCAATTATAATAAATACTTTGTGATACTGCAACTCTTAAAATTAGAACTGCAGACATACCTGACTAGAGGAAATACCTCCTAAGTTTAGTTTTGTAGAAATGATAGATTAAATAAAAACTTAGCCATGAAAACAAACATCCCTCTCAATTAGTACACGTTCTAAACTCGCCAACAGCAGCGGAATAACCGTGGTCCTCTCCCTTGTTCTGCAAAAACTCAGGCATGCTTACTCTTTCTTGTACCCGATCCAAATTTCGACATCTGTATTTACATTCCCTCCTACTCTATAATTTCAAGGAAGGACTACTTAAGCTGTATGCTCTATAGAAGCTGACTGGCAAGGATGACATGATTACAGTTCTCTTTCCCACCCCCAAAGTTGTATTTTCATTTAAGGATATGGAGGGGGGAGAAAGAAGTCACTTGTAACACTGAATCCCCAGAGCATAGAGGTGCACTTACTCGTGCTGTTCTGTCATCATAGCCATCATCGGACATTAAGAAGTCACAGACTCCTCTGGTGGGAATACTGGTGTTTTCTGTAATCCATGTGTGTAGATAAACTTCTCCCAACACCCGTTTCATGTGTTCTCGTGTCAAGTGCATTTCTACTGCCTCAATTTGTGCCTGTATTTCAAGAAGCTTTTCTTCCATTGGCTCGCGGCCTCCTATGTCACTTGACTGAGGAAGAGAATCATCTGCAGTGTCATCTATGTCCATACCTTTGCCTGTGTCGCATAGGCTCTGCTTGCTGGCTTGTTTAGAAGTTCCTTCCTCTTGATCATCTTCAGTGCTGCCCATCCCAGGGGAATCCGATATCAAGATTTTTGCATCCTCGTGTGAAGGTCTCCACATGACCTCTGAGGGAGCTTTCTGCATTGACTGGTACAAAATCCTCAGGAGAAATAGCTTAAACCGCCAGAAGTAAGTAGAACCACAGCTCTCAATTTTTTTATCCAGTGCTTCCTGTAAGAATTGAGGAATATGCTTATCCTTCAAAATTTTCCAGCGTACAAGATCCGTCAGGTCCACTTGCCGGAAAAGGTTCTGAACAGAAGATTCCAAGAGCTGCGCAGCTGCCTCCTCGAAAGTCTTAAGGGTTACAAACTGAACTTGGTAGTTTTTGTTAACTGGGTGAAGACCGTTAGTCATGCCCTCTGTTGTAATAACTGCTAAGTATGCACCGCATGGGCTAACAGCTATTCCATGAGTCCTGACAGAGCCAAAAACTTCTGAGAGCTTAATCAGCTGGTGCTCAAACTTTAAAGCAACGTCTGTGAATATAGGAATCAGCTGCCTTACCTTTCCATCACTGGAGCACGTATACACCGTGCCGTTCTGTTTGTCTGCAGTCATAGATACGATTGGCAAAGAATGAAGCCCTGTCACGTGGGAATTATGGACATTCAGACCTGCTTTGGAGATCAACAGGAGACACCAAAACACATAAGCTCCTCTTGCAGCCACCACTAAGCTACAACTACATTTCTGGTAGGGATGGTAAAGAGGAATGCATTTGATGCTATGCACTGGTAACTGGTCCATTTCTTGCCATAAGACTACGGGTTGTCTCAGCGTAAAGTACCCTTTGACTGCTTTTAGATTGACAGGAAGGATCTTAACCGGTCCAAAAGCACTCCCTACAATAAGTCCACTCATCTTTCGGTTGTTATGTTCATATTCCCACCAAGACAAGACACTTGGGGAAGTTATTCCGGACTCTATGGTATTGCAAGAAGTAATTGATTCCTTACCCAGAAATGGAAGCTGAAATTGCCAAACTGCAATGTTACCGTTTTCAAAGAGCACTGCTAAGAGCACGCTACCGACATCCCGGCATTCGTTGTTGTGTTTAACCTGCTGAGTGGTGCAGATGCCCGACCACTCCATGCGCACTGGAGTCTGCATGCTGTGCCGTCGCTGAAATTCAGAGAAGTCTCCTAGCTCTCCCCTGGGAGCATCAGCCTTAGAAAGTTTGTAACTGGCTTCATACAAACGCTCCCCGTAGATTTCTGTCAGGTCCACCAGCTGCACCCACTGTAGTCTGTTGAGGTTTGCGTGGATGGTCAATCGATTGTCCATGGTTAAAGCTGCAAGCAGGCACCTTCCGTTGGCGTCACAGCCCAGCGGTGACCAGCTGGAATACTTGAATCCTCGCATAGGTGGCAATGACTTCCTCTCGGGATTGAATACTCGATCTAGCATGAAAGTTTGACTAACCGTTGGATCCACTGAACTTGCGAACTTTTCCTTACATTCTGCTACCTCCTTTTTTGGACCAACCTAAAAGATAACAAAAAGAGCTTTTAAAACAATTGTAGAACTGGTTTTTAGGAAGACTTCCCTGGAACTCATTCCCACTTGAAACAGAGCATTCTCTATCCCAACCTATACTACACTGGTCCAATGGTTAATTAACCTCACTCTTAAAGACTTAAGCTTCGTTGTTGGCCTGAATTTGTATAGTTTTGACTTTCAGCTATTGAGTCTTTGTCTGCTGAACCAAAGAGCCTGTTTTCATACTTCTGTTCTTGAGTGTGTACTTAAAGGTACTTGGCATAACGTTCAAACTGTAAAGCATTCGATATTTCAACTCAAGTTATTCCATATTCTCAGCGTTGTTTTGGAAAAAAAAATCGAATCTGCAACAAGAGGATTATTATTTAATAAGATATTCACCCAGACTTGCTACTCCTCTGTGCTAAGGACTATAAAAAGTCAGATGCTCCCCTGAAGCCCGAAACAGTCCCTGCTGCATAAATCTTTCAGCTTAGGTACCAAACCAAGAAAGATTTCTAATTAAAATTTTACTGAAATAACTGTCATCAAAGTACTGGAGCTCAAGCGATTCTCGGAAAAACGGCTAAACTTTAGAATACCTAAAATCCACTCCATACGTGAGCGTATCGCACCCTGACATTACTGGGCTATATGTGGTCTCCCCCCCTCATGCTTCTAAAGTACATCAAGGCATCAGATACAGCGTGCACTGCGGCAAGTTGTGCGCGGGGCAGGAGCAGCCCGGGGGGAGGCGACCGCGGGGGCTGCCCCTCCGCGCGGGGGGACGCAGCGTGGCAGCCCCGGGGCCGCCCCTCCCGGGCCCCGCGGAGGGGGAGGCGGCCGGTGCCCACGGCCGCGGCCAGCTGCACCGCGCTGGGCGGCTCACCTTGAGGAGACAGGCGGCGGAGGGCGCGGGCACGGCCGTGCGGTGGATGACCATCTCCTGCCCGCCGCTGTGGACGTCGCTGAGCTGCTCCAGGACGGCGATGCTGCGGGCCGTGCTCACCGACACCCGGTGGTCCTCCGACCAGGCCAGCGGCTCCAGTCCGCTGACGCCGTGCTGCAGCCGCACCGCCGGCTCCCGCCGCACCGCCGTCAGCCGGAACCCGGCGCTCGGCGCCGCCGCCGCCTCCTCGACGAGCGAGTCGAGCCCCAGCGGCGGCTCCTCCTCCCCCGCCGACAGCGAGGGGCTGCCCCCGCGCTCCGCCGCCGCCGCCATCTTACCGCCGCCTCACGGGCCGCTCGGGCCGCAGCGCGCATGCGCTGCCGCCGCCGCCGAAGCCCCCGGCCGCCCCGGCTGGGGCTGCCCCGCCGCCGCCTGCGCCACCCCGCGGGCCCGGAGGTGCGGGCGGCGCCGTGCCGAGCCCCTGCAGCGGGGCGGCTGCGGCCGGGGGCTGCGGGCGAACGGCCGTTCCCATGGGGGGGCCGCCTCGGCGCCCCGCCCGCCTGCCCTCCGCCCTCGCGGGCTGGGCCCGGCCCGAGGGGCGGCCCCGGGGCCCTGCGGGAGGCGGCGGGCCATGGCGGCGAGGGGGACGCTGCTCCTCAACCTCAGCTCGGCGCCGCGGGGCCGCGGGCCCGGCGCCTCCAGCCGGGTAGGTGCGGCGGGGGAGGCTGGGAGCCCGGCCCGGGCCAGCCCTCGGGACCCGGGGTGCGCTGCGAGCCGAAGCCGTGGCTCTCGCCCTGACTGGACCTGGGGGGGGCACCGGCTGGGGGCTGGCCCGGGGGAGCCGTGGTCAGTGGGGCGGGGGGGGGGGTGTCAGCGTTTAAAAAGTTATTAAGTCGAGCCTTTGGCTTTTTCCCCCCGAGACGGGGTTGATACCTGCACGGGGGCCTGGTGGCTCGGCAGCGAGGCGGACCCGGCCCCCTTGGGTGGTGGCTGTGGAGGGGGAAGCCTCGTGAGGGAGCGGGTGCGAACGGCGGGTAGGGGCTCCTCGAATGCCTTCGAACGGGCTGCTGTGGACGGTGCTGCGCTTTGCACGTCGTTAGCGGCTTTTGGCTTGTTGGGGGCCGACTGCTGAAGCTGTGACAGGCCTCTGCCTCCTTTAGAGATGCTTTGAAATGCTGCCAGGGAGGGGAAGTCTTCTTATATTTTAGAGTAAACTTCTAATTGTGGCAATGCTGTGAGCTGCAGGAATAGGTGCTTTACTCTCATAAGTGTGAGGAAAGGAGAACAAGAATGGGGTAAACAGACGTTTGCAATTTTAAAGTTATTGTTATGGTGATTCTGCGTTGCTTCAGTTATTATTCTTAATTTCTAAATCGTTCTTAAAATATCGGGCAAAAGTATGTGAGAGTGAGAGTGTTTGCCAGGATTTACGCTGATTATATTAGGTATTTTGAGGTAGGGCACCACCACCACCATCATTTTTCTGATAGTGAATGTTGGTGGAAGGAGGTTGGTGTTTGGTTGGTTGCCAAAAGTGTGAAGAAACAAGTGAAAAAAGTAATAGGGCTTGAAAACAATGCGGTTCATAGGAGGACAAAGAAAAGCGGAGTGTGCAACTGGGAGTGGGGAAGAGAGAGTAAAAAGAGGTGCAAGATTGTGCTGGCGTTTCACACGTTTCAGGAGTTTTGCAGTCATGTCGGGAAAAATAAGTTTATTGAAAAAGGGCTGGGGGACACGGAAGAGCTTTGGGGACAAAAGGAAGTTAAATTTAATTTTCTTCTTCACTCTTCCTGGAGGGATATGGGGAGAGCAAAAGTTTTTCTTAAGATGATTGGGAGATCAGTAAAATAAACTGATTGCTGCAGAAGAAGAAATAAAGAGCTCAGAAATGCTGAAAGTTGGCAGAAGCATAAGTTGGAGTGAAGTACAGGCCATCCCTCCTGCCCACAGAAAGAAGGAAGCCTACAGGGATGGCTTTAATGTAATCGTGAGATTTGTAGAGCTTTTGAGAGAGATTTTTAAAACGTGTTCTGCTCAGTTACTGGAGAAGCTAGATTAAATCCTTTAGAGATGAGCACTATATATGACTTTAGATTTCTATTTGCATTTCAGTAGTGTTCAGAGGTCTCAGGTGTGGCGGTGAATCTGTTAGAGTAGGAACTGTCTAGCTGCAAAAATCAAACTTAGTTTCTTTAGTCGTGGGGTAGGGGATTCCAAAAATAAGGGATCTCTCTGTGGGCTGATGTTTGTGTTCAACATGATACCATGTTGTTAATTCTCAGTCATTAATGAATTCTTGCTATCTGGTTTGTTTGTTAACATTAAAGCAGTCTGATGCTCTGAAAAGAAAGCTTCCGTCACCACATGGAAACCCACCTTTGAAACGTAAACGTAAGCCATCAGTAAACACCTTCAAGAAATGTGCTGTGGAAGCTGATGTCAGGGAAAAGGGAGGTTCATCACAAAAATCTCTTCCTAAGAAGCAGTTGACTGACAACCGAAATGAAAGCCAGCAAAGCAAACCTTTCATTAAGACGTCCAGCCTGTTTAGAAACAACCCTGATATCCCAGAAATTCACAGGTATTTTAGACAAATGGGAGGGGAAGAAAACATTTCAATGCCTTGAAATTCAATGTCTTGAATTCTTGCCCTTGCTTGGGCAAAGCAGTTGCTTGGTTCCTATAGTTGCATTGCTGTTTACGTAGAATACTATTGTACAATTTTTAACCACAACACGTGCTTTCTTTTGGTTTGGTTTGTTTCCCCTAACTCAGAAAAGCAGTACAGCAGGTGCAAGAAAATGTTTTCACTACAGATTCTTTTAGCCAGTTGGACCTCCATCCACATCTGGTGAGTGGCAGGAAGGCTGTGTGCCTTGAAACATGCTTTTTTGGGTGGGGGGCAGGTTAGAGAGTTGAGATGCACCTTTATTCGTGGTGACTGGGACAGACTCGCCAGCACTTTGCCTGATTTTGTTGTAGTCTCTTAGCTCAGCGTGCTGGCCAGTGTCCTGACGCATCCCCAAACACACTGGGGATGCACCCTTCGCTGTTTGCAGTTGTAATACCAAAAACCCGCAGAAAACTATTTGGGAGTGCAGTATTTTAACAAGTCTGGTATTTCCAGATGTACCAGCAATGGTGTACGTCTGATTAACTAAGAAGTATTTTGAGGACCCAGGAACTTTTACATCCAGTTGCCCTGGACCAGTCATGTAGAGAATAAGCGTCAGTCTTCTGGTTTTTGCTCTGTCTTGTACTACAAAAAGTAACAAAAGGAACAGTTTGACAATGAAACCTGTTTACTGCTCTTTATTATCTCTCTAGATATCCACAATAAACACTGTCCTAAGGATAAGTAGCATGACCAGGTAAGTGAATTCATATAAAAACTTTGCACTTCACTACCCCTTAAAGCCAATCATCTATGATTGTTTCACTATATGTAATTGTGAAGTTTGTGAAGATCACAGTACCTATTAAGCTGTCCCATTTGCCATAGGGTTTGTTGCTTTCAAAATTTGGGACGAGGAATAACTTCCAAGTTACACAGCTGGTCAGTTGTCACAGCTGAAGGTGGAACCTTGGAGTCCTGCCTTCTAATTTGGTATTTGAATCATAAAACTATCTTTTTTCAATTTATCACATCTGATGCCTATCTAGTGACTTTCCTTAGAAATCACCTCTACTGATGTAGCTACACAGGAGAGATGAATGCATGGAATTTGGGCTGAACAGTTTTGAAACAGTCACTGTATGTTAAAACCTCAGGATTCTATCCTATGTTGCATTTGTATTTCCTAACCTGTTTTGTTTGTTATGCAGTGTTCAAAAGGAAACAATTCCTGTGCTCCTGCAAGGCAAAGATGCTCTAGTGAGATCTCAGACTGGTTCAGGTCAGTATTTAATTGTCAGTCTCCTTCCCTAGGGCATATTAAACTGGATCCCAAATATGGAACCAAAACCTCACGTTCCCAGTACAGCTTATAAAAGTGACAGGCTGGGAAGCCTGGCGTGGGACTGCCGTGACACAGACAGATGCTGCGCAAACTTCTGTAAGAACGCAGTGGTGGGACTGAATGTTGATGTGCAGCTGCCAGCCATTGCATGTGGGCCTGTTCCAAGGCTCACGCTGGGGATGCAGATCCAGGAGGCCAGCAGAGCTAAGCAGCACATGCTCTTACCATACAAGTTTATGTGCTTGCTCTACAGCAAACGATGTCTGGATGTCTCATTTCCTTGGGTGGGTGGGGATATTTATTTAGACAGGTCTTAGTGGGATACCACCACCTCTCCTTTTTTAATTTAACCCTTTGGTGAATTGCCTGCCAATCTTCTGTTCTGGAAACTTTCTACTTAATTAAAACTTTTCCAGACTCTGACCTCGGTTTAAGAATGGTAGGATGAATGGTACTTTAATCTTCTGGAGTGCTGTAATTGCCACTTTTTTTTTTTTTTTTTTTGATGGAAAGTCTTCCCATTTTCTCCCTTTTAAAAAGGTAAAACTCTTGCCTATGGGATTCCACTTGTACAGTCTTTGCAAGGAATGGAATCCAAAATACAGGTAGGTGCAACAGAATTAAGTATATTTGCTTTTGATATCAAGATTAATAAAAATGAAATCCAGCTTTTACCTTGTAGTCATCACTGCCTCTTCTGACAGAAAGGTCAAGCAGTCTCTCTTCCCCTTTATTTGTGCATGTGGCTTATGTGATCCTTCTGTACTGCTGAGATACAGATGATACAAGACCAATGTTACACATTCCCCATTAGTTCATGCAGTAGGCTAAATTGTAAATAGGCTAAATTGTCAAGTTAGGAGAAGGTAGAGTGCAGAAGAGGCAATGGTCTGGAAGCTGGGAGAGCTGAAAACAAAGGTTACTGCCATGTCTTTAGGAGTAATAAGTTTCTAATCTTTGACATGGAATGAGATTTGATAATTGCTCCCAATTTGGATCATCTGGTTGACCAGAAAATGCTGCTGCAGATCTGCCATCTCTTGTACATTTTATGGAAAGAGATCATCCTGACTTTCCTTATGGGTTGAAATGTTTCCAGCCCATCCTGGATTGTTACTTTCTGCAGCTGCTACCTACAGATTGTTGCTGTGCATCAAACATGAGAGTATTTCTGCAACTCAGAAATATGGGAGTGAGACAATATGTGTATGGAATAAAATGTTGGGTATGACTGTAAGCAGGTTTCCAAGCAGAAAAGAGAAGGCAATGCAGTATTGATATTTGAAGGACTGTTGATTTTTTTTAAAAGCTGGGAGGGGGGAATACCCCAAACTGTTGTGTACAAACTTGTACTAAAACCCTTCAGAATTCACTTTGTTGGCTAATAGCAGTCAGACATGGAAGTGCTCTGTTTATCAGTGCTACATTCTTCTTAGTGGACCTCTTGTCTTCTCTGTTTGCAGCGCAGTGATGGGCCTTATGCACTCATATTAGTCCCAACAAGAGAGGTAGGTGGCCTTTTTTCTTTCTGGTTCTATCTGAATCTGAGTGTTTGAACACTGATTTTTAGTGTGTAGATGTGGGTCCACCAGGGACTGTCTTAGGAAACGTTGTGTTGTCCTTTTGCTCAGATATTGCCCTCACAGAAAGAGTGTTTTCTCTCTGGATGCATGTTGTCGTTTTTGTTCAGTGCCATACCAAAGTAAGAAAGAAGGAATCTCTTAAGTTTTCCTCATGCAGTTGGAAATAATTGTGAAGACTGGAGAAACTCTCTAGCTCAGTGCATGGGAGGGAGAAGCTTGCCTAGCTCACACAGGGGGAGTAAGTAAAACCAATGAAATCAGCTTTGCAAATGTGTAGGTTTATACAAACATTTCATTTTTAAAGCACTTTTTTCAAATCCATAAGTGAATGCTGAAGATGAGGCTTCCAAGAGTTGGTTTCTCCACTGAACTCTCTTGTATTTGATTTATATTATTTGCAATTGCAAAGGCAATTTCAGAGGAGGGTATCAACCTTTTTTTTTTTTATGTCAAATGATAATAACTTCCATGTGGAGAATTGATTGCAGGTATCTAGTTTGGGGCACAATATTTTACGCAACCTGCAGTGCAATATCTCAGCTCAGTTCCGTGAAAGGAGAAAGCTCTGAAGCTATTTAAATTTTTACAGCAGCAAACTTACTGCCTCTCTAGGATGCTGTATGAATACTAAGCATGTAGGAAACTGTTTGTAAGCTTGTTTAAAGGGCTGCCATTGAGAGTACTTATGAAGATAATTTGTAATTACAGTTGGTGTTACTTTTACTTCGTATTGAAAGCAACGGCCTGTCTTGAGAGGTTGGCAAGTAATAGTATGTAGCATGTGTAGTCAGAGCATTTAAAATAGTTTTGCTCCCATAACTAAGCCCTGCTCACATGCTCATTCCATGAATGAGTCGGGGAGGCACCATTGCGTTTCTCAGTCGTCTTCATTGGCACAGCAGAAATGGCTGCCAGACAGCTAAACCCAACATGAAACCCAACCCACGTGAAACCCAACAGCTAAATGCTTCCTACTGACCAGACATTTAGGTTTGCAAGCTTTCTACATACCATCTCTGTTCTGCTGACTGGGAAACGGAGAGGTAGAAGGATCCAGTGGTATGATCACTCTGTGGGTCAGGTGAGGGAATAATGTGGTCTGCCCTGACTGCCAGAAGATAACTAACCTCTGGGCTGCGTTTCCTTTTCATAGTGGTTTCCCTCCAGAAATTGTGCCATTTCTCCCTTTTACTCTTCCAGTGGAGCAGTGGCTTCAGCTTGTTTTCTCCCTGGGGCATTCACAGAAGCCAGCAGAAGTCTCTGTTGTCCTGAGAGCTGGCTTATGGAGCTGAACCAATAGAGAGATTTTTGAACAGGTCCAAATATAATAAAATAAGGATTATGTAAGAGAATAAAATAATAAGCATCTTCTAAAAGACAAATGAAAGACATATTTAGAATTCGGATGACATACATAACTAGATTAGCTTACAGATTTTTGAGCCAAAGGGGCTTGTAGTCCATCTTTGTAGTCCAGGGACTTTTTGAGAGCTCACTTTCTTTTGTTGATTTCCATAGCTTGCACTCCAAAGTTTTGATACAATGCAGAAACTACTTAAGGTAAGAATTCAGTGCTCTGTGTTCTTCTTATTCCTTGAGACTCTTGTTGTAAGATGCTAAGCAACTTCAGTTCCTGTGAATTCAACTGGATGTTTAAGGAAATCCAGGATCTGGCAACATATATGGTCCTTAAAGATAAATGTTTGTTTGTAAGTGCATGATTTCCCTGTGGCATGTTTTAAACTATTACATAAACAATTAAGTGATTAATTATGGCACCTTAGTTGCATATGTTTTCATAAACAAGTGTAGCTGATTTTCACAACGTTTTGTTTTTAGAAGTATGTACTACTGTTTCAGTCTGAGCTATGAATGGAAACTCAATGACAAGTACTGTTTTACTGAAACTAGTACTAGACAGATGGGTTTCAGATGGGGAGTAGAACTTGGTGAACTGCTTTGCCAGTTGAATGGCTGGAGAAATTAGAAGGCTTTTAAAATCATTAAATGATAGTGCTTTCCTTTTAATTGAGGCACAGTATCTTACCATGGGGCTAGAAGGTATCTAAATCATTTATCTGATCTGTATTCCCACTCCCTCTTCTGTTTTTTTCCTTGAAATAATAAGGCACTTTCCAAATCTTTTTTTAGTGCTGGAATTACCAAGTAAGATATTGTTGTGTCCTGCTGAGGTTTAAAGTACTTAAGTTTTCTTCCACAGTGATTAGAAGTTATTATGAGTGGACTTTTGATGTCCTTCAAAGGATGAAGTCTGGACTGACTTCCTTAAATTTTTCATTGTTACATATAATGTGTAGTAACCATCAAGTCCAGTGTAAACTGTCATAGTGACCCAAAGCAGAAGATTTAGATCATGGTCGGGCTGGACGACTGCAGGGTGTAATATGATTATGTAATTACGGAGAGAGGAAAAGGCTAGTTGAGCTGCTCCTGACGCAATTACTCTAATGCCAACTGCTAAGGTTATATTGCCTGGATCTTGCTTAGACATCTTCCTTATTTTAAACCTTAAGAAGAAAATCTTTTTGTAGAAACTGTTTTGTTGGAGCATTTCTGGCAAGCAGTGACCCATGCAAACTTAAGCCTATTTACCAGTCACGCATATGTGCAATCCTTACAAGCTGTGCTTTGCTTCTCTGTATTTCCCCTGGAGTGAGACAATGGCAGTACTGTACTTTATCTCCCCTGTAAATACTGGGCAATACTGGATTCAATGAAGGGTTGGAACTCATTAAAGTAAGTGGCAAACTTGTTTCTCAAATGGCAATGAGACTGACATTTAATGTTCACAGACATGGTGACTGTGTGCATGTAGGTCTGTGTACATATATAAAAATGTTATAGGTCCTGTGTTTTTCTTAAATTTTCCTTGGCCACACGAAGATACTGCTTAAAGGCAAGGTGAAGAAATAGCATTGTAGTTTGTCTTTGAACATTTAGGCTACATGGGGAGAAGGAAAAGAAACATTATTATGTGATTGGAAGTGGTGCAAAAATGATTGCATTTCTATCTTCCTAGACGATGTGGGAAGCCAAGCTACATGGCTAGAACTAAAGGTGCCATTGATACATAGCTGTGGGTGAGGGAGTGCATGTGGACTGTATCTGTTAGATCAAATCAGATGCACACTGCTGTCAGCCCCAGTCCTTTCTCTTTTTGCCAAGAAACATAATTTTTGGATCAGACTCTGTCTCTTTATTAAGAAGAATCTATATCGGTGTGTTGGTTTTCCTTTCTGTAGCCATTTGCCTGGATTGTGCCTGGAGTGCTAATGGGGGGAGAAAAGAGAAAATCGGAAAAAGCCAGGTAGGAAGCCAACTTCTTAAATTGTATTTTAGGTTCTTCTGCTCTACAGCATTTTTATCTGTTACTCTTCTTTAGAGTGCTTTTCTTACTGGGAGAGAGGATTGTGAGTTTGGATCAAGCTGTGATCCCCCTGGATCTTACACAGACACAGTGACTGGGTCAGCAGGAAGTATTCACTTCCCCCAGTTGGATCTATTTCTAAAATGTTGATGAGCCTTCTGAGATGATGATCTCTTGTGTCAGTATTTTTTTTTCTCTTCTGACAAACACCTGTATTTGCTTACCACCGAGTGCTGTCTACAGTATTTGTTATGGGGGAAATTGCTTTCTGGAGAAGAGATTTCCTGGTGTTAAAAGTCTCTTTCTTTTCCCTTTTCAAGAATTGAATTGTAAGCTGGCAATCCAAAATGGAATTTTCATTTCTCTGTATATAAGCATACACAAAAAGAAGTTTACTCTTGACAGTAAAAAAAAGTACTCAATTAGAAAAGAAGATGTAGCTTGGGTGTTTTAGATTTTTTTTAATATTATTAATATTTCTTTCCACCCTGTCCTTGTCACTGAGTATAACTCTGAGTATCAATGATGATCAAGCATAAAATTTTAGCTGTGCAAGAACTTTCAGTTTTAATCAGTGAGAAAGTACTGTCCCTGCTAATTTTACTATGGCCATGATTTTTTACTCTGTAGATTCCAGTTCCTCACTCAGGGTTCCTATTCTAGAGTTACTGCTAACCTGTATGTCTCTCTCTCTCTCTCTCTCTCTCTCTCTCTCAATCTAAACAGATTACGTAAAGGGATAAATATCCTCATTTCAACTCCTGGTCGCCTGGTTGATCACATTAAGTCCACAGAATGTATTCATTTCCGTCGCACTCAGTGGCTGATTATTGATGAAGCAGACAGGTAAACTTCCAAGTGTTTAGATATGGAAAATAATGATGATACCCTCTGCATCATAATTCACTAAATATTAAAAAAAAAAAAAAAAAAGAGAGAGAGAGAATGTGCATGCGATCTTAAACCATTCATGCTCAGTGGCCTCAGCCAAGCACCAGATGTCTGGGATTAGGAAGAAGTGTCCCCTTTGGACAGATTATTGTACAATTATTAATTGCAGAGATTCTCTCAGTGTCTTCTGACATGTCTGACCCTGGCAAAAGTTGAAGATGGAACATGAAGCTAGATGGGCCAAAGGTCTGATCAACTCTAGCACTTCCCCTATTCATAATTAGCTCATGTAGCATTAAGACTTTCTCCTCATTCCTTCCTACAGCATCTTTCACCACCTCTGCTGTTTTTGTAGGATCCTGGACCTGGGCTTTGAGAAGGATGTAGCTGTGATACTCAATGCTTTAAATGCCGAGAGAGAGACACGTCAGAATGTCCTGCTCTCAGCCACCCTCACAGAAGGTAGGTTATAGACAGATGATGTCTCTTTTAGCTGAATAGTGCACAGGCAACTGCAAAATAGTTGGTTGAGTCTGATTATATTACGGCCCAATCTGAAGCCCTTTGCAGAAATGGAATAATACCTATTGATTTCTTTGGGCTTATGCTGCTTGTCCTTCATTACTGGAATTTCTGTCAGTGTACATATTTACATGGTCCTTACATATGTCTCACAAATTCCAGAGCGAAGTCATCGTGAACCTGGGAAGCACTGGTTTGTTTGCTTTACAAATACAGAATTAAGGCAAAAAGCTAATGACGGGACAGCTGTTGTGTCATTTGCTCCATATCATACAAGAAGTCAGTTGCTGAGGCAGGAGTTGGGCCAGGCCTCATGACTCCTGCACTCTTGATAGAGTGAAGATCCGTTGGGTTTTTTCCCACACACAGTTAAAAAACAGGATTGCCAAATGCTGTCTATCTGGTCAAGACATTTATGTAATGTAAAATAGCACAGTTGGCTGAAGTAGTGTCTTGTGATGCTTTTGGTGGAGTCCACAGCAACTAAACCTGGCTAAGCCCTGAAAAGTCTGAAGTTTGTGAAGGTGTTCTGTCAGTGTCTGAGGCATGGCTCATTAGTTCCTTGCCCTTCACTGCTTTTCACTGGAATTGCATTAGTTGGGGTTTTTTATGTGACTATATCATTGCCCTCCCCAGCAGCACCCCAGACTGGACTTCATGTATTTTTCATTTTCTGTGATTTAGGAGTAACGCGGCTGGCCGATATCAGTTTGAATGATCCCATCAGCATTTCCATAGCAGATGGAATCCAGAAGGCGCTCAAACCAGCATCACAAACGGGTAGACAAGCCAGTAGTCCATCAAACTGCATGGAGCAGGAAAACTTTGCTGTTCCAGAGAAGCTCAAGCAGTATGTCATGATGGTCCCCAGCAAACTGAGGCTTGTCACATTAGCAGCTTTTATGCTTGAGAAATGCAAGGTGAGACTCTGTTTGCATTTATATTACTAAGTAGCCCTTTGCCCTTTCCAGCTCCTTTATCTGTTACTCTGTCAAGGATAGCATGGATTAGATCTAGAGCTTTGAAGTGCATCCAGTGTACAGGGAGCCGCAAGAAAGCTGAGGTGCTGTTGTGTCTTTCATGCTGGCAGTGAGATACCTGTGCAGCATGTACTCGTACTTCTTTTGTGGGCTCAGTATTTGGTGTCAAACTCTGTAATCTTTTCCTGTATAATCATTCTCCGGAAGTGGAAGCCACATAGATCTTATAATGATCAGGGAATTGGGAGAGGCCTGTGGAAATGGTCATGTGCCATTTTCTTGTTTTTCTTGCAGTTTGAAAAACACCACAAGATGATAATCTTTTTCTCCAGCTGTGAACAAGTGGAATTCCACTATGAGCTCCTTCTAAAGGTCCTTTCAGGAGGGCTAGAGTCGGAACAACCTCAACGTTCATCTGTCTCCTCTGCGCACTTACAGTTTCTACGACTGCATGGCAACATGGAACAGGAAGTAAGCATTCTCAAAATGTCAAGATACACAGTTTTGTTCCTATTCCCTATGATTTATTGTGTGGTTATTTTGGGGAGGAGGGCAGAAGAGAGGACAGAGAGTCATTTCACCTCTAGGGGCCTCACTCTTCCATCTGCTAATGAGAATAGGAATATTGTCCCACTTCTGGAAAGTACCTTGGTAGCTATATCTGAAAAACACAGCTGAAAAGGCAAGAGGTGTTATTTCAGCAGGCTGAGGCAGCCGTTCTGTATTCCCAGTGGGTGCACTTAAACCATTTATCTATCCATGGTTCTCTCTCATGCAGTCAAGACAGGCTTTTAATGCCAAAGGAAAACCTCATCCAAACCCCAAAACATTACCCACTAAGTTGCCCCCATTAGATGAGGATGGAGCAGTTTGGCTTTGGTTTTGAAGAACAGTATCTTGACAGACTGCTTTTTTTCTCTGGGATGGAATAATAGCAATATAACAGTGATTACCCCAAAATAGGTCTAGGTTTTAGCCGGATAGGCCTGGGTGATGAGATTGGAGCTTGCTACAGAAGGCTGAGAGGCCAGAAGAGTGTCAAATGAACTGTCACTGCAGCACTTCTCTCGATAGCTGAGGGACCTCCCTTGAAAGTTCAGCCCCTGATCCTGCCCTTGGTCTGTGAATGAGAGAGTTACCGCTCTACTGTGAACTGCACAGCAGAGATGGGAAATGAATAGAGCTCTTCTGATGAAGCAAGAGGTGAAGAGCCATTGTTTTTCTCACTCGTTCCCATCCTGTGGAGACCAGAAACATGTGCTTTGCTGTCCCTGCAGTCTGGCCTTTCCTCAACCTGCCTGCCTGAGCGAGTGAGCAGGCCTGGTCTGGCCCAACTCTACCCTGACCAGCTGTTAAGCCAACAGAACACAGCTAAGTAGCTGGCACCAGGGGAAGGGTTTTGCCTTTTTAGTACCCAGTGTGTAATTAGTGCTTGATGTCTTCAAATTAAGAGCATTAATGGAGCTAAATTGTGGATCCCATATGGTACTGCTGAGCACGGCTGCTGTCATTGTCAACAAGATACAGCGTGCTCTCTTCTTTAATTTTTGTCAGCAGAGGGTTCAGTGTGTCGGCAAGGCCCAAGTTTCCATTCTTTGCTAGAACAGTACCTCTAGCTGGGAGTCAAGTATGTAAGGTTTCTTCTACATTATCAACGTAACAGGACATTCACTTAACTCCTAGCTAGAACTCTGAGGAGGAAGACTTGAAACATGGAAACAAGAGTATTGTGGAAGGAGGAAGCAAAAGGGACAGGAAGGAAATGGGTATGGTGTTTCTGAGGCCAGAGACAGCCTGAGCTCTGAAAAGGGAAAGAGTAAATGGAATCGGACCAAGGGAGTGTAAATGTGTGCAGTTCCCACAGCTAAGGAGAGGGATTGTAGGTGGATAGGTGGTACCAGCAAGCAAAGACCAAATGCTACAGCGGCCTTTGGTTACTAGTGCCCAGAGATTGTCTTGTGTGATAGCAAATATCATTGTGATGTAATGTGGGTTGGAGAATCAGTTTCTGTTGCTTTTATCAAGAAAAAACCATACCCCAAAGTAGTTAAACTAACTGGAGTGTGCTTAGGAAGGTTTTGGGACTGACAAAGCAGGAGGCTTTTGAAGGTAAGTGTGGAGCCGTACTGGCGGGTTCCTGCAGTTCTGGGGCTCAACAGCTCAAAGACTGCTGGTGGGGTAATTTGGGATCTGGGGGCTGTGGACAGCTCTGCCTGGGACCTGAGCTCATGTTAGAAGTGGGGCTGCAGTAATTCTGCTGGTGCAGACCAGCAATGAGGACAAGGCTGGGGAGAACCTGCCTCTGACACTCATGGGAAGGAACGACCTCCATCCCAGTGTCAGCAGCCCCCTTGGCGACCCTTGCCAGTACGAGGCTTTTTTTGTGGGAAGGCCGTGGGAGGGTGCCCTGGGAGCTCTGTGGCAGCTGCCTGCAGGCCCCAGGAGTCCTGCCTCCTTGCCCCCTTGGGCAGGGGTTTCTGGCCAGGGTCTTATCTCTCCTGCCCTGTTACTTTGAAGACTTATCCCTCAACAGTTCACGTGAGCAACTGTGCAGCTGAGCATCCCCGATACTTAATTACACAGTCAGTCCAGTGACTGTCTGCATGCCCCATTGGGCACATGATGAGGCTGATCTCTTGTGATGTGACTATATCGCTGTGTCAACAAAATGGGCTTATACTGCCCATCGTGTGACTGGACAGACAGCAGTTAAGATGTCCAGCTTTTTCTTGCGTTCACAAAAGCCTGTGTTGCCCATAAAGCATGCCAGTGCTTCTGTTGCTGCTGCCTAATCTTTTGTGGATCTCCTCTCCATGTAAAACAGTTACTGCTTTTTGACATGCACAGGCCATGCTTCTGTGCAAACCGTGGAGGTGTTGGCTGCTTTGTTTTGACCAAATGCATTCAGGCTTGCCCCAGATGCTGTGCCTTCCTACCTGGGATCACACCTGTATGCCATAGATTTTTTTTTTTTTTTTTTTTCCCCCTTTGCAGGAAGAGTCTGACTGGAACTCGTGAAGTCAATTCCTTTGCTTTTGAAGCTGTACATGATATAGTGAATGAGGCATAGTTGTTAAATTGTTACATTAGTTAATTTGCTTTATGTTTGATTGTGATGTGCATAAGCACTCTTCTCATTTTTCTGTTTCAATCCTCTAGGAAAGAACAGAGGTCTTCCAGGAGTTCCTAAAATCCAAGACCGGCATCTTGCTTTGCACTGTAAGTAACTTAGAGTCCCTTTGCAGCTCCATGCTAATGGGCCTGTCTGATATCTAATGGTAGAACAGAGGATTTGGCACTGAGCTCTAATTCCAGCTCGCTGTCTGACCTTGAGGAAAGTCATCTCCTTTTTCTGCATCTCACATGTTAAATAAGGACAGGCGCCCTCTTTGCAAACTCTTGTACGATCTTTTGCTGCGAGGTGCCACGTACAGAAAAAGTGTATGTCTTATACAAGAGGCCTCTAAGTATTTTGCATGGTCTTATGTCTGGAAAAATCTGTTCATTTGAAGCTGGAACCTTGCCCTCTACATGCAGTCAGTAGAACGCAATCCTAATTTGTAGTATGACCCATAACTGCCAGGTAAATTGGATGTAATGTGATATTTCCTATCTTAATGACTATCCCAAGGTTAAAAACAAAAACCTGCAGGGATGGAAGGGAAGCCCAACCAGAGAGTGGTGTCATTAGAAATGCACATGTTCTGCTGCTCTCCATGCTTTGCCCTTCAAGCTTCCTTCAAGGGTGCTGAGGGAGAAATTCTTGTCCTCTACTGAAGTTTGCTGGCACCCTTGTGTTGTGGTGGCACCTTCCACTTCTCGTTTGTGACCTGTCGGTGCCACAGCTAGCCTGCTGCAGTGGTGCAGAAGGCTGCACGATTTGCTCTCTAATAGTGGCAGCTGTTGATCTGAAAATGTGTGAATCTTGGCGATTTCTACCCACCGCAAACTTGTAAATTACAGCGATCGGGAGTAATTAGAGCTGAGAAACCCTCTCCAGCTCTGAAACGACTCCTGTTCTTGCAGCACATTATTCTTAAAGGAAACTAGTTGCAATTTTTTTCAGAGGGTGGGGGCTGAATTTTATCTTATTTTTATGCCTCCAGTTCAAACTAGGACTGCCATATATATAGGAGTGTTTGATTTAGCATTGCCAAATTATGTATTGTATCACCTGTAAAATTGTACTTGTTACAAGCTAGTCTTGGTCCTGCTTGTGTGTACAACCTTTCAATGATTTGATCAAGGTCAAAATGCATCTTTGCAATGCATAAGTGTAACTATAACTTGGTTTCCCCGTATACAGAGGTGATACTTAAGTGTCTCAACTGAGGAGGATAGCAAAGCTTAAATCATTCAGTGGTGTAGTTTGAGTGTTTTGAAAAGTGTTTGGTAAATTCTAAATAATAAATAGCTAAACTTTGTTCTCCTTCGTGCACATGCTGTCTATAACTGAGAAATTTCAGGGATGTGTCTTGTTACTGAAATTTCAGTTTAGTGAGTTTGGAAAGGCAGTGAATGCTCAATCTTAGACAAAGAGAAGACGGAATCATTGCAATCACTGGGATATCAGTTCCTGGGTGAGACCGTTCGAAGGGGAAATGCAGCCTGTGGCAGGAAAAATCTGCCAGGAAACATACAGCTGTTGACAGGTTAGGAAGAAGAATAAGTTGGATAAAGAAATCCAAGTGGATAGGATCCCCCTCTTGAGACACTGGAGATGTGGTTAGATTTCCTGCATGCCACAGACTCTGTACAAGTGGATGTGGAATTGTGATGACAAGGCAAGTAGCCACATGTCAGCTGAGCAGTGATAGTTGTGTGTTTGCTCCTGACCTGTCATAAATGGGAGGTAACGTGAATTAACCTAGAGTGCCATGAAGAGGGTAGTGTAAGGTAATGCATTTATCGTAACCCTCCTTCGTTTCAATCTAAGCTACTTTGCATTTACTGCAAGGCAGGGATGCAAATCCTGACAGTTACAGTTACTGTGGCTCAGCTGGCACACGGTTAGCACGTTAAGCACAGTAAGTTGTGTGTCTGAGTCCAAAATCTCTCTGTGCTTCAGCTCCCCATCTGTAAAATGGGGATAGTAGCACTGTTCCATCTTACAGAGATGTTGGGAGGACAAATGCATTGAAACCAGGAGGTGGCCTGTTACCACAGTAATGGGGACCATATGGACACCTTAATATAGAGATACACTTTGCACTAGTCCCACATTACAGGTGCCTCCCCAACGCAGATGTCCAAAGGGCAGCCAGGCACTGTGACCACCTCCTGCCTCTGAGGGCATTGCTTTTTCTGACACTTTTCTTCATATCGGCAAAAATGTTTTGCAGAAAGATGGTTCTGTTCTTTTCACTGCAAAATCATGTTTTGCGCCCACAAAATTTTGAAACCTGGCTCACAAAAGAGCAACACAAATAATGTTGCCGTCCTTCCCTTGTCCCTTATGCCATGTTCTCCACCCATCTTTCCGCTCTAGTAAGCAATGGGACCTGCTGTTCCTTTTATTAATTTGCTCTATGTCATATGTATATTAATATATTCCATAAAATATTTTTGCCAGACAATATAAGCTGACAGACAAGAAAATAAAGAAGGGCTCTGTATCTCAGAGGGTCTCATCCAGATTTATTTCTCTCTCCTTCACTGAAGTTCTTTGCGGCTTCCTTTGGGATGTGCCTTTAAACAAGTTCATCTCTTCCAGGGAGAGAGGAAAGATCATTTGGAGATTGTTTGCTGTTTACTCAGTCACGCTAACTCATCTTGCCAGTTTTCTGGCGGCCCCAGCCAAGAGCTTTCGCCTCTGACAGCTTCTGTGCTCTCTCCTTCCTCCTCTGATTACGCAGCCCAATCTGTCACCCTGCCGACGGGGGTCTCTACCCTGCTGATGGCTTTCCACACTCGGCAGTAATGACTTTTGGCAGGCCGGGAAGGCGCGAGAGCTTCTTCCCCAGCTTGGAGAGCCGTTAGGCCCTCTCTGCCTGTTAGCTAAAGCACTTTGTGAGGTTCTTTGGTAAATAAATGAGTCATTTTAATCCAACTGACAGCCTGGCACCTGAGCAAGCTGCCTTCCATCTGTACTTCTAGGCCTCATGTAGGCAGCCAATTGTCAAGCTCAGGGCCTTCAAGACCTCACCATTGAGTGTCTTTCAAAAGCAACTTTAGCAATTTCCTTTGCCCTAATTAGATTGTGTGAGAGGGACTGAGCAAACCAAGGCCCTTGCAAAACTTTTGTGGCTGTGTTGGTTCTGATCTTCTGCAGCGATACACCTCGCTTTCAGTGTGGCCTTTTTGCCCTCCATTCCCTTGCACCCACCCCTCTGTACCCCACCACCACGAGCACAGGCTGGCAACATGAACTGTTAGAAGCAGAAATTTCAGTGTTTCTGGGTGTCCTCAGGTGGATTGTACCTTGATACTGTGCCATTCTGTGGCTTGCAGTTGGGATCAGGGCAGGAGCACGGTTAAGGCTTCAGATTATTGTGTTTGCTTGGCATGTGGGTTTTCTTTAAAATTGCACTGGTGTAGATTATTTCTCCTTGGTCCTGTGAGATGGTCACATAATTCTCCCTTCCATTGCCCATTGAAAGGAATCAGTGGTGACCCGCTGAGGTCTTGTCTTGATTTTGCTGTTATTAAGGAATGGCGGAGTGAGGTCATGCATGGAAAGGGGAATGCTGTCTGGGGCAGTGGAAAAGAAAGGAGAGTAGTACACTGGAAATCTATTGGGCTTCTTGAAAGAGCACTGGCAGCAGGTTAGTGCTTCTGTGCGTGGAATAAATATAGTGCTAGTAAAACTGGATAATTGTTGCTTGAGCTGTATTCTCTTTCCTGGTAAGGTGACCCACAAGTATTTTTCTAAAGATCTGAGAAGGAAGAAGCTCATGGGCTCTGCCAGCAGAGGAAAGCAAATCAACTAAAACTTTTTATCCTAATTCTACCTTGCTGCTGTCTACTAGGGTCTTTGAGGAAAAGGAGCTACAGGAGACGCAGGTGGACTGATACTGAGGAATCTTTGAGAGTTTGCAAAACACTCCAATTACCAGTAAATCCCAGGACACTTCTGAAAGAAAGCCAAGTTAAACCCCAGGAGAATAGCTGCTGATATGTGTCAGTAACAGCTGAGTGGAGTTGGTGGCATTGTGAAAGCAATAGTGAATACAAGGCTGATGATGGGAGAGCGCCTCCTCCTAAAATGTTGTCCCTGGCTATTTATTAGGCTTTCGGTTAACCTCTTCAACTTTTCTGCTTGCTTTGGCAAATGCACATGAGAACAATACTGTCTGCGGCAGTAGTTCCCCAGCAAGAGGTACTGATAAAATGTATCTTAGAAGAGGAGGGAAAGAATCCTGATGGATGAGAGGGATGGCTCCTGCCCCTGTCATCTACTTCTCCTTCCCGTGTTGGAGGTGCCTGCTCCTTGACCACAGGGATGGCTTGGCTATCTGTTTATTTTGGGTAAACTGACCCTGTCCCAAGGTCAGAGCCCTCTCATCAAACACAGCCTTTCCTAGACTACTGGGTGTGAGAGAGAGCACAGTATAGGAAAAGACCAAAGACTTGTCAGCGTGGAAGTATGTAACAGAGCCAGCCAGATCAGAATCAGACGTCAGCACTCCTGTCTGATTGTGCTGTAGAGTTTATAATCTTGTTATCCTGGTAACTGCTGTACACATTCCCCGACTTCTCTTGATTTATTTTCTCCAACCTCCTTTAAATGGCTTTTTGTACATCTGTTCATTCTGACTCTGGGAACAAGTCGTTTCTTAATGAGCGTGTTGGAGCGAAAGTGTATATTATTTCAGAGTGGGCGCTGTGGAAAGTGTCTCCTCTTTTACTGCAGTTGGAGCCACAAAGCAACCTGGCTAGTGCTTATGGGAAGGCCTTTGCTGCCAAAACATCAGCTTCCTAGTCTTTTAACGTGTGTGGGAGTTGCATGAAAACACTTCAGTGGGTGGCTGACACATTTTGAGTACATTAAGCTCCTGCTTACGTTCTTAATATATTCTATTTTGCAACTAGCTAAAAGATACATGTGTTCCAAAACATTTCCTAACAGAGTTAAATCTGCACACCTGCTCTGCTATTGCGCGTGGTGAATGTAAAATCCAAGGAGTATGTGAGGACATTACTAATGAACAGAAAATCAAGAAGGGAGATTGAAACGTGTTTGTGCTCTCTCTGTGTTTTGAACAGTATTTAAACTCTCTTTTCTCTTTGAAAGGGTATGTTTTTTGAGCTATACTGGCTGTGGATAACTAAAGGGTCTCATTCAATCCTTCTCCAAGTTGATGGGTTTTCTCACCAGCTGGCACATCAAATAACACTCATGACAGCAGCTTCAGACTCTTTTCTTTGGGGCTGTGTTTTGTTTCTCCAAATCAAAGCCAGACTGGTGAAAATCTAAGGGATAGCTGAAGTCCCCTCTCCTCGAGCTATACTCCAGCTTCCTGCAGATTCTGCTAAATTGTTTGTTGGCCTTTTATCGTAGGGCCAGGTGACCTGCAAGTCATCTGCTCCTCACCTTCAGGCTGTCACCTAGGAAACAACTAATTATTTGTAGGTAGAGATCAGTGCATCTTTGGACATTCCACTCAAGGCCTAGGATCCTTGACCGTCTGCTTTGTGGCCATTTTCCTTTTCATCATAAGCAGCCTGGTTTTAGTTCTTAGGCTTGCTGTGGAGAAAGCTGTGCTCAGAAATAGCGTTGCCTTCCAGAGATTTAATTCTGCCTCTCTCACTGTTTGGGTAGTAGGTGCCTACGAGCAGATCTGTTTTCATCAAGGAAACAAACTGAAGAACCAAAGGTATCACTACCATTAAGACAGTTGATTCTCTCAGTTATAATGTAAAGGGACTGTAGCAGACTGCTGTAATGCAACACCACTCTCCTGAAATAGGTGGATTTATATCCTCCAGGCTTTGGGCCTTAGTAGTGGATCACTTTTTATTGTATTAGTCTGTTAACAATATTCCTTGCGTTTTAAACCCTCAACATTATTTCTGACCTTCACTCCTTCGTTCCATCTCTCCCCAAACTAGGCACAAAATTCCTACTTGCATAGCCAGTCGTTTCCTGGCATAATTGCCACCCCGGAAGAGTTCTTACTTTGCTGATATCTTCAGAGCATTTTTACTAAAGTAATTTCCTTATTAATTTTAAAGGATGTTGCAGCACGTGGACTAGACCTGCCTCAAGTTACATGGATCGTACAGGTAGGTTTGCTGTCTATGTATGTGTGTATGTATGTATTAAGTGCAGTCTTGCTCAGCTGAAATCCCTTTCCAGTCCAGACCCTCTTTCTGCAGTTTGCTGGTCTTTGTGCTGATGCCTACAGGTGTGGGAGACCCATGTGTTCCTGACTGCAGGACTGGGACTCAAGGTTTTGCTAGGATACAGCATTGCTATCATATCTTTGGTTTTGACAGTCTGTTTTCCTCTTCAATGCCTCCAGTGTTATCAGCTGTGTAATAATACTCCACTGGCTGGGAGGAAATACCCTCTGTTTCCCCCCACAGGAAGCCAAAGCTTGTGAAGTACTGGCCACCTCTCTTCAGTTCTGCATTTCTATTTTTCTGAGCTTGCTGGGGAGGCAGTTCTGTGAGGAGTTTAAGTACGATCCTAATGTTAAACATTGAGTAGCCCAATAGTGTCTGTGCAGTGACCTGAATGTTTTAAGTGAGGCTTTGGTGGGCTGGGGCTGGGTAGCTGTAAGCATTCTGCTTTCAGTACAACTGCATAGTTCAGATTTTCCCTGAGAGGGGGGGAGAAAAAAACCAAACAAAACCAAAAACCAAAAAAAAACCCCCAAAAACCACAAAAACAAAGCCCCAATACTGCTGCATTGCTGTTGACAGAAATATTGTCTTTGAAAAAAAAATAGAAACTAAGGGAGATGGATTGAACCTTAAAAATAGCAGCCTATCATTTCAGAAAGGAAGCTGAGAGCATGAAGCAGATTTCATTTTTATAAAAGATTTATAATTAAAAAAAGGTTAGTTGAATTGAGGAAAAACTGATCCAGAGATTCTCGTGTATCGAGTGACACCTGGGTAAAAAGAACAGGGCACAGAGCCTCAACAAAGCTTTTTAATTTCTACCTCATCCCTTCAAGTAACAAATTTGATTTTAACTTTGTGTTTTTAAAAAAGAAAGATTTTGTAGCAGCTAGCTAGTTGGAGAAGTCTGGGGAAGTGAAGTCTTTAATTCCCAGATCTGTATATTAATATAATTTAACCAAAGATATAGTTGCCAGTGTTAGAACGCAGTGCAAATTACCTAAAGCCCTGGGAGACTTCTGTGTGTCCAGAAGGCGAAATCTCAGCTGTCCTGAGAGCTGTGTCCAAGAGCAAGGACCTGCAGGGAGCAATTAGATTGCTCACAGCATCTTACTCACACCTCTAGCCAGTAGAAACTTTGCCAGAGGGCACAGGTATAAACACTAGAGTGGGCTTTGGTTGTTGGGTTTTTTCCAGTTAAACTGCTGAGGGCTCATTTCTGAGCAGTATCTCTGTGCATGTTCATTTTTCCAGGAAAGAGAGGAGGGGGGGAAGAATAGGGGGAGGTTAAAGGGAGGGAAATATGTCACCCTTTATCAGATCTTGCAAATGGCTGGGCAGTTTTGATTCCCAGTGGAGTAAATGAGAGGCACTACTATATTAGGGGGGGCTTTAAGCAACATTTTCGTAGCGCCTGATAGTTGTACATGGGAAGACAACTGCTACCCGGATTATATGCTGCCAAAAGCACTTACTCCCCCATCTCTCTTAGATTTCTTCTATCCAGTAACCAGCTATGACTTGCTTTAATCAAAACAAAGCAATTTAGTCCAACTCCAAATTTGAATCCATTGTCTTTTCTTTTATGGCTTTTCTCCCAAATGCAGAGCAGGCAGCTTCCCGCTCTGTATGGGCAGTCCTGGGGGTTGTTTGGTTTAAGGTCTTTGTGAGATATTTTTTTTTTTTAAGGGAAGCAAACAGGTTCCTGACGTGCCTGTAGAGAAATAAAATGTAAAAGGCAAAGAGAGACACTGAGATAGGGAAACTGTCCTATTATCTGAAAGTTGGCCAATGTGTCACATTCATATGTCAAAAAACTGCTGTGGCTGAGGGGGCTGAGTGATGGTTACAGGGATGAGCCCGGTGGGCTCTTCATAAACAGGCCAATTCCGAGGGAGGTACAGCATGTGGGTTTTGCTAAGATCCCTTTTGTTTCAGATGAGCAGGCTGAGAGTCTCGTTTATAATTAACACGCTGTGTTCTGTTAATTCCTCCTTTCCCTTCTCATGTTCCCTTTTTGAAGTATAACGCTCCAGCTTCACCTGCGGAATATATCCACCGGATCGGGAGGACGGCTCGCATTGGCTGTCACGGGAACAGCCTGCTTGTCCTGGCGCCTTCGGAGGCAGAATATGTCAGCTTGCTGGCTTCTCACAAGATTAAGTGAGTCAGAAACGCGAACAAAAGTTTCAGCTCATCCTTGCTAATTAACCTTCCATGGCACTTTCAGCGGGACTGTGTCTCGTGCAGGTTTTAATAAGAATTTATTAATTCTTGTGATCCAGGACCGGCCCCAGACTACCAAAAGGAGAGAAGGAAAGTGTGTGAAAATCATCAGCCTGACAGATTGTGCGTGAGTGAGTGTGTGTGGTGAGGGGCAGAGAGGAGATGATAGTCAGAGATCCTTTGCACTCTGTTGTTATCTCTCTGGCCCTGGGTTCAAATTGTGGCAATGCAGAGATCACAAGTCAAATGAGCCTGTCAAATGCTAACTGGCCATCTGCCTGCATAGCACCATATTGTCAGAGATTGTGCTTTCTCTTCAGGAGAGATCCGGCGGAGAAATAGCTAGGGAGCTGTGGGTCATATCTGGCAGGTAATTGGCCAAGATGTGTTGTGTAAGTGGCTTGTGACAGGAATAGTAGAGGCTTTTGCAAGTGGTGAGTGCCCAGTATGGTCCTGGAAGGCAATAAGGGAGGTGGACTCGCAGACCAAAAATGGGGTGTGCTTCCAAGCTAGCTGAGCAAGCTTCTCCTACACTGGTTCTAGCTTGGGAGTAGATGGTAAGGGAGAGCAAGCCAGGCCGGGTAAGGACCAGCCCAATGTGCAGTCAGCTACCTGATGGCCGACACATGATGAGATTTTAGTCCAGCTCTGCTTGCGCAGTGGTCCTTTTGTGGAGAAAAACCACAGCTCCCTGCTCAGCATTGCTAGTCAGGAGTACTATTAGGTCTCAAGCCTCCTCAGCAGTCAGCTGGATATATGTGACTCCCCTTGCTCCCTGCACTGCTGTCTCTCGGCGTTTCAGAACATCAGCTGAGTAGAGTCCCTTTAGTGTTGTACTAGTGCTGATGGAGCCCTGTAAACTCATGCACAAATTAGTTCTCTTTTATTTCTTGTGTTTATGTCGGGTGGAGCTACTTGGAGTCGAATGTGGTTTTGCATCCTTGAAACAAACAAATGTTGGCAGTAAATACAGGCTTATTCTAGGCTGTGAGCCATTTAGTGGTCTAACAAAGAGCCATCCATCATCCCAGGTAACTATCTATTACGCAGACACCAGCAAGACATGGAGGGCTAAGCTGACAGGGTTTTTTTTCATGTAACAAACAGCACTGACATTTAAAGGTGAAATCCCACATAATTGTGAATTTTTAACTCCAAGTGGAAAGTTCTATTTTTCTATTTTATAATATTTTGGAAGTGCTGGAGGAAGGAGAGGGAAATTTCCCCCCTTTTTTTTATTTTAAATGTTAATGCTTTTATCTGATTTTGTTGTTTTTTAACAAGTTTAAGGAGCAGTGTCACTCACGCTGGTAATTATATCTGCTAAGGAGACCTGTTGTTGAGCTAGCCGCTGTTCTTCAGGAATCTGTAGAAGACTGTGCTGAATGAGCGGAGGGAGGTTTATGTGAAATTTTTTTTTCCTCCACTTCTCAAATCAGTAGAGCCGAACAACTCTGGGGATTGTCTTGTTTGTTTGTTTGTTTGTTTTATGTTCTTCATAAAACATGCTGCCCTGCAGATAAGGCACTTGCCAAAAAAGGAATGTAATTTGCCTTCCTTGACCCCCGTCTTCAGATGAAAGAAAGTGAGTGTCTAATTGGCATGGGTGGGCGATTCGGCCTGCTCACAGTCATGCGTCCTCTGCTCTTCTACATAGTAGCACATGGCGTGAGAAGGGGCAACAGGATAGAAAAGAGAGCTGATGAATTACAGAGAAGATGCAGGAAGGCAGCTTGAAGCTAAAGGCAGCAAGTGCCATCAGCACAAATTGCCGTTACCCTTCATAAACAGAGCATTATGGTGATAATCCTGACAATTTAATTCAGTGCGAGGGCGAAAGACAGCATGTGTTGGACTGTCACCGATCCTCTTAAGCACTGATAATTTTTGTTTCTTTATCCTAAGTCTTTGTAGCTTTTGACTTAGACTGCACAAGTTACTGGAGTTTGCATTTTTTTTATTCTTTGCTTAATTTTTAAATCTCTTGGTTTTTGTTAGGGATGAGTGTGTGTTGTGAATTTTTTTTAATTTGTTTTTTCTTTTTTAAATGAAATTCCCACTGGGTTTATTGAAATGTAAATACTTCATAAAATATGTATTTCTAAGAAGACAAAGCATGAGACGGGTCCCCGCAGCCTTCAGTTGGTGTAAATGAGCAGTGCTGTGCTGATTTACATTGGATGAGGATCTGACCCAGAGTTTTTCTTAAGCCCCTCCACCCACCCCAGCATGCATGGGAGTAGGTCCAGAAATGTTGAGAGTCGGAAGTAATGAGAGCAGACGTGGCTTTGTTCCTGGATGAAAATTCACTTCAGAATTAGGGATGACTGCCTTTGAAATTGGAAATCGCTTGCAATTAATTTTCACCGGTACCTGAAGCCTCTCCTTGGCTTGCACTGTGGAAAGGCAGCATTAGCCTTTGCCAAAACGATCTCACTTTGCCTCTGCTGAGATCAGTAATTCCCGTTGGGGCTCAAGGAAGCTGCATGCCTCTCTCTGCAACTTTCTGTTCGGTCTTTGTGTGGCTTGAAGTTGTGGTTCCTCTACCTAACTGTAAATGTGTGTGTGCGTGCACATGCACACTCATGTTTTCTGTACAGTTCCTCTTTCCTTTTTCTTTTTCTTTTTTTAAAAAAAAAAAAAAAAAAAAGGTTAGACTCCAAAATGTTCTGTCTTGGCTTTAAGCGTAACTAACAGATTTTCCTTCAAAGGGAGGAGGCAAGAAGCAGAAGAAAGTCAGTGAGGTTCACTTTTCTTTTTTTTCCTTGTGTCTCTTTTAGTTCCTTCAACTGCAATCTAGCAGCGCCTGCCTTGACAGCTATCAGATAATTTCTTTATCTCCTAACGGCGGCCTAACTAATTTATAAAGGAAAACGCATCACCGTGAAGGCACGAGTCATTTCTCTCCCTTCTCTACGGTTGTGCTTGCCCCCCTCCCCTGCTCCCCTCACATGATGCTCCCCGCTGTGAACCAAGTTCACATATCTGTTAGGCTGCGAGCTGGCAGCGCGCCAGGCGAGAGGAGGATCGGAGAGGGGGTGACATCTCAGACAAATCAATGTCAAAGGTTTGACGTTTTCATTCATAGCGGTGTCAAAGCAACCTTTGGGGGGGATGGGGAGGTATACTTTTCTCTTGCTTAAGTGGTTGCCATTTATGTTTTAATTTACTGTTATACTTTTCAAAAACAAACAGAGAAACCCTCAGTTGTCTTTTTATGCTCCATTTCTCTTTCTCCCCCATCGCTCCCCCGCCTTTCTCTCTCTGCATCCTCTGCGGAGGAATCTGCTACATCAGGAGTCCCAGCTGCACAACGATGGGGCTCATCTCCCATATAGGATATCTTACAGCCACACTGGCCTGTACCTTCCAGGCTAGATGGCTATTTCTTTGGACCATCTCTTTTCCCTTCCTTGTGTTGTGGTGGTGAGCTGGCTGAGGTTGAAAAGGTAGATAGCAGAAGTAAAGGTATTTGTCGCTTTAACCAGGAAGGACTGGGGAACAGGCGAGGATCACGGTATCCTGTTACACAGTATGAAAAGATTCATCCATTCCTCCTAACCAGGTGTAGAGATCTTTGTGTGAAGGGAAAGGGGATATCCTTGTTGTTATAATTTCTTTCTATACTTTACAAATTGAAGAATATCAGCAATGCTTCCTTTCCGAAACCACGTACATCTTTCTGGCCATCTGAGATTCAGGAGTCTGAGAACTGTTGGACCCCCAAGATTTCTCTCTTCCTTAGACTGATGTAACCCCACATGAACTCCTTGGCTTCCATGCAGTATTTATGATTTATTCTGGTATAAAAAGGAAAATAATCTCTTTTCTAGAGATGACCTTTGCCCATTGCTGAAAATTTGGGCCCTTGAACTTCAGCTTTTATCATCTGAGTAATTCCCTTGGAAATGGGACCCAGTTTGGATGCAGCTGTAATATTAATGGCCTGGAGCTGCACAGCTGTTCCTGTACTGTGTCACCTGGTGTGCATGTGCCCCACAAGACAGTGTTAAAGAGGAGGAAGAATTTCTAGTCTCCTGTAAATGCACCTCTGAGTAGGACTGTTCGCTTTAAAATGAAGCAGGTTCATAAGCGTTTCCAGTATCTGGGCCGTAACAGTACCCAGCAGTGTCTTGCAAGCAGGACTAGAGAATAAATCATCTGGTTGAATCTACAGGAGGAATGTGAGTCGACAGAATGAAAATAAATGCCCAGTGTGAAGCCTGGCTAGGACAGCTGACTGAGTCTCCTGTATTTAAAAAAAATGCTATGGGATCCCTAATGGGCCGGGCTTTGGCTTTACACTTCAAATGAGAGGGGAGGTGAGTGCTTGGAATGGGGAAGGAAATCAAACCATGTATTTGGTGTCAGAGGTGGCTTTTGAAGCTATAAATGAATTGAAGGGTGAGTGTGTCCATCAGGAAGCGTGTCCCTGAGCTTTGACCCAAGCAACATAGCAAGAAGCTGGAATGATGTAAGATCTTGTGGGAAAGAGCGATGGTGTGACCAGAGGGAAGGAAGCTGCAGGAGAGTTGGCTTTATAGGAAGTTCCTTGGGATCCTGTTGTTACCCTCTGAGCTTGAGTCACTATGAGAGGAGTGAGCTGTGTCTTTACACAGCTTTAGTTTTAGCTCTTTAGTTTTGGAAGCATGGTCACTAACATGGGTGGGAAAAAAAGTGTGTAAGCCTCCACGCACTTTGTTCCTTTGAATGAGGGTTGAGCAATGCCTCTGATTCCAGAGAATCTGGAAGTGAAACTGGGGGGAAGACAAGATTTAGGAGAAGCAGCAATGTAAGCAGAGCACATCGTTCCAGCCTGTATGTGTATGTCTCAGGCAGTCTCTTTCCCACACTTGCACAAGCAACTGAATGCAGACACCTTCTGCTCCCTGCCCATGGCATCTAATGACAATAAAATGTTTGACACCCTGTGGGTTCAAAGTGGAGGTTACAGATCTCGCTGTTTATAGTTATAAAGCAAATCTGCAAGAAGCATTAATGTTATGACCTGCTTCAACTCTGTTTTGAGTTTCTTTTAGTGGAAAACATAACCAAATGGTTCCCAATTGTCTTGGTGCTTCTTAATGCAAGGAAAGAAAAATTATGAAAACAACGGAAATATAATTAAAGGCCTAAAGTTTTTCTTTAATCAGTTACTCTGGTTGAGAACCAAGGAGACTTTCAGTGGACTTAAAGTCCACCCTCAGTTATTTTGATGCTCTGTTAGAATTGGAGTGTGTGTCGGTGACTTGTAACAGTGACAAAACTGTGGGTAAAATTGTGTCTCTGTTCCAGTGAAAGCTCCAGTTCAGCTAGGGTCAAGGTTTTACAGTAGTTACACTTTTACAGTTGCTGAGTGAGTGTCTGGGGTAAGACGTCATGTATTTCAGGGATAAATTCTTAAGTTGAATGTGTAAATCTCAACCTTTTTGCTAGCCATTATCAGCCTGTGGCTTGTTACACGCTGTATTTGAAAAGTAGGAGAAATGGTAATTTTTTGTCTTTGTTGCTTCAGTGTTTCAGAGATAAAGATGGAGAAGGTATTATCCAGCCTGATGAAAGATGATCGCTTCAAGTTGCACAGACCAGGAAGCAAGGTGAGTTATGCTGCTGATTTGGGGTTGCTCCGATTTTCATTTACCAGTTAAATATCATATGTATTCCTCCCTTAGCTTCTATCTTTACAATACAAGGGCTGGTATAGCCATGATGTCAGGCAATGCAAATAATTATAGAACTGCCTTATATTACAGTTGTCCAATCTTTAAACTGTTGTCCCCAAAAAGCAGTAGCTTCTAACTCTTCAGCAAATATTTTTGTAACGGACAGTAAAGGTTTCTGGCTGCAAAAGCTTTGGGTTTTTTCCCCCACAATGTTTCTGTTCTCCTTGGCTTTTTTGTGCAAAAATACTCTTGGAGATCACAAATGACACAAGACTTCTCTGAAGAAATAGGGAAAATGTATCTGGTGATGTGTTACATAGGGTTTTTTTATTATCTGTATTTATTTACTTGGAGCCTAAAACAAAGCTCACGGGCTTGGCAGGCATCTTTTCAATGATTTCGGCAAGCTTTGGGTCTGCCTTCAAGTTGCTAATTCACAGAATTCAGTCATTTGCAATTGATGTCTCACGCGTTTCTGCATTCTGGCAAATTAAATCCTCCAAGAGCCCTCATTTTGAATGGAAGTCAAGAATGCGTCAAGCATGATGCAGCATGCTCTGTTTTTCTCTTGTTGCTGTTTTGCCTGCTCGTTCTTTCTGTTACACCATGTACGAGCCTTCTCGTTTCCTGCGGATGACTGTTACGAACTGTGGTGTTCTTGGTAAACATGCTTTTGAAAGATGTTCAGTTTTCCTACATGCCCTATATTTCACAGCAAGCCAGATCTGTGGCTCATATGAGATACAGCTCTATTTAAAGCTCTTTCCTACCACTGCACAGTTTTTCACTGAAATCAGCCTCTAATACCTATATTTTAAAGGTCTGGAACATGCCTAGGATATGGCCTCTTAACTCGTTCAGCAAATACGTAAAAGTTTAGTTGTGCTTTGTTAATGCAGAAATTATTTTAAATAGTTCTTTTGTGTATAAATACTTTCCCTTTCTCCCAAATGTGCTTATAGGTGGGTAACTTTGGGTTTCCTTTGGAGAGTTTTTCAACAATTACATTTAGGCAGAAGTTGCACTTTAAATTTGTTGCTGACATGGGACAGAATATTATCTGTTCTGGGCTTGAGGACAAGCGTTATATCATGGATAGTGGGCAAAAAAGAGAACATGTTTTTTCTAGGAAATCATGATTTGGCTTTTGAAAAGTGGCAGGAGAAAATGCCTGCTGAATGTTGTTGAATATCAGAGCCCCATACTTGCCCCGTACTTCAAAATCATTGACCCATTTTGAAAACTCTCACCTAAACATCTCGATGCCTTTGTATCCTTGCCTTTGGAACAGCAATAAAAAGCTAAGCAGCCTGTTTGCTACCAGGACTGATCAAATTGGTATTTCTACCATACTTTCAAATCGTAAAATACTCTGCACATTTAAGCACAGAATATTCTAAATACTCCTCTTTTGTCTTTCTCCCTTTCCTTCAAAAAAATAAAAACCAAACCATATTTGAAAGCAGCTATTATTCTTGTTTTTACTCAGAAGTGCTGCCTGGGCATGCCCTGCCATGCCAAGTGCTGTACATGAGTACATGTACAGAAGGAGCTAGTTCCTTTCACTTGCAGTCAAAGGTGGGATTGAATTCCTCTCTTCCGTCTGCCATCAAAGTGAATGGGATTTTGCTGTTGACTTCACTGGGACTGAGATACATCCGCTCTGGCTGTAGGATGGTCTGAATCTGCTGCAGGAACTTATAAAAACAGAACAACCTATTTTTATGTGACTCAGAATCTGAAAGGATTGGGACTGAGAAAGTTTCTCTTTATGGAAAAAACCCCAAAACTATATCATTTAACAGGGATGAAATTACAGTAGTTCTGTCAATATCATATAGGCTTCTTCAGGAATTACTTGGAAAATATATCAAATGCGATCAAGGATTCATTCTGTTTGTTAGCTTTGTATTTTATTGCCATCAGAGGCTCTAGAAGTGGTCTGTAGTGTGTTCTCAGAAGCTGCAGGGGCATGTTTCCAAGTTTTCAGGAGGGTTAATCTCAATTAAATTCTTTAAATTTGCTGTAAAGATGGTACAATAAGCTGGGAATGCAATGGGACATTGCATAGGATAGTGATTGAGGACTTGTTATGAGGAGCTGAACCTGATCCGTTTGTGATGTTGCCGTTCGAGAGAGTGTTAGATTTGCTTATCAGCTCTCCATGCATTGAGTCATGTATATATTATAGTCGTATATATTATAGTTGTGCACACAGGAACCTCATTATAATGCTCTTCGGTTCTCATTGCCTCAACTGAAGTCCATTATAAGTACCACATTGGAACATGTATTTTTTGGGCTTCTGTGTGCAGCCAGGGAGCAAGCTGAAGTGCCTGTAAAATGTATATTTTATATTTAGGTGTATAAAATATATATGTGGCTATGTCTGGGTGTGTGAATGTTCACCTGCCTACAAAGAGAATAAATTTGATCTTTGAACTTTTATGGAGGGGGGCAGGGGGACTTGGTGAGTTCTAGAGAAGGTGTGTGGAGGTTAGTAAAAAGTTGTTATTAAAACAAAATCCTTCATTTTGTTTTGAAGTATAATGGAAGCAGATGTTACAGCCTGAGTTTTTGGCGCTTTTTTTCTTCCCTTTTTTTTTTGTACTGTTTTAAGAAAGAACTTTTCTACCTCAGTCTAGTTTTATTGTGTTTCAATCCCTTCTCCTATTAACATATTCTCTCAATGAAATCAGAGGCTTTCAGGACTTATTCCAACCTCTCAAACGTAAAAGCTGCAGTCTTTATAATCAGAAGTTTCTTTCTTCTGAAAGAGATAAGTATGTCTTTTTTCCTGGTGTAGTTGGCAGTTGAGGAAGTCCCCTGATGTCTTGAACCAGTTAAATAACATTATAACCAGGCCCATTTCTTCTTTTAGCTTATAGATATTGTTATTGATCACAATCATTATGCTAGTGGTTAGGGATCTGCCAGAATAGGCTCTTACTCTAAGCAAACAGAAGGTAGAAAAAGTTCTCCTATCCCACTATTTCTCCATGATGGCAATAATGCTTCTTACTTAACAGATGTAACAAATTCATCTAGATGGAGAGTAGATCAAGCAAGCCTCTGGGGTAGGCTTTTATCTTTTGGGTCTTGGAGAAATGTGTAAGGTCTCAAATTAATTGTCCTGTTCATACAAACCAGGATACGAGCAGGATTAAAGCTTGCTTGTGTGAGTAGAGCATACAGGATGGCTTCCAGTGCACTTCCAGTAGCACTGTTTTATTTTCTCTGTCCAGATGCTCACGTGGTGTGCAGGTTTTATTTTCACGGTTTGGCTCTGAGTCAGTTTTAAATTTAGATTTATTTTATTATTATTAGAATTATTTAATTTTTTTTTAGATGAACCTCCCTGGAAGGCAGGAATCAAACACAGATTTTTTTTCATGCCCATTAGGGGGCAATTTTAAAATGAGATCTGTCTCAAGGGGCTGAGGGGGATAAAAGACAAGGTGGAGATGGGAGGAGGGGAGAAGCTGTTTTCCGAGTACATTATGTTTCCTGCCATTTGTTTTTTTTTCATTTATTTCCCTTGGACTGACCTCACACTTTGGAAATTATGCACCTAGTTTTTTATCCCTCATTTTTGTCTTACTTTTTTTTTCCCCCCAGCACCAGGAAGAAGAGATGCCTCATTTTGAAACCTAAAGGGGGGAATAAGAAAAGTCCTTTGTAATATATTGCCATATTATCACTAAATCCCCTGACAGTTGTGACACAGAAGCAAGTCACCTGTCACTTAAGCTTGAGGTCTCTTTAATTTTCTCCTGGAATTCGCACCAGGCTGTCTTTAATTTGAGGCCTTTATTGGAATTCTGAAACCTTTCTGCCTCCCCGGTGCTCAGATCTATTCTGAGTGCTGTTACAGAATGTATACAATAACCAACAGAGGGATTCAGAGGGGGCTGAAGCACTGTTTATTTAACACTCTGGAGGGATTTTCGTGCTTATTCGGTCCTGGCTACCCAGCTTTCAATATCGCTTTGACAACCGTTATGCCCTTCTCATTAATTTTAAACAGTTAAAACACAGGAAAAAGAGAAAAAGTTTTCATTATTAAAGTGCTTTACTTTTTAATAACAGAGGATTCTGTCCGTCAGGGGAAAGGGCAAACCTCACTAATTTCACATTCATATTAAAAAACGCTGGGAAGGTGACACTTTGTGCTGCCAGGAGGCTTAACAAAAGAAAAGTGATGGGGGCTAGGAGGAGCAGGCGGGGGGAGAAAGTTTTATGTTTCACGTCAATGGAAACTTGTTAGTCACAGCGACGAGTGTCCACTTCGGGGAGGCAGCTCCACTTGTAGTTTATTAAACCTTTACAGAGGGCCCTCGAATGGAGACTGTCTCAACTTATTAATAGGGGCACATTAAGTCAAACTAAAAGGCATCTGTGAAATGGGCTGTGTTGTGAGTCTTTCTCAAGTGGACTGGGAGACAGATAGCAGAGACCAGAAATCTGGGAAACTCTTCATGTAGCCTTAAACTACCCACCGTTGTCTTTGCTGGAGATGCAGATGGGCAGTCGGTCCAGGTGGTGAGTGAGCAGGAACTCTAGTCCCCATGTGTGTTTGCTGCATTGAAGAATAACCCAGTGGCTGGAAGCCGTGGGATCCTGAGGTCAAAAGAGGGCACTGTGCAAGGAATTTAGACTGTATTTGGGTGCTGTCTCTGGGCAGATTTGCTGTTAGGCTATAGAGTGGCAGATCTGGGTCAGCAAAACATTTTGTGTAGGGTGCCAGCAGCATTGCCTGGCTTCCATGATCACCAAGTTCGTGGTGTCAGTGTGATATGGTTCCCCTGGACTGGCAGCAGTGCAGAGGTGATGCTCGCAGCTGTGAGGGAAGGAGGGTTATGCAGCATTAGCATGCAAATCTACCGGGGAGGAACAACAGGACTGTTGCCTTGGCACAGGCCTAGTATAGAGTCGTGGGAGCTGTATGTTTGTTTTCAGTCAGCCCTGGTCAGATGAGGCATTGACCAGTATCAAGTTACTGCCTTGGATCTGGCACTCTTAGACTTGGATGCTGGTTCCTGTCTGAGTAGCTTTTGAGAGCTGTGGCTCTTTCTTGGGAGAGGTTCACATCCATGGATGCTTGGCTTTGCACTTTGCTGTCAACTTTCCATCAAAAATTCTCTTGTTTGCTTGTCCACATTTCCTTTCTCTGTCTGGGTAAGTTTGAGAGAGAGAATCAGCCTCTTTTCTCCTCCCAGTAACAGCTTGCTCCCAGGAATATTTGCTTTCCATTTCCTGGACTGCATCCTACAGTCTGATGCTGGGAAAGCTTGAGCACGTGCAAAATTGCCCTTTTGGTCTAAGGAAATTTATTCTGTCATGCCTTTGGTGCAAGGGCATTAGTTTTATTCTAGAGGAACCACATGATGGCAGTTACCGTTAAGTATGACTTGTTGACAGTAAGAAAAATTTGTGTAGGCATCGGTAGTGAGAAGTTCATTTAGTTGGCTTTGTTCACAGGTACTGAATTCGGTCTGTTCTCTGGAGCTTGGGGGTGAATGTAGATCTCCTGCCCCACGAGTGCTAAGAACAGGCCAGGTGTTTTGGGGAACTGCACAGAGAAATTTGCAACATCAGTCTAAAACTGTTAGCGTAGAGTGTGGGGGGAGTTATTCCAAATAACTCCAGTGGAAACAAGCAGTGGTAGCTGGCCTGTTGAATCTGGAAAAAAAAAGAAAAAAAAAAAAGCAAGGGAAAAAGATACGTGATAGATGTTAGAAAACACAAAATTAAAACTGATTTGCTCTCCTCACCACACAGCGCTCACTGGCTGCTTTGACTTTAACATCTTTATCTATATTTTTTTTTCTCTAGTAATATTGAGAGGATTACCTTTGTTGGCCCCTGGGTGGTTACTGTGTGATTTTACTGTTATTAAATCTATTGTAAACTGCTTCATTATTCCTGACTCAAATTCTCTCTTTCCTCTAATCCTCCCACCGCCCTTGTAGAAATCCTGTGGCACGGACCCTCAGGAAGTCCGGGAGCGGGCCACCGTCTTGCAGACAAAATTTGAAAATTACGTTCACTCCAGCGAGGGGACTGTCCAGTGGGCAAAAAAAGGTCAGTGCGTTTCTTTTCAGTTTATTCCAGAAGGGCTCATGTAAGCTGCCAAGGTTTTCTTCCGCGGGAGAGCTTCAGGGAAGAGGCCTGGAAGAAACATTTTGGGGCCATTGGGCTCTGTAGGGGGTTGAGATGGGCCCAGAAGGCTTTATGATGATATTAAATGTTAATTTTTTTGCATTGCCATATTACGTGCAAATGAGGTTTAATCTTGGCTTTCGATAGGATTCGCATCCGAGGGCTCTGACCCAATCGCATGAGCAGATAGATTATGTGTGTTATGCTGGGAAGGTCATGGGTGACCTGCTTAACCTGGTGCAGTACCCATTAGATGCTTCCCATTTACACCAGGGATGAATTTGAAGCCTGTAAGACAGGATGCCTTGGGAGCAACTCTTAACAGGCAAGGATCGTAGACTGGAGGTTGTTGTGTGGGATGGGAGAAAAATGAGAGAGAGGGCAACTACTCAAAAAGGCAAGAAGAAGAAAAACTGGAATGGATTTAATAATAATTGTAGCTAGGTGCAAATCTGGGATTTGATCTCCCATCTTTGCCAAGGAGGATGCACAGCGGTTGTCACTGAGCAGTACAAGAAGCTCTTCCCTTCTGCTTCTCAGTTTGGAAAATCCGGAGGGAAGTGTATTTTGGGGAAAGATTAAAAACTTTCCAGGGATGTGGTAGGAAAACAAACACTAACTGAGAGGAGCCAAAAAGGTGGTGCAATGTAGGCACCCCTCTTCTATGTTTTGTTCTGTTGCCCAGTAAGGCTCATCTGAGTGCACCTGAAAACTGAATAGCTGTTGTAAAGGGAATGCGGGAAGTCAGGCCCCAAAGAGCCTTGACAATTACTTGGAATTTGGTTGTTAAATATTGAGATATGTCCACAAAATGCAAACTCTTTATGCAAGAGACTAAACCACTCTTGCTCACAATATATAGGACGAGAGCCTTTCCCCTTTTTTTTTTTTTGAGTCTCCTCTTCCCACATGTCTCCCTTCCTGATTGTTTTCTTTCTCACCTCATTTGTCACTTTGATCTGAGTCAAATCCTGCTGTCTAAGCCTGCATAGAAGTCCTGTTTATTTCAGTTCTGCAGCGTTTCCAGTTAGGTTTGGAGGAGAGGGGTCCCAGTGAGATGAATTTTAATGGTCTGCATTTTTTCTGTTTACCATTATATATACATGCTGTATGCGTGTGCGTGCAGGTGTGGTACAAGTGTACTATATGTACTAAACTACATAAATCACAGACTAAGGGGTCCAAAACCAAATGGGGAAATTGGCCTTTGAGCTGTACAATGTCATCATAGAAACTGGAAAAGGGAAGGCTGTTCTCAAGATGGAAGTTAAGTTCAGCATTAAAATTGTTTGGAATCATGAGAAGTGATTGTTCAAGAGGTCAAAGGTGCTGTTTTTTTCTGAATGTTGTACTAACTTGTTAGGTGATGACATAGCAGAATGACTAGAGCTCATACCATAACTACCTGCTTACCCCAAATTATTCTGGATGCTTTTAATGATGCATGGCCCTATTGATGGGCAAGGTATTTGAAATCCTACCGTTTCATTCTTTGCTCTACTCCCCACCACTACGTGTCACTGTACTGATTCTCACACACACACCCCCGACAGTTGCAGTGCTGATTTTTTTTTTTTTTTTCCCCTCAGGGTTTCAAAATACCTTTCTCTTACAGTGAAAGCGTTAGAGGCTTGCTACACAAGCGGCTTGCTTGCACCCATTAAGTCCACAATCTCAAAGCATGTGACTAATATGATCAAATCCTTGATTCTGCATGGCTGAGCTTCTTGTTGCTCCCTTGGGATTCCTTATACCCCATGCAAACTTCTAACCTGAAGTGACTGTGACAAGGAGAACAACTGAATGGCTCTGGTCACACTTAGGAAACCTCTGTGGTCTCTCTCTGTACAGCGTATGTCACTGTGTGCGCACACACACACACCCCCCCCATGCACACTTGTTGCTGACTTCAGCACTAGTAACTTTCTTAGCCACGGACAAGAAGTACAGCAAATATATCAGGAAATGCTGAAATGTCGTGCATCCCATTTATCTTGTAGAGGAGCACTCCACCTCTTTTTCCTACTCTGCTATCTACATATGCAAATTTTCCACTGCTGAGTGGCTTCCATAAGCCCTCTCTTCCTCCCCTCTGCGCCAGGCATCATGAATAATTAACATGGCAGCTGGCTTTTGCTTTCATGGCAGACAATCAATTGGAAACTGTGCCAGAGATGCATTTGTTTCTCTTTTTCTCTTTTTCCCCATTTTCTGACCTAGTCAGTGTTAATAAGCAGTGTTTTGACTGCAGCCCACTTTCAAAAGGCGAGTGGCTCCCTGCCCGCTCACCCCTTCTGCCTCTCGGTCCCGTGTTTTCCAAACTCAAATCAAATGGTTCAGTGAAGGTGCTGCCCTTCAAACTTGATTGACTGATCAGCGGTGAGGTGGGTGGAAGGAGGGGTACGGCTGGGCCCTGCTATCTGAAGGACGAATCTCGAAGTGTGGAGCCTCTTTTGGGAAATGGAGGACTCTAATCTGAGAGGTCGCATGGTGACAGGTACTCTGTTTTGGAGCTGTGGGGACAGGTAGAGCTCAAGGAGACTCTGATCCTTTGTGCCACTGGGGTTACAGAAAGGGTAAGGAAGCAAACCCTGCTTTTCTCTTCTGTGTTTCCCCATTTTCTAGCCAATAGTTGAGCATTTTGCATCATCCTTTCTGTCCTCAGGACCCCTGTGTGGAGAGGGACAGCAGAGTTGCAGGAGCCCACTGCTGTGGCATGATGCTTGAATCCATGGTGGTTTTGGTGCATTCTTCCTTCCTGTTCCCACATGCTCTGTACACTGGTAAAACGCCTCCGCCGGTTTATCTAGCCGTGCGGCTGAGGCTGCGCTCGGGGGCCAGCACTGCAAACTGGCTGCCAGCTGAGAGCATGGTGAACAGGTTATGTCACCTGTCTCGCTTTCATACCTCGTTACCCTCTTGTCACCTGTTTAAAAAAACCAAACTAACCTATCAAACCGCCATCATATCTTTTTTCTCTTTGACTTTCCACAATTACATTTCCTTTAAAAAGTGGAGATGCACAGGTGCAAAGGACTGTTCTAAATCCACTCTCTTACATGAGTGCAAGTCTGAATCCCTCCTGAGGCCAGGATACATTGCCTTAGACTCATGTTGGTGTGGCAAAAACTGTAACAGCTCAGGCAGTTTGCTCCTGTGGCATTAAGATGAGGTAACCTTTATGTGAATTACGGCCTGACCGGCACTGTTACCAGTCTTTTTGAGTTGTTTTCATAAGGCTCTATATCTTTGATCACAAAATTATAAAAGGATTTCAACTTTAAAAAAAAAAAAAAGGCAAGCTTTTAATATCTGGCCACTATAATTGCACATAAAAGCCAGAAAACATGACTCCAGCAACACTGAGAGGTCTAAAGACCTGATAGTAAAGATTTAAAAAAAGAATCTCACCCACAAAGGTCTTCATTTAAATCTCATGGGTGCTGTAATGAACGTTAGCAGCTCTGAGCTCCTCAGAGGTAAGACAGTTGCGTGAGCTGAGGTTTCGACCTGCTGGTACAGCAGAGCTGTTAGTTCAGCTTTGGATTAGTGTCTTGCAGCTCTGCCTGGTTTTGCATGCTCTGACTCGGGACTGGATCTGGCAGTTGTCTGTCAGGACTTTGGGAAGAGGGGGGCCTTTGACACTTTGATTCTCTAACTCTGATCTGGGGAGTTAGTACCAGCAGCCTTTCCTGTCTGAAGAATGGTGGGAGGTGAGCTCAGCCTTCAAAATAACAGGATCATTTCAAATGCTGCGAGAAAGACAGCTATATTAGCTCCAACGGGACCAAATTCGGAGCAGGAGCAAGTTCGTATTGTTCCTTTTGAAGAATTACACCTTCTCATGGCAGGTAAATTTGACCAATAACTTTATGAAAAAAACGACCAGAATAGGGTTTTTGAGAGCATTTGAGCTGGTTTATAAGCCTTTGGAAGGATGGCCTTCAGATGGGACACTGAGATAGGATATTTGGAATTTAGCATTCTCTTTTTGGGAAAACGCAGGTCTCTTGATGCTCAGATGCCTCTAAAAGAGTAGCGCTGCGAAATTGGGAAGAAGGTGCAAAAAACTCAATCTTTTCTTCTCATCGATTGGGAAAAGGAGTTCGCTTTACTCAGTAAACAGAGCTTTGATGGATTCCCTGGGTCCTTCCAGGAGCTGATCTGCTAAAATGACATTTTTATTACTGTTCATAAACTCCAATCTCCGGCTGCTGCCAAGAGATTAGACATAAGCTGTGGGCAAACTTGCTGGTCCGGTGGCTCAACAGGCAAGGGCAGGAGAGGTTAGAGTTTAGAGCTTGCTGCTGTCAGGGGTTGAGAGGGAGAGAAAGATGTAGGTGGTGGTTGGAGTGAGGGCTGGGGGGACGCAGGAGGTTTAGCAAGCAGAGGAGCAGCAGGGGATTGAAGGGAGGCATTTTCTGAGCTGTAGAGTTTCCTTACTAAAAGTCCCTGTATTCCCCATAGCAGAGAGGACAGCCTGGGTGTAGTTAATGTTCCAGGTATGTGGAGGAGCAGTAGTAGTGTTCATATTAGTGGATGATCGTCTTTAGAGCGATGAGCCCTGAGGGAAGGGCATTACAGGAATATAAAGATGTGAAGGGAAATTTGCACGCAATTCTATTATTTTTCCCTTTTGAGAAGGTGAGCTCTGTTCTCAGTGTGATGATGAGTCAGGAAATCCATCTGGCTCTCAGATATTTATAAGGGACTAGCTAGTAACTGGTGAAAAATGCATGGACTACAGGGACTGTAATATCAGAGGAGCCTTCCTATGCCATGTCCATGCTTCTCTTTTTCCCTCTCTTCATCCCTGTATCTCTGTTCCCTCTCTCCCCTTATCTGCTACCATTTGATGTCAGTGACTTTCCTTGTGAGATGTGCTACAAACATCACCCTTTCTGGCAGAAGGGGCATCCTTGCAAGAGGCAAACCTAATGCAACTTAATGTAGCTTTGTTTCAGTTCCTAACACTCTCCACCACCTACCTTCTCCTTTCGGGATTGTACTAGTACTATGCAACCTTCACAGATTTTTAACATACCAACCTTTTCTACCAGCTGCTGACCAGAAGGTGTCCCAAAGGACAAGACCAATGTCCTTTCAGCTGGAACAGCTGAATCTTTAAGTATATATATATATATAAAGAAAATGCAGTAGCAAACAGAATTCACTTTTTTTTTTTTCTTCTCCCCTCCTCAGCACTGCAGTCTTTCCTTTGTGCCTATACCACCTATCCCAGGAACCTCAAGCACATCTTCCACATCAAATCTCTCCACCTGGGTCATGTGGCCAAGAGCTTTGGCCTGAGAGATGCCCCCCAGAACCTGACTGCTCTTCCAACTGCAGGCTCAAAGAAGAAAACCAAGCCAAGACCAAAAAGGTAGGCCAACTTCATGTTCCTGAGCTGAGGAACACCACATGACAAGCTGTGGTGTGCTTTGCTCCTCAAGGTTGTTGTGCTTGCTCCAGGAATCGTAGAATCAGAGAATGGTTTGGGTTGGAAGGCACCTTCAAAGATCATCTAGTCCAACCCCCCTGCCCCCAACAATGTGATTGTTCCTGAGAGGCTAAATCATGTTGAGCCATTGGCTTAGGTTGCATTGCTCTCTGAGCTGTTGTTTCATTCCCCTTTTTCTAATGGCTCTAGAGAGCCTAAAAATTACATTTATTGAACGAACTTGGCTGAACGTTTGAGTGGGAATTCAGTTAAAAAAAAAAAAAAAAAAAAACAAAAACAAAAAACCAAGCAGCTTACTTTGTAGTTTGACTTCTGATAAAGATGCTGTTTCAAAAGAAGCTGCTAAGTGTGGAGATGCACCTGCATAGACTAGCCTGGCTTTTGCGGCAGCTTTTCCATTTTCTGAGCACTTGAAAAACACCATCTTCTATGAGTCTTATGAGGAGAAACAGCCTAATATTTATTTATTTATACTTCACTCAAGAGCTACCTTGAAGGATGAGGAAGGGTACAGGCAGTGTTCCAGAGCGAAGCATGAGACTTCCCATATATTGGAGTGGTTCTCTTTCTTGTGCAGGTCTCGGTTGCCAGAGCTGCAGCAGCAGTCCGGTTGTCATGGCCAATCGCCTCCATAGTAGGAGCTGCCAGATTTTTTCTGTTCGCATCCCCACTTCCAGTCGCATGGTCCTACAGAGAGCTATGATCCCTGGCTCAGGATCAACTGCAGTAGCAACTCTTTGTCCTCATCCCTGTCTAGGGAAAGGCTCTCACAGATACAGCTGTGCTCATAAGTACTTGCTGTTGGTGTAGGGCATGGGATGCATCAAGGAAAGAGCAGAGAAATTAATATTTTAGCTTCTCAAATTTGAAGTTGACTGTCCTGCACATTATAAGCAAGGCTGCATGAGTGCTGATTTATCTCAGAAGATGGTCTCTTCCTTTCCTAGTCTTGACAAATACCACTGCATCAGGAGCAAAGTATGTGTCTTACTGTCTTTAAAGGCTTTCTGTGGCCTCCTCTGGCCTTTTTTATCACCTTTTCTACACTAGACAGGCAGTCTTTTGTAGGCTTTCTCCTGTAGTTCCACTGGCAGTTTCCTGGCTGTCAGATTTGCCATGGGACAGATTGTGTCCATCCTCTCAGAATGGTCAGCTGCAGCTTGGACTACTTATTCTTCTCCCTAAGAAGACATTAGTTTAGCACCTGAAGGAAAGGGGAGGACTGCAGTGTATCTTTTTAGTCATTAATTGTATGATTGACTGTAGTTACATAAGTACAAGCCCAAATCAAAACGTAGATCTGTTGGTAGAAATGATCCTTCTACAAACTTATGCTCTGCTGCCTGTAGATTTAAGTAGTTCTGGCAAAAGCATTTCTGCAAAATCATGTGGGATCTCTCCCAGGAAGAGTCTGTAGCAAACCTAGAGTTACAGCTCTGTCCCCTTTGGTGTGTGGACAGGGCTGTTCCTGGGTGCTCCTTTCCTGTATAAGGAATTTGAGACTCCCTGATGCTTCTGGAGGAGCAGAGCCCTGAATCATCTTCTCTGCTTGAAATGGAGCTGAAGGTGCTCAGTACGTCCGATCTTAGCTACTTTGAGTTGGTTCCACAGGATAGATAATCCTCCCGTTTGAGATTACAATGTTAAGGGCTCGCCGTCTTCCCTAGTACGATAGCAGGATACGAACCTCTGGCTTGCCAGTAAAATCACTGCAATAATTCAAAGGAGGAAATTATTTTTTCTTTTATCAGTATCAGTTGTGACTCTTTCCATGTAATTGTTGCTGCAAACTCCGTTAGCAAACGTTAGCCATGCAATTAAAGCACTAATCCACATAATTGTTCCTGGGCTGGTGATATCTCTTGCACATGTACATATCTTGGAAAACAAAAAAAGATGCAAGGGGAAAGGATTTTAAAATAAAAAGTTGGAGACTGCATTGTCCTGCTTTGAGAAGCCACCAGGGACAGGCCACTGATCTGCCTCCTGCTTCAGCTGACCCTCACCAGCAGATGGGCAACAGGATGGGAATGCCCCTGTGAGCAGGGGATTTAACGGAGCTTTATTTCAGGAAGAATAGCCTGATTAGCCGATAAAGAGCATGTAAGATGGTATGGGGTGGGCTTTGATGTCTTGCTGGCCCAGCAGGGTGTCAAGCTATGACTGACAGTAGCGTGTCACAGGATTACTTGGACTGCAACAATGCCTCTCTCTGTTCCTATGATGTTGCTACTCTGTTCGAGCTACTTTCTCCCTTGTTACGAACCTCTTTTAGATGGCGTTCCTCCTCCCCAAGTCTTCATCCTATTATAGTACAGACAAGCTCAAGATACAGTAGGTAGTTTATGCACAGGGCGCGTGGGGTTGGGGGATGTGGAGGTGTTAGAACAAATGGTCTGAGAGTGATTTGAAAGCTCATTTGCACGTGGATCATATAATTGCAGCTCAGGGAAAGTGGGCAGACTTTGCACAGGTTCGTCACGGCTCAAGCTCCAGATTTCAAACGCGGAAGCATCTGGAAAGTTAAGACCCTGCAGAAACAGCCAAAGTTGTGACATGCAACAATTGTTCTTGCCTGTGAAACTTGTTTCTAATCAACTTTCTCTGTGTGTGCTTAGAAAAAAACAGAGAGAAGATATATTAGTATTTATGAGATAGTTTAGAGAAAGTGAATATAGATTCAAATTCAGTCTCCACTAGCATAAATTCAAGATAGTGCTGTTAACTTACAGAGAATTGCTTTTGATTTCACACTGACAAAGCAGAAAGCAGAATTTAGCCTGCCATTTAGAAGACAAATGGTTTTTAATTGCAAAATGCAAGGCCTGAAATTATAACAGCATAGTCACAGAGCAATCTTTTTAATTATATTTCTCACGTGATACCATGAGTATTGGTAGTCGTATTACACGTTGTCTCCAAACATCCGATACTCGTTTTTAATCAGTCTGCTCTCTAAAGCCTCATCTCTCAGCACCTGCCAAGAGAATAAAGAACAGGCAGTCCAGGTTGAAAGTGGGGTAAAGGCAATCATTAAGTGTTTCCTTAAGAGGACAAAGAAAACTTTTCATTTCTTTTGAAGTCTCCTTTTGTGCTTAGCGCCTCCTTAGAGAGCCTGCTTGGGGAAGGTGAGATAGGAAGACGGAGCAGCCAGGTGTGTGAGGGTTCAGTGCTGAAATGTGGAAGCAGCCCTCTCCTTCTGAATGCACGTGCAAAACTTCCATGTATTTTTTAAACCTCTTTGTGCAAACCAGCTGTCCCCTTAGCTGTAGTGGTTCTTGCAAAACCCAATCTGAAGATGGAAAAATAATTGCTTGTGATTTTTTTTTTTGAAAGTTGAAATGTTGTATTCAGGTAAGATATGAGCACATGAACCAGATACTGTATATTAAGTTACAGTACATCAGCTTAGTAAGTGTCTGGGCTCATGCTTTTACTGAAGAGTAGATGCAAGGAAGCTGATCCCACTTCCATTGAGGGATTAACTGTCTTTCGTTCACTGCAGAGAAGCAGCATGCACAGGAAGTAGCTGACATACCAGATAGACATGTCTTTTGACTCTTTCACAATGCAGATGCCAAAGACCTATTGCCATTCCACCAAGCATCCCTGTGCTACGCAGTCTTTTGCATTTTGGATCAGTGGGGTTTTATGGGATTCTGTGGCAACTGATGGTCTGTTTTCTCCTTTTGAACTCTGGAAGACTGGTGTATGTCCCCAAAGGGTTTCACTGTAGTGAGGAGTTGCAACTTAATTTGCCTCGTTTGTGAATTCAAGCCATTACAAAGAAAGAGATAAAACTTTAAGTTCGATAGATTCTGTGGAACTCGTTGCTACAGGATATCTCTGATGCCAGAAATGCTCAGAAAGATTTAATTTACATATAAGTATCAAGTATATTCATAGTTGCTACAGCATGTGCAAAAAGTAAGTATAAAACTTAAGGTGAAAAACTCCTCATGCTTCAGAGTTTAAGTCCAACCCTTAACTAAAATGGGATCGAGAAAAGGTGTCCAGAGTGCTTCTGTTTGAGGGGATTGATTTACATCATTATTACATTGCCATTGCTCTGAATACAGATATCATCATGCCCTTAAGGTTTTGGCTGCGAGATTATTGTGTTAATTCATTCTTCAGCATTTAGTGGTCAGATAGAATTAGACTCCTGCTGGGAAATCTACCTTGTGACCCTGTGTATCCTCCTCTGCATGGCTAGGGCAGCAATCTCCTTTGGGTGAAAACTAGTAGCCTTTCACCTTCCCCCCTACGTTGTATCCTTGATTCCACTTCTGAATGTCTTGGCATTGACGGTTTTGGAAAGACTAATGCTTCTATTGACAGGGCTTGCGAATCAAGGCTGCAGCTGGGTCTCCCTGCACACCAATTGTCTAATCATTAGAAGCAGTTTGCCTGCCAGTTTTTGCATGCCATTTACAGCTTTCCTAATATCACTTAATTAGTCAAAATGCAAGTTTGGAATTCTGCCCACTAGGAGTTTCACTTGGTTTGGGCAGTCTGCTCTAGAAAGCCAGACTGGAGCTCAGGTAAGAGCATGTGTTCATGGACTGGTGTGCGAATGGGTCCAAAAATTAGAGTAAGAGACATGGCGACTGTGAAAGGAAACATCACCATCACTCTTCATGAAGGTAGTTCAGGGACACAGATGAGTGCTGCTTACCACATCATGATGTTATTAAAAAGTCCTGTTATGAAAGTAGGGCTTTATAATTGTGAAATCCATCTGATTTTTATCTGCGTACAGCAATGCCCTTTATTGCCATCCTGTTCTACTGCAGCTGCAACACAGAGCCTTCGCTCTGTCTTTGAGCGAGCTAATAGGGTTTGCACATGGAGCTGGAAAACCTCTGTGCTGTTTGGTACACATGAAAAAATGATCAGCTCTCTCTAATTGAAATATATTCTGTCCTTTAGGCTGGGAAAGAGCCTGACAGAAGCAAGAATCCTGGGAGGTTCCCAGTCTCCCAGTGGTGCTTTCATCCGTTCTCCATAGGGTGAAGACCAAGGGATGGTAGTGAAAGTGAAACTGTGGGGTGTTGTCTCTTTCTGTGTAGCTGAAATACAGTTGACTTCAGTAGGGGTAAGGTGGGCCTTACTGTTTAGTACGTCTCGGCGTGAAGACTGCTTTGCTCTGACTGTTCTGGAACAGCGCTTGATGCTCAGTCTGACTGGGTAGTAGTTTTCCTTGATCTTCTCAAGCTAGCTTTTGCGTCAGCTGATAACAGAGTACCTAGGCCATCTGTTGACTTGTCGAGAGCAGTGTAGGATTGCTGATGAATTTCTTGCCCCCACTCCGCAAAAAACAACAACAGAAAAACCAACCCAAACAGGGTTGCGTTGGCTGCAGATGGTTCATCTAACACTATAAGTGGAAAAAGCAGGTGTTGCAGCAGCCTTGGCCCAGAGGTAACCCAGCTCTGTTCCTGGCACAATTTCAAAGAGCTGTTGGAGATGCTGTCAGGCAGATTGATAGTGCGGTCCATGTTGAAATGTTTTCTGATAAATGAAACAGCCTAGTCGTGTCTCCTCCAAAGACACACCATGAGTTCTGGGACTGTGCGTCAGAACTTTATACTCCTTCTTCCTCAGCTGCAGCAATTTGGGAGCCTTTGGTTGCTGCAGATGCTGCAAGTTGGTTAAAGGTCACTACACTTGCTGCACTGCATTGCACCAGCATTTCACACAGCTCAAGACAAAGGAACAGACAGGAATGCCAACCAAGTTGAAGGAGACATCTCTAAGAACAAGCTCGCTCACCATTTAGGTAAAAAGACTAGCAGAGGCATCTTCTGAGCCATCAAATGATAGCCAAGAAACCATGCATGTATATGTACTGCTGCTCTGGCATGTAGGAGTTTTTAGCTTGGAGATCAGCTTGTGATTCAGTTCTCTAATGAAGCAGCTGTGTCAATGAAACATATGTATTAGAATTTTGAAATAAAAATGAAAAATGATGTCAGATACTTGTTCCTTTTCTTACTGTTGTCACTTGGTCCTTTCACACCTGAATGTTTGAGAGTCTCCACACTCAGGATCATGGTTTGCATATTGTAACAAATTCAATCTGATGAAATCAGCTGGTGAAACTTGATCATTCTTATGATCTTATCAGTAATGGTTGGGAGGTGAATGGGATGTTATATAGAAACAGAACAGTTTGTGTATGCTTTTCTTCCTCTTCTGTTTGTCCCTTGGAGCTGACCACAGGATCTCAGCTATATTGGACATCCTCAAAGCTTAGTTCAGTATACTTGTCTTGGGGTTTTTTTGCTGTAGTATAGTCTCTGTTACTCTACCATCTTGTTGCTAGTGATTGTGGAATTCAGTGGATGGTGACTTCAGAGATCACATAGCCATCGGTCACCCAAGGTATGTGGAAGTCACAAACTGAGTGTGTTGAAGGCGTGTTGCATGTAAGCTAGGTGGGACTTCTGTGGCAAGTTAGTATTGTGTGGCAGAGCAGAAGACAGAGGCGGAAACAACAGAGAGGATTTCAGGCTAATCACCTATGCTGCATTCACCGTTTTGGTTTTATTCATGATGTGAAAAAGGATTTGCCTTGAATCTTTTCTGATACTCTTTAGCAAAGCAAACAGTTGAGAGCCAAGGCCAGAAAAGGAGACGTTCAGGTTTCCTCTGAGGTGGAGGGTTGGGCGGCACCAGCCTCCCTGCGGACCACTGCGGCTCCTGAGCCGGATGGGGAAGGGCAGCAGCATGCTGGGAGTGGCTCTGCAGACAGAGGTAGAAGGAAACTGAAGCAGAGGAAAGAAGGATTTTATTCTCTTTCCTTTGCTGGACACTCTTTCTCTCTTGTTTCTTCCAGATTCTCCTCTCCTGCCTTTTTAGATCATTCAGTTATGTATTTAGCAAGATTCATGAGTTTCTCATGTTTAAAGACTGAATAAAATCATTCCAGTTTTCTGGAGGAGGACAGAGCATTTTTTGTCTTTAAAAGTTTGTCTCTGGCCTGGTTTTTCCTGGCCTTTCAGGATATAACAAAGTCATCTGGGGACAGTTCCTCTGTTTCCTTATTGTCTCTCTGCTGAGGCTCTTGGTACCAGCTTTTGTGAGGTTGCAACTTAATTACAGATGTGCACAAGCAGCTGTAAGCCTGGGTCTTTTAGTCCTTCCTCTTTCTCCATGAGGAAGAGGGGAGCTTTCTCAGACCGTGCCAAGCAATTACTAGGCTCTCTGCCTTCCCTTCCTCACTGTGCAAAGCACCTTTCTGTCCCCTTGATAATGAGGTGATTAGATAGATCTTGGGGTGATACGGTTTTTGCCCTAGACTTGGAACATAAAGCCCAAAGCAGCAGTTGGGTCTAGGGTTAAGCCTTGCAAATGAATGGATGATGTGTCCCCCACTTGGAGTTAGAAGGTGGTGCTAACTCATCTCTGCTGGCTCCTCTGACTACTTACCAATTCCCGTCTGTCTTTTATGGGAGTCCTGATAACCCCATATCTAGCGTAAAAGAGTAGTAGTCCAGTGGTGCTTCTGCCTGGCATCCCATATGTCACAGCACTCAACACCCAGTGTGCTGGACAGTAACACAGAGAAGTCAAATAGCTCGTGTTCAGGGACAGGTTCTTGCTAACTCGTGTGTTGGGGCTGTTTCATTTTCTGAGTTATGACTTCTCTGTTCCTGTCTCATTTTCCCCCAGCTAATAAAAGTGGCTATTTTCTCATCCGTTTGAACATTCCTTTCTCCTTTAAGCCCTGCTGAAATCTTGGCACTGTAGCACATTGGGATGGGTCAGTCATTAGTGAATCTTTTTTTCCCCTGCAAGTTCCCCTTAGCTGCACTGTTTTGTAGTTCCCCATCTAAAGACTGACTGTTGTGTTCGGAGGCAGCAATTTAAAGGGCTGGGGATTTCTCTGCCCATTATTAACATGATGTGTTCTCATTAGGGCTCAATATAGCATGGTATCTAGACACGAGATCACAGAAAGAGATGCCGACAATCCATGTGTTTATCCAGTGATGGGAATATGGGTTCTGTCTGTGTTGCAAATCCTTCTTAGATTTACAGCCTTTCTGTGAAGCTTTTTGCCACAGTATCCAGTATCACCACACAGCTCTCTCAAATTAACATCACACCAGTCTTTGGCAACAGGGAAAATGCAGTCATCCCAGGTTATGAAGTGGGAGAATGGACATGAAGGCCAAAGAGATTAAATACCAAGGATGCTCAGAGGGTGAGTATCAAGGTCTTGCTCTGGTCTCCTGGGCTTTGTCTCATAACCACAGGGCACCTTTCCTCGCTGATGTTACCTTGACTGCTCTGGCAGAGCCCCAGAGACTTTCACCAGTTGAGCAGAGAGAGGAATTTACAGGTTTACAACAGGAATCCAAATCTGGCCAAGGATCCTGACCTGGTGCACTTTTTGTGGTGTGCTGTCACTGCAGACTGTTGCTGTTGCCTGTGGCTCTTCCATCTCGTGGTTAAACAGGGCCTTGACAGCTGCTTTTCTTCTTTCAGTGATCAGCATAGGTTCCACAGCACAGGTCCATTGATTTTTGTGGCCCTGGTTAGAGGGAGAAACCTCCCTTTTCCCTGCATCCTCGCTTTTCTGTGTACAGCTGATCACCACAGCAGGGTGTATTGATTTACTAATTGGGCAATGATTTCACCTGATTGATAATAAAGTGTTCGACAACCTCCCTGCTGAGCTGAAACTCAGCCCGGCAGCTACTGGTGGATTACTTGTCCTTTTGCAGCAGATAGTTCCCTGTTGTTAAGTAAACTGATCTGTTGCTTGGTAACCCTCAAATTACTGTAGTAAATGCTTGGAGACACGATGAAAGTGTCAAACAGAAACTTTATCAATTGATGGAGGGGACTGAGCAGAGGATACAGCTGCACTAGAAAGTTTTTGCAGCAGAGCTGGGCTGGTTGTGGGCACTCCTTGGCCTGGCGCGGTGTGTGCACCCACAAGCATCCCTCCGTGCTGCTGCGGCTTGTGCGTTCAGGAAGGCAGGTTGACAAGGCATGTCTGCAGGTATAGCTTTACCAGCAGCACGTTTGCTTCATTAGCTGTATGGTTGCTTTTGAGTTGTTTCTGTCTTTTTTGCCTTAGTTTCTGTGGGTTCAAACTGGGTGGTGGCTGTGTGTCTGATTTCTCTGGTATGTCCTGTCTCTAACCCTTCCGCCAATGCAGAGCTTGAATGTTTAATTAGTGTGAGAATGGAGACTACACCGAAGGTAGCAAGTCTTCTTGCCTGTGTCTTCCAGGCTTTCTCTTCTAGGGAAAACCATCTTTCGGTGGTAATCATCACACCATCCTCCTTACTATTCTGATCCATCCTTCCAAACCCACTCCAGCCATGAAACCTACACAGGGATGGAAAATAAGCTGTGGAAAAGGGGGCAAGCAAATACCCCAGACAGCCAAGAGTTTGCTTCCCTTCCCTTCTTTCTGTGTTTGGCCTAATGGATGGACTGATCAGTTGCTGCAGCCAAAAACGCTTCCTTCTCCTGTGATCCCCAACACGGTTCCAGACACCTGAAGGAGCTAGGAGAGGCAGTGCCATAAGGCTGCAACCTTTAGGCCTGCTGAGGTCCATGTATTGTCATAAATACGCGCTGGCATGGAGGTAGGGCTTCTGTTCAATTCCCTCGTCATATTTAGAGGGACAGATAGATTTCTGTTCACTTCTCTGGAAAATTTTGAGATCTGCTACTGATCTTTATAATAAAGAGGAGAGCAGGATGTGCAGACACCATTAGCTGTGGGCACCCTGTTGTGCCCAGGACCGTGGGAACACAGTAGGGAACGACGGGTCCTGCACCGAAGAGATTGCAGTTTAAACAGCTAAGTGAGGGTGATAGCAGCAGTGAGGATGAGATTTGCCCAAGGTCACAGAGCAGGACAGTGGCAGAACTTCTGGTGGAAAAATGCTGAGTGGGTTTTTATATTTATAGCTGGCAGTTTAGGGCTAAAGGAAGATCCATGTTGAGTGGCTGGGCAGAATGAAGCTACCTTTGCAAAAGCCGGTCTCTGGAGAGGCAGGCTGTAAGGTGCATGCGATGTCTGCCGGACACTGCAAGAAAAGAGTCTGTTGGGTTTAGACTTCGGACTTTTTTTTTTGCTTGTTTGTTTGGGTTTTTTGTGTTTTCAAGCTCTGGATTTAAGCTCTGTTTATAAAATGTTTCCATTGTTCAATGTCTTAAGGCTGTTAGGTTTTATTATTATTATTATTATTATTATTATTATTATAATTTTCAAACTGCTGTGTCACCTAATTCATCAGCCTTCAGCACACAACCTTCCCTCCTTCTCCCCGCCACCCCTGCAAGAGCATTTGTACAGAACAAAGGCTTGCTTTTAAAAACGGCATGATATTTTGCCACCTTTGTGAAAACCTGTCACAACAATATCTAATTTTGCATGAGACAGAATTTCAAATCAAGCCTCAAGAAAAGGAAGCTGTTCTTCTGCTAATGCGCAAATGTCACTTTCCGCAACTGTAAAATAAGTAACCCACCTAGCAGCATTTCAGAGAGAAGGAAATCTAATTCCTCTTCTCTTCCCTCTGCCCAGGTCTGACCTTCTCAAGAAGACCCACGGCAAACGTCGCCTTGCTGAGATCTTGCGATCTGAATATTCCAGTGGGATGGACACTGGTGTATCCAAGGTCAAGAAGAAGAAAAAACAGAGAAAACCTGGCAACCAGCAGATTCCAACATAAGCCGGGACCTTCCAGTCATTGGCTGCAAAACCTGCTTGAGTGCCTCAGCCGGGGGTCAGAGTGACCTGCCAAATCGACCGAGGAGTGTTTCAATTTATCAGGCAAATATGGGAGGGATCTTGGGGATCTTGGCCTCCTCCCCCTCATTCCATAGGTCCAAATGGAATCGAATCCAGGCGTGTCCTGTTGCACTGCTGCAATTAAATGTGGCTTCCTGAAGATGCACTGCGTTTCTAAGGTGGTTTTTGCAAGAAAAATAAAAAAGGTTAAATATGGTTTTCAGAGGAATGTGATGTCTATATAACACGAGACAAGTGTACTCGGACAGGAGATGCTTCCCTGTTTAAAAGACCTGTAGAAACCCTCCACAAACTATTGCTTGCTTCTTTTTAACCAAATAAACAGTAGTGGCAGAGGAGGTGTTCCAGGAGCACGTTTAAGAGGAGAGGGGAGGCTGCCCCTTCCCCTATCATTATTCAGGGGAGCACTTCTGCTCCTGCCTCAGATAACGTAGCCACATTGCTGCCACCTTCTCTCCTGTCCGTTGTGCGCTGGGGCAGGGTCTGTCCCTGGACACTGATCGTTAGTCAGATATTGCCGCCTGGAAGGAATCTCCCCAATTTCAGTGCAAGTGGTAGGATTGTGGAGAGCTCTTCACTGTAATGACACATGGTCCCTTTGGGGCAGAGCTCATGGGCACAAAACTTCATGTCAAAACTCCTGAGTTTGGGAACAAACGTTGTCACTGTGGGAAGGAGCCAGCGTGGAATCCAGCAATCTCCAAACTTCTCCTTGCCTGCAGCGTATTGTCATACCTAATTATATAATGCAGAGTATGTATGAAATGTCTCACCTCTCTGAACATTAAAGCCTTTGCAGACTCTTGCTAACACTTGCCAGTAGTAACCCCAGCTTTCGGGGTTCTCTCTGCTTTGGCTAGGCCTTTTTTGAGGACGTCCCAAGCTAATGGATTTTGCTGTTTCCTTTTCCCATTTGCCTTTTTTCTCGTTCTTCCTTCTCATCAGAGAATTGGGACTGCTGGGAAAAGGGATGCGGTATGGCCCCAAATATGCGAAGGCTGGCACTCGCTCACCATTGTCCAGCATGCGAAATGGACCCCGAGCTCTAGTGAAGTCCGTGACACAACTCCCCTTTGAGTTGGCAAGGCGTGGGGGCTGCGGGGGAGAGAGCGGGTGCTCCCCAAGGCCTGTGGGACTGGCAAACTCCCGCAGGACCTACAGGTGAGCACCCACCGCCCTCTCCCTGTCTTCCTGTGCTTCTTCCAGCACCTCCTGTAACACAAGCGCCAAGCAGTACGCATTTGAAAACGGTGCAAAACCCTACCGTGACACAACTTTCTGCTGCCTGCGTGTGTCTTCCTCAAGGAAAGAGATGAGGAAGAGCAGCCCACCCGTGACCCAAGCCAGGCATGTTTAACGCAGGACCAGAAAGTGCTCAAATCCAGTGGCAATTTCAGGTGTTGGAAGGGAAAAAGTACTGCAAAGGGAGTGTAACCAGATGAAAATGATACCCGCTTAGCGAATACAGAATTGAGGGCACCTACTTAGGGCTGTAGTGAGTCATACTAAGGATTGTAGGAAGGAAGCAATCAGCCCAAAAGTATTTAATTTCTGAAGTGAATGTAACTTTTGAGAACCAAAAAGATTTTTTTTTCCTCCCGGGCAATTACCAAACATGCTGATTTTACTGCAATACTTTTTTGAACACTTAAGAAAGATGTTAAAAAGGCTCCAGTATAAAATTAACCATGTTTTTGCAGAGAAAATTAACTTACTAGCATTTATTAGATAAAATAACAACAAAGCCCACCTGATTTTGTTATGAGTACTGTTTGGAAGAGCAATCAGGTTTAAGGCAAATGTCAACTTAAACAGAAAAGAAACCCCTGAGGATGAAAATGACTCAGAGAGAGTGATGCAGAGTATAAGTTTGGGAAGAACTGATCTTGTGCGTGAGGGGAAAATACATGACCTTCTCCTGGCTGACTGTCACGTATGAATTAATGTGGACTATTGGTAAATTCATAATAATAGGAATAAAGGCCAAGAGCACATCAGTGAGAGACATCAGGAAATCTCATTGCCGTCTGTATTAACTGGGCATGTAGCATTACAAACGGTTGTGATGGATAATGTGATTTAAAAAAAAAAAATAATGCCTTTTTCTTTCAGCTTCACCATCTTTTAGCAGATAGCTCTGGATTACTTGTGTGATTAGGGAAAGGAAGAGGAGGAGATTGTTAAACAAGAAAGAGAAATTGTTAATTCACATACACCTGAAGCTAAGACGAGTTTGCTCTTAATAAACTTGAAGGGTGATGTGCAAAATGCATTTGAATTGTTTCAGCAGGTCAGAAGGAACCAAATTCTTCCCTTATTTACACTTCGGCAGCTCTGCATCGTCTCTGAGCTGGCTTTATCCTTGCGTATCACCCAATTCGGGAAGAACCTGCTGGGTTTGGAGTCAATTTGTACTCAACTCAAAGCATCTCTTCATCAAGGCAGGGCAGGGTGTGGTACTTGCAGTGGAGCAGGGGTGGCCGAGCTGCGGAGCTCCGTCAGCTGCAGCAGGAACGGGGCCTTGTGGGTGCAGAGGCTCCCGGGTTGCTTGAGCACCCAAATGCTGGAGGAGCTGCTGGGGGTCACAGTGGGTTCCCTTGGCACAGCCCTGGCATGGAGCAGGTGGACGTCGCCCTGAACTGCTCCTGAATGTGTCCCCTCTTGCTCTGAGGTACGTGGCGTGTGTTGCAAGGTCTTGGCTGGGTGGGAGCTGCCTACGCAGCTTGTAAGGGCAGGGAGAGCGGCTCTTGGCAGTGTTCGGTGAAGTAGCTTTGTTTGACCGCACTGGCGTTGGCTTTGGTCGGGTTTGCTTTCTTATCTTACTTGTGGTGAATGGTAGGGGCCTTGCTGCCCTGCAGCTTGAAGTTTCTGCCTTTGGTCTGGAAATAATGGCACTATGGAGCTTTTATATAGAGCTGCTGGTGAATCACACCTGGACCCAGCTTGGGTTTGCCTTCCTTGCTGCTCCTCCGCTCTCTGCTCTCACGCCTGGAGTCCTGCCTCTCCCAGGAGATGCTCTTGTGCCTTTTCTCTGCTCTCTTCTGGCTCCGTGTCCTTTGCCAGTAACAGGAGCCCACATTCTCCTCTCCTCTGCAGCTGGAACGTCTTGAGTTTACACTTCGAGGCTTTGGGATGGGAAAAAGCAAGGAGGTCACCTTGGTACAAGGGTCGCAGCTGAGCACCCGCTTTCAGTGTCTCGGTCACTAAACACAAGACACTTCAGCACTGGTAGCCCACCGCTGAGAAGCACCCATAACTAAGCAGGCTAGAATGCAACAGAACTTCCCTGTTTATAACAATTTAGTTTCTCCGCAAGCCTGGGGAGAGGACAGGAAAAGCACCACTTGTTCTGGGCTTTCCATTCTGGCATAATTTTGCCTGGTGTTCAGATGAAACCGTAAAATATCTCGGCTAGAAACAGTTCTGCTGATTTCATTGAATTTGTGTGTGTTGGCATGTTCAGAGGAGCAGCTTTCGTTCTTTGTCTGTTCCCAGGGTGGTGGTCCTGGTTAAAGCTGTGTCGGGAAGGGAGGAAGATGGCCCTCAAGCTGTGTAAAAGCCCATAAGGGGCTTCAGAGCCAGGATTGTGTTTGGTCCTGGCAAACCCACTGCACTAACTGGTTTGTGTCTTGGATCCAGAGCCTGGAGCTGACAGAAACCAACCACCAGCAGCCTGTCTGTTGGAGTCTGTACCCCGGGAGAAATTGGTGGAGCAGAACTGGTGCAATACCCCAAAGGTTTCCTTAACGGGACTGGTGCTCCTTCTCACCTGTGCCATTTTTACTGCTTCATCTAATTTCAACCCAGCACCGCCTGTCCCACCCCTGAGGACTTGCCAGGATCATGCCCACCTGGCACCGGCCTCTGGAAATGAGCAGAGTTTCCAGCCTGGTCAGGGGCTGCTGTAGGTGGCCGGTGCTGGTGGGTTCTGCTGTTGGACGGCAGGCCCCGTCTCAGTCCCCGCACACAAGCGGGAGGTGAGGCTGGTCCTTCAGCAGCTTTTGAGGCTGCTGAGATCTTCCCGCGCAAGATGATGTTCATGTGGCAAGCGTGGTGCTCTCTGACAAGAGCCTGCAGCATGTGGTGTCTTCCCTCAACTGATTTATTTTGAAGCTTGCCTTGCTTGAGATCTCCCTGGAGGAGACGGCTCCAGCCCTCACTTCCCCTCTACTCTCTTTCCTTCCCAGCCGGTCTGGGCACAGCCATTTCCCCTTCCCAGAGCAGAGGTTTCCGCGGGGCTCTGCTCCACTCTCTCCCACCGTGCCTGTAACGCAAACCGGACCCTGTCACTGGGTTACGGCGCTGGCTCAGACCCGCTGTTACGGAGGAGTTTCCAGCTTCTTCCAGATGTGAAATGGCAAATTTAAATATTGCAATTATAAACGTGTAACGAAGCCTTGTACTTCATTAATGTAAGAGGAGGAATCTGCTAGGGCTACAAGGACAATTAAATATTAGAGAATGTCTTTGATTCACATTCCTGCTGTGTAAATGGGAGGAAGGTTGCTGTATGCTCCTTGCCTTTGCGCTCACAAAATGAAAAGCACACCCACTGCAAGTTGTCCTTTGATAGATTTTTAATATGATTTTAAAGAGTTTTGTTTGGCCTCATTCTTATTCAATGAGATTAATTTAAAGCACTTATCCCCTGGGTTTAAGTCAATCCATGTAGGATTTGGGATGGGGGTTTGTTACCCGGGGAGGGGGGTTGTTTGCGGGCCTCTCTGAAAGACTCCTTTCCCACTTCATTAACCCCGAGCTGGGAGCGACCCCCCTTCCTCCTCCTCCTCCTCCTCCTCCTCGCCCCAGCCGAGGCCCGGGGATTTACCAAACTCCCCCATTCACATGCAAAGGAACAGCCCCCTCCACAAAGGCCGGGGCTCTCGGCTCCAGGCGTGGCTGTGCATTTGGCCGAGCCGACAATAACCCTTCCCGCGGGGCCGGCGGGGCTCGGGGAGCGCCGGGGCAAAGCTCCCGGGGCCGGCCGGGCCGGGGGCGTGGGGCTGGGACCGGGACCCGGCCCCGGGGAGCCGGGGGTGCCGCAGGGCCGGGGCCGGCCGGTGGGTGCCCGGGGGGGGGGGGCGGCTCCGCGGGCAGCCGGGCCCGCCGGCTGCAGAGGGCCGGGGGGAGCGGCGGAGGGCCGGGGGGAGCAGCGGAGGGCCGGGCGGGCTGAGCCCGCAGCCCATCTGTCAGCTCCCCGAGACGGCGAGCCGCTGCCCGGCTGTCCCGGGGACCAGCTGCCGGGCTCGCTGGCCGCGGCCAGATGAGCGACACTTTTAAAGGGTGGAAACAATCCATTTTCCAAAGCGATCATTTAAAGCACTTAGGCAATTATACACTTAAGATTAGCGTTAATAATTCACCAGCGCCGCGGCTATCACCGCCCCGGCCAGCATCGCCCCGGTCCCCCCGCCTCTCCCCGCCGTCCCCAGCCCCGCGGCGGAGCGACTGGCCCCGCATGCCTGCACTGGGGCCGGGCCGGGGCAACCGAGCCCGGGGGGGAACCGAGCCCCGGGGGGGGGGAGGGTGTCCCTGCGGCCGCCTGCGATGGGAGGTGGGAAAACCCCTCTTTGCTTTTCCCTTTCCCTCGGCGGCGGCTGATCCGCCAGAGCAAACAAGCAGGAGGGGAAGAAAGGGCCGGCGGAGGCGAGACCCGTTTGTTTGTAAAGAAGTTTTATTTCCACATTTAAAAAAGGGGGGAGCGGGAGCGGCGCCCCGAGCCCCCCCCCGCACCCCCCGCCCCGGCCGGGCCGGCCCCGGGATACAGACTGACAAGAATCACTTACACAAATACGCCCTCAGGGTTCACAAATAAATAATTCATATACATTTTGCGCACCGTATTTACATTTCGCCGCTTTTTCTTTTTTTTTTTTGTTGGTTTTGTTTTGTTTTTTAGTTACCGACGTCCCAAAGTCTCGCTGCGGCGGGCGGGGACCAGTGGCCCGGGCCCCCCCCCCCACGGCCCTTCCCGGCGTCGGGGAGCCGGGCAAGGCGGGGAGGGGGCTCCTCGGAGCCGGCCGTGGCCGGGGCGGCTCGGCCCCCCCGGCAGTTCCTGGGGAGGGGGCGGAGAGGCAAAGCCCCCCCCGAGCAGCCGGCCCCTGCCCGAGCTCCCGGCGCCGTCCCGGGCGGGGGGGGACCGCAGAGGCCCCGCTGCCCTTGGGGGGCACAAGGGGGTGAGGCGGTGGGTGCCCCGCGGAGGGGGGGGGGGGCCGCTCTGCCTGCTCTCCGTCCTGCCACACCCGCCCTTGCTTCTTGCATTCTTTATATATATTTTAAAAAAGGGGGGGGGAGGTCTCATTTATATATATATATATATATTTGGGGATGAGCGGGAGTCTGTCGCTTGCTCGCGGCCCCAGAGTTGGGGTGGCCCTCTCCGACCCCCCGGCCCGAGGGGGGGGTGCCGGTGGGGGGCTGCCCGGGCGGTCGGGGCTCACCGGGGCTGCGCGGCCCGGGGCAGGACGCCGGGCAGCGGGGGCAGGGGCGGCGGGGGCTCGCTGCCGCCCTGCAGTCCGTGGATGAGGATGCGGGGCACCAAGGGTCTCTGTAGGGCGGGGGGGGGTGCGCTGGGTCCGCGGTACAGGTAGAGAGCGGCGCCGGGGTCCAGGTTGGAGACCAAACTCTGCGGGTAGAAGTAGGGCGAGGGGAACATCCTCTGGAGGGCTGAGTAGTTGCCAGCCTCGGCCAGCAGCTCCAGGCCCACCGCCGTCTGCCTTTTCCACTTGGTCCTGGCGGGGACAAGTCGAGAGAGGGGGTCAAGGAGGGAGGAGTGCTCCAAAAGCCGCTCCCGGACCCTTTTTACCCCTTGCACACCCCCTTTCCCCGGGCTCTGCTCTCCTTGCGCATCCCTTCTCCCCGCCGCTGGCTCCCGGGGCCAGTTCCCCCCGTACGGCGGGGATGGGGTGGGGTGGGGTGGGATGGGATGGGATGGGATGGGATGGGATGGGATGGGGAGGGGAGGGGTGGGATGGGATGGGACGGGACGGGACGGGACCAGTCCGGTGCGGAGGGACGTAGACCCACGAACGGGGCGAAGGGACTCATCTCCCTGGTGTCCCCGCCGCGGCAGCCCGGCCTGAGCGCCCACGGAACCTCCCCGGAGCCACAGCCCGGCTGGGCTCCGCTAGCAGGGTGTAAAACGTCGCGATATAAATCGCGACCAGCATTTCAGTCCCTTCCCGGGCTGCAAGTTCCAGACTGCACATTACGAACTGCGGGTGATACCTCCCGTGTGCCGGGCGCTGCTCTGCCCGCCGGCCCCGCCGCTGAGCCCGGATGCTGCCGCCGCCGCGATGCTCCGGCCCGAGGCCGCCGCGGCCCCGCTCCGCCGCCCGGGGCTCCGGGACCCCCTCCCCGGGCCGGGGCTGCCGGGGCCGGGGCTGCCGGGGCCGGGCCGGGCCGCTCGGGCGGCTGCGGGAGTCCCGCGGGGGGACACGCGTGGGGCGGCGTCCCGGGGCATTCGTTTGCGGCATAAATAGATATGTGTGTGTACGTATGTACGTATATTTTTATATATATGCTTATATACGTACATGAGGTATGTGTGCATAGATATGTGTGTGTGCCGGATCTCACAGAGAAGCCCCAGCCCCGGCATCTCGCTCACGTCGGGGCCGCCGGCGGGCCGGGCTGGCCGGGGAAGGGCCGGGAAAGGGCCGGGGAAGGGCCGGGGAAGGGCCGGGGGGCACTGGCCCGGCTCCGGCGTGTCCTTGCGGGGAGGATCAGGGGAGAGAGGGGGTGAGCGCACAGCTCCGGCCGCCCCCGACCTCCCCAAAGCCCCGCCGTGTTGATAAGTCGCGGATCTTTGCGGATGATGGAAATGAGGGAGAGGGAGGGTTCAGTCCTGGGGGGAGCGAGGGGACGGGGTGGGGGCTGCAGCCGGGGGTCCCTCGCTCCGCGGCGGTGGCGATGGCCGGGGAAGCGCCGAGGGGTTTGTCCGGACAAACCCACGGAAGCCATCCCACGTCTCCAGCCCTTTTACGAATTTGTCGCTGAAGCGCTAAACCTATTTCCACCAGTAAATTATTCATCATCATAATAATTGTGTCATTACTGTAAGGGGCGTTAATTATTGATGCCCAAAGCAGTAATTGGTATCTATTATTAATGAGCCGATGTGTTATGCTGTTGTGTTTAGCTGGAAGCCCGGTCCTGCCTTGCCGGGGCTGGGGGCACGGATTGCCCCCCCCCCCCGCCCCAAGCCTGTCCTGCCTATCGCTTCTCTCCCCTGTACTTTGGGGTGAAAGACCCCGGGGCACAGGCAGCCCCGGGGCGGGGGGGACACACCGCACCTTTCCCGGTGCCGGGAGGGACGGGACGGCCGCGGGGTACCAAAGCCCTGCCCGGTTCGGGGGTGCGGGGCCGGGGAGAGGAGCAGGATGGGACCCGGCGCTGCGGGCGGGAGGGAACGGTGCATTTTTACCTTCTGTTCTGGTACCACGTTTTCACCTGCGTGTCGGTGAGGTTGAGGGAAGCGGCCAGCTCCATCCTGTCCTGCACGCTCAGGTATTTTTGCCTCTCGAAGCTGCGCTCCAGCTGGGCCAGCTGATGGTCGGTGAAGGCGGTGCGGGCTTTGCGCGGCTTTTTCAGCCGCACCGGGGGGCTGTCCCGGGAGCTGGAGATCTCTCGGTCCCCTTCTTCTTTCACTGGGCCGGGAGGGAGGAAGAGAGGCCAGGTCAGGGCAGGAAGGGAAGGGAAATACCCTCAAAAGAGGGGGGTAACCCCCTGCAGCCATGGTCCGGAGGAGACGGGCTCCAGCACAGACTCGCATTTGCTCTGCAGCCCCGAACGTTTGCAGCCCGGCTGCCCACGGGGGATTCTCGGTGGCCCCGAGCCGGGCCGGGCCTTTCCCCGTCCCACGGGCCTGGGAGGAGGGAGAGATCCTGCCCAGGAGAGCCCCGCGTCCCCTTCATTTCTCAGGGGGCAGGATCCTGCTCCGGGCTTATTCCCCCAAACCCGACAGCTTTCTCCATGCTTGGATATTTTTATTTTTCCCTTCTTTTTTTTATCTCTCTCTCTCTTTTTTTTTTTTTTCTTTTTTAACCCCAAACCCAAACGAAGCCAAAATGAAAATTGTGAGCCCGCATTTTTGGAGGGGAAAGTCGCCGGGGTGGTGCTGCTTCTCCCCCTCCGCGGAAAAGCCTCCGTCCTGCCGGGGATGCTGCCGGGGCAGGGAACAAGCCTCCCCTCCCCAGGGCAGACAACGAAATACCGGGGAAAGGGCCCCGCAACCCCGCGCCCCTGCCGTTATTTGTCTTCAAAAATGCCGAATGAGACGGGCTGACGGCGGGTCGTTACCGCGGTCGGTCCGTACGCACCGGCGGAGCGACGCGGAGATTTACGTGGCGAAACATTAGGCGTAGGTGACGGGAAAATTTCCGAGCAGGGGGGGGAAAAAAAAAAAAAAAAAAAAGAGAGAGAGAGAAAAAAAAATCCGTGTTTGTGCTCGCCTTCTCCACCCTCCTGGAGGAGATTAGGTAGCCAAAAGGCTCAGTTTATACAAATCGGCGGCGTTTGGGTTTTTTTTTTTACGGGGGTTTATGTTAAATTTGCTGGAGGCGGGGGTGAGCAGGGACAGGGCTGTAGCCGAACGCGAGCTGGTTTCTCTGCAGGAAGACAATAATCCGGTTAATTGAGCCACCGGGGAGCGAAACCCTTCAACCAGAAACCCCGGCTCCGGCCGAGCAGGCAGGGCCCGGGCCGGGGACGAGCCTTAAACACAGAGACCCGGCTCCGGTTCCCGGGGAAAGCGGCAGCCCCGGCACCGCCCGGGAAGGGGCCGGATCCGGAGCGGGCAGGGCGGGGGGTGCCGGCCCCGCTCCCTCCCGGGAAAGGCCCGAAAGTTTGCCGGGAGTTTTTCGGCGGACGAAGCCGCGTCCGGCCTCCCGCACTCCGGGAGAGGCAAATCCCCCCCGCCCCCCCCCCGGGCTGGTCCTCGGCTCCTAAAAAGTTCCTGCTCGCCAAAGGGCTGCGCTCGCTGGCGGCGGCGGCTTCCCCGGCCGGCTCCGGCCCTCTCCCCGGCTACTCCTGGCTAAAAAAAATATATAAAAATATATATATTACGGGGTTTTCGGCATTTTGGCATGGGCCAAATCCTGCCGCCGCCGCTGCGGGCGAGGCCGGGCCCCGCAGCCCCTTTGCGGGATGAACCGGGGCCGCTCTGCCCGGGAAAGGCTGGTCCCAACCGGGGCGGCGAACCGGGACGGCGAACCGGGACGGCGCTGGGAGCGGAACCTTCCCCGCTACCCCCGGGACCGTGTTTGTACCTCATCTGCGCCGCCTTTCCACCCCCATTTAAGCTGTCTTCCCCCCCCGTTTAAGCTGTGTTTTCCCTCCATTTAAACTGTGGTTTTCCTCCATTTAAGTTGTATTTTTCCCCCATTTAAGCTGTGTTTTTCCCCCATTTAAGCTGTGTTTTTCCCCCATTTAAGCTGTGTTTTCTCCCCATTTAAACTGTGTTTCCCCCCCATTTAAACTGTGTTTCCCCCCCATTTAAGCTGTGTCTTTCCCCCATTTAAGCTGTGTCTTTCCCCCATTTAAGCTGTGTTTTTCTCCCATTTAAGCGGTGGTTTCCCCCCGATTTAAGGGAAGCTTTTCCCCCCATTTAAGCAGCGTTTTTACCGTGGCTGCCCCGCCGCAGGGGCGGGAGAGGAGCCGAGCGCGGCGGGGTAACGGCCCCCACCCAATGCCGGCCCCCCAGCCCGGGCTGGGCCGGCTCGGGGGATGCGGAGGACCCGCGTCCCTTCTCCTCCTCCCGCGCTTCTTTCGCGTCCCGGCGATTCGGGGGAAGGGGAGACAAGCTGAAGGAATTCGGGGGGGGATGTAGGAAGCGAAAACAAAACGCCAAGGTGGGAATCGCGGCTGTTTTCGATCCCGGCCCTGCAGAACGGCGGGGCCGACGCCAGCCTTTCTCCCAGCCTTTCTCCCGGGTCACTCCCAGCCCCGGCACCGACCCCGGGCTCCGTCCTTCGTTCAGAGCCAGAATCCCCCCCCGGTGCCCGGGGCTCCCGCCGCGTTTGAGGCTCGGTTGGGTGAATATTTTTTCCTCCATGAATCGGGTTCTAGCACGGCGGCTCCGGGCCGGCCGAGGGTGCATTTGCAGCCGGCCCGGGGCTCGGCCCGTCCCCCCCCCTTTCCTTCCAGCCCCCTCCAAATCCAGCGGCCCAGCCAGGAGCCATCACCTCCCCCTTCTCCCCTCCCCAGCTGAGTACCCTCGCCTTCCCCTCGCAAACACCCGGCAAACAATTTTCCCGGGTGAAAGTTTTTGCGGGGGTGATGGGGGCGGGATGGGCGAAGGCACTGGGATAAACTGCTCTGGGGGGGCGAGGACCGACCCCAACCCCCCCGTGCTGTTTCCCTGCCTCCCCCCGCCCCGGCTGCCGCAGGGGGAGCCCGGGAAGGGGCTGCCTGGGGCCCGGGAGGCCGAAGCCCCCGGTCCGGGGCGAGCAGCCGCCGCATCCAGCCCCGCAGGCACCGCGGATGCGGCCCGGGGCTCCCTCTCTGTCGTGCTCGTTTTTAAACCGCCTCCAAAATAATAATAGAAATAATACAAATCGAATCAAGCCCCGCCGACTTTCTTCTTCGTTTTTCACCGGAGCAGGGGAAATACCCGGCAAATCCGTGATTTTTGTTTGTTTTGTTTTGTTTTGTTTTTTCCAGGCAGAAATCCGCCCCCGGTTCTCCTCTCCCCTTCCCCGCGGGTGGGAACGAAGCAGCCGGCTCTTCCCGGCGGAAAACAGCCCGGCGGATCCCCGGGCGCCTTTGGCGAAGCACCGATGGCCCCCACCCCTTCCACTGGGCCCAGCCCCACCGAGCCCCGAGCCCCCAAGTGTTCCCAAGTCGGTGCCGACCCCGCCGTCATTTCGGGGGCGACCGGTGCCGCGGCCCCCCATCACCGGGCCGCGCCGGAGCCGTCTCCGCAGCGAGCTCCCGGCGCACCGGGAGGCTTCGGGGCCGCCGGAGGCTTCGGGTCCAGGGTCCCTGCCCGCCGTGCCAGGTCCAACGGGGCGAGCGGCGCTTACCTTTGTACTCCGAGTCCGAGGAGGAGCTGCTGGTGTTTTTTTCCATTTTCTCCCTAAAGTCCTCGCCGGGCTTGGTGGGGATCCTGCCCGCCGGCTCCTGCCCGCCGTGAGGTCCATTGGTGCTGGAGTAAGGGGCGCAGGCGGCCAGGGGCTTGCAGTCGGCCAGGATGTCTCTGATGAGGAAGGAGGAGGTGACGGTCCGGGACTGGGAGGGAGCCGAGACCTGCCCCGGCTGGAGGTGCGCATCCAGGCCCGGCCGCGGCACCGCCGCCTCCAGGCACTCGCGGCCCGGCGAGCGGGGCGAGGGGCACCCGCTGCTGCCCTCCGAGCGGGGGCTCAGCTCCAGCGGGGACCGGCCGTCGCCCACCAGCGGGTCCCCCTTGGGCACGGCCGGGCTGCCGGCTCGGTGGGAGAGGATGGAGTCGATCCCAAACCCGGTGGAGCCCTCCATGGCCCCCGCGAGGTGCCGGCGCTCACACGGGCATTGGCGGGGAGGGCGCGGCGGAAGCGGTTTGGTAATGATAATTAACAATAACGGGAGAAAGGGGGCCAAAAAAAAAAAAAGGGGGGGCAAAAGAAAAAAAGAAAAAAAGAAAAAAAGATAAAAGAGCAAAGTTCAGCCTGAGATCCGGGCAACAACTGCTGCAAGGCTCTCCGAGGCGCCGCGCGTTAGATCCAGGGCTGCTTCGTCTTCAGCATCGCGCCCAGCTGCACTCACAGACAGACAGACAGAAGAGGGGGGGAGAGGAGGCAGAGTCAAACTTTGGCCGCGAAGGGGGTGGGGTGGGGGGGACGGACCCCAACCTCACCCGGGGTCCCGGCCCCTTACCCGGCCACCCCACCCTTGCCCGGAGCGGCGGCGGCGCGGGGCTGGGGGGCAGCCCGGGGGCTGGCAGCCGGAGGTGGGGAGGCAGCGATCGATAGTGAGGCTTCGCAGCGCCTTAACCGCTTAATGATCCAGAAATCAATGGGGAAGGGCGAGGGGAGGGCGGAGGGGGTGGCCAGCCGTCGGGCCGCCGCGGCACCCCCCTTCCTCGCCAGCACCTCGGACAGCGCCGGGGGGGGGAACCGGAGTCACTCCGGAGCCGGCGGCGCCTTCAGCACCGCGGACAGCGGCGGGAGCGCCGCGCCCTCCCCGCGGGGACGGGGGAGCGGGGGGAGAAAATGAACTTGTGCCACTCCGGCTCGGGGACCCCAGCACCCCCCGCCCCCCCTCCCCCGTGTGAACGCGCCCATTGGCCGCGAGGCGTTTTGGGGGATGTCACTCCCCGGCGGCGGCACCTCGCAGCTTGATTAACGGGAATTAATTGCCGCCCGGATCCCCGCGCTTTCCGGGCGGTTTCCGCCCTCTTTTGCTGTCATTATCCCGCTGATGGGGCTCGTAATGGGGTGATTAGGCGCGGGGGGGGGGGGATTTCGAGGGGTTGCTGCTTTCTGCTCGCCCCCCCCCCGCAATTAGCCGGTCTGCCGGTTCCTCCCGAGCGGGGAAAGTTTTGCTGGGCGTTAAAATTAAAAAAAAAAAAAAAAAAGAAAAGGAAAAACACTCAAACCCTCCCCAAAGCCCCAGCGCAGAGGCGGCTGCTCTGAGCCCGAGGTGAGCCTCGGAGCTGCGAATTTCGTTAAATCCCCTCGAAATCGGTTGTGAACGAGCAGAGAGCTGCTCCAGCGCAAGCAGACGCGGGGCCACCGGGCAGCCGCTTCCCCAGCGCAGCGCAGCCGGGGCCGGGGCCGCTCTTCCCGCTCTCCCAGCGCCCAGCGGCGGTACTTACTGGTGCAACTGGGAAGGGACCGCGCTCGGGATGGATTTTTTTCCTGCCGTCAAGCCCGTTTTAAATAAAACCCCCATGGCCCCAGCCCGCCCTGCCCGCTCCCTGCCCGTTTCTCCCGGAGACACCAAGTTTCCTCCCTCCCGCCCCGTCGGGGGTTTCGCTGCCGTTGCTCTCCCAGGCTGGAGAGGGACCGGCTCACGCAGGGCTCCCACCTTCCCGGTCAGGCCGGCTCCTGCCTCCTCGAGGGCTTATTTAGGGTTTTTTCCTGGGGGTAGACCCTTCGCCGCAGAGATGAGGAAAATGTCCGCACCCGGGTGCGTGAAGCTGCGCCACTTTGAAGCGACGTCGCTGTTTTTTTCTCAAATACTCGATTTCCTCTCTTCCCTCTCTGCCCGGCCAGGCAGCTGCATCTTGTCCCTCTTCCAAAGCCGCCCTTGGCCGGCAGCTTGGAAGCGATCAAGGGAGGGAGAGCCCCCCCGTCCCGGGGAGCCCGGCTGCCAGCTGTCGGGCAGCGGCGCAGGCAGGGCCCCCAGCACCCCCTGCCCTCGGCCCGGCAGGCTCGGGGCCGGCTGGGATCGGGGCAGCGGAACAAAAGAGCCTTACAGGAGGGTAAGCCCAGGGACAAATTCAGCATCAGCCCCGGTCCCAGCCTGCCCCTGCCCTGGGGGTGCCACACGCCCGGCGCGGGGGGCTGCTCGTCCTCCCCGTCCCTGGGCGAAGGAGCCCTGCTGCTGCTCTGCCCCGTCTCCCTCCCAGCACGGAGGTGCTGCCCCAGTGCCAGGGACTGGGGACCAAGCTGAAGGGTCTTCGTCTGCTGGGGGTCGATTTTGCAGCATCCGCCTCCGCGGGCGGGGCTGGGCCAAGCATCACTTTGGGCTGGACCAGAGCAACAGATGTGCAGGAACTGGTCCCAGTGAGAAATGGGGCAGGGACCCGATGGGGTTTCCCAGCTCTTCGCAGTGTGATGTGTCGGCTCCTGGGCTCTGGCAGGCTCCCTGTCCAACCAGTAGACACCATTTGGGACGGAGTTTGGCACTGGGATCAGGATCAGCGCTGAGGCTGTGTTTGGGACCAGGAATGGGACCAGGGATGGGAGTGGGTTTGGAATCAGGATTTGGATCAGCCGTGCAGGGACAGGTTTGGGCTGGTGGGTCTGCTGCTGTATTTCCTTCTCTTGAACAAAGCACCTGCCTTCAAACAACCGCAAGGAAGTTTCCAGATCAGATCCACTCTCTGATGCTGTGCAAGATTTTGGTGTGCGTGTGTGTGTGTGTGTGAAAGAGGGGGGTGGGGGTCCAATCTGCATCCCCGAGCAGACACTATATTGTGCCACCCTCAGCCAAGGCTCTGGGGACAGAGACTGTCACTCCTAGGCCGCACTTGGGGCTCCCAGCAGCTGCAGATGCACTTGCTGCTCATGTTCCAATGTCAGTGTGGATTACATTAATTAATATGAATAATAATAATGAATAATGAATAATGATTAATAATAATAATAATAATAATAATAATTAAGTTGTTTCAGAACTAGACTCCCGAAGGCAGAAACATGCCCCATTCTGCCCATACGTGGTGTCCCCCCCACATCACTGGACACTGACCAAGCAGGGTCCAAATGATTTGTCTGTGGCTCCTCGCACAGGCAGGAAATCCCCTGTACAGAGCACCGAGCAGTGCACGCTGCCTTCCTTGTGCGTGTCTGCCCTTAAATCCCATTTCCTAGATTGTTCCTGTTCACAAATACACAGGCGTGCACCAGACAAGAGCAATCCCCGATGCCAGCTGCGTTTCCAGTCACCTCCTCACAAGCCCCAGTCACACCCCAGCGTTGGCTCTAGGGCTCTGACAGCTTTGGGAGCTGCCGTGTACCCCACCTTGCCGGGTGCTGCCGACGGACAGGGTCAGGCTCTCCTGGCACCAGTCGCCAGGGCGGGTTTGGCCCTGGGGCCATGGGGCAGGGCTGACCCCCGGCACCCCCGAAGGCGTGAGGCGTGGGGAGAGCCCTGATGGGGCTAGGGACGTCACCTCCACCGCTGCGCCAGGGCTTGGAGGGCACGGGCAGCTGGGCTGTGGCGATGGCCGTAGCAAGAGATAGTCTAGAAACGTCTGCTGGTGGGCACCGAGCAGTGCCCGGAGAGGGCCTGGCTTCGGGAGGAAAACCCCCGAGGCCGTTGTGCTGAATCCCTGTCCGAACCCAAGCGGGGTGCTCGGAAAGGCCGTGCCCAGGCGGGCGCAGGGAGGGATGCTCGGCAGCGACAGGCTCCGGTGGGATGCTCCGGTAGCGAAATGAGTATCTCCGTGAGAGAGAGGGCCGGGCCGGGCGGCTGGGGGTGGGGGGCAGCGGCAGAAAGGGGGGGGACGGTCAGCCGGAGGGTCGCGGCGGCGGGGAGGAGCGGGGCCCGGCGGTGGGGAAGCTGCAGCAGCGTTAAAATCCGCTTTACCAGTGGGTGTCACTGCAGGACAAGGAGCCTCCGGCGCCGGAGGGCGGCCGGGGCTGCGCGGGGGCCGGGACCCCGGCACCGGGCGCGGCCGGGGCGGGGGGAGCGGCAGGGGACGCCCGGTTGCGGCTTGGTTGTGCCCCCCCGTGAGCTCGGCCACGGGCGGGGGGCGGTGGGGACCCGTCCGTGGTGGCACCTCGGGTGGGGGACGAGGCCGCCCGGCCGGGTCCAGCCCTCACCCCGCGGCGGGGCCAGGCAGGGTGGGCCTTCCCCACACGGGGTGCAGGTGGGTGCCATGCAGCGGGGAGTGGGTGCCCGCGCTCCCGCCGGAGCTGTGAGGCTCGGCCCATTTGGGGCACGACTCTGCCCAGGATTTCGGGGTGCAGTGGGGCAGGTCTGTGGGCTACAAGCCCCACGGAGTGATGTCTCCTCCTGAATGCACTTTGTTTGACTTGGCTGTTGCTTTTTGGGTTTCTGGTCTCTTTGGTGGCTTCTTGGACCTGTCCCGAATCGGCAGGTCTGCGTGGGCTTGCTTCACACCACATTGGTTTGCCAGCCCTTTTCCAGCCGTGCAGGACTCCCTGGAGATGCTTCCTTCCCTCTGCACGCCCAAGGACCTAAGCAGTTGCTGCAGGTGGGCACAGATGCTGTGGCCGGACCAAGAGCTGAACGCGGCTCCTGCCAGGCAGCAGAGCAAACCTCATGCCTGGGTTTCTCATACACTTATAAACAGTGTCATTTTTAGCAAGACAAGTCATTTAAGGCCCAGCTTTGCCCCTCCCTGGGGAGGTGGGAAAGGTCTCTAGTTATAATCCACCCCTGCCAGCATGGCAAACCCTGCTGTTATCCTCCTAGTTATTTTAGATGGGTTTTACTTAGAGGCCTGTACTAAAACGAGGGAAGGGCATACCAGGGTTTCCCCCGTGTAGAGCAAGTGATTGCTTTCCTCCCTCGGCTCAGGTGTGGGCAGGGTCGAGTTTGCTACAGCTGCTTCCTTATATAAAGGGCAGGTTGGGGCACAAACTGCCCCTAAGGAGGGGATGTGGGGAATGCCAGAGCAGCTGGTGTGGAGCCTTCCTGGTCCTGGGTGAGGTAAGAAAAGCTGTCCCTGCAGTTTTTGTTGTTCTTGTGTCTTGAGCAATGCAGTTTAATGTTTTGAAGGACTTTGCTCTTTTAAAAGTTTGACTGGACATCTGGTGGGGGGACCAGCCATGGACTCAGAATGGCTTCTTTGTGTCCCTTGGCTGCTGGTGGGTCTGCGTAGGAGGGCTGGGCTAGCCCCGGTGCTGAGGTGTGTGTGGCAAAGTCATGCTGGGCACATCCACCTCCTCTGTAGTGCTTGTTACTGGCCCCTTCCTGAGCTGGGGATGCAGCTGGGGCTGCCCAGGACAGCAGATCTCATGCCCTTGGACTATGGCCCTGAGGAGTCCAGGCCATCCTGGGGTGAACACACCTGGGCTCTGAGAGCCAATGGGGCGATGAATACAAAGACTGAAAGCTAATGTTGGACTTAAGTATTATCTGGTACAATCTGAGATATAACTGTAGATGTAAGAAGCAGACTACTTAAGATTATTCTGCTAGCAATCTTGGAGCTGCACAGTTAAAGCAATCACCGTTATTATCAAGTATTTGGTATTTCCTTAAGGTGAAACGCCCTGTTGGGAGGAGATGGCTTTTAAATGTGTTGAGCCTCTGCCTGAGCCTCTGCTGTCACCTGTTGGTGACCTGGCTGGGGTTTGGGTGCTGTGACATTGAGTTGGTGTTGGTGGAGTTGGAGTTTGTTCAGCAACTGCTTGGAGAGGCTCAGCCCTGAGGGATGCCAGGCACCGGCAGCTGTTTGCGGGTGAGTGTGGAACTGGCTGGGGCCATCTTCAAGTGAAGGCGTCACTCTGCGGTGAGGCCTCAGTTTGGCAGAGCGCTTAAAGCAGGTGTTTGGATGCCTTTACACAGGCAAGGGCTTTGCTGAAGCAGGCGGTGATGGGAAGCTTACTTGGCAACAAATGAGAAGGACTGATGGGTTATGAGATATTCAGACTTGATATCAACTGGGATATGGTTGCATTTAATATGTTTGTTCAGAACAGACGGTGAAGGAGACAGTCCTGCTTTCCCTCTGGGGCTGTACTGGTGTGAACGCTGCTCTACTGGTGTGAGTGTTGTTACCTTGAGCATGATGAGAATTATGGTGATCAGACTGAGTAAGGTGGTGTGCATCTGACATGAAGCAATGAACAGGCTGAGACAGAACCATTCCTCTCTTATTTATGATTTATTTGGCTGTATCTGCATTAGCATAACTTTTTAAAACCAGAGAGAAAGGCTATAATCTATGGCTATCGCAGGGTCTAAGGGCTGTGGTGCCCAGCACAGTGCTGCAGTCCTCGCTGCCTGGATGCTCTGGGGAAGGGGACCATGTCTCACAGCCACTTCTCAATGGGAGGCACTGAACGCCTTTTTACGAGCGTCACGGTCTGGAAAAGTACTGAGATGAGGCCCAACCTGTAACGAAAGGAGCAGATAGACGATTGGTTACAGCAAGCAGCCAGCCAAAGAAAATAGGTTGTAGCACAAACAGGGAAGAGACTGCAGATTGGCGCAACGGTTTTTGCCTGTTTGGGAGATGTTGCTCCACCTGAAGTTAAAACACTTAACCTGTTTAAAATGAGGACTAGTTTTCTGATTGACTTCAGGAGATGCTTATTCTGCTCTAGTAACAAGGTGTGCTTACTAGGTGTGCTGGTTGTCTGACGTTTTCAAATGCTGGCATGCCTTAAGGTGGACCCTGAAATAAATATGACTTGTTTTCTACAACACAGGACTTGTGTGCTTCACTGAGGGGGCCGGGATGGGCTCAGAGCTCCCAGGGAAGCCCCTGTCAGGGTCAGGGACTCTTGCATGACCTGCCCAACAAAGACACAAGCAGCCTCTCCCCAGGAATCACCTTCGAGGTGGGGAGGGGGTGAACAAATGCCCATGGCAAATAAACAAAGGGAAAGTCACGGGCGGGGGGGAAGGTCCCAGGGCCCTTCGGGGTGAGTGGTGGGGTTTATACAGCTGCATGCAGCAAACCTATACAGCAGGTGCAGAGTTACTGAGATGTGCGAGTGTCTTTGAGTACGGAGTGGGTTTACTACGGGGGGGCCATGGGCTTTACCTGCCCCGACACAATTCCTTGTGCCATATATCTGCTTTGTGTGGATGCGCTGAGCTGCCTCCCGCTTCCCCCGCCCTGCTCAGGCTGGCTGGATGTCAGGTTTTGCATATGTAAAAATACACAGCAGTCTTTGCCCTGAAAAGCTTGCTAGTGATCTCATTAATCAAGACAAACAAAGCGTATTTAGCTATTCCCCCTCTCCAGAGGAAGGCGTTCAGGTACTTAAATATGCATTTGAGTGCCTAACTTCAGACAGTTGTTTCTGGATGTTTTTGCTTTCTCACAAGTAGCAGCAGTGACATAACCCCTCTCCGGGAGGGAAAGGTGGGGGAGGCAGAACCAAGGGCTGCTCAGGTAGGTGGGCAGCCCCTGGGAGCTGGCAGGGACAATCCCCAGCTGGGCCAACTCCAACCTCCCATTAACAATGCAGGAGTTTTTCCCTCGGAGCTGGGATTGTTAGAAAAATCCAGTGCCTGCAGGTGAGGACAGCTGAGCTGCTTCTCTCGAATGTGCCTCTGCCTTCCCCATCGTGCTCCCTGCCCACCAGCGCTGGGAATTGGGCAGGGAAAAATTTCTGCCTGGGATTGGATTGAAGCCGCAGGGGAGGAAAGAGCAGTTTATTCACTGCAGTCTTGGTACAAAGCTCCCAGGTGAGAAATGTCACACTGAGCCACAACTGGCAGTAATTAAAATTAGCAGAGCCCTTGACAAAGTTGTGAGGGATGCCAGCTTCTGTCCTCAGCATGAGTAAGTGGGAAGCACCAGGTGTAGGACAGGGGACAAGTGCTATTTTAAAAAAATGAGAAACCCCCTCATAATGAGGGACAGTTGAGAAGTATGGATTAGTCCCAGGCCAGTAATTAGAGTCAAGATAAGGGTGTCCTTGGGTCAAAGGTCTTATTATGACAGAGACTGGTGTTGAGAAGTCAATGCCAGTGATGAATCCTCATCTCTGATTCTTCTAATTCATATTTTAAATGATGAACCCAAAGGTACCTCCTCTAGAGACAGCTGATGATTTTTACCATTACTGTGATGTGGTTACGGGCTGTTATGCCAGGATTTTGTCTGAATCGTGGATTTGGAGCATTGGCTGTAGCAGGGCAGGAATATACTTTGTAGGTACAAGCTTGGTGGTTTTCCTTGCAGGATGATGGAGCTGCAATGGTTTTCAGCTGCTGATTTGAAGCAATGTTTTGCCGTGGTTCATTTGTTATTGACAAATTAAAACCTGCAGGACACTTGCAGCTGGGATGTTGTAATGTCAGTGCTTGCTTCAAAGAATGAGAGGGGCAATAAAAAAAACTTAGCGCTCCTGAAACTTAAATATGTATTTGGGGATTATTTTCATTTGGGGTTCTCGGTTGTGTTAATGTTTGAAATGGAAGGACTGCAAATGATCACTTGTCAAGCATTAGGACAACCACATGCATGCTGCAAGCAGAAGCGGGTCTGTTAAGGGAGGACTAATAAATCATGTGAGATGCAGAAAGGCTAAGCTGGTACAGGGGAGGCAGAGCACATGCCCCAGAGACTGGGATTTCATGGGTGCTGTTGGTGTTGGGCTTGTTGACACGGAGGTGGGTGCTGGGGTGCGTGTGCCATAGCTGCTGGGCACTGCGAGCACCCTTGGGTGGTCAGTAAGATCAGCTTTTTGGGGGAAACATAAATGAGAGTCGCACTGGGAGGGGGGGAATTTTAATTGATATAGCTGTGTTAAATGGTTTGTGATGACTTGTGGGAGGTGTTGAGAATGAAGTCATGGAAAGGGCTGAAGCAAGTAATAAGCAGCACCAGGAGCACCATCTCCTGCCCTGTAAGGATCCATGCTCGGCTGCAGGGAGATGTGGCTGTACCCGCTCCTCTCCAGCACCCGCCTGGCTCTGCCCGCCTGCTCCAAGGCAGCTTCCCAGCCTTGTACGATTTTTCACTTTAACAAAGCCGCCCCTAGACTCAGCCTGGTTTTTCCATCATCCATTTGATTGAATCCTTTTAGCGGGTGACAAAACACTTTCTTGAGCTCTCTTTACAGGAAACCAATCTCTATTCATTTTTTAAAACCTGCCTTATTTACAGGAGTCTAACAAATCCTGGCCCTTTTTAAGTCCTCTCCTGGTGTTTTCTCTTTTTTTTTTTTTTCCCCCCAAAACAACAGTGCCATATTTGTAGATTTTTTTTTTTGCAGGGGGAAGGAGGGAATAAAATACACAATACAGAGAGGGGTAGGGTGTACACACTGACGCACGCCGCGCCGAGCGTCCCCGCACAGACAAAAACCACGCGTGCGCGCGCGCATCGAGATGCAAATGATTTCCGTGAAGCTATCACTTGTAAAGCTTGACAGAAAATAATGAGAAACACTAAATCTTTTATAAGGTCAACACTCAAGCAGCTGTCAAACAAGAAAAGAATTTAGCGAAAGATCCGCAAAAAACTTCCATCGCCTCATTAAATCCAACAGGGCCGGGGCCCGGCGTGGTGAGGAGGCACCGGGGCGCCTCCGTTTTGTGTCAGTAATTTGCGGCGGAGGAAGAGGGAAGACGAAACAGCCAGAGCCGAAGGGGCCTTGAGGGAGGCTGGGGAATCGTTAGTGCGCCAGGAGCGGCCTCGGCTCCTAATTGGAAGCATTGGGCATTATCAACGAAGGATTTGCCTCGGCTCCCTGACAGCTCTCTAGGCCTGGAATGATAGCCCACTTGTCAGTGTAAAAGACCATTAAAAACAAACCATTTTGATTTAATTGGAGGCGGTGCGCTGGGGGCCCAGGTGAGGTGCTTCATCAGCTGATGTTGGCTGCTGATGCCTTTTTCCCCCTGTATTGATGGCTTTTTTTTTTTTTCCTCCCCTCCCTTTCAAAAACTGTCTAGGAAAGAGAAAGAGGTGCTGAAAGATCCTTCACAGCTGCATTGAGAGCGGCTTTCAATAGGGTTGTCAACAAATGCCATGACAAGTTAGAAAGAGGCAGGTATTTTTAAAACAGACGTTATTCTGTCCAAGATGAGCTGCGCTCGGAGGTGTGTGTTGCATTATTAGGGTTACAAATACTGTGCCTTTTCCTGGCAGTAGCGCGCTTAGCCGGTTTAATGAATGGGGTTGTTTTTGTCTCCCCACCTTTCTAATTCCAAGAACATAGGGAAATGCAGGACAAGGGAGTCTGGGCTAAATGGTCCTTATTTGCTTCAGACCCAGGAAGGTTTCAAAAAGTGCTCAGCAATTTTTGGCTGCTGTATTTAAAGCCACATGGAGATTTGGCAATTTTTTTTTTTGCTTCCTGAAAATAGGGGCCGCAGATGTTTGCTGGAGTTCACTGGTCACTTGGTCTGGGCAATAGTGTGAGTAAAGGAGAATTAACCCAGCTGTAACCTGGAGCTGTAACCCAGCGTGTGCCCCCCTTGGCGATGTCTTGGGGTCAGACCAGAAGTGGCAGCTTTTGCACTGACCTCAAGTGTAAGATTTGAATCCTCACCCTTTTCATGCCAGGCAAGAGTTTTGCTTCAAACTAAGTTGTCTGTTGGTAAATAGCATCTCTGCAGAAGGCAGAATAGGTCTGTGAATGAAACCCCAAGTCCATTTAAAAAAACAGTTCTGTGGATTTGTGTATGAAACAGTAGGTAGCACTGAAAGCAATGGTAGGCGCTCACCTGTAACCCAAGACAGAGTGTGTGGTTTTACTCTGCTGCAAGCAATGAGGCTGCAAGCACCCCAAATTTGTTCCTTCATGGGTGAATATCTCCGTAACAGCAATGGACATCGGTTGCCAACAGTTTCTTGTGCTGCCTTTGGACACCAGGGCTTAGATGTAGGTGGAGCCTGCCCTGGAGATGGTCCAGGCTGTAAGGCTGCACAGGGAGGGGTGGTGTTTTCTTGTGTCAGTTAGGAGATGTTGGAGAGCAATGAAAATGGCAGAGGAATGATGGGCTCCCGTGTCTCTGAGGGAGATGTGAGGAAGGGCTGAGCATGGCAGAGGGCAGCGTTAGGGTGCAATGGAGAGGTTGAGTGTCCAGGGCACATGCAAAGGGGTAGTGGGAAAGGCTGGACCATGGAAATGCTTTGCTGAGATTTGAGCAATTGCCTTGCTGGAAGTTTCAGCTGTTAGGCAAAACAAGAAAACCTGCAGAACCTGCAAGAAAACGTAATGATGGTGACTGGGGCCCAAAGCCTGCACTTAGTCACAGAATGGCTGCGGTGCAGGAGGTGATGTCTCTGCTGTGGTCCCGGTGGAGATGTGCAGGGATTGTGCTCAGGGTAGCTGGGTCTCTGCTGCCCATTTGGAACCCTGCAGGGTGTTGTATTTTCTTTTTGCATTGTGCCTGTTGTAGGCTGGTCAGCGCTGAAGGCCACTGATTGTCGCTGCTGGGCTGGAACTCACCAATTCATGGTGGCCATTGAACGGCCATCAGGTGACACTGATTTTTTTGGTCAGCCAAAATCCCAGCTGAAGGGAGGTTTGATCTGGTACCATTGTGACAGAAAGCTCTTGAACTCATTGCTTTATTCTTTAAGCACTATTAAGGCCCCAGGAGACAAGTTTTATAACACTCCAACTCCATGAAGTTTTGCTGCCCTCAAACCTGGGAGGATAAATGCTGTATCTGAAAAGCCAGCCCACCATGCACTGCGCGTATCAAGCCTAGGTTATTTAAGCAGAATCTATGGCTTTTCTGACAAGACAACAGTTGCAAGATTACATGAGCTGTGCTTGTCAGTTCAGCTCTTTAGACAAAAATAGAGGTAAGGCATTAAAAAAAAATGTGGAACATTTTTGTGTGTATGTGTTAAACCTCAACTGTTAATTCTGATGAAGGATCAGGCTGTGAGCAGATATCGGATCCCTGGTGAGAATCAAATTCTGGAGCCCAGAATTTTGCTGCAAAGTTTATACAGTGGGGATTCCTCTAATTACTTTCAGTGGAAATTTACCTGACAGAGCTTTCCCAGGTAACGCAAGGCATATGCGGGAGAGCCGCTCAGCTGTTGACAGAGCCTTTGATTTTGTGCCAGGTTGCAAATTAAGTCTTTTGCCAAGGTACCCGAACACTTGCTCGTCAATTGCTTATCGCTTATTCATATCGCGCATCGAGCGCAGCTCGTTTCATCTGCTCAGGAAGGCAGCGCATGTTGACAATAGTGTTGTCCAAAGTTGCTGCATTTTCTTTCCTCCTTCTGTTTGGTCAAGTAAACAAGACTGCTCTTCCTGGAAAGCCACCTTGAATGTCTGTGTAAGTTGGAATTCTCTAACGAGCAAAGGAAAAACCCTGGTGTGTGTCAGTGTCACGCGGTGTGTGGAGCTATTTTGACACATGGGTGAATTCTGTCCTACATGACTGCTGCATGAGGTGTCGCTACCAGAATCCTTCTGGATTGACTTGACAGAGCCCTGGAAATCTATTGTGGAGTGGCCAGTGTTGACTTACTGGTTTGGATTGTGACTATCAAATATTCAGATGGGGGTAGCTGGAGCCTCACCCTGGGCTGGCACAGGCAGGGCTGTGGGGATGCTGTATGTCAGCAGCAACATCCTTTCCAGACTTTGGTTGGCACAGGGGATGTCATTCTGCCTGGGCCAGCATGATGCCAGCGATGAGTGACACAGGGACAGGGCACATCCCATAAGCATGGAGGCAGGAGTATTTATTTATGCCCATGCTGGGTGCCTGACGTACGGTCCCCAGGGAATGTAGTCCCATATCTACAAATAAATGAAGTCTTTGTGCGCAGTCTCAGCCGTGTTGGCAAAAGCTGAGCCCAGGAATCGTGTCACTGTAGGCAGAGAGCAAGGCAGAGACGGTTTGCCTTGGGGGGTAACTGAGGAAGAAGAGGGCAGTAGAAGCATCTTGCTGAGGTGAGTAAGGAGTTAACTTCTGTTTGGTTTTGTAAAAAGAAATAAATAAAATACTCCAATTCAGCAACTTTCCCTAATAAACTGCCTGTCAGAACATGACTGGCTCCCTGGACCTGTTTGTCTCAGTGAGCTGGAGGGCCTAGGAGACCACACTCCAGGTTGGTCCTCCAGAGCGAGATGCGGAGCAGGAGCAATGACCCGGTGTGGGAGAGCCTGTAAATCACCTGGTTAGCTTAATACTGTGGGCCATTATTCTAAAGCAGTGGGCCGAAACCTAAATCCAAATGAAAATATAGTCAATTTGTCTATACTTTACTGACTGAATGATTGTGTAATGTCATGCAGCCCTGGCAATGCAGGGAGCAAGCGGAGGCAATTAGTGGGGAGGGAAAAGCTCCTTTGTTTCTTCTCTTCTGCTTCCTCCACAAGCACTAGCATGGTGCCAGGGGACAGTCTTGCAGGGACTGAATGGAAAGTCTAGTTTAAGAGCCGGTAGTGACATCCACAACCTGTTTCTGCAGGTCTCTGTAAGGGGTCAGGATGGGAACAGAAAAACCCTCCTTGTTGATTTTTATGGGTCTAAAGGAATGAAATCTCATCTTCCTGCTGCCCCCTGCTTTGGGTTACAACCATCTCAGTAGCAGGGTGCTCTGCATTGCTCCCCCCAGGCCCAGAGCAGGCCAGGCTGGAAGGCATCATGCAGGTGACAGGCAGCAACTGAGATAAGAAGGATGAGTGGCTTGAGGACACGGTGCACCCCTGCACCTTGCACCAGCCTCAGGTCACATGGAAAAATAGTCCAAAATATGGCTGTGGTCAGGGCAATGGAGTCTCTGTATATTCTTGGCCAGAGTTTGAAGTTGTTCCCAGGTCATGAGCATCTCCTGTAATGGCCAGAGTAGCACAATGTCACTGAAGGCTGGTAGGAAATAATATGCAGTTGGGAGTCTGCTAACAAGCCTTCTGTAAAGTGATATTTTTGTGGTGGCTTTTCCTGCTTGCATAGTAAGATGAGGAGGTGTTATATGGATTAAAGACAGTGTTTTGGTAAACTGCCTACAGTGGTCAGTGCTAATGGCTGTCTTCCCCAGGCCATTACATCTTAAAAAAGCTGTAAGGTAGTTATCCATCACCGTGGAAAAGCCTGAGAAAGAGGTTTCATGAGGACAGAAACACTGCAAGAACGAGCTCCCTCACCTCTTTGGAGCACTGCTGTGTGTTGTCACCTTTGGAGGGATTGATAAGGAGTGATTCCTGGAGTCCCTGGGTTTGATGGAAGGGTTAGGGCAGTTTGTCTTCAAGGCCATTCCACCACCACCACCTGTGTAGAACCCAACTTTACAGAGATGGTTAAAGTGCAGTTTGGAGGCTACCAAGTATCTTTGGGAACCATCAACTTTCTCTGGGTTGTACTGCTTTTAACTGGGTAAGCGTTTATGGATGTTCAAGAGAACTTATTTTTTCATGGAGGAAACCATGCATTGAAACTCAACTGAGCAATGAATTTCCTGATCCAAGTTCTAACATGGGCTGTGCCTGTTAGATCTGCAGCTGGGGCAAGGCAAACCTTCCAGGTTGATGTAATGAGAAAGGAGGAGTACAGAAAATCTGCAGAGGCTCTGCAAAATGAGCTGTCCCTCCTCCCCTGGATGCTGCTCCTGGGAAGGAAGGGGAGAGGAAGGAGAAAGGCAGAGATAAGAAGAAAGGACTCGGAGGTTTGAGAGCTGTGGCTGGGGAAGGAACCTGACCACAGTCATCGATGAAACAAAAGGGAAAGCATGAAGAAAAACACAGGCTGAAAAATGAATAGTGATGGAAAGGTCTGGGGTGAGAGGAGCTCTAAAGAGGAGACTTGCCCCAGTATCTCGTGTGACTTACACAATCTGTTTAACAGCGATCGGTCATGTTCTTTCCCTGACACTAGCCGCAGCAGCAGCTCTGTGCTGACAGGCAGCAGGGATAAATGATTACTGACATATGCTAATCGGACAGTCTTAGACAGGATGTAAGAGGAATACATCAAGGTGGTGCAAAACACATTTCTTGGTCGAAACTCTCCAACTTGTACAAGTGAATTAGCTTCAGGAAGTCACAAGGCTTCTTTGTTGTTTTAAACTGCGGTTAAAAATCAACATCATGGCAAAAAAAAATAACCCCATCAGAACAAGGGCTGGGGCGGAGGGCTGAGAGACTCTTTGCAGTGGTATCTATCAATGCCAGATATGATTTTGGCCATGTGAACTCCCTGCAGGGTTTCAGTGCTTTCAGACTTTCTGGTGTCTCCTCTCCGTTCCCCTTGCCCACCTCTTTTCCCTTCCTTCCTAAAATGCCCCCTAGCTCTTCACTTGAAGTTTCCCTGTAATTTACACCACAAACAAAGCTAACGGAATTCAAACAAGTACCCTAGAGCGCAGCAGGATGCACAGATGAATTCAGGGAGGTGTTTAGATCCCATTGCTAGAACAAGAAATCTTCACCTTGGCTCTTATTTGGATCAATTAAAGGAAGTGTCACGCACATCTGTAACCTGGCCAGACCCTTTGCTCAGTCTCAGGGTGAATATTGTCAATCAGATAGTTTAGAGAGGTATCAAGAGTGCAGGTTTTGTGGAAATCTCTAATTCTTGGGGTGAAAATGCTTCTTGAAACATCTGGTGTGGTTTGAATTAGTTATGGTGAGAGCTGATAAAATGGCAGGCTACCAAAATGCAGGTTTGACTATCCTGCTTGTGTAGGGCAGTTGTGGGAATACCAGCAGAGAACAAAGGCCACCCCAGTGCTAACAGGGAGATACAAAAAGATGCTTCTCATCTGGTGAAGCTCATAAAAGTGCACACAAGCTAGAAAATAAGTCATTAAGCCCTTATCTGGGCAACTGCTGCCTCCCTTCCAGGGCTTATGGCTGCAAAAAACATCCCATCCTGAAGTCCAAAAGAGGCTGATGATTGAACACATCCAGCATGGGAGCATTTTAGGGTCTGGGTCTCGGGGAGCTCTGAGGTAAGAGCCTCCTGTCTACCTGCATTGTGTGCTAAGGGTGTTCTCGGGGCATGTGGGCAAGGTTAGAAGGTGTCCCTGAGTTCAGACAAGTGCTCCATACCTTCTCCAAGCGGGGCAGGTGCCAGAAGGACTCCTCCTTTGCAGGTAGCGGGTGTTTTCGCAGAAATGTGGTGCGAGTTTCACACGCTTTGTCTTTCTGTAACCAAAGATAAACAAGAAGGGGCTGAAACGGCTGTGCGGCTATATACATCAGGTTGGTGTCATGCAATGTAATGACACTGGGATGAACCAGACTAAAAGTCACTTTGGACTGATGATCACAAGTGCCTGATCTGGGTAGTTTTTCATGTCCATGTAGCTAATACTGATATCTAAAACATACTGATGAGGAAAACATGAGCAGCTGCCAGCTCTCAGTGCCTGCTTTCTACGGCATCCCAGTGAGATGACCGCTGCCTGCAGGAAGCCCTGTGCTCTGAGCTACAGCAATGGCTCATGACTAGCTGGGAAAGTCACTTCCACCACCCCTACCATGAGGGGGTTTCTTGGCTGTCCAGTGTATGTGCTCTCCTCATTAATTGCAGCTTGCAGTGCTTGATAGTCCCAGCACAAGCCAGTGCAGGTACCTGGTGAATATTTTGGCCACTATGTGAAACCCAGGGGAATCTGTCTGCTCTGTGGTCTAGGATGGATGTAGGTTTGCGTTGCTTAACTCAGTAATTGGTGGCTGCAGGCTTCAGGAACTTGATGGAGGGAACTTAGTGATTAAAAACATCAGTCATTAATAGATAAGGTAGGGATGCACTTTCCAACATCCTAGGCTTGTGTATTCATAAAGTAGCTGCTAATTAAGAACACTGTATTCTTGCACTTCAACTATAAAGCATAGTTTGTGATGGCAGTAAGCGCATTGAAATTGGTCATTACCATATTAGCTTGACTCTTCTTTGAGCCATTAACTAATAAAACAGTCATTGGCTGCTTTTAAATGTTATTACAATATTGGTATGTTTAACAGCACAGCGTTGCACTCTAACAACTGCTGCGGGTGCTGGCATCAACCAGACCGTGCCCGGATCAGGGCTGGTGGTGGTCTTTTGAGCACTTCTTGGCTGCTCCGTTGTTTTGTCCACTGTCACAGGTAACCTGAGCAGAGCTGGTGCTGTCCAAAGGACAGTCTGCAGGGCTCCTGGCATGAGGATGACATAAATACCAAGGATAATTTGAAACCTAATTCTTTGTCACAGCAGGGCCTTCTAGTATTGTGGTGATGCAAAGAGAACCAGAGCCTCCATTTTAATTGATAACAGGAGTTTAGCTGGGCAACCTGTGACTAGAGGCATATTGATGCAGACAGATGCTTAATGATGGCTAGGAAGGTATCTCTGCGGGACAGGTGCCCAAGCCTTTTGAAAGGCCTCGGCCAAAGCACCCTGAAGAGCTTGTTTGGCTCCTGCATATATCTTCAGATACAAAAATACTTAAAAGCAAACCACAAACCTTCCCTTTTGTCTCTAGAGCGCTTACAGGCACACGCATTGTGATTTGCACATCTGGTGTTCGCTCCCACAGCATCACCCCACAGGACATGCTCTGGCTGGAGCCAGGCTCCTCTTGGCTGGGAAGCAGCTGATCTTCGTTAGGCTTCACCAGCCTTCCAGTAGTCAGGGAGCACGGCTTCCCAGCTGAGAGCCCTCCCCATGGCTGGGACAAGTCCAGCCATTGTGGGGTAGGACAGTGGGGGGTTATGCCCGGTAGCAGTGCTGTGCACAGCAAGGGAAAGCACTGCTGGAGTATTATCACCTTTTTCTTTTCTATTTGCTGGGCTGCTGTCAGTGCTCTCTGCTGCTCCATCCACAGCTCCTTGTATTTGTGTTGGAGGAGGTCAAAAAAGGGAGTGCAAGGCCTGGAAAACATTGAAAAAACAACAATATAATATCCAGGGTTAATACATCTCTTTACCTCCCCATGCTGATGCCCATCTCTGCTCCTGGAAAATGTGACTGGTGAGAACATGAATAAATGCTTGCACTAGGAAAGGTTTTTTCTTGCTCCAGAGAGACTCAAACCCACATTCATTTGCAGTTAAGACACCACAGCCTGCACATGCTTTTGATAACCTGCAGCAGGACTGTGCTAGGGCATTCCTCAGAACAGGTACAACTTACATGTCTGCTTGTAGGGCCCATACCACCACCTCTGTTCAAGCCCCGGTGTGCTGGAAGGACTGTGGAGCACCACAGACTGTGGCTCAATCTTTGGCCCTGGGATGGCTCCAGAAGAGCATTTCCCAATGATGGGTAATGAAATTACTGAGCGGGGCAGTGTCCAGAAGCAGAGAGATGGGCCTTTGCATTGCTACCCTGGAGCTCAGAGGAGCAGCTCTGGCTCTGACCAGTTGAAGGTAGACCTGCTGGGTCCCTTCCAGCCTGACACAGCCATGGCAGCTGCCTGGGAAGAACCGCTGGGTGCAAAGTCTGTTTTGCTAAAATAATATTGCTTTTGCTATTAAAATATCACTACTGTGATATATCAAAAAGCCGCAAACAGATATAATGATGGATTGAGTGAGGGGAGTAAGTGCTGTCCTAAGCAATCTGAATAAGGATAAAAATGGACTCAATGCAGATGTTCAGGTGTCTGCAGCAGAAAGGGAGGCTGAACTGCTGAGCCCTGGTCTAGTGCCTCAGCTGCACAGACCAGATGTATTTGCCCCTTGAAACAGAGTACCAGGGAGCATCCTGGCCAGGAGGAGACAGCAGCAGAGGAGCTGCACGTGACCATGATTCTAGAAAAATAGTAAAAATAAAAGGCAGTTGCTTGTTGGCCGGTGTCCCGTTCAGCTGCTCTGAGCTGGTGTTAACCTGACCAGCTTGCCGCAGAGCTGCAGCCTGAAATTGTTGAGCCTTGCTCCTTGCAAGTGAGGATACTTTAACTTCATCAGCCACCATGGGAGGCAGAGGTGGCAGTGGCAGCAGCAGGGTTCTTGCCTTGAGGACAGCGTATCACTTATTGCTGTGGTCGTGCTGCTATTCTTTTCCCCCAGAAGCAAATGCTTGAAGGTGATGGAGGTCCTCAAGCTTAAGTTTTATTGGTCCTTGTCCTTGCACACCTTGCTGGGGAGGGACTTTTCCCATCTCAGCAGCCACCTATGACAGTGTGCAGCCATCAGCCCCAGCTCTGCTCCCACCTGTAGCCCGCAGTGCCTTCAGCTGCAGCTCCCATAACAGAAAGGCAGTGCTTTCCCTGCCTCTCCAAACCACCTGCAAGACACTGGGGACTTGGGCTAACTGCTGGGCTGCTTCTGGGCCACCAGCTCCACCAGAAGGTGGTTTTCTGCAGAGAGCCCATGCACCACGGAGTGCGCTGGTGCTTTGTGGCTTTTGGCAGAAGCGGGTCCAAAATTGGTAGCAGCCAGCTTTTAGCAGCCTGGAGAATCTTTGATCAAGCAGGGCATCAGCAGCACGTATGCAAATAGTAACTCTTCTGTTTCTTGTTCCTTCACCCCTGTGGTGACTTTTATTACTTAATTATTGCACACCACATGCTTCAAAACAGCCTAATCTATGGTCGTGTTTTCTAATGATACTAGATGTGCGATCCAGCAATATACATCCCAAGGGGGCATTCATATCAGAGGAGATATCCTTCTGCAGACCTCCTGTTTCATAGATCACATGCTGCAGGGCTTTTCAAGGCTTTGCTTACAAATCAGCTGCGCTGCTCCAGACTGTTATCTGGTGACACCCGGTGCCAAAGGGGACACCGACATTTACCCTTTGTCTTCCCCTCTTCTCCCCGCTCCTGCCCTTCCAGTTTGGCATTTCACACTGATCAGAGCTGGGCAAAATATTTACAAAGGATAGAAGATGTGGCAAGCCTGTGGTCGAGTGTCTTTTGTCTGGGTGGGTCTCCAGCCTCATGGCGTGGTGTACATTCTGGTAGTCCTGGCACAAGCACGTGGTGAGCTTTGCACATGGGCTTGTTTCCTTGGCCTGTCCCTTTGCTCTCCAAGGCAGGAGCTTTCCTGGTGTGCAGGAATAGCAGGGAGGGACTCAGGAAAACATTGAGCCTTTGCGCGTAGTGTTTGGTTATTGATTTTTGCAGTAGCTGAATGTGTTTTCACATCTCTATGGAGGTGACTTTTACCATCTCCAGTGGACCAGCCAGTTGATGACTGATTAGTCCACAGCTGGCTTGTAAGTAAATGCTTGAAAGGACACATTTGGGTTGATGCTCTTCAGAGATTCTTCCCTGCCGTGTGATTAATCGCATTTAAGTCCTGATCCAGCAAAGTATAGAATCATGCCTGGAATAATACATGCATGAACTGCCTCTTTGAAATCGGTGGGAATGACTCATGTGCTTAGTTATACACGTAAGCTCTGGTGAGCCTGTAGGATGTGAGGCTTCATCTGGCTTTTCCTGCCTCCTTTGAGAGAAATACTGAGAAAGTGAGGAAGAGCGGGGGATATCAGGTAACACACTTCTTTGACCAAGGTTACTGGAGGAATATCAGCGAGGTGGCTTTTTCTTTGTAGGTCAAACGCTGATCTCGTCAGAGTGGATGGGAAATTTTGGCCCCGATATTGGTGCCGTTTGGCAGTATGACAGTACTTCTCATTTGCAGCTAGCCTTTGGGAAAGCGTCCTCTCGCCTTAGTGTTACTTAAGGACAGGAATGAACGGCTTGTGCATTCTGTTTCCTTTTGTCACCCTGCCCAGATGTCGCTCCTCCGAACTGGGAGGATTTTGCTGTTATCTGCAGATGCTGTGGGGAGAGTGGAGGAAGCATCCGCTGAAAACACTTACTGCGGATTAAAACTTATCTTGTTCAGAGTAACTCAGATCTCCTTGTTTTGGCACAAGCACCCTGCCACAGAAAGGAAAGGCAAAGAAGTTCTGATAGGATGTAACAAATTATTTATAATTGTGGAAAAAATAATCAGCTGCTTCCTTTTATAGTCAAATAGTTGGAGCCACTTCTAATGTTGACATTTCCTAAATATTTTAAAATTTATCTGTGCACATTTTCAAAACTATTATCCCTGAAACAGTTCCTGTCTCTTTAATAGACTCTCTCTAATTTACTTTCAAGAGTCAAGGTACAGACCTATTTTCAACTGAAATGACAAGCGCCTGCTAGCTTGGTTATACAATGTGGTATGCTAGTCTGCCAGAAATCTCCTGGAAAAGAAGCTGCAGCCTCCTAATAGGCTATTTTACTGTGAAAACAATGTTAAAAAGTATAATAAAGTATTAACAATATTAAAATAAAACAGTGTAGGCCTTAAATGAGCTACAAACTAGTTAAATCTATTCCATTCACTATGAGCCTTCAGTGCATTGCAGCTGATACCTCAGAGCTGGGATTTATCTAAAATGAAGGCACCAGGGACATGCAAGAGAAATGGTAATTATAATTTGCAAACATTAGGCTGACACTTTTTTGTGTATGTGTGTATAAATTCTGACAGCTGTGATTTGTGCCATGCCAAATAGTGCTCCGAAGAGCTGGGAAGGGCTCCCTTTCTGGCAGGCCATCCTCAGAGCAGCAGCTCATTAAAACTTTGGAGAAGGAGAAGTTGCCGAAAACAGGAAGGCGTCAGAACCATCTGAGGGACTTTTGGTACACGCTTGTTGAAAGGTGTTTGAGAAGAGAGCCTTGGGTCTGACAAACTGGAATTTTAGTACGCCTCTCCGTTCACAGTGGGGCAAAATAATTGGTCATCAGTGACTACTAATTTGGTTTAGTAGCCAGAGGCGTTTTTTTTCTTCCCAGAAAATCAATGACAGTGCTGAGGTCTGTTCAACGTGATTCAGCTCAAGACGGGTCCTCATTTAGCTCTTGATGCTTCTTCCACTGGAGACAGCTATTTTGTTAAAATGAAATTAAAATCTATCTATAATACTCGGCTCAGAGAGCGGCACCCGTCAATGCCATGCTGCTCTTGAGGTTTCAAGGTTGTCAGTCTCCCCTCAAACTCATTTTCAAAGGTTTATATATCAGCTGGAAAAAAGGTATTTGGCAAAAGTGGATACAAAGGACTTTGCTCAGGAAGGGGGTTTATACCAGTTTAAAAGGTGCAATCAATTTGATTGGTAAGTTCTGTCGTAAAAGGGTGAAAGCTTCACTTGTGATTGCCTTTTTCTTGTATTATTCAAAAGCATAGGGGCTTGTAAATATTTTAGTGCAAACTTCAGCCCTTAGATTTTCTGGGTAGCTCTCCAGCCAGTGCAGACGGCTCCTGCAGCACTCTTCCCGCTGCTGGTCGGGATGGGCTCTGGCGGGGAGCGGAGCGAGGGAGCAGAGGACACGTGCACGGGCATCGACTCCCCGGCGGCTGTGCAGCTGTTTGGGCTGTGCCGAAAACACTGCTCTAATTTCAATGGCAGCTTAGTGGCAGCAGGATCTGGCCCTGCATGTGTGCTTATGCAACGGATAAATGATATAACTGAACTTTTTTTACAGTTGTGATATTAAAACTGTGTTGCAACACCACTGCCTGTCCTGAAACGTTAACCCTTTCAAGAAAGGTTAATGAGGTTTCAGGGGGGTTTAATCATAGAATCATTTAGGTTGGAAAAGATCGTAGAGTCCAACCAAGTCCTCACTGGTGTCCTTCCATCTAAGATGAATCTGCTTTCGCTGCACAACCAGGGTCCGTCTTTGGGGTCTTCAGCCCACAGGGGCCACCACCTTTGTATTCCTTTCTTCTGTCCTTCATGATGGGAAGGATTTGTCCTGTGGTAGTAGTGTCCATATAGAGATCTTCCCCTGGCTTGTGGCTGGGACAGCCAAACCAGCTCCCACCACCTCAGGTTGGTTTCTTATTGGGATCCAGTTTGGTCTCCAGCATCTCTGGAGTGCGGGGCTCCCTGGTGCAGCCAGCACAGATTATCTTCAGCAAATAAAGCACAGGCTGGGGTCTGTGATTCTGCTCGGGGCCTTGGAGTACCGCCAATGCAGGCAGCAGTAAGGCATTAATGCTCAGGTCCCTCTGCCCTGAAAGGGGGCTGATAGCACAGGAAAACTCTGATTACAGCTCCCTTGTACTGCTATATTGTCTCCCTTCCTCTCTCGTTACTGATGGGCTGGAGCTAGCAATCTATCTACCATTAATTTGTCTCTGTGTAGCCCAGCAGGAATCTGGGGCATGATTACAGCTCTGGCCCTTGTGCGAGAGCCGGCATGGCCCCGGCATCCCCCTGCAAACTGCCTGGCTCTTCCTTGCCTTAATTGTTCCCCTTTGGCCAGTGGACCTGTCTCTTCTAACAAGGGCAGTGAGGAGGGCCGAGGTAATTGAAGCACTTAGCCACACTCCCAAGCATTGCCTCCTGCAGCTAATTAGGAAAGAGGGCCGCTGGGCTCTTCGTTATTTCTTCTAATTGTTTGTGGGTTTTGCATAACAGTGAATGGCAGAAGAGGGATGTGCAGTTAGTGGTGAATTCTTGACTTTGAAATTTGTATAAAAGGTCACTTACAATTTGTTAATGCTTTCACAAGAGTGAATTCAATTAGTGGCTCCGGCAGTCCCCGCGCAGACATGTGCGGCGGTGTTTGTAAGGAGAGGGAGAGATGGCAAAACAAGCAGGGTGTGAATGTAAAGGCTTTTCATTTTCCTAAGAAGCTTGTGGACTACATGGTAAAGTTATAGGCCCCTTACAGCTTTATGGTCCTCTAAATAGGTCCTGGCAATAAACCCATGAAGAGGCCTGAAAGATCATTTTTAAATGATCTCCACTTGCCCTCACTTTCCATTAACCACTGAAGAAAATAACAAGAGAAAAATTGGTATAAAACACTCAGGGACCAATTTTTTTTTTGCAGTCTTTGGGCTGGTAAAACTCTCAGTTGAAATAGTGGGTCCTTCACCCCTGTGGCACCTGCAGGATCTGTGCTGTTGAAGCACTGATTACTCTGAATTTCTGAAGCTTCTTTACAATCCTTGTAATTTGGATGAGGATATAACAATATAAATTATTTCACTGTGGGCAGCCAATGAGGCAGTGGCTTCTAAGTGTCAGAGGATCTGTTATTTTGCTCAGAGGGCTCGTATGTATAGAACAGTAAAAAGAATAAAATCCATTGTAAACATGCACTTTAAAAGATTTATCAGATGCTCATAGCTGTACTTAGGAGCACACATGGTTACAAGAGCACCAATTTGCTTTACTATTCCCTCCCAGGCCCGGAGTGAGATGTATACTTGGAACGGTCCTAAATGCACACATGGAAACACGTGCCTTGTAGTGAAGATACCAAGCCAGCTCTTACCCATTAAATACCTGGCTTCACAAGCTGGAATTTGTGCATTAGCATCGATTTTTGGGTTGGAGAATACCCTTTGGCTGACTTAATTGAGGATTATTTAGATTTGTCTTCAACACATTTGTCTACTGACTGGAAATCCGCTGTTACCCTGTGAGAAACTCAGGTGGGACGTGATTATGGGGCAGAGCTATTCTGCCTGGAGGTCTCAATCCACGGCTGAGAGTGAACAGTGCTCAGTCTGCAGCCATCAACAAATGCAAAACATCCTCATGAGTAAAAAAAACAAGAAAAAACACCACAACACTGAGCAAAACAAATCAAAGAGCAAGGTCTTCCCCTTGACCTCCATGCCATGCTTGAATCTCTCTGGCTGGGTGGGAACACTACTTCGCTTGAAAGGAAAAGATGTCAATGAGGGCTGAAAAGCTTTGCTTTCACAAAAAGGATTCTGTGGTTATTTCCCCCTGACCCAGGTTTTCATTGCACAGACTGCAAAAGCAGAAGTTTGCAAGGGGAAAAAAAAAGTCCACTTGTGGCAAAAAGTAGTTTTAGGCGGTAAAAGTTTTGGTAGAAATTTTTCAGCCAGCTGTAATCAATGGAGATAAACCCATGGACAACAGCCAGTCTGTGTGAGAGAGTAAATTACTTTCCTATTCAGTGTAATGCAATTGATAATAAGGGATGTAAATCTCTATTCTTTAGATCTTTTTTCCCAGCTCTGTGGCTGACGTGCAGGACCTGAACCTTATGCCAAACCATGACTTGGCTGTTTATTTTCTCTTAATCTGGGAGCCTGAAGTAGTCAGAAACTGTTACAACTGCAGTAGATAACTATGCTGAAGGAGAACCGGTATCTTCACGGTGCACTCAGGCTTTTTTGAAGGGGGTAACAGGTCTTTCTGGCCAACCAGATGCTGCAGGCACCTGGGCACAAGGCAGCACGATCCAGGCGGCTGCGGCTGGGAGCTCTGCAGTAGCTAATGTACACACATACGAGCCTGGAATGTCTCCAGTAGAAGAAAATGATTCTTGAAATAGCAATTCTTATCTTAGCAATGTGGGAATGGTGGCAGAGACACAAAGTGCCTTTTGCTGTGGAACTGGATAGGATATGCAATTATCTGAACTGATGAGTCCTGTATTTTTTAACTTGGTTGCATTTTTCTGGTGCCTTCAGCCTGACAGTGGTTCCAGTCACTATGTTACATTATTATAATATGTTTTGTCAGTGCTCAGATTTTTTATCTAAAGCTTTTGTTTGCCCCAATCTTTTGGATTTTTGTGGCTTTACACTCTGTTTGGCTTCCAGTGACTGTGGATCAGATGTGGGCTTGCCATAATATTCATCTTTCTCGCCTGTCCAGCTTTTCCTGGTGGGTTCTTCCCAGGAACGCCCTCTGCTCTTCAGTATTGTCTTTGACATATCTTTGCAGCTGCTCTATAGCTAGATTAGCTTTTTTCCAGGGCCATATATTAATGACCTGAAATGTTCTTTGTCTCAAAAATGAACCTACCAGCACACTCTCTGTACCAAAGAGATGCTGGAAATATCTAAGCACCTTTTGGGCAGCTTTCTAAACTTTGTTCTGGCTGTGTGCAAACATCACCGGCACTTTGGGTGGAAAGGCCACTTGCAAAGCAGAAGCACGAGCGTTGAAGCCTCCCTTCTTGGGGAAGGTGAAAGCTAAGGACGGAGCAGTCAGTTAAGCCAGGAAGCTGCAGGGATAGCCAAGGTAACAGCTGAGCTGCTAAAGGCCAGTGAGACAATTGTCAACAGAGCATTAGGACAATTGCAAATGATACAAAGAAAAGAGGAGGTACTGGATAACTGATGCCCTTGGTGATTGTAACAATTTGAAGAAGAGAGATTGCAGTGACTAAATGCTTTAGAGAGGTGAGTTTGCTGCAGGAACATGGTGAAAGCAGCTGCCAAAGGACTAAGATAGTTTTAGAGAATGGGAGGTGGAATGTTAGGAGGAGATGAAGTTAGAAGGAAAATGGGATGTAAAATTCGAGAAAGGGATGGTTGAAGCGAAGGCAGACAGTAGGGGGGACCCGGCAGGAGACATGGGGATGACAGAGTGCCAGGGAAATCCTGCCAGCACGCCCAAGGTCAGCCCAACCTACAGGCCAACTGCCAAGTGGATGGCAGCACGTCGGAGGCAGGGTTTGAAGGAGGTACAGGTGTAGGATGGCAGAGAATGGCACGTCTGTGTGGTCCTTGTGTCCAGGAATATGTTCTGGGATATGGGATGCAGAATTAGGAAACTTGCGCTACTAAGAGGCAAATGAAAGCTTTTCTCTAAGAGCAGCCCTGGAAATGCTGGACAGTGTGTTCATGCTGAGGATGCACTCTGCACTGCTAGCTCCTGGGGAGAAAACTTGTGCTTCGGGTACCAACTGTGTGCTGGTATGTTTTGGCTTCAAACTCCTTGTGTGACCTTGTACAAATCAATATAATCTAAAATCTAGCTGTAGACAGCATCCATATCTTTGTGCATATTTCTAGTTCCAAAAATGACTATTTATGTCTGCTAATTTCAGTGCACAGTGAACTTCAATCAGAAAAGGTGGTTAGGAGGATAAATGTGGGTCTGGACATCTATTGGGGTTTCCAAATGCACCTTGAATACCAAGATGTATTGACACCAGTGAAGATCCTGGAGGTCTTCACAAGACCCTCTGTGTCTCTAGATCTCCAGTATGATCAAAACCCAGCCCACTCAGTGCCCTGCATCCTCCCTCTTGTAAAACAAGGTCATTACACAAAGACTATGGGGGTTGAATACACCTGCTAGTAGCACTGTGTTGTGGGGTTATTTTAAATGAAAGGACCTAGGACTTGGGTCCAGGAGGACAGCAACCCTAATCTGCACACATCGTACAGCTATGTAATGTCACTCACAGAGCATGTGGATGGGATGGGTTTAGCTCCTGGAGGGGAGGTATTGCCAATGATGGGCATTTTCCTTGAAAGAAAACCTATAGACCTGTTTGCGGTGGGGCTGCGGGCTGGGGCAGGTGAAGCTGAGCGTGCATGCCCTGTATCGTGGTCGTTACCCCTGCGCTCAGTGGACACGTGCTCTCTTGCAAATTGTGGCTTGCACAAGGCAGCTCTTGTAGAGATGAGAAGCCGAAGTGTGAATCGGGGGAGCCTGACTGGAGGATGCCCCATGGGGGAGGCTGGGACCCTACCACATCCTCGTTACTGCTGACCTTGGCACGAGCGCTGCCTGCTGATGGATCGGCTATGGAGCTGGACAAGACCCTGGGGAACCACTGTATTATCTATTATCGTCCCATCAGTGCCTCCCCTGACCCCTCCCAGCTCCGAATGCCACAGGCATCAGGGAGGGCATAAATCTCTGTCTGATACTGAGAGAGAGAAGGGAGCGAGAGCAGGAAAAAGGAGAGATGAAAAATGTCCTTTTTATGACTCTCACAACAAAGCTGGCCACATGATTCGTAGCAAACATTTCTCTAGGAAAAGGGAGGGGGAGAACGGGGGAATCAGCAAAAAAGCAGAGCTGCTTCTCTCCCCTGGAAGATGCCCATGGGGAATTAATAGAAGGGGTATGGGTGACCTTTGAAGGTAAATATCCCAGGAAAGGAAAGAGGCCTCAAAGTTTCAGAAAGCTCACTCCAGTGTCTGACACTGCCTTGTGAAATGCTCCATGTAGCACGCATCCACCATGAATGGAAAGCAGAGGCATAAGCAATCTGCTGTGCTAGAGGGAGCAGCAGGGCCGGGGCGTGATTAATAAGGCACTAATAGCAACCACAGTGTTTGTGTTCATTTCTATTTGGGATGATCCAGGAGAGCTTGTACTTGGGAGCCTGGGGAGAACTCCTGACCTTGGTGTCTTTAGGAGACAGAAGCCTTTAGCAGCGCAGCCCAAGGCCTGAGAAGGGGCTGGAGATACGTTGCCAGGGCTTGAGAAGCCCCCTGCACATTCCCCACCGACAGCTTGCAGGACCACAAACACGTTCCTGTGACAGCCGCTGAGTTGTTTGGGCTTATAACCCCCTGTGCTGCTGCTCCCAAGGAGGTGGCCCAGCCCCAAGGCTTCATGCTGGCACTAGCTGCAATTCCAGCTGTGCAGAAGAGCTGCAACAGGGCTGGGGGTGCTGACTGGGAGGGTTTGCCCTGGGGCTCTGGGGATTGTCCTAGAACATTGCTGTCATCAGACAGGGTGGCTGCAGCAACTCCCAGTGCGATGGGAAGGCACCTTTGCTCTCTGGCCTTCTCAGCCGTACTGTCTGTGCTGTGCCTTGGGCTAGGGAATGACATGCAGGCTCTGTTCTTGTTGAAAAACTTCACTGGACCCGAGATGTTTATCAAAGTGGACATTTCTAAAGGCAAGCAAGCGCTTGGAGTCATGGAAAAAGACCGTATGCCACCATTCTCTTCTGCCCTCAGGCAAGCATGTATCTTAGTTGCGAGTGCCTTCCCAATTAGCAGCACTAAGAACGCAGTTGTACAGGGCTTAGAGTCCGAAAGCAGAAGCAACTTAAATCCGTTGACAACCAAGTCATTTTTAACAGGGTAGGTCTTGCTGAACCTGGTCAGCTGTGACTAGGGACAGTCTTGGGCTGGGGAGTGCTCACCAAAGCTGGTATCTTTAACTTGCCAGTCATGGAAAAGTGTGTTAAATTCCCACTTTTACCGAAATGGCTGTAACAACTCCTTGGTAATCCCAGTAATTTGATTTTGTCTATAACGTGCTTTTAAAGTAAAGGGATAAATACAATCAGTCTGCATAAAAGGTAGCTATTAAGGAGCAGGCAAGTTGTACAATAATAACTTTAAATTAAAAGCCCTTTCCCACTACTTCTGCTGTTGTGGGGTCTGCAGATTTTCCTTAAAACTTTTGAAACGTGCCTAGACTTCTTACAGGCAGCCATTTAACCTCCGTTTATGAAGAAATAAAGCAAAATTGATGTTGATTTTTGTCTACATTGGGGGATACTTTTGCAACATAAAAGCCCTTTTGCCTGCAATTTGCAGAGCAGCCCTGTCACATCGGTGAGGGCTGATACTGATAAAGATAAAGCTTTATAGCTGGGGCATTTGCAGCTAACAGCAAGCTAATGCTACATTTTCATTTTGATGCAATTAATGTTAATGTCTGCTACGAAAATTGTCATTAAATACCATTTTAAAATCCATTCAATTTGCATATGCAAAGCCCATTTACTATCATGTAAAATACACAGTGCCGTTCATCATGTCTTTTCTCTAGAATTTGTAGCTGTTATTTTTCTGGTAGTGATTATTATCTGGCTCTTAAAATGAAACCTAATGTCTGGTCCAAACCTACACAGAGCAAGAAAACTCTCTGTGCTCCAGCAGCAGAAGGGCTGCTTCGGAGCCCCTTTGAGAGGCTGTGAGCACTTGGTTGTGTTGGACTCACACTGGCTCTTCCGGACCGCCGTGCCCTCCAGCCTCCCTCGTGCTCCTGCAGAGGACAGGCAGCGGAAGGACCTACAAGTCAGTCTAAGCAAGGTGCTGATGTTCTCCCCTGCAGTCTTCCTGTTGCACAATTCCCCATGAGAAATCAGCACAGAGGGCAGTTGGGAGCTGGTACGCGAGGGGGACGTTAAATGGGTCGCTTCTAAATGCTGTACCTGTTTGAACCTCAGGCAGGGCTCATGTATGCTGGATGCTTTATAAAGATCTTTTGGAAGACGCTGCGATGCAGAAGACCTAACTCAGTGCGAAGCCTTAAACATCCTGCTGCGTTGCAAGGGATGAACAGGTAGGCTTACGTGCTTCTAGAGGGGTTGCTGGAGGAGCAGCAGGTACCAGGTCCCTTCCAGCCCTTGGGAGGGAGCCCAAGAAAGCAGAAGAGAGCAGTGGAAAGCTTCTTTGCCTCCATCCTGCTGTACTACCAGTTCCTGCCCAATGCAGGGAGATGAACAAACAAGTGGGAGAGAGTGGGATAAAGAACTTGAACCGATCCTTAACTGCACCAGAGCATTTCAACCAGTGCAAACAGGAAGAAATGCCTTGGCTCTGATTTTCTGACCCTGGCAAGCCATTATTCTGGCTTACAGCTCATGTTCCTTTAAGTTAAAGGATTGGCACTGAACGTATTTTTAAGAGGTTCAAAGCCCTTAGTGCCAGAGGTAAAATGGGGATGTGTTGTGGCATGTAGATTAGATTTAGGTAGTTGATTATCTGACACACAGGTGCAATCAGGTGTGGAAGTGATGCTGTGACTCAGTTGCAGCATGTCCAGGTTCAGGAGACTTCTGTTTTGGGGACTCTGCTAGCTGAGAAGTGGGGGAGATGCAGATGTGAGGGTAGGAAAGGATAATCTCATTCTGAGAAGGGCCTCAAGCCTTCCTCCTTACCGTGCTGTGATGCCATAAGTCAAGTCTGCAGGTACTTTAGGAGGACATTTCTTGAAGCGACTGTATTCATCATCTTTGCGCCGAATGTCCTTGGCCTTGTAGTACAAATTAAATTCATGGGCTGTGGTATAACCGGCCTTCAGAGCACCACGGTTCATGGTGATGAAGTCTCGGGGCATCTTCTGAACTATAGCAGTCCTGGGCTTTACTGTGTTCCAGTGGCCTATTGCTGGAGATGGAAGGAAACATGAGAGGCAAAGAAAAAGATCAGGCATCTTGGGTAACTCCTATGTGGGAAGGCAGGCTGATGTTTGTGCACCATGCACAAGGGCCTTGCGTGGCTTGCACGCATTTTGCCATGGTTTCACTGTGGAGTGAACTTTGTATCCTATCCCACTGCATTTCATATGGGGACATCTCCCATCTGAATTGGATGTCTTCTCACCCTCCACCCTGGCTTGCTCAGCAAGCCTGATTTCACAGGAAATTGTCCCTGAGAGCACAAAGTAGGAGCTCTCTCAAGTGGCCATGTGTATCAGCCTTTGCACATGCCGTACCCCTCTCTGCTTGAGCTCTGTGTGATCCTATAAAAGTTTGCAATATGATAGAGAAACTTTACTAGTCACCAAGCAATTGGGGTGATATTAATGGAAGTGGGTGAATGTTGGAGGAGTTCACCTCCAGCTTGATGAGAAGTATTGAAGAGCACTGGAAAGGAGAGGAGAGTCCCTATATAGCATTAGGACTTCGTTGCAGGTCTGTATTTCAGTGGTGTTGTCATACCTTCAGGGACTCCTCCATCTGTCCTGTGGATGTACAGCCCGTATGAAAAATCAAAGCCTGGCAGGGTGTAGCAGTTTCTCTGGGGCTTCCCCAGTTCTGCCTGCAGAAGAGTGAAGTTAAAGGAGAAGCATAAAGACCTTTCCTATAAGTTAAAGCCCCTGAAAATAAAAATTTGTAACGGAACACGGCCATGAGTACCAGGATTGGCTCTGGCTCCACTTGGCCCAGGTTTGAATCCCACTGTCTGGACACAAGCGAGTGTGACGGTGCAAAAGGAGAACTCACAGCCATGAGGCTTCACCAGCGCTGAAGCCTAAGGGATGCTGAGTTTCACACAAGTTTTTACCTGAGTTATAAAGCGACCCAGCGTTGCTGGAAATAGGGATCCTGACTCGATATGTATGGACTTGAAGTCTCCTTGTTTGGTTAGTTTCTCCTTTGGCTGGGATGCCCAGCCGTGGTGTCTGCTGGGGAGACTCTGCGGCTTGTCTTAACTTTCCTTTGAGTTATTTCATTTCCAAACTGTGCATCCTCTTAGAAAACTGGCACAAACTTCCCCAAGCACAATCACATCACCACTCCTGCCTGGGAATAATCAAGACGCAAGGCATGTTGCAGGGGGAGGATAAGGGGGATGAAGGGGGAGCAGAGCCTGGGGTTTATAGCAAAGAAAAGAAGAGAACTTGAGCTCAATAACCTCATTTCTATTTAGTTTTAAAATGAACTCTTCCCCAGCCCATGTGTGTCCCAGCCTGGTGGTGTCTGTGGGATTAACTGACCTCCCTTCACCCCTTTGTCTCTACCCTCCCATCTCCATGGTGAAGTCACTGCAGGATGTGTGTGTCTTGAAACCTTATTGCTGCTTGAAAGGGAGGCGGAGGAGGAGGGAAGGGGCGAGAGCCTGGCAGCCTGGGTCTGTGTGTTCCTGCTAGGGCAAGCTGGAGCAGGGTCAGGCAACAAGTCCCGTGCAGCCCTGAGGCATGATGTGGGTGCTTTGGGACAGGTTATTTTCCATGGGAAGGGTGTTGGAGGAGCTGCAGGGTTGTAGGTGTTGGCAGGTCTTGTTGGGAGAATGAAAGTGCTGACATCCTACTTTAGTGCTTCTCACGGGTGAACATTAACATTGAGATGACCGTTATTACACTCCAGAGTGAACACTCTCTGGATCAGGAGATGCTGAATCAAATGCAGCCCTTTCTGCAGGGACCGAGTGAAAAGAGTGAGATTGAAAATGAACCACCTCCAGCTTGCCACTATGGCAGGTTGAGGCTCTACAGCGGTCGATAAGGGATGCTGCTTACCCGAGTTGCTTGTATAGGAACATCATCCAAAACCAAATTTACGTTCTGTTCCCAGCCAGCACTGTGCACACCCTGGCCAGGGCCTCGGAGCAGCCATGTCTCTCCTGCACACTGCCAACCTGGTGGCCCCTTTCCAATGTGCTGTTTAAGGGTACTCACCAAGATGCTGTGGAGCAGCTTGAGAGGTTCTGCATCACTCTGCTCAGGCAAAGCTCTCACTGAGCTGGTTTTGCCTGGAGAGCAAGGGTTAATAACCCCTGCCCAAAACAGGCACCTTTCCAGAGGGCTCTGTGGTGAGGTCTCTAGAATTTGCTCATAATTCCTCAACCTTTTTCACCTGGAGCCATTTTTTTGTGCATTCAGTCTGGAGTTTCTCAGCTCCTGTTTCTATATGCAGCTACACAGAAACTTAAGAGCATGCAGTGGCTGCAGCATCGGGCTCCTCACCAGCGTGTCCAGGGGTGAGATCGTGCCCACTTGCTGGAGCGACTTGTCCGTGTTGTGACACCAGGTCTGCTCCTGTGCAGATCCTGGCGAGCTGGCTGTCAGCTTTGCCAGTTTGTGATCATTGGGATGAAATCCTCTGCGCCTGCAAGCCCGTACAGGGATGCTTTCAGGTAAATCCAGGGTCTTGCTTCCCAGGTCTGGGAGGGAGGTGCTTCATCTTGGTCCTGTTAAATCCATGCAGTTGTGATGCTATAAAGCAGGTGTGGTATCCTTGTGACTCTCAGGAGCACAAATTCACCAGAAAATGAATTTTTCTGGGCTTGCTAAGATCCTTTGATAGACTTGAAAACCACATCAGGCTCCCTTCCCCTGTGCAAGGCTACGCATCCTTTGTTGCAAACAGACCTTAGCAATTAGCTTTTTGAAAGCAATCGACTCAGCTACCTGATACAACCTGTGTGTAAATAAGGTGGCTGCTTTCCTCCAGCTGCCTCCTGTGAACCTCTAGCAGAGGGAGGGACTGTCCCTTGCAGATCCGTCCAGCACTGAGCACGATGGGAGTGAGTGGGCTCTTAGTGCAACCACAACTGAAATATCACGCGGCAGCGCTAAACCATATGTGCATGCTGTGTGTGTTAGGGAGATCGCGCAAAATGGATAAACCAGTGCCAGGGATGATAAAGTAGCTTTCATTGCTGATCTATTTCTCCTGTATTTACAGGCATCATAAGCTAGCTATTTTTAGATTAGTTGTCGCTGATATACAAGGGAAATGGTGTAGCGTTTTTCAGGTGCATGAGAAAAGGCTTTTTCCAGGGATCACGTTCTGATACTGGATCAGCTAAGTGAGGTCAGAGATATGCTATGATGGCGAAGGTGTGGCAGATGAGAGAAAATTGCTGAGAAACTGCAGGAAAGGAGAGAGGTTTGTAACCTGTGGCAAAGCTGCTTCCAGACCTTTGAATGCAGAACTCTGTAGAATGGAAGAAATTATGGGATTTAAAGATTCCCTTTTGCAGAGCACCTGAAGCTAACACAGTTGGGTGTTTACTCCATCACAAAATGAGTGTACGTTGTTTCCTTTTATGATTGGGTGGCATTTTACAGTCACTTTGCACTGAATAAATAAAGCTGAAGGTGCTGGATAATTAATTAACAAAAAAAATCTGGTCCAATGTGTTGAACATGGAGAGAACCTGTGCCTGAAGAAAATCAACAGACTCGGAGGACTCTGGTTGCCTGCCAACATCTTTTACCCACAAAAGCAAAGAATGGCAAGGTAGCAGGAATGAATCTTGCTCAGTGTAATCCAAGATTACAGCCTTTCTCCTTCATAAATTAGCAAAACGCTGTTGCAACCTCATGGGCTGGTTTCATTTGTTCATCCTGGGGTGTTGTAGGTGTGCTTTCATAAAGCTGTGGGGAGAGCGAGCCAAAGTTGATGCAGAAGGTCCTTTTTTTTTTCCTTCCCTAGCTCCAGCACCGTTTCCTGTGTTCAGGTTTAGCCTGTCACAAAGCTGCTTGGCTGGAATACAGATCTGTCTGACAGCTGTGCCCATCAGCAGACAACTTCATTAAACCTCATTAAGATGTCATTTCTCTGCCTTATTTCCCACCTCTTGGCTCTAATTAAAACCATCTCTCTCTGCATCCCAGGCGGTCCTAATTTTCTCTGGGTACCTTCTGCAAGTTTTCTCCCTTTACGACCTCAGTGAGGAAAATCTGGCATCTTAAATACTGTTTATCCAGCCTGTTTGGAACAGACAACTCGAGACTTTTTCCTGAAGCATTCCCAGAGCATCCTGCAGAGATCATCACCTCCTTCCAGGGCTGAGACACGTGTGCCGAGGCTTCGCTTGCACTCTCAAACTGTCTTTAAGGACTCACCTGATGCATCCTTTTCCCTTGGACATGATAGTTTTCATTGCTGAACCAGGTGTGTCTGTCCTGGGATTGGAGGGTGCCATGCTCAGACTGGCTGCACCGCAGTGGTGGGGGTGGTTGATCGATGGGGGTACCCTGGTCGGCTGAAGAGCGAGTGGTGTTGGGTGTATTGAGCTCCCTGGCCTTTGCCAGGTAGTTTCCGATTTGTGCAGCCCCAGGTTTGAGCCCTGGATTTGTATTTGAGTATCTAATGGTGCTGGAAAATGTTTTCTGTGAGGGAAGAAGAAGGCTTGGAAATGGGTCGGTCTGTAAGAGGTGGGTGCATCGCAAAAGTGTAAGGAAGTACAAAACCTTTAAGGACTCCAGGTTTTGTTGCAAGACTTATTTGTGTTTCATGCCCTGGTATTTATGGCCCATTGGCACACGTTGCATCAATTTTTCTAAAGATGACTGAGACTGCGAGAGGGGTAGGAGAAATGTCTGTGCGGAGAGGTACGGCAAGAGATGGAGGCATGGATCCCTGCATCTAAGACAGGCCTTCACTGGGAGGAGATGCGGGGCAAATCCATGAATCCTCCCTGCTCGGACTCAGCCGGCGCTGCCCTGTCCCCTCCTCGATGGCTCTGCTCTGCAGACGCCTGCAAACCCCGTGCCGGTGCACTTTCAGCCTGCCAGGCCCTGCTTCCTTCCCTACCTTCTGTTCCCCTTTTCATTACACCCCCTTGTACAGTAAAGCCTCCCGTCACGCTGCCATTACTATTATTATTGCAGATTTACTGCACTTGCAGAGTGAAGTGATTGCGGTGACAAGGCCCAGCATTTTTCCCTCCTTCCCCCCACGACAGCTTGAAATCAAGCCCTTCATTTGCATTTACATGATCTTGCTGTGCAGCTTATGAGATCGGGAGATTTATTTGCTACTTAGCTTGATGTTTGATTACACTCTAAGAAGGCAGTGAGCTACAAAGTGCAGGGATACATCAGAACTGAGCTACTGAAAGCCTCTGGGGGACAGTAACTCAACATCAGGTTTAGGTAGATGAGAAAGGGAATGTTCAGTGTTTTGAGAAAGGCAAATTTGATCAGATTTTTTTTTAAAGGTGGAAGGAAAAAAACTTACTTTTCCTCTCTTACAAAAAAAATGGTTGGGAAAACAAGAATGTTGTTAGAAAACCACATCTGAAAATCTGGATTTGTTAGTGCAGAAGAAATCCTAGCAGGGGCTGGTGGCTGCTGGGCTGCCTGCCGCTAACTGCTTGTAACTTCCACTCCCAAGAAGATTATTAATAATAAGTTGGCACTTATCTTTGAAGCTTTTCATAAACATTAAAGATCAAAGCCAAAGGAAGTTTGCTTGATGAAGGACCACAAAATCTGGCCCTGATTTATTAAGCTTCAAAACATGCCACTTAGCGTTAATCCTGCTGTAATAGTGGGGAAACTGAGGCAGGGAATTAATGTGCCCGTGCAGGACAGCAAAGGGAATGGTGTTTGGACTGGGGAGAGAAGCGGGATGTTCCGGTACTCTGCTGTGTTCAGAGTGGGAGACCAAATTACTGCCCTGTCCCGCAGCAGTGTGAGTCTTCTAGAGAAAAGGGTGATGGTTGGGCAAACTGCTGCCCTCGCAGTCAGGAATGGTAAAGCTCAGGGGTCTTACTGGGAGTTCAACTCCTACCCCAGGTAGGGCAGAGACACTGCTGACCCAGAATATGTCTACACATGCAGTCTGCACTAACCTGTGCTCCTGACTGACCTGCACTGGGAGCTGGAGCTTTATTAGCTAGATACCTTTGAATGTCAGGTCCAAATTGGGAAGATTTTCCCCTCTAGTAGCTACTTTTTGCATAACGCTGGCACCAGAGGACCGTGAGGACAGGTGGGACACAGGCGTCCCCCTCGCTGGGTTAGACACCGGCGGCACAACTGGGCTGCAGACGGCGATTCCAGCCCAGGGTTCTGCTTACCCAACCCCAGGCACCAGCCTGCCCCTTCCCATCTTCTCTGCTGACAACTGAGGGCCGTGGACGCGGGTCCCCGACACAGGAACCCATATCTAAGGAAACACCCACTATCTGGTACAGTAGCTTCGCGTGTGAACTGTTTGTACTTAGCTTTTAGTCTTGAAAATTGCCATGAGATATGCTATTACAATTAATCATTAAAGACTTAAGAAAGAGTATACCCCATTACATAAAAGACTCCAGTGATGATCTTTATCCAACTTGTAAAATGGGCAGACTTGATGCGAGTGAATAATTTTCCTCTCATCTGCACAAAATCATGAATGCAAGTCATACTTTGAGCCTGAAGTGAACACTGCGAGACCAGCCTATAATTACCAAAACAGAAAAAAAGAACAGCGTTTTCTAATGAATGACAAGCCACTAGGTGGAAATCTAATTTGGTCTAATTAAGCAGCCTTTGTGAGGATTTGTCTTTAGATGAAAAGAGGGAGCCAAAGAGATCTAAATGCAAATGAACTCTATCATTTTGGTTTTAAAGGGCCAGACAGATATGAAAGTATTTGTGTACACAATACTTTCATTTGTCTTCGTGGGTGTATTCACCTTCTAGTTTTCTGTTGAAAAATCATGTTTGCCCCTAAATTCTGGGACTCTGAATACTAGTCACTCTTTATTGAGTTAGAAGATAACGATGCAACAATTTTAGCAGTAGGGTATTGCAACTGTTAAAATTGCTTTTCTCTGTAACAGGGCTGCCTCTTTCTGCTGTTTGAAAATGGTTTTGGAAAAAAAAAAAAAGGATGCTTTTTGCTAGGGAGTCAGATCCCAAGTCTGCCGCTGTCGGTGTGTGGCACGGTATAACTCTCGGGTCTTTGGGGGCACCTGCTGGACACTGAGCTCCTCCTCAGCGCCTCCGCGTCAGTATGAATTACTTCAGCATTGATAAATCACCAACACCTTGCCCAGTTGTGCTATTTCTGCTGATTCTGCCGACAGTCTCAATGCTGGGAGCAGGCAGCCCAGGTACAGCCCCAAAGGCTGAGACTCACCGAGGTGTTTGACTATAATTGAGATGGAAATATTGAAAAAGATCTTCTCCTGCTCTATTAAATCTGCTCCTGGCTTTAAGATAAATTTGTGTCTGTGTAAGGTTTTGTGCCAGCCTCGAAGGTCAAAGAAGCGTACGTGTTTCTGTAGTGGGTGTCACAGCTTGTGAAGTTCACATCAGGCTCCGCTTGCCTGCAAGCCCTAAAGCAGCAGCATGGTCTGTAGTCATAAGACAAAGCCGCTGGCAGGAAGGATGGGTTATTCGGGATAAATGAAGATGGGTGCAGTTTACAGCTACCACTAGACTGAGGTCTTACCTGTACCTGATCTTTCTTGAGCTACAGCCACCATTCGCCCCTAAGAGGCGGAATGAGCCTGGGAGAGATTTGAGGACACCTGCCAGGGAATGCTTTTGCTCAGCGTCTGTTGGGTTCAGTGGGAGCACTGAGGTTTAGCTGAGAGCAGGATGTGGGTTATTTGATGATTGGGAGAGAACATTCTCTAAATGTTAAAGAGATGGGACAATGTTTTTTTTTAAAAAAAGTTTCCTTCCCCTTCCAGCAGTTATGACCTTTTCTCTGTGCTTCATCCTTAGTAATGTCTGTTCTATAAACCTCCCCATCTGCTACTCCAAGAAAAATCCCCTTATGTTCTCAAGGCCAGATGTTGTCCCAGATTACGTCCAGCACAACTCAATTTAGCGAAGCTGCTGTTTACACCCTGTAACTTGCTGCTGGCTCCTTCAACTCCATACAGGTAGTTTTAATTTCCTCCTCCTGAATTTTTGTGGGCACTATAGAACATATTAGGCTAAATGCTGCCAGTGTAGCATCCATATAAGCCACAATGACATTAAAGGAGTTGAATGCAAGTGAGAATTTGACTGTGAGCCTTTTCAAGCAGACTGAATATGGCCACATTCCCTGTATAGCGCAATAGTTCCCCAGTGGCCCAGACCTCTGATTCTTAGGGCCAAATTCAATCCCTGGCTGCATACTGGCTGCCTTGAGAGCTACCTGTTATTTCATAGCAGAATTTGCCTGAAGTCAATACACTTGTGGTACCTCCTAGAAATATTCAAATATTTCAGACTAACAGACAACTTGTTAAATTCGGGCAAACCTCTGGTTCAGGAATCTCTTGGCTTTCACTCAAGGAGAAACTCTAATCTCTGATCACAGATGCAGGAACTTACCAACTTCAGTCACTTCATGTACAGAATAATCTCAATTTTCATTAGAGAATAGATAGTTTTTGCTGTTAAAAAAGGATGCTGTTTCTTTAATGTAATAAAACCTCAGCAGGACAGAACGTCTTTACTAGACTATCCCCCACTATTCCCACAAGAAATCAAATATAATCCTATTTAAGAAGCTTTAAATAATTTTGAGCTTTCATATTGACTTATTAAAATGCAGCTTAAAAAACGTCTTCCTTGCAATCCCTTTACAAGGGTCAGGGATATAAAATTTGAAGAAATATGATTAGTAGATCAGTTGAAAAGATATATGCGGCAGCTTCCAATTTTATTATTTAAAATGCCCTTTTAGAAGAAAAGGTGATTCTGTAAAAAGTGGCACCATCTCCCTGAAGGAATCTAGTTGTGGGGTTTCCAGTCCTATCTCCTGCATTCAGCACCCAACACGTCTGCCAGGTTTTTCTTAGACCTGAAGAGCCCTTGCAGCTGTGACAGCAAAGTTGGTTTCTGTGTCCTCATACTCCAGCAAAATAGAAGCTTATCAGGCTCTAAGCACAGAAGAAGCCAGTAGCACTTGTGGCCATTCGTTGCTTGGTGCAGAAGACACAGCGATGGTAATAGAGATGCAATTACGCCACAGAGGACAGAGCCATTGCAGAGCTGTGAGCACCGGTACAGTTTGGCCCACAGAGCCTTTCTTTTACCACCTGGAAACTTTGAGGGATGAAGAGCTCCTGTAACCTTTCAGATGTTGGTTGGAGTGGGATGAGTCCCTCTTTCACTTTCTAAAAGTGTTTGGAATAGAAAATGGGAATAGAATTGGAATGTGTTGGAATTGGAATGTGTTGGAATAGAAAATTATAGGATGAAACTGGGATCCTGCTGTGCTGACTTAGTAATGTCTAAGACAACTCTCTGCAGGGTGAACTGCATCTTACCTAAGCAATGGCTACAGACTCCACCAAAGCATCCTGAGGGGTCTAGGCAGAAATCTCCTTCCAACAGACTTCAGACCAGTTGCCCACATTCAGTCCTATCGATTTGGGAAGAACTGGGATTGTAACCAAGAGCATTCTGGGGCACATTGCTAGAAAAATTAACTGGAAGGCACTAAGCAGAGAAAATTGAGTCAGTTACAGGTTGTCCTGAGCTTCCACTCTGCAGTTCTCCTGGGATTAGCTGGGTTGTATGGATGTAAATGATGAGACAATTTGATCCCTGCTCTTGAAGTATATTAAATACAATGAAGACCCATATTGTGCTGTCAGTTAGACAGAACTCCCATTAAGCACAGAGGGTCTTGTGCTAATGCAAGAATCTGCCCGAATCATTTGCTCTGTCCTACAGCAAAATGTATTCAACATGCTGAAATTTAACGGCAAAACCTAGTGAGCAAAATCACACCCTGCCCATTACACTTACAGCCAGTTACTGTGAAATCCTAATGTGTCAGACTTTCTCTGGAAAATAAGGTAACTAATAACTTTACTCCTGCCTAAGGCTGGACTTTGGTCAAGGCTGTCAAGGCTTCTATGATTTTCATGTGTTTTTGAAAAAATACCCATGATTTTGACACGTTGGGATTTCTGTGTGTGAGCAAGCAGGGAGCTGTAATAGCCGAACTTCCCCGAGAGCTGCAGCGCTCAACCTTGGGCGCTCTGCGAGACAAACACCAAAGGGTCCTGAGCCCACTAGTGCCTCTGTCTTCAGTTCCTGAAGTCAGTGGCAGTCAAGTGTGATTGACTGCCGGCAGGATCTTGCCCAGAGTTTTCTCCAAAGGCAAGGCCAGCAAGCGCTGGAGAGAGCCTTAGTCCCCTGAGGAGAGTTGTCGTGAGGTTTTGCCCTGCCCTGCCTTCCTAACTTTCTACATTTATGACAATAATTGTGAAACTGGGCTGAAATAGCACTGGGAAGTTGCTGCCAATGGTTAAAAACTATTGTTGCCTATGGGTTGATCTTATTAATGGTGCTAAAAACATGGCAAAAGTTATCTGGCTTACAAATTAATGCTTGTTGTTTTCAAAAGATATATATATATATTTCTAAAATGCCCCATAATCCTAAATCTGACTCCCTCATTTCTTTCCCCACCAAATTTTCTCGATACAATTTCAGCTCTGCTTTGTTCTATTGTTTTTCTCTCCAGTCCTATCTTTTCTTTTTTTAAGGAACATAAGGGGTGAGATACTGCTCAGGTGACGTACACAAGTAGCCCAATTGCTTTCAAAGGGGCTACCTTGTGAGGCAACCAAGAGTTGGCTCAAAAAAGTCACTTCATAATTGCATCATATTTGCTAAATCAGATGTTTTACGTGCTTAAGAATTCTCTGTGTTTCCTTCGTGCTCAGCCATTACAAAAGGCTCCTGCTCTGCTGGAGTTCTGACCCATATTTTCCCTGCTGCAGTCCAAATTTGGTTGCTAAAAGGTAAAGGGAAAAAAAAAATCTCTGTCTCATCACATCTCTCCCAACCCCTGTTCAGCTGCTGTGGTATTTTCCTTCATTATGCTGCTGCCTCAGACTGTAAACCTCTCTAATTTCCTACATCGCAGCTATTTATTTAAATGCTAACTCGCATTATGAAGTGATAATCCACAAGCGCAGGAGATAATTTATGAAGCATTTAAATTAAGAGGAGCAGCTAATTGGGAGCATGTGTCTTATAAGCCTTGCTAACACCAGAAAACTACAAATTAGGGAGAAAATGGAAGATATTTTTATCTTGCTTTTTTCTTTTGTAATGCACTGAGGAAAAATATTACCATACATCACACAAACACTGCTGTTCACAGAAGTCTTCTTTTCTGTTGTTCGCTTCATAGTTAGTCTAACATGCAATGCTCTCGTTATTGCAAATTCCTCATTATAACACACAAACTAATCTTTGCTCTCGGAGAAGGTGGAACGAGGTGGGGTTTTCTGTCTCCAAATAAAGTGGAATAAATTTTCCAGGAAAGGTCCCCTTCTCAGCTACACACATTAATTTAAAAGAGCAAAGACTCCCTTGTTATAAGGGATGTTAAAGTTCATTTAATTTAGGACTGCATCGTGCTGTAAGAGTTTTATAGGTTTTTGTTGAAATGAGAATGAGCATAAACGGCTGTGAATTGGGGAAAAGCAAATGTGCTGTGGCCACAGGGCTGGAGGGAATGCATTTCAGATACTCTGTTCAGATTTTGGCACCAAAGTCACAAACTTTGATTCCACCGCACCTTTGTGGTGGTTTACCCATAAAGACTAATATTGACCTGGATCTGAATACCGATGTGCTGCACAACGTGCAATTCCTGGGATACAGCGTACGACAGAGATGACTCACTAAATACTGCTGGGATGGGCTGACGGGGAAAGGAGGGGTTTAACACCCAGGCCAAGACAACGGCACTGGGGAAGGTGGTAACCATCCCCAGCGTGAAGTTCACAATCATGCACCAGGTTCCCTGGGTTTGCTCTTGGAGGCTGTTGCCTCAATGAGGAAGGTGCAATGCTGGGTGTCCTCGGGAGGCAGCTGCTTTTGCCTGGGAGCGTAATGCCCCTTCGGTTGCTTTTTTGGATGTTGGTGCTTTGATCAGAGGAAACAGCTGGGATGTTCTCCCGTAGGAGCAAGAGGGTTTCTCTGCGCTCCCCAAAGAGCATCCCTGGCACCCAGAGGATTGCATTAACACAGTTCAGAGGGAACTCATGGGATATGGAGAGTGAAGCTGACAGTAAGGACCACCTTAAAATACAGCCCTCTCCCAGCCTTCAGCAACCACTTTAGAGTAGTTTTCAGTACAGTTGTGCAAGATCTTTAGTTAGGATCCCCCTTTACTAGGCAACCAATTCTTGTGGGTCCCTTGTGTGGTTACTCGAGACAGATTCGCTGTTAGAGTAAAATATTGTGCGCACACCCTGCCTTGCAGGGTGCTTGGGAACTGCAGTGAGGTCCTTGCACGGAGGATGCTCTGGAAGCGTGTGTGTGTGAATTCAACCCCTACACGTGACTGCATATGTGTGCACTGCGTATCTGGAAAATACATCGCTTTAATCTTTGCATTCCTGTTTCTGCTCTTACAAATCTCCCTTTACATATATCCTGTCAAAAGCAGTCAGCAAACAGGCTCTGGCATTATTGGAGTTGCTCCTCGATTCGAAGGAAACCATAAATCTGAAACTTCAATCATATCTTTATGATCATTCAGCAAACAGAGATGGAGGATTTATTCAACATGGGATAGCAAAGGGGAAACTGCAGGGGGTTATTGCAGGAGATATTGGTTTAGCTAAGGCAGAACTGCTCCCTCGGGCCTCTCTACGGCCGAGCCAATGAACAATGGCACCAATGACAGTAACAAGGCAATTATGGGGAAGAGGGTGAGGAGGGGGTAATGCTTTGTTAAAGATAGAAGTAAGATTCCAGCATGGTGTCTCTTTTGTGTGCTTTCAAAACTAAAGGATGGTGTGTCTGCCTGGGGTGGTCTTATTAGGAGCTGGTGATCCTAAAAACACAGCAAGTGCTTAAAAGAGCCTGTAGCTTGTGTGTGATTGTGCTGCTCTTAGGAGGTTATGAAGATTTCCTCCCTAATTAAATAGGGCTGGCAATAGGTTCCCCTAATCCATCCCATACCCCAGGGCAGGAGATAAGTACCTAAACCTCTACTGACAGAGGTTTGTCTTTGGCCGTAGCTGATGTTGGGTTTTCTGCATTTAGGACTAACACTTGTTCCTGGGAGGGGACTCTGGGGACCTCCTCTTGCTGGGGGGACGCTCAGACCTTCACCCCAGGCTGGCCACAGTGTCGTGCCACAAACACTACAGCAACCCTTCCACCAACCTGACCTGGAAAGGCTGTTTTGAGATTGCTCAGTGACCTGGTGCCCAGCCAGGCGTTGCTCCCAGCTTCATATTTTAGAATTTTTTTTTTTTAATAGCTGTCGTCAACTTTCAAAAGCCTGACTAGAAAATGAAGCCCAACCCTTAGGTTTCAAATACAAAAAGATTTTTGAACACCATAAGCAGGCGGGCCTGCGTCCGCTCTCATGGGGATCAAACTGGGGCAGGGCTGGAGGGGGCTTCTCCTGAGGTACACCCCGACTTCAACGTGCGGCAACGCCGGGGTCAGCCGTGCCCATGGGCCTCCAGCAACAAAGTTTCCCAAATGCAAAATGGGAACACAAAAGCTTTGGCACAAAGGAGTGGAAATGTTCATGGGTGAGCTGGATCCTGCCACTGCTTGCCAATAGATGGGACTTGCATGAAATTTGCATCTTTTCAGGGTGCGTTAGAGACAAATGTCGCTTTTTAAAAAGATGCAATTGTGCAAAAGCAGGAACTAAATGATCCATCCCCACCTGTCCTGCCTGCCCTCCCCTTCTTCTGGCAATTTTTCCTCCCCCCTTTCCCTTGCGAGCCCCCGAGCAGTTTGTTTTTGCCTGCAGAAGGAAGCTTGAAATATTGCAAAGGGGGTACAGGCAGCGCTCCCTGCGGCCTTGCCCCTGATGGCACGAATGCAGACATAAAATAACCCAGCGCCATCAGTAACCTGTCGCCAAAGCCCCACTACGAGGTGAGAGTTTTCCTCCCTGCCGTGGCTGTTAGCTGCAATGTATTTCTCCCTGCACTAAGCACCGTCTTTCCCAGGGCTGCATTACAATGATTTATAAACCCCATTTCTGGGGAAAACTAATAGATCAAAGTGAGGAGAAGGAAAAGGAGACATGAGCAGCTGGAAGAAGATATTGAAGCATGAAACAAAAACAGAAATGAAAAAGTAGTTTGTGGCACTAGTGAGTTGTTCTGTGCTGCGCTTCTATTATTGAAAAATAATAGGGGGAATCTGTATTTTAATCCATTTTTTTAAGAGACATTCAAGTAATCTGAAAAGCTCTTCCTAGAGCCAGCTTGCTTTTGTGTGTTTGTGCATCTCTTACAGAACCACTTATTTTGCTGTTTAGCCCTTCCCTGTCTATTCCTGTGTCATTTTTAGACTTCCCATGTTTTAAGCAGCATCTGGTTTTTCTAACAGGGTAACAGAAAGCCTTGCATGGAGGACTGATGCTCAGCTGGACCTGAGCCTAGGATGTGCTTGTTCCTGAGCTGAGACTTGGTCAGGTTTTACAAAGGGACATCACAGGCTGAGACTGGGGTGGCCGGTGAGGTGCTCTGCCTTTGTTTCTGTTTCCTCTCCTGCACAGTGGGGACGAACGGACAAGATTCATCATGCAATTCTCGGTGTCAGTCAAGTTACATCCCGACTGAACGGAGCCAGGAGTACAGACCAACGCTCATCTCTTAGTTTTACAATGATTAATGCATTAGTGTTTGTAAGAGCTTTGGAGATAAGAAGCTAATTGGGCTTTTGCGTGTGTTCTACTTGTCTGGTTCAGCCACCAGACATCTCTGACTTCAAACATAGGCAGTGGTGGAGAATTATTATAAAAATAACCATAATCCTTGAGCAGCACTTCATATATTCAGAGGGCCACACAAACCTTCTATCTACAATTTCCCCACACGGCACGCATGTAAGTGCAAATGTTGTACACAACAGATGAAATGCATCAAAGAGGACAAACAGCAGATTTGGTGGCAAACAGACGTGTGTGGCAAGACTGCAGGGGCTTTTCTAAGAGATTGTAGAGAGCCATGAGATGGAAGCTGATGAATTATCCCTAGGCATGTTCCAAACTTGTCTGAGGTTTGCAGGTTTCCATTCAAAGTATTTTCTCTACATTCCTGTTGTCTTGTTTAAATTTTCACTCTCCCTGGCAATTTTCTGTTGCCAGTTAATGCTGCAGTGTTGTGTTAACTTTAGGCTGGCTGGTTTACCTTGGTTCCTGCTTTCTGTTGCATCCTTTGGTGTTAGTAAAACAGTGTTCCTGGGGGAACGCAGGTGCAGGGATATGTTCATGGACATGTATAATTGATGCTTCTCGCAGATAACACAGGAAGCAAGCACGTGTTGAACGTGCTCGTGTGCCTGCCCTGCACAAGGAAATTCTGCACTTGTTCACACAGAGGAGCAGCGTGGGCAATGAAGCAGCGTATTTTCCTTTAGGTGACTTGTAAAAACATGGCCTGGAGAAGACGCATCTAGGATGGCATTCAGGAGCAAACATCCATGATGTGATCTGCTTTCAGCTACGTTTCATGACCACCGGTAAGTGAGGTAAACATTGCCATTTGCAAGATCAACACCTGCCTGTTCAATCAGTCGGAGATGACCAACATCCTCACAGCCGAGCCTGACTTTTTTGGCTCAGGGCTTTGATCAGTAAGAGCTGAGTGAGTTAAAATGAAAATACCATATTTTTTTTTTTTTTTAAACTCATGCCCTGTGCGATGCAGTCTAACACCCTCCTCAAAACGCTTCAAACCAGAGAAGTCACCTCGCTAAGATGTTCAACCTTTCCTCCTTTTGGTTATGCAGCCCCAAGCCAACACTGCTCCACTGAGCCATGAATCTGGTGCTGGTGTCGTAGCTGGTACCTGGCACGGTGGCACACCAGGCAGCTGCAGAGGCCCTATTATTTTCACTGCATGGATCCCGCTTACTGCTGACCAGAGCCTAATGCAGCTGCCTCTTACGTAGACCTTGCACTGGTAGCTGCCAACTGCATCCCCTATTACAACAGGCAGAAAAAGCTGTCCGTGCCCTAATAGCTATTGTAACCCTCCTAAAACTATGACAACGTCTTCCTTCTGACTCCCTATGGCCCAGCCAGTCTTTACTCTTCTTCTGTTCCCTGTCTGCAGAGAGAGCTCGTAGGATGAGAGACAGCTAGGAAGGCAGGGAGAGCTGAACATGGACTAAGAGCTGCCAGAGGAATATGAGAGGAGAATTTTGCCCTATAAGCTTTAATAAGGTGGTGGGTTAAGAGAAATGCAGCTAGGGAGAAAAATGGGGAATGTTCTCTCTCCAAATGGGCACTGCTTCAGTTTGTAAAAGCACCAGGGATTCCCCATGTGGCTTAATTTATTATTTTCCCACTCGTTAAATGCCAAAACAATAAAGCAAAATCTATTGTTAGCTTTAAAATGCAGGTGATTTGCATATGGCTGTGATAGTCCTACTGCTGCCTTCATTTAAACTCAGTAAGCCGAGGTACCTTTAAAAATTATGACTTGTTTTACATTTAATATACTGAACTATGTTAACATAATATTAAGGGGCTGACTTCACAGCTTAATTGCTGATCACGTAGAAGGCTGCTTTAGCAGAAGCATTAGTCTGGCAGCGCTGTACGGTCTGAGACGAGAGCGGCTGGAATAGCAGCCTGCACAAAGGGGCTGCGAGCTGCTCCCTCCCTGCTGCGATGCTCCCCCTAAGAGCACCCTGGAAACCCAGAGTCATTTTTACTCCACTCTTGGTTTACTCCCTTGTGCTGGAAGGTGTTTGGTGCCCTATTGCAGAGCAGTGCCTGTGCAATACAAGCAGGACATAATTGTGCCTGTACAAAGTGGTATTAGAAAATCAGGTGGGTTTTTTCCCCCATTCAGTAAGCTTTTGCAGAGGGGAAGGAACGCGCCGTTTCCTCGCAGAGCTGAACATGTACTGTACTTCCCAGCCCCGAGTCTCCAAGGTTGCTGTAGAGAGACTGTGCAATTCTAGTGGTGGTGGTGGTGTATCTTCTCATTTTCTTCCTTCCTTCTTTGACCCTTGCTCGTGTCAGGCTGAATGCAAAGAGGGCAGGTATCGGGAATGGGAACCAGGTCCGCAAAGGCTCTTAACCTCTCCTTGAATTCAGAGACCCTGTGACAGTATTTTGGTCAATATGGTTGGCTAAGACTGCAAGCTGGTGCTTGGGAAGGGTGAATTGCTGCATTTTCCTTTACAGTTTCTGCGTTTTCAGCACGCTGAACCACTGTGCTGGCACTCAAGAGCAGGGCATTGCCTTTAAGGGGAGAGATTCTGCAAATGGCTGACTCGTACTTGATCCCCAAACCTCCACCAGCAACGTGGCACACGGTGCTACCCTTCCTGTCCACTGTGTTAAAATATAATTAAGGTCTAAATACTGCCCCAAGATGTGTCCAAAATGAGGCACTCATAGGGTTTTTAGGAGCTCGAGATGTATCCAGGCATTACCAGCTACTCACATCCATGTGTCTCTGACTTCCACATGCAGCTCCAATTTGGGAGTTCTGGTCTCCTTAAAAAAATCACTTTTCTTCTCAGATAAAAAAGCATATAGATTGACAGAGATGTACACCAAGTTCTAGCCCTCTATGATTTAAAAGAGCAAAGTTATAGGCCCCTGAAAATTGAGGTTTATAATAGAACCACTGGCAAACCCTTAACTACAGAGAAGCTACCAGGCGTTGCAACAATAATTGGGAAGGGAGGGGAAAAAAAATCACACTGTTTTTCAGTGCTTAGCTAAGAAATACAACAAGAGAGTTTATTGCTTGCAAAACACAGCTGCACTGCCTCAAATTGGATGGAAAAACGAACCTTGATAATTTATTACACCCCTAAAGTCACAAGAATGTACCCATAAATTACTTTTTTGGAGGGGGAGGGAAGTGGTACCACTGTAGTCCATTCTGCACAACCTACTTATTAGTATCATAATTTATTATTATTATGCCCTGCTGCAAATAGAGAGGCAGATAAAACTCAAATCTATTAAAACAACCGCTCCACTTTCTCTGAGCCACTGAGGGACACCATTCCAAAGGAAATGAGATAAATTACTAAGATGAATGTATGAGTCTTGCATTACAGCACGTAGCTTGTATATATGCAAGAGCAAGAGGATAATTCAAGCAAAAAAGAATCGTGTTAAGTTTTACCATTCAGGATTCAACACAGAGGGATTGGAATAATATCAAGTGGTCAATTAAATATTTCTAATGTATAGATTTTTTTTTTTCTGAAGATCCTATGTGTTAACTCGGAATGAATGTGCAACGCTGAAATAGCTGCCCTGCTTCTATTGCAAGTGTACTTGGATCAGCATGTATTTAAAAATACGCTTTATCTAGCTATTGTGAGGAAGTAGATGCTATACTGATAAGTCTGAAAATTATATTGATAGAATATATATATATCCATATATATCCAAGTGGTGCTGATTAATTGCAAAGCTGATTTGAATTTAAGGTTGGTGAAAGACACTGCTTTGCAGTCCCAGAAGGGCAAAGTGGCAGAGCCAAAGGTGCAGTTATAAAGTTCACCACATGCCTCTGCTAATGGGTTTCAGATAAGTCAACAGGAGTTTTGTAATATTTTTCCTTCTCTTCATTTCCTTCTGGAGTAGTCAGCCGGCCCAGCAGTTTTTAATGCTGTCCTCCCCTTCCCTGCCACATGGATGGATTAGCAGAAATGATAACTGTATTGGGAGGTTATTGCTCATTGCCCTCTTCAGGACACGGGTCAAATGCCTGTTAGGTTATTGCAAAGTCAGGCTGAGTTTGGTGCTCTTGGCCATAGTTACTGGGTTATAATGGAGCCCTGATTCTGCAGGCTGCTGGTCCAGAACGGGTTTGGGTGTGATAACTGCCAGGTCTAAGGATAAACCTAGCAGCAATCTTCTTTCCACACAGCCAATTTGTGGTTATCAGTTTTATTTTTTTAAAAAAAGAAAAATGACGCACAGGTGATAAAAGTTCATAATGGACTTTTCTAAGTAATGTCAGAGTTGTGCAGGTTTAGCTGGCTTCACTTTTATGAATGCTGGGGATTCGCAAAGCAGAGTACATGAGACACAAAGCCAGTGAAACCTCAACGGTCCACAGTGTAAACAAACTTAATGAGAAGAAAAGAGTCAGCAATCATTTCATCTTCCCTACAAAGCCTGCTGCTCTGATCGGGAAAACAACATCCAGGCCACGCAGTAAGACACCGAGACTTTGTGCTCTTGCTCCAGAGGGTGGGGGAACAGGAGGGATTGACAAAGGAAGGAAATGAGGCCACCTACTCGCTGTGATACTGCAGATTTTTGTATTTACAGACTGCTGGTGGCCTGCATCAACCTGTACATCAGATTATTACTCTTACACTCTTGCATACTTGTAGCAACTGCGTGTTTTTCTATGCCTCTCTTGAATGATTGTCTGCATGCTTTCATATTCCATGCGTTGGCCTTTTTTGTGTGGGGATTAGCTTTCATACTGACGGTTGTGGTGCTTTCCATTTTTCACTCTCAAGTAAATGAAATTACTTACTTTCTGAGCTAAAAGGTATATGAAATACATTTATAAAGCTATATTTAACATTGCTCCAGGTTTGGGCTTGGACATTTGCTCCTGCAACTTATCTCTTAAAGTGTTTATGGAAGAACATGAGGGAAGAGAAGGCAGGAACTTGTTCCACCTTCATTTGAATGTCAGTTGCCAAATCCAACAATTTTAGCTTTTTCTTTCTGGGCCTTTGTTCAGATCCTAAATATCAAAGTTCCCAGGGAAAGCTGAATTTCCGCTCTCCAAATGACAAGCTGTGCTTTGTAAGGGTATTTCCTTCAGATGTGGCATTTGTCTCTGGCAAAGTGCAGAGCTACTACTCGGGCTCTTTTGGCAGCTTTTCCTCCTGCTTTTGCCTTTCCCCCAGGGCAATGCTCTGTCTGCATGGCCTGGCAGTTTCTAGCATTTAGTTTGGTAGCTGGTTACCTTCTCGCTGAGGTTCTGGCTCTGCCTGTTTATAAGCAGGAAGGCAAAGAGGGACCAGGAGAGGACACCACCTTCCAGGCTCAGACACGTGCCTAATATGCAGTGCTTAGTTTCTGCTGTATATTGATGTTCAGCTTTTTCACAAAAGAAACCTGTGGTTTCCCTGTATCGGAAGCTGTGGGTAAATCCCTAGTATTTTACAACATCAGAGAGAAGCCCCAGGGCTGGCTGTGCCTCTGTTACATTTTTAAAGCAGCAGTAAACAGCATGCTTTTCTCTGAGCAACAGCTGCCTTTCTAATGGTGGACCGTGAAAGACTGCTGCAGAACCGAGGCTCTGAGATTCACTAGCTATTGCTGACCTACAAGTATTGCCCGAAAGCCGTGGGATGATGCCATCTCTGATGAAATAATGAAATACAGCATCACTATCAAACGAAAAATAAGAACAGTAGTGTTGCCAGGGGGGGTTGCATCGATTAGATGGACAAGAGAAGCATATCCATGTGTGATTGAGAGACATTAGATGGGTGATGTTCACCTGCCTTTTCCAAGTGTCGTAGGAACCCCTCTATATAAATGAATTGTGGCTGGGTTTTCAGGATGACTGGATTTGGAAGATCCAGTGGCATAGCAAGATGGATACTTCATATTGTATAAAATAATCCATTGCTGCTGGTCACAGCAATTATATTCTCACTTCCTAATATGCTGCTTTCTGCACTACAGGTGATGTTGGGCAGCTCTTGTTCAAGCTTGGCTAGGATTTTTGAGAGCTAAAAAAAGTGCTGAATGTACTGAGAGGCAGGACTAGACAGCCTGGCGTCCCCAAATCGGGGACACCTCTGACCCCAGTCTGTACACAGAGAGGGGACATGCCTGGAGAGGGCAGTTAGGAATATGGAAAGTTTGATCGCAGCAAGGCATTTTGTGTTGCTCTAGGATATACGTTACTGTTGAAGCCAAGTTTCCATGCCAGTATTTCCTCTTCAAAAGGGACGAGGATGATAGGAGCCTAAGCGGAGCAAGGGTAGTGAAATTTCAAAGTATTATGACACACATACATTTAATATTACATCACATGTAAGGGAACAAGCACATATGATTGCAATATTACAAGATGAATATAGGTCCTACGACATTAAATTTAGTGCCTTGTGATTGATGATCCTTTGTTTGCAGGTTTTCTTTTATGTATATATTCTGTAGGATAAGCATCTTACCAGCTGGAAGAAACATACAACTTTTTTATTTTCTAGCATGTAATTTCTGTTTGATTCACAGCTAATAAATAGGTCATCTTGTACTTTCGAAATGCCAACATGCAGTAATTCAGTGAAATAGAGACTCTACATTAAAAAGCTGTCAACCTCAGTGCAATTTTCCTGCACCCTACGCTCCGGAAAGATACCTTGTCACTCATGGTTCAGCTCTGTTTTCCTGAAATATCTCTTCTTCTGCATAAATAATGAATGTAGTTGCATGAAAATATCTGGCACAATGTCTGTTCTTCCTCCCACTCTAAGGAGCTGCAGTACAGACTCTGTATTTATTGGTTGATCTTCCCAACAAATCTTACTGAAATCATAGGTGTGGTAATAGCGTGGCCCCCTCCCAGCTGCAGGCAGGTGTTCTCTCCTGTGCTAACCCCATCCTCCCCGCCTGGTTGAAGTCAGGGAAATGCTGCCTTAAAAAAAAGCTTTTGCTATTTAGTACTTCTCAAAATGTAAAGGCCGCATGATACAGAATAATTTCAAACATTTAGTCGCTTTTGGTCTCTTTCCATTTCTAATGTATTATGTAGGTCTCGCACAGAAAAGGTATTGGGCTGAAGCAGATCCCAATTAGGAGTTTTTAAAATTAATTCTATTATTTAAAAAAGCTAGATATAAAAACCACCATATTACTAAGCCTGTCTTCTATTTCATATGGTCTGAAACGCACAATTTATTGTGTGTTTTATGACTTTCTCTTAGGAGCCCACTAGAGGTGACACAAGGATGGCAAAACCTGGTTCTGCACCTCTGATTTCAGCAACAAACCGGTGGAGTTGGGCTGCGGTGGCACTGCTGCTAGTGACAGGGGAAAGAAGGCAGCCCTGTTCACTCACAGACTTAAGGCCAGAAGGAGTTCTGGGATTTCTTTAGTCCGATCTGAAAAAATCAGGATGCATTCAAGGGATCTCATTTTCAGATGCAATGCAGGGAAATTTCTGCAGTGCTGATTCCAAAATCTCTGGGTACTTGTAACCCACCATCACAGTACACAGACAAAATTTCAAGCCAAAGACTTCATCCTGCAGGTGTTACTCACATGAATGGTTTGCCCTGACCCTAAGTTTGATAACGTGGCGTGAGGCAGGGGCAATGCTGTTTCAATGACAAACTGGACCGGCTCAAACCATGAAAAATGTGGCAGTGCCTTTTGTGGTTTTGAATCAATAGAAAGGTGAAACTTGCAAGATGTCGACCCTATAAAACTGGGAAAAGTGGGGTATGATAACCCCCTGTGAACTGGGTTTTACAAGGGATAAAGCTGCTGAATCCTCACAGTGAGGTCCAAAAGTAATTTAAATCTCTTCCCCTCTCTCCTTGCTCCCAATGTCCCCATCCCAGTTGTCGATAGATGCATCAGCTGAGAAGGAAAGTTAGAGTGACACCAATAAGGAGGGCTCAGACGCACTAAGAGTATTAAAAGGTTAGGTCATGGTGTGTTCTATTAAATAGAATATTAATTGAATTCTTGACATCTGAGGTGAACTGTGACATGCTCATGGGATAAATATTGCATTTAACAGAGCATCATGACCTAAAGCTCTAAATACTATTGAGCATCAGTGCCAATCCTTCACAATAGATCTTAGCCTCAGTCCTCGGGGTACGAATGCTCCCTTGGAGTTTTGGAAACTTGAGCTTAAAAACAGGTTTCACGTTTCTTGTTTCTGTTCTCAGTTAAGTCCAAAATAGCTTCTTCCATCTCAAGGCTACGCTCAGTCTCAGACTTTTGGTTACGGACTCTTAATATATAGCTAGAAATGCACGTTTCAAATGCTGTGCATTATGAACCTATTGGGCACGGTACGAGAAAGGTTGAAAGAAAATTTCTCCACCTCCACCCCCACACCGTAAAGGAGATTAAAACATTAAAAAGACCAATTAAAAATAGGGAATCTCATGGCAACATTTTCATTAACCCTCCCCGATTCTTCTTTCTGTCTCATTAGTCATCACAGGGAGAGGAAGGATCATTTTAATTAGCAGCATTGTAAAGCTTTATTTAAGGCAACTGCCCCTCCTGCTGCTCTCTGGATTACCCTGCCGGCTTATAAATACAATACCAAATCATTAACAGCCAAAAACAACACCACTGAAGGGTTTGGAAGAAAGAAGATCCACTATGGTCAATGTTTAGGGCTCTTTAACAATGTCCTTTCTCCTTATTCAGGCATAATTCAAGCGTAATATTGGGCTTTATAAAACAACTCAATATCCTCTTACAGCAAAGCCCTTTCTAGTCGAGGAAACCATGTGTTCAACTTTCTTCCCCTTTGTTTTCAAGGCAGTGAAAGCACAGAACCACATCTGATAGGATAGACATGGTAGATAGGATCACAGGTTTTCCAACGTCCCAATTTAGAATTACTTGTTAAATTCCCAAATTAAAGGGGCTGCTGCACGCTAACAGCCTTGCAGGAGGGAGGTGAGCAATGAGACCCCAAGTGGGGCAGGCTGGTGGAGCATTTTAGAAAGAAGTTCTTGCAAGTTTAGGATGAAAACAAAAGGAGTGCCCATATTTCATGAAAAGGAAATTGCTTTTTCTAATCATCGCTTGCTGGATTTCACATTTTTGCAGAAATGAGCCCAATGGGTCTGTTCTGTTAAGAAACCCTCAGCCAGTGTTTCCAGCTAGCAGTTTCCATACCTGGGAGTGCAGTCCAGAGTGCATGTCTCTGCAGAAGAGCAAATTCGCTCTCCCCCACACCCATGCAACGTGTGACTGAACCCCACTGCAGTGTGCAGGCTTATTTTGGAAGTAGTTTTAGACGCTATGTTTCGATCAGGAATTAGATGCAAACCAAGACCTCTCACCCTCTTGCAGGTTTATGAGTCAGGGACACATTAATGGAAATGAACAGGACAGCATGACCCCAAATCCTAAATTCCCCAACACGTGAGAAGATCTGAACATTGCCTTCCAGCCCCTGGATATTTCATAGTCCTGCAAACAAACAGAACATTTTCCTTCTGGACCATCCTGCAGCAGCTTCTGTCTTGCATCCAGGAGAATAGTGATGAAACCATCCCATTTCTTAAGATGTAAGCTGCACAAAATGTCCTCCTTACCAAGAAACCACAACTCAGACTACTAGGATTCACCCTTTAGATCTGTGGCCTACTTTCCCTGACCTGAATATGTAACTATGGACTCTTCAGTAAGCCTGGGTGCTGCGATCTCTAATTATTCATCACCGTCTAGCCAAGGCAACCCAGCCTTTCCCTTGGAGCAACCTATTAGCTACACACAGGAGTTTAAGCACTGTGAGTACTCTACCGTGGAGTTTTTGTGTTGGGACCACAGTCAGGATTTGATTTTTCAGAGTTGTAACATCACACAGCTGAAGTTAGCTGAAAGTTTGAGATATCTTCTTTGCTGCTGGGTGCCAAGTTACATTAAGGTATATTAGCCACCTAATTCTTCTACTTTATTGCTTGATATGACCAAAAGAAGATCAGACCAGAGAGGACAAACTCTTAACGTTGAAATCGGAAAACACAAAGTGCAGTTCATCTCCCCCTGAAAGCAAGCTCGCCCTGACTTCAGTTGGAGCACTAAGCAGAATGCAGAGATAATATCAGCTTCTTCAAAAGATGTGCGTATTCCTCAAGAAAGGTTTAAACCTGGCTAGGTATACTTGACTTTACCTACATGAACTACCATTTAGGTAATAACAAAAAGGAAGACGGTAATGATGTATCACTGAATGATTAATGTATTGCTACATAGAGTTCATTTCAGATTAAGTCAAAATCTGTATCTGTGGAGGTTTGCGGGGAGAGGTGATACCTCTTATGGAAGTAACTGCTACATGTCAGATTGTAAGTGAATTAGAAATAAGTAAAATATTTCAACTTAGAAAAAAGAGAGGGAAAGGGAAAAACGCCAAAGTTCCAGTTTGGGACTGAGCAGCCCCTCTGCCCCCATCTCAGCTCATCTCCTCTCAGACTGAGCAGGTCACAGCCCTGAGCCACTGTCACTAAATGCTTGTCATCAAAACTGAGGGAGGCTTACAGAGGCCAGCGCGCTGCCAGTGCCCGAGCAGAACTGCAGCTTCAAGGGATATCAGTCTCCGGAGATCACGGATGCTAAACCCGCTTAAAACCAGGCAGTGACAAATAGTCTGAGTAACAGTCATTGTAAAAGTTTATATAGGAGTTGCTTTGTTTTCTATTTATAGCTGCACTGTATTTTTCTTGTAATACATTTTTAATGACTTATAAGGCCTAGTTATTTATTCTCCTGAAGCCAAATACTCTCTCACTCTGATAATGCAAGTGAATGAGCTTTGCACAGAAGAGCTACACGGGAGGTGGCTGGATCTGCTCCCTGCACTGGCAGCAGGCTGGGGGAACGCTGTACGGCTCTTGGGAGCCCCACGGCACCCACGGCACTGATGCACCAGGCACCCCGAGCATGCAGCTCCCCGCTGCCTCTCTGCAGAGGGACTGCCTGTGGAGGGCCCTCCCTGGGCCAGAAAAATTCCAAATTATTAATTATTCCATCTGCACGCAAGGGAGTCTCTCTTTATGGTTACTTTGCTCTGTATTTCCTAACCCAACATCAACCTTAGTTAAAAAACAACCCCCAAACCTGCAGTGGTATGTAGGCAGTGGCCCTTTCCACCTATGCGTTGGAAAGTTAAGTAGCATGAACAACAGACCAAACAAAAGCAGAAGATGGGACGCTTTGCAATGGCAGGTATTTGCATGAAATATAATTAATCTGCTAAAACCAGCATCCATCCCTAAGCACAAATGCTGATTGCCTCATGATGAGTCTAACCAAAATGGTATTAACTCCAGTGTTTTCTCTAAATTGTTATATACCCAATATTTTCTTTTGACTCGTCTTTATATTTAGATTAATAACTATGTAATCACTTCATTAGTTTATTTAGATTATGTTATTTTAGGAAATTATTGTTTAGATCAGCCTTGTCCTTCCCATCTATCTGTGCCTTCCCAGAATTAAGTAATATCTGAGGAAACCAATTAATTGCAACTCAACCGCTGTAATGGGGTCTGCTCTACAATGTGGCAATGTCTAATGGAGTTTTAATTTCCCCATGGTGAGTCAACATTTGCTTAAAGAGAGAAGACTGTCAGAGCAAACCGCTGCCCGAGACACGCACAGCTTCTTCCAAGTCTGTGGGGCTGAACAGGCATCTTGGGGCTGCTGCTTCTTTCGTTGGGGGTAAAATTCACAGAGGGTCATCAAAGAGCATCCCAATTCCCACCACAGGCTGAGGTTTCCCGTGGACTTGCAGAACATGGAGGACGTACAGCCCTCCACAGCTCTCAGGCTGTACCTCCCAACCTTGCAGGGGTCCTGGGTGCTAAAATGAACTTGTCTCCCAGTGAAGCTTTGACAGCCCTTTTTCAATGCATGGTCTTCCTTACAAAATATTTATTTAACTGTCCTGGGTCCTCGCTATGCAGTTGCACCAGCAAGTCCTTGTCACGGACCAGAACCCTATTATGGTGGGGGGCTGTCAAAAGCAAATCCTCAAGGAACCTGCTGTACCCATGTAACTCATGACACACACGGGACAGCAGAATTTATAACGAGGCTCTTTTCCATTAATTGGATTGTGCAGAGTATTTAGTAGTGCCAGAAGTTGCATTTGGGATTCTGGAGGGAGGCAAAGCACCCGGAGCCCTTTGAAATGCCCCCGCTCCCTCCCTTGCTCAGGCCCTGGGCATCTTTGCAAACCTCAGCCTACGCGCTGTTGGCTAATGACTCTTTTGCTTGGTGAATGCTGACAAACTTCTGAAGCCGGTCTGCCTTTCCCAATCTTCTGACAGCTTAAAAGATTTGAAACAAAGCTACATTATGATGCAACCAATTTCAGCAGCATCTGATTAACAAAAAGGAGGCCACAGCTACCTGACAGCAGCCGGTGGTTATTTTTTATTTCTAAAACAAACTGATGGCCTCAAATATTCATACATGTATTTATTTTTTTGTTTAAATGTCTCATTTCCAGGGTTTTTTTGGATCATGCAGGGAAATAAAGTTTTGCAATTCTTCTTCTCATAATAAGTCTGTCCAAAAATGATGTTGCTTGTTGTGTTGAAAGATGGTTTCATTTTCTACTCAAAATTGGTATGAAAAATTTGCCTTGCCAAATGAACATTGTATACTGAACTTGTCAAATCCTCTCTCCTGACACAAATAAAAGATAACATTGGGTGGCAGCATGTAAAACAGCACTGACAAGACAGCTAGGATGGAAGCAAAGAAATGCATATTTTTCTCTTTCTCTCTTCCTGAGAAGGGTAGGGGAAAGATCCAGGTGAGCGAATGCTGGCGTGTTACAACCAAAAATACATCATCTAAAGACTTAACAAGCCATTTCCATGCGGGTTTTAAGATGAACATAAGCGATTCCATTTCTGATTAGCAAAATCATGACAAAAGTCTCGACTTTTTTCCAGGCAACCAAGAAAGCTGCTAAGTAGAAAGAGTGGCTGGATGAAAGGTGTATTCAGTTAAAAGTTCACAACTCTGCTGTGCAGGCTGGAAGGACTACTTACAGCACTGCTGAAAAATTATTCCAAGTATATTTAAAAATAAATAAAGTAATGATAGCACTTCCATTAGATCTGCAGTCACACCATGTAAGTGAATTTTTTTTTTCCTATTAAAATTGTTGATTGAAGGCTGTTAGCTATTTATCAGCCCAAAATTACATTTCTTCTCTCGTAGGGGTTGCCTCTGTTAAAAATCACAACAACTGCCTAGTTAGTAACAAGAAAAGACTCCTAAAACTGCAGTTTCGGGTTGGGGGGGGAAGGAATACAAGCATGAAACACAGATTGCACCTTCAAATCCCCGATGGCATCACGCTTCTTTGTTCTGCTAAGAAAAATTAACCTCAATCTCGGCTCAAGGTCCCCCGATTGATTATCATAGTCATTTAAATACTGTAATCTCATTTTCAGCATCAGGGAAAGGGAGCGAAAAGAAGAAAAAGAGAAAGAGGTGGGGAAGCGAGGGGGAGAGAAAGAGAAAACAGAATAAATTATCTGACAAAAGGAAAAAGGGCCTTTCTGCTTACGGAGCCTATTTCAGATCCTTCCACTTGATTGGAAAAGTTGATGAAGTTTAAATGAAGCAGAATTAGAGGCTCAGGCCACTGAGTATTGACAGGGGCCCATGGAAGAATGTGCAATTCAATAGGCCTGATTTCTGTGGAAAACAGGGGAAAGGCCTAAATGGTATAATCTTCAATCAAATCTAATATCGACACTGACAAGGCAGGGTAATGAGATAGGCCAGATCAGGCATGTTGGTTAAAGAAATTAATCCCTCTCGCTGCACCAAGAGTTCAGCTTTGATGCCTATTGTACAGACCCCCGTCCCAGCCTATCTAAATGCTAACTAACTGCGAGTGTGATCTGGGACTGTGCTTTTCATTGCTGGGGCTAATCTGATAACAATTTTAGCTCCCTGATTATGGCGGCAGAGGTAGCACGGCAGCCCCTCGCCGTGGCACCGCAGAGAGGGAGGAGAGGGGCAGAGCGTGGCGATGGATGCAGCCGCGCCGGTGCGGGGAAACTTGCGCTTCGGCGTGTATTAGAGCTTTAACACACTGTAATACATGGTAATTAGTGTAGTTACAGTCGCCTCCTGACCAGCTGATTGGTGTCTCCTGGGAACCACCGCGGGGGCCGCGCAGCGAGCAGGAGGGTGGTCGGAGAGAGCAAATGTAAAGGGACGTTGGGAAGTTGAAAAGCGTGCTGCAAACAAAGGGGCTCTCCTACCTGGGCGAGCAGCCCGAAGCTCGCAAATTAAAAATTAAAATTTATTTTTCAGGCTAGTTTGCTCTCCACTAAGCAATACAAGGCTTGCTGTGTTGGCTTCTCTGATCCCCATCCTCCCCCAGCCTGGGAATTACACTATTATTTTTAATCAGGTTTCACTTGTAAGATTTTTAGGCACAAAACCCACGTTGGTTTGCTTAAAAAAAAATCAAACTAGAGATATTTCCCCCGATATCAAAGTTTTCTTAAAGGCTCTCGTAGGAAATCTGGTAATAGAGTCCCACTTTCATTTATCTATGCTACTTCAAGGAAATGTGAGTAGAAAAGTCAGTGTAATTTATTTTACAAAGTACAAATGGTTAAAAAAGAAAATTTCCTCAGAAATGCAGGTTCTGTCTAATCTGTACAATGTGAGCAGCCAAGCAAGAACAAAACAATCCCTGCAAGATGACAAAGGCTTCTCCAATTCAATAATTAAGCATATGAGCATCTCTAAGAATTTGCGTGGAAAGCAATCTGCCCTTGGGGAAAGTGTGGCTAAAAACTTGCAAAAACGCAGAACTGAAAACATCGGTCCCTGTGATCGCCTTGAATGTGCTTCATTTGCTCTATATTCTGCTAGGCAGCACTCAAAAAGAGGGAAAATGATGGCAGCAAAGGTTTAAAAACAAGAGGTTTTTGCCTTTTCTTTGGGCAGCTGCCCACCAGTTGCCTGCCCGATGCCCTCCTGTCCAGGACAGTCCTTACTGAGCCTCCACCAGCTTTTCCTCTATGCTCAGGAGATTTTTTGTGCCTCTTCCAGAGAAGGAGCGATACTTATTGTTGGTGGAGTGGGAAGCAGAGGACGGAGAGGAAATAGGGCAGAGATGTCCCTGTGCTCTTACAAGTTCTAGCTGGGTCTCTGGTGCAGCTCTCAGCCTGCGGGGCTCTGTCTCTGGAGCAGGGTTTGTGGGTAAGGGCACGTTATCAGGATTTGGAATATCCCTGACTTTCTCCATGGTGTCTTTGGTTTGAATTAGTCTGAAAATCATCTCTTGGCTTAATGTGGTTTGGGGCCAAAGCCATAAACTGCTGTTGGCTCTCCCCCAAACTTTCTTAAATCTTTCAGACAATAAAACCCGAGTTTTAGGTTCATCATAAAAATTTATAGCCTGCTGCAGCTCTGGATGCACTGTGAGTGCATGGACCCATTTGTGACCTTTTTTCTTTTTTTTTTTTTCCTCCTCTGCCTACATTCTCTCTTCCTTTGGCTTCATTTCTGCTTTTACATCACCAACAACTCAGGCAAGAGGCTGTACAGATGTTCTCTGCTATGACAACGCTGCTATTAGGGTCATAATGCAACAATTCGGTCTAATGGTTATTATTGTGCTGGCTGACTTCAATAATGCACTTTTAAATCAAAGGGCCTTTGAAGCTTTATTTCCATTGTATTAGACAAATAAACACAGAAGATTTTCACGAACATAAAAGGCATTCACCTTGTAATGTTTCGGGGCTTATTAGTCTCACCAATTTGCATTGTTTTGTTCACATAAAGGATCAAAATGCCCTTTTGCTTGCTTTTACGTACTGCCTGCCGATCTTGGGGGTGAGCAGCTACGAATGCCCGGTGCTGCTGGTGCCGTCCCTCTGCCCGCTGAATCACAGCTGACAGTTTGCAGCCTAAGTTCTGTCTTCAAATAACCAGGAGAAAAACCCACTACTTTCATTCATGCAGAATGTTTACTTGCCTCTTGGAAATGCCTTATTTATTTCAGTGGTGTCTGTGCAAAATAGGGGAGGGCACTAAAGCTCATAAGGAGTTTAATTTTTAGTGTACCAAATAATTAATTTAAAATCTTAAATGAGTTCATGCTGAGAAGAAAACCCTTAGAAGTCGGAGCACTGGCAAGACAAAGCTCAGAACCAAACCTAATGATTATTTGACTAACCAGCCCTTCATTAGTTTATTTCTCTAATGAATTATTGAGCTGTACTGTGCAGACATTTCAGAATACATTTTAAAAGCACAACACTGGCCTTAGATTGCAAAAATATAATAGTAGTAGTGATATAATAATAATAGTAATAAGCACACAAAATGCTGCATAAACACTAATTAATCCTCAGCGTCCCCAGGCAGCAAGCACAGAAGGCAGGATGCTCAGCACATGTAGCGATTCGAGGTAAATAGTATAATTAACACCAAATAAAAGACAACCTTACTCCAAATACGGATCACAGTACTTGTGGCTACTCTGCTCTGTGTTACAGGGGTTATTCACCTGAGACAGACAAACTAAAATCTGGTCCCCGACCAAGTTTTCAATAGATACATTGATTCCAAACAGCTGAGAGCAGGTATTAGGAGAGGGAACAGGGTTATTTAAATCAACAAAGCTAACACCTGAGGGAAGTTATCCAAGTGCTTGTGGAAGGTGCTTTGCAGGGTGGTGATGCTGTCAGCAGAGTTTGCCGCATCTGAGGCTCTTGGTCAACACGGAAGCAGCCGTGCGATCTCGGCTGCGGCTGAACCCCCAGATCATTTGGGGAGAGCAGAGGTGTGCCGTGGAGACCACGGGGACCTGCGCTGTCTCGGCACGCCTGGTGCGTAGGTGCTCTGCGGAGAGGGAGTGATTTTGCTCTCTGTTAGTCCCAGCCATCACACAGACGCTACACCTGCACGGTTTCTGATAGCTCGTACAGCTGCTCCCTGAGCATCCAGCGACGGGTGTGTTTTTAAGGAAGCCTTTCTTTTATCACCTTCCTTTCCTGTGCAGGTTAGCGGTCCTTGCACAAAGGTGGATGAGGAGCACAAAGGTGAGTGGTGCCTCCTGGCTTGGCCCTGAAAAAGGGCTTGGCGAGGTGGGAGCGTCGTTCCAGGATCACCTTGGCTCCTTGCTATATCGGTGCCGGGAGAGGTAAAGAAGATGAGCGGATTTGGAGAGAAGGTTTAAAAAAAAAAAGGAAGGTGAGGGTTAAAGGCTCAAAGATTGAGCACAACATTCCAGTGTGTAAAAGCCCTGTTACAGCCACAATGCAGGTCTATTAATAGAAGTTTCAACTCCAGAGTGATGGAAAACCTGCCCTTTCCGTAATTACTGTTGCAAGAGATGTTTGTGATGCATGCAGGTTACAGCTCAAAGCAAATATCCTTTTTCACACCATGCACTTGTCCATGTTTGTCTCTTGCATAATTAGAGCTTTTTTCACGAGGTGACACAGTTTTAGTTTGATAAAATGCCGCTACTTCCTTTTCTTAGCTGTCCTTTCTATGGAAACCAAAATGAGTTTGCAACAACTCTCAGCAGTGCCTTGTTCTGTGACAAGTCAGACGGCTCAGAAATACTTCATGATAGGGCTCAATAGGCATGAAAGGAAAAAGAAAAATGTGGTGAATGATTTCTGCCTTTACTTGGTACCCACGTAGTGAGTGGAGTCCCACGGCCACCCGGCTGGTGCCCTGCCATCACCCGCATCGAGCTGCTCTCCCTGGGCATGGAGCAGGTTCCTGGGAGAGCGTGGGGTGAGCTTTTCCCCATGTCCCCTTCCCCCACTAAAAAGGGCAGTTCAGCCTCCCTGGCCTGGTTAATCCTTCCTCTGCTGGGACTGCCAAAACCAAGGCTATCAGCGTGCCAATCCCTGTGGTTTTGTGAGTTTTTTTGATCATATATTCTTCCTCTAGAGACTGTGGCTGCTGAAGTTGTATTGCCTGAGTCCTGTAGCTTTTGTTCAATCTTATTTGGAAAAAAGAAGAAATTCCAGCCCTCAGGGCTGGAGAGAAAAGCTTAGGAAAATGAACCCTAAATGACCTGGTATTCAGACCAATAAAAAGAGCCTGGCATCAGTTGTTATGTAAATAACAAGCTTTTAAAACAAATATTGTGCATTTCAATAGTGCTGAAAACTTTTGATTGCTAAATCTGGTTCTCCTGCAGCCTGGATGACTGGGATTGAGACTTGAGGCCAGCCTTTCCCAGCCTGCAAAGTACCATCACCATCCTCCTCCTCAGCACTGCCGGTTCTGAAACAACTTTTTAACGTTGAGAGACGCAGTTCGGGCTCTGAAGGCGAGTTGGATGCCTCTCAGCTCGGAAGGTGTTTCATGGAGAGCAGTTCCCCGCTTTCTGCATGTCGCCTGGCCGCACTTTAAGAGGTAAGAGGATGCTTTGGCCCGTGGGTCTGGCAGCTGGGATTTCCCATTTTCCTTCACACACCAGGGATACGTCCAATGCCAGGCTGGTGATGCAATGCCAGGCAGCGATATGTTGAACTGAATTATGGCTTATTATCCAAAAGATGTTAATATAAGCATAACCAAACTGGTGTGGGCCACTTCTTCTGGAGTGCATGTCAGGCATGCTGGGGGTTAAGTGTGGTGAAGTCTTGTTTCCTGCCCAGAGCTGGCTTATTTTTGTAATGCAGTAGTTTTCAGTAAGATTGTACCGAGAAAAGTGCTTGACTAAGGCTTTTACTGGTAAAAACAAACAAACCAAAAATGCTTTGCTCAGATTTTTATGGGCATCAGTAGATGAAATACTTTCCTCAGTTTTATGCTGCAAGAAAATATATATTGATAAACTAATTCCTTGATTTTAATTAAAACACATCATATGTTCTACCAGAGAAAAATAGAGCATTCATCCCTAGAAATCTTTATGTGAAAAGATGATGTTTTTAATCTGCAATAGCCAGCATGTGTGGACACATCCTGGTGGGAGGACGGGGCTGGACAGAGCTGAGGCAGGAGGGTCAGCCAGAAACGCAGGCAGTTGTCTATGCAGTGGTCTCTGTTTGGATACGTGATGCCTCATTTAGAAGATACATGAGAGAACTAGGAGAGAAAGTAGGGGATCCTGGTGTTAGCTGCTGCAAAGGAGGAGGTCTCTCACACTTGCACTAAGATTTTGGGGACCAAGTGCTAGCTGGAGGAAGATTGGGCAGTAAGTGTCCCATCCATCACAACTGGGCTTCAGGTTCTTCTGTATTTGCTGTCCTGTGAACCTTAATGACAACTGTTGGAGCTGTGTGTTCCTCAGTGCCCTCCCACGGCTGCCAGAGGCACTTGTCCAAGCAGCAGTTGTCTGAAACCTCTTTTGTCCCTTGCTTCTAAACCATCTTTGTGTCCTTGGTTTTCAGGTGGCACTGCACAGCACGAGGATTGGGACCTGCTGGCCATCATCCCTTCAGCAGCTCTCTCCAAAATGCCTGGTCCCCAGGGCTCTTCCAGAGGGGGAAGAGATCCCAGACTGCAGTTGGAAGCACAAAGAGGAGACGTGGCAGAGGGCTGACGCTGTGAGTATGTCACTACCAGTGTGTGCCCCAGCGAGCACGACTGGCTGGGTGCCAATGCTTACCCAGTAAACTGCCATCCCGTCACTCACCTCCTGGCAGCGGAGGACATCTCGGTAAATTCAGCATTCAGTGGGGCACGACGCAATGTAGGAAGGTAGTTGGCAGAGGGTCGGCGGTTTGCTGCACAAACTTTACGACATAGTTTACTGAGGTGTAATCACCACTGATTCCAAGAGTAAAAGCATCCCTGTTAATAGCCCAGTTACTTCATGCTAAAGAATTGCATCAGGTGGATGCAGATCTCTTTACATCCCTACCAGCTGGCTTACTGTGAAGCAAATCCTCCTGCAAGAAAGCCCTGAGAGAAGAGAAGTTGTCCATAGTGCTAAAATTTAACACTACTTTTTCTCAAAACTTGCTCAAATTTTAATTTCACCTGGCCACATAGCAGAAAGCCAGATCGAGTCATATTAAAGCATCCTATGGTTTATAACTGCTCAGAAATCCCACTGCCAGGATGCTCTGCAACAGTTATACTGAGAAAAAAACCTCAAGCCTTAAAGCTGGGGCTGAGCAAACTGCTGGACCCGAGGGGAGAAGACATCAACTGAGCTCTAGGGACAGACAGCGCTTGGCCAAATGCTCCCATCCAGGCAGGCAAAACTCCCACATAAATCAACATAATCTTAATGACTGCATATAATCTGCAACATACACACTACAGGAGAGGAGCCGCCCTTTGTAGGATTACCCCAGTGCTATATTCGTAGACCTGGGATTTATGGCGCTGACGGGTGGTTTTATACCTATTTCAATTTAAGGAGTGTAAAATGCATCATGAAAATAAGTAGGATCAACCCAACCCCTGCAATTATGCCTTAGCATACCTTAAATGCCATATAATTACATATTCTTCTGATTCATGGTCAGGCATCACCTAAAAACGTATTTGCTAGCACACTCTTCTAAGAAAGGCAGAAACAGTTTGGAGGGATGGGAGGGTGCGGCGCTGCATCCTCTCCTTCCCAGCAGTGCAGCTGCCTCCATCCCAAGGAGGCTCGCCCTGCCCACCTCTGTCCGCACCAGCGAGGTGAGGAAATCTCGCCCCAGTTCCACTTGTAAGCAAAGATACCGCCACTTCCTCTCGAACTTACGGGATCCAGAGAAAAGAAAGTAAGTAGAAGTTTGGGATTTGAGAAAGTGAAGCTGCTTTTGCGTTATGATGCAAACCCTTTTTTTTTTTTTTTTTGCTTTGCTGTCCTAATACAATTTCTAAGTAGCTTTTTAGCTTCATGAGGGGAAAAAAGAGAAGATATTCAACGTTGCAAGACTCCAGTTTCCCGTGATATTCAAAATTCCGAAATTTTATGGCCGACTTCCAAGCCTGCCGGCGCCGGGGTGCGATTACCAGGGGACCTCAGGACTTTAACTGCCGCAGCAGGGGCTGAACAGCCGCGGTTTAAATGTCACCGCTGTCTGCCGGGGAAAAATCACGCTTTTGAGCAGAACTGGCTGCCCTCACCAGGAGAAGAGGAAAAGCGCAGCTGGTCAAACCGCTCGGTGCCCGCTGCCGGGGGCTGCGGCCGCCGTCCCCCTCCCTCTGCACCCTCAGAGCACCGATCCCGGCCCCCGAGCACCGGGGGGGTTCAGTACCGGGCCGGCGGAGCGTCCCTGATGGGGACTGGGATGGGCAAGAGCTGGTTAGGGCACGAAGGTATTCTGCGAGTGCCATCCAGGGGACGAGAGCTGTACTTCAGCTGCTGCTCGGGGGGACCCCAGGGAAGGCGGGGGGGGTTAAAGCGTGACTTTCTGTGGCTGGGGATGTTCATTAGGAGGAGGCAACCGAAGTGAGATGCCTGAAGCTTTCTAAAGTCCCCCCAGAGCTCAGCCCATCCACAGAAGGGGGATGCAAGGGGAATTGGTAGGATGAGGAGTGTCAGGAGTTCGGGAAGTGCCCGTAACCGCCACAGCCGGTCTAAAATCCGGATTTAGGCGGTTGGAGTTTGTGTGTCGTCGTCGTCCCCGCCCCGGACCCCTCCGCGGCGGGGGGGGGGGGGAGAGGGCAGCCCCAGTGACATCTCGGTCCCTGTCCCCGAGCACTCCTCAAACCGTGGGGCTATGGCTCGAAAAAACGCCCGAGCCTCGGAGGGAAAACTCGTCCCACGCTGCTGCCCGTCACCATCCCGGGGCTACCGGGTGTTTCACCGTGAGAAAACACGGTTTTTTCCCTCCTTGTCATATAGATTAGTGGCGGGAAAACCCCTCTTTTCAACTGTTGCCACCCTCCAGGTGCTTTAACGGGATACGTTTCCGCTGTGTGGCTGCGGTGGCCCGGGGCTGCCCGCGGGGACCGCGACCCCCCGCCCCTCCCCGGGGTCCTGTTGGCCGCTACCGGCGCCAGGACGGGGCGGTGGCCGTGCCCGGGCAGGGAGCGGGGATGGAGGGGAGGGGAGGGACCGGAGGGCGCCGGGGCTCACCTTGAGGATGAGCGGGTTGCGCAACATGCTGTCCCGGGCCACCCCCAGCCGCTCGTTCTCGCTGCCCGGCTCCACCTCGGCCAGGGCCAGCGGCCGCCGCGGGGGTGCCGCGCCGCCACCCGCCATGTCGCCGCCCGGGCCGCACCACACCGCCGAGAGGACAGCCGGGGCTGAGGCGGGCGGCGTTGCTCTGCCCGTGGGGGGCAGCCCTGCCCGTGGGGAGCAGCCCCGCCGCCGGGGCCGGGGCCGGGGCCGGGCGGATCTCGCCGGGAGCGGGGGCGGGGGGAGCCGGCGGCGGGGGCGGGGGGAGCTGGCGGCGGTGCCCCGTCTCCTGGCAACCGCCGTCCCACGCCGTCGGTCCGTCGCTTTGATGGGTCCGGCTGGGACCGCTTCCGCTGGGAGGCGGTGGGGAGGGGGGAACGGAGAGTGCGGTAGCAGGTTGTGGGGGGGGCAGCGTTGCGAACGGACGCGGGGGGAGCGCGCGTGGCGCGGAGGTGCGGCGGGAGGCCCCGGGCGGGGCCGTTATCCCCGCGGGGGCGGCGGGACGCGCTGTCCCGGCCAGGGACGGGGGGAGGCCGGCGGGGAGGGCGTCAGGGTCCCTGAGGGGACTGTGGTTTCCCCGCCTCGGCCCACCCCGGTGTCACCGGGAGGCCTGTGGCGGCTCTGGGTGCCCCCCTCGCCCTCGGTAGTCCCGGAGGGAGGCGGAGGGTAACGGCGGGCCGGCCGGTGGGTGGGACGTGCCTGCGCGCAGTGGGTGCCGCCGGGCCCTGTCCCACGGCCCGCCCTCAGGCGTGCCCGCTGCCTCGGCTTGTGGCCCGCGGCCTAGCTGGTGTGGCGGTGTGCGGGTTGGGGTCTGTCCCCGAGCTTGCAGGGGTGCCGGTGTGGCGGTGTGCAGGTTGGGGTCTGTCCCCGGGCTTGCAGGGGTGCCGGTGTGGCGGTGTGCAGGTTGGGGTCTGTCCCCGGGCTTGCAGGGGTGCCGGTGTGGCGGTGTGCGGGTTGGGGTCTGTCCCCGGGCTTGCAGGGGTGCCGGTGTGGCGGTGTGCGGGTTGGGGTCCGTCCCCGGGCTTGCAGGGCAGTCTCTTCCCGGCGGCGGTGGGGAGGTGGTGTCTGGCACCGGTCAGCGCTGGGAACTGCGTTGGGGATGTGAAATTCAAAGTCTTGTGTTTCAGAAATGATGGGATGTTGGTTTGTAAGTGGTTTTTTTATGCGCTGGCCGTAGGAAATGTGCTAAAAAAGACTTCCTGCCTGCTGTGTGCAGCTCTGTGGTTGTCAGGAATAGATTTGTTCTGGTTACGGAGTGGGTTGGAGCCGGCGGGTCTTGGCTAGGCTCGGGTCTGTTTGAACGTGGGCGAAGCCAGTCAGAAGCTTCTAATTAGAAAACTCGGTTTTAGTGCGATTAGTTTAATATTTCTTTATTACTTTTAGCTTGTTGCTGTTTCAGTGCTGAAAGCAGAGTTGAATACAGCAGCCTGTCATTGTTTAGTTATTCAAAATCAACTTAAAGCTAACAGTTATTAAAGCGTATCTTTGTTACAGGAAGGCAATTGTAAGGCTGAATACAGCTGTGATGCACATCTGTTTGATGAAGAAGGCATCGCTTTTTCATAGTCACTTTCTAAAATTAGCTGGATTGAAAAGTAAGTATCTTTATTATATGTTTCTAAGAAAATATTGAGTAGTTCCATAGTATTTTTATGGGTTTTTTTATTTACTGTGTAACAGTGTGTAATGGTACATAGATTATAGCATTCAAGTAAAACTTATATCTTTTATTTAAGGTAAGAAAAGATATGACAGGAAAAGCAAGTGCAGATGATTTTCAAGTTCGGGATTTTCTCAAGAAGAAGAAGAAGAAGAGGAGAAAACACAAAGAACACGATAAGAAATGTGAAAATGATGAAAGAGAAAGTATACAACATGCAGAGCTTAGCTGTGCTTCTCCACTGCTGTTTGAAGATCGAGCAGCACAGAGCGTTGAAGGCTGTAAAAAGAAGAAAAAAAACAAAAACAAGGGGGAAAAGCAACAGTCTTTGTTAGATAATTCTTGCGTAGGACTGGAACATGAAATTAGTAATGAAAATGGAGTGGATGCTTCCCCAAAAAAAGGGAAAAAAAAGAAGCGGAAGCATGATGATAGTACAGGTGAGCAAAGCCATTTAACTTGTGTCACAGTAAATCAGCATAGCACTGATAGTTGTCAGGAGATCGATGCTGATTACATTTATTTAAAACAATCTGTTAAGAAGAAAAGAAAACATAAATTGCCTGAAGAGGATGAGGTACATGAGCTGCCTACTTCAGAAACATGTGATAAAAATGACAGTAAAAGATCAGCAAAGAAGAGGAGGAAGAAAAGAGGCAGTAGTACCCAAGGTATGCAGGAAGACACAGATGTAACTGTTGGCCAGTCGCTGTTGTCATCTCCAGAGCAAAACAGGCAAGGGGAAGACACAGTCTTGCCGTTACCTACAGAAGAGGGTGGAGTGGCAACACCCCAGCAATGGCACGGAGATGGTGACTGTAATGATTCTCCTGCCATGAGTGAAGATTCTACAGATGTACCTGCTAATTTTTCTAAGCGGACTAAAGCAGCTGATCAGTCTCCTCAAAAAACTCCAGTGCGTGCTAGGAAGCCAAAAAAAAGCAGCGCTTCTGTCATGGAAGAAAGCTCTTCAGAATCTGATGTAATGTGAGTTTAGGTTTTGTTTGTGGTTTTGGTTTTTTTGGGGTTTTTTGTTTGTTTGTTTGTTTTTTTTTTTTCCTTCCACCCACCCCCAAATAGGTTTCTGTTACATTATTTGGGTCGCAGATTTTTCCTCAGTCTGTTTTGTATGTATTTTTAAAAACAACTTCAAAAACCTTTACAGTATGTTGAAATGTTATAGAGACCTACTTTAAGAGCTTAGTTATCTTTTTAAGATACAAGAGAAAATTTGTAAGAATACACTACCATCGCCTTCAATGTAGAATATTTTCTCCTGTTTAAAAACCGTAGGTATAGAAATAATTTATGTGCAAGCAATTAATATTTAGTAAAAAAAAAACGGGGGGGGGGGGGAGGAGAAAGGGATTTAATTTGTGAAATTTGGTATTTATAGTGAACATAGGCATTTCTAGCAAGCAACTAGTAAGGTTAACTAAAGAATTTAATGTTCTGTGCAAACAAACACTCGTGTAAGTAGCTCTTGGTGCTTTTACAGTGTCTAGAACCCACAATAAGAGCAGTAGTAAGAGACAGATGGAAAAGTTCTGGGTTGCCAGTGGTAGCAAGAGATGCTATTTCTTTGTATGTCCACGTGTGAGAGTTTTGTGCGAAAGGTGCGGATTTTCAGAACTTCAGCAAGCTCTTTGAATATTGTAAGTATAGCAGTTTGATAATAAATTATATCTGTGTTAAAAGGTTGGAAATACAAGGGGATGGATGTGTGAAGTGTTCCTTGTTCTTTAATTAATGAACATATTCATTCTTTTAATGGTAGAGATACTAACAATATCTCTGTTTTGGAGCTCTAGTGGTGTATTTTATTTTACTCTGTTTTTTTATATCAGGACACCAGAACCCTCGGCATCAAATAGAAAGAAGGACCAGAACAGTTCCTTTACTGAAATGGCAGCCTCTGATGAGCTTAGTCTGGATGATGAAGAGTGCCTGGACTCTACCATATGTTCAGTTTTGGATTTGGATACTGCAAAACAAGAATTGGAAGAGTTTATTCCCCATGTGAGGAATATATCGGACAGTTCAATCAGGAAGATGGCTGGAAGAGACTTAGTGAGGTTTAAACAGTTTAAAAAACAAGGTGAGCTCTCAAAATATTGTTGCAGTGAGGAAGGACTGTGCAGCTGTGCTGTTTTGATAGAGAGAAAATAGGGTTTTTTCGTATCCTGTCTGTCACATCCATGGAGTCTGGTTCACTTCATCCCGATGGACATATTTTCTGTTCCTCTGGTTTGTAGCATCTACTTCCTTATTGCGAAATTACAGTCCAAAATGTATGTGTAAATTGCCTGCTCCCAGCTCTTGTTTTGTCTCTTTTCAGTTTTCTTTTTTCACCTTTTGAATTTGTCGATCTTTCATTATACATTTGCTAAAACCTGAAATGTAATGCACAAGAGATGGTACTTGAGGTTTGCTGTAATTTTTTTTTTTCTTTTTAATAAAATTCTCTATGTATTTTAGGTATTGCTGTCAAGTTTGGCAGATTTTCCCAGAAGGAAAATAATCAAATCCAGAAAAATGTTGAAGAGTTCTTGTCAATTACTGGAATAGACAGTGCTGAAAAACTCCTGTTTACCTCGAGGTATCCAGAAGATAAAGAAACTATCAATCGCCTAAAATCAGAACATCTTTTTTGTGAAAAACTTTGTAAGTATTTAAGTTCCTTTGCAAATAGCTGAATAGTACATTCCGCAACCTGGAGATATCATGATGTATTTTCTAAAATAATTTTTTATTGAAAAGCACTAATGTTGCTAAATTTGGCCAAAAAGGAGCATGCTGCTGAGAGTATGTAGTTGATAATCTGTACAGTATACTCTTCTTGTTATCTTTTCTCGGGTATGAAGAGTTTAGAGATTAAAATATCATCATCACCAGCAGCACTTACAGACTTTCAAACTTGCATTTGGGCTTTATGGCTTAAGGTGCATTATTTGCTAGGCTATAATTAAGCATAGTGGTTTATTAATGGGAGGTGTGATTAAGTCCTGTCTGAAATTGTCAACTGTTCTCAGAGCGCATAAATAGATGGCAGGTTCAGGACTGAGTGATGACAGAAACGGAAAAAAATTAGGTCTTTAGCCAAAGCAGTTAGTTTTCCAAGATGTGAGGAAAACAAACAAAATTCTTATAGCTAAGATTCTGTTTGCAGGAGGAGTATCTCTTCTCTTCCTCTTTCCTCATTTTGTTAGGCTTCTCTTGGCTAGAGAACATTCACACTTCACATGGCAAACATGCTCATTTTGTAACATCTCCGATGAATCTACTTAGTGCACTTTCTCAGTGGCTTTCTGTTCTCTGTGTGTTCTGTATCGTTAGCATAGGCAAGACAGAGTAAATGGCAACCTGTAATGGATTTGGGTACTAGCATTTATTTAAGGATCAATGAGGCTACAGATTTGTTTCTCCTTGATTATTTCACACACACAATCTTTCCCTCTGCATCGTCACATTTGCCTGGTGTTGACTTCCCTTCCCATCTGGGAGATTGCTCCTGGTGTGGGAAAATTGGGCAGAAAGTCGTGTCAGTGTTACGTGAGTCCTTGCAGTTACCTGTCCTGGGCATTGCTGACCAAGACTGTTACGTGTTCCCAGGTATTGGTCTCTGTGGATCTTCCCCCACTTCAAGGATCTTTCCTTCAGCCAAGAGCTTCACTTTGTTTTTGCTGGATGCCCCCAGTCCCTGGTTTTCCCCATCGAACTAGTGTGTATGCAGAAGCACAATATCTCATCAGCCTCCTAATTGGTGGCTGTCTCTTGTCTCTCTGTTAATGGGAGTATTCAGCATGTTACTTACATTTGATCCACATGTTATCAAAATTTACAGCCAGCCTATACAATTGGTAGCTAGTGAGGAACAGGTTTGTGCTTGAGAGTTCAAAACTTCAGTTTTTGATATTCACCCACACGTATGCACACACATACACAATTATTTACCAGCTGTCGGCATTCACAATCTTGCCACGGTCCTAACAATTACGTCTTTGAAACTCCTTGGGAGATCTTGTTCAGACTATTTCCTGTGCAGTTACTGAAGTGTAGTAGAGTACATTCTCTTGAATGCAGAGAATCTATCGTTGGCAGCACAGTCATGAAGATGTACGTTGTTCGGTTTTGGTTTTGGTTTGGTTTTTTAAGGTGGCCTCACCAGTGTGAGAAACGTTTCTTAAGTACGAATCATTTACCTTCTAGCTGAGGGCATACCACGACCCTGGAGGCTGATATATTATCGAGCAAGGAAGATGTTTGACCCAAATAATTATAAAGGGAGGTGAGTAATTTGAAAGTTTCTGAATGCTAATACCAGTCTCTGTTTATTTGTACATTAAAAATGGACGCAAATGAAGATCACCTCTCCCATTTGTGCCAGTTAATGTGACTTAAATTGACAGTTCATTTTTCTGACTAGCTCTTATCAAGTCCTCTGTTCTAAAATGTGACTTGAACCGGTAGTGATGAGTAATGTTGAAACGCCTGTAAAGATTACAGCTCTTTTAAGATATTGGAATGGTTTGAATTTGCAGCTGAAGCTGTGCTCATTTCCTCAACTAGGTATACTACGGAAGAAAAAGAAAAATTAAAGCAGTATCATGCTCTGCATGGCAACGATTGGAAGAAGATTTCTGAGATGATGTCCCGTTCTAACCTCTCAGTTGCTATGAAATACTCTGAAATCAAGTCGGGTATGTAATTTTAAGGAAAAGAATTCATTCTGTGTATTTCAATTTGAGAAGTTATTTTAACTGGATGTTCTATGTGCCCTGAACTTTAGGAAAAAATCCCTAGAGTGGATTTTTTTTTTTTTTTTAATTAATTGGTGGTGGTGGTTCTTTTTTCCAGACTACTGATTGCATTTTCATCCAGAAGGGAAGAACAATCTCTGATAGAAAAGGGAAAAGAAGTGGAACAAATGCAACTCTTTATTAAATAGAACTGGCATCTAAATAGGTGCTTTCAGGGGGAGGGTGGGAGGACTTTGGCAACCAGGTTTTAAAAGACAGAAACTAGGGATCAGTGCTATTCTTTAGTGATTAGGCTGAACTCCTCTCTCAAATCTGGTATGCAGAAGAGTTTCTGGGAAGTGTGTTAAGAAGCTGGTCCTGTAAATAAGAATAATGCAAAGTGAAGCATTTGCTCTTTTGCTTTTTTTCCCCTCATCATTTATGATCAATTATGCCTTAACCTTATTTTTCAATTTTAGCTATTAATTATGGTCCTTGGTCGAAGGAAGAGACCCAGAAGTTAATGCATGCAGTGGAGGAGGTGATTAGGAAGAGAATAGAAATGGAAGATGCAAATTCTCTTTCATCATTGGAAAAGTCACATAGAGATCTCTTGATTGACCGTGAGAAACTATACCAGAAATTACCATGGACTGAGATTGAAGCTAAAGTGGGTACTCGATATTGGAGACAATGTAAACAGAAATGGTAAGGTTTTATGCTAAATTGAGATAGTGAAATGTGTTCTGGGGAATATTTAACTCTACTCTGCAAAACTGTTTGTACCATGATGATTGTTTGGTAAGATGGGTAATAACTAGGTTGTAGACTACAGAAGAGGTGTTGCAAATGTGTCTGTCTCAGACACCTAACTCTTTGCTAGCTGTGTTAAGTTTTCTTCTTGCTGTGATAGTGAAGCCTGATTTCTGCTTCTCTGTGGCAGCAGTAGCATCTTGAAGACGCTTCTTTTTGATGCTTGGAATTTCTTGGAATGATAAAAACCTTTTTTTGTGTGTTTTCAAAGGACTACGGTTTTAACAAACAAGATGACCAAAGGGCAGCAGTTATACAGGGGGACCAAAGGATTACAGGCCAAGATCAATCTTATTAAAAGGTATAGTTCAGAGTTACTGGAATGTTTTTGTATCTCTTACTGTTCTGAGTTGTGTTTATAAAAGCTTGCAGGGTGAGAACGGCATGCCTGCAGTTTCATACGGGTTTCACAACTGCTTTTTCTTTGGACAAAATATCCTGTGACTTCTGACTGGGGAGCTGTGAGCATTATTGAATTATTTCTTGAATTCTGCCTACAAACTGCTTCTCTATTATATTCACAGATTGTATGAAATGAAAGTGGAGGATGCTAATGAAGTAAACTGGGAAGAACTCAGTAATACTATTGGGTAAACTTTTTTTCCCTCTTTTTATGGGTACAAAGGATAGTTGAAGCAGACAGTCTTAAAAATTCCACAAAGGAATCAAAGTTCACAGGCCTCTGCAACTATAGAAAATGTCATTTAGTTTGGTAACAGAGAGTTGTATATCCCTGCATAGTGCTGAGCAATAAACCATGCCTACAAGCTCTGAAACTTTATTAACCACTTCAGGCACCCCTTACTGTATTCCTAGTGCATTCTGTGTACTAAGACTGTGGTATGTATTCCATGCTAAAGTCTTTGATAAAAGGCTTTTCCAGGTGTTAATCAACACATAGGAAAAAGGGATAGTTATAGGATGTGTAATACAATACAGTAGCCTTCTTCCAAACAAACAAAGTGTTGCATGTGACATTACCAATACTGTGAATGCTGTGCTTTCTCTACAGCGCCTTTTTTTTCTTCTTCCACATACTTTCATTTACTATTTCTTTTTGGTAAACATATAATACATATGTATAATGGCATGGTTTAGGTTCTTGCCTTCAAGGGGAACTGCTGTCTTGAAAAGTGTTTTGATTAGGATTTGAAATCCAGCCTTTCTACCTAAAGCTAAGGTATTGTTTGACGGGCGTTGGTCTCGTGAATGGGTAACTCGGTAACAACGAAACTTTGTAATAGTTCCTTGCAGCACTAATTCTTTGAACTCTTCTCTTTTCAGAGATGTCCCTAGAGCCTATGTTCAAGCAAAATTTTATAAGCTAAAAGTCTCCTGTGTCCCTTTTTGGCAAAAAAAGACTTTTTCTGGTCAGTATCCCAGCTGTTTGTATATAGTCCGTAAGGTTTTTGCTTGAGTCTAAGAGGATATGTATTCTAGTTCAATTCTTTCTTAATTAGCTTTCCCCTAAATAAATTGGCTAAAATCTCAGGCTTTATACTGATTTTACTAAATGCCTTTTTTTTTTTTAATAACAGTTTACTTTTCATGGCATCTTCATGCAGTGCTTATCAACCTCTTCTCTTTAATGCCTTGGTTTTAAAAGTTTCATGACTGTGCTCTTTTAGTTTATTTTTGCATGTATGTTTGTGTCTGATCTACCCTGCAGTCACTGTGATTGCTACAGAATAGTGAGATTTTTTTACAGTTAACACTGACAAAATAATTTCTCTCTGTGAGATCCAGTTCCCCTACAGATCCAATTAAGACTACGTTTTTTTTTTTTCTTTTTTCAAAGAAATTATTGATTATCTTTTTGAAGAGAAACTTCCAGAACTTGAAGAAAAGTTAGAGAAAAGGAAAGGGAAACATCTTAGTTCTGACAATTCAACAACTGGGCAACAGAAGAAAGCTTTCCGACTCAGTGACATTTTTGACTCCAGTGAAGAGAGTGATTAATTGACTGCCTTAAAAACAATTCCTAGTCTGCATATTTAACTGCAAAATGGATGTGGTTGAAAGTGGGCGCAGATCAACAGCTGCAGGTACACAGGCTATCTAATAATGGAAAAAGTAAAGATAAGCATGTCTGGTTTTCTTGTTTCGTATTGAAGACTAAGGTAAATAGTTTTTGTGCCACCTTTTGTTACCTTAGTTTAGCTCTGGTTTTAGAAGTCTTTTTTTTAAGCATCCAAGTTGCTTTCGGAATGTCTCAAAAATAGTTTTTCCACTCCTTTGTTTTCTGTGGAGTTGAAAGCTACTGTTTACCCTTTGTGCATGAACTTGGTTTTCAGAACTTTAATGAATTTTAAATAATTAAAAAAAAAATTCATGGAATTGGGAAATGGCTTTCAATTTGCTTTTAAATCTCTATAATAAACAAATCTTAAGACATCTGTGTTGATGGAAACAGCACAACTTTGAGTTTTGGTTGGTTTTTTTTTAACAGGTACATTGTTCTTAAAAGCAACTGAGTTTTATTTTTGATGTAGACTTACACTTCTATCAGCTCTTCTAGAGAAAAGACTTATTTGTCTGTTACTGTTCATGAATTGTAATGTCATTTCATGCTAACCAGAACAATGCATTTTAAATGCTTTTGTTAATATTTTGAATACAGAGACAAAATGGATAGTGTATATACATACATACATATATTTTTATTGTGCCAAGGACAATTTCTACATTTTAATTAGAAAGTTGAGGGATAAGATGGAAGTTGTATTCATGTCATTGTATGATATTTTTAACTGTCTGCCTGGAGTGATTATTTGTAAATTGACCGAATGAATGTAAAAAACAAAACAAAAACAAACCCCAAAAACCTTACCGTGCATGTAAAGTATTTGTATGCCTTGTTTATATTTCCTATATGCTGTATTAGAAAGTAATGCAAGAAGACTTGGTCATTTTGATAAGTGAGAATGTCCTTCTTTAATTTTAATAATTGTCATTGAAAACGCAGAACTTTGAACGGCTTGAAATAAAGGCCTTGTTGGAGGTTCTTCTGGATTGTGACTTACAGCAAAGGACGTTAAATGAGAATTTTGTATATTTAACTGTAGTCTGGCTTTAGTCTGTCTGAGGATAGCAAACAGTGTGATTTTGTGGGATAGGCAGGACATCCCATGAGATCAGCCACCTGTAAGTTTTCCAGCCAAGAGGTGAAATGGGGGCTGAAAAAACATGTGCCAGCTCCCTTGCACTTAGTTCTTTGACTTGCTTCAGTTGCCTTATGGGTTTGAAGGTGTGGAATAATTGCTAGAGGTGACTTAGAAATTAAACTTATATTCACATTTTTAGGTAAGGTACAGCATTGAAGAAGCTTCCAGGGTGGAGTGTGGCTGACATGCAAGGAATCCATTCCACGGAAGTTCCCTAGGCCTGCAACCTTAGATGTCGGCAATGCCAGGGGAACTCGGTGTGTTGGCTCTAAGAGGAACTGCTCGGAGGGTGGAGCGGTGTGGAGACACCGCGGCCAGGCTCTGTGATAATATGGGAACTTGAAGGTACCACGGAACCGATAAGCTGCGTATTTGCTGCCCTGGGCCAACAGTCTGTCATGTTTTTGACAAAATGCTGTCCTTTGGTGAACTTTGCTCATTATAACATCGTTATAATACCAAAACACACCTCCCTCCCAAAAGCTACCCGTCTCCAAGGTGCGACCACCCCTCACTGAGCTTGTGCTTTGAATTTTTCCAGTTTATACCTTTCAAAGCAAAGCGAGAAAATTTTACACCAATCATAGCAAAGGTATGTATGACTAGCGTCACTCAAGCTCCACCTGAAAGGTAAGAAATAGTACAAAATAGCTTAAGAGAGAGAGAATGTTAGGGAAGATACCATCACGTATCACTCTTGACTTCTGGGATCAGTTGACGGGCTGAGCCTCTCTTCCCCCCCATCAGAACGCCTTTGGGTAAGATTCGAACAGTTGGTTATACCAAATGCCTCCCTGGGAAACTTAGGAACCTCTATAGAGTCGCTTTATATCTTTTAACGCATTTGTAGCCAGGCGGTGTTACTCATACTCTTGGTATTTGCACGTGCTTTGCAGACAGTGAATTTATTGTCGGTAATCCAAAAGAACTTGTGTATCTGTTGCTTTAATAAACTGCACTCTTCATTAATCTAGCCGTGATAGTTCTCGTTGAACGCGACCAGACTCTTAAGTGTGGCCGTGGTAGCTCATGGAATGCGACTAGGCTGAAGGTGTATCGCGTTATTTGTGCATCCGTAATTGTCGTAGTTCAGTACACTGAACGCGACTGGACTTATAACAATGAATTGGGCATCTGCCAAATTACTTTAACCTTTTAACGCAACAGAAAAATTGGTGTAGTCGGCAGGATTACCATGGATAAACTGCTGCAAAGATACAAATGTGCCCCTTCCTAGGCTGGGAAAGAGTGGGCTCAAAAATTTTGGAAGGATGAAGAGAAAGTGGTAGAGCGCGTTGAGCAGTGTCAGGCTGTGCAAAAGCTTGGAGTGAAAAAAGGTAAAGGTGTAATTTGTGCGGTGTTAGGAGCCTGTTTGACTTGTGCTCAGCAAGAAGCTAAGAAAACCCCTGCTCCCAAACTAGTTTCCAACGTGGAATATTCAACTTTACAATCAGAAAGTGAGGTGTTGAAGTCATCATTGGCCTTTGAGAGGGAGACAGGAAAAACACTAGGAACCCGAGTTGATAAACTTGTGAGAATAATAATCTTAAACAATTGCTGGAAAGGGTTGACCAGCTGTTAGATAAAATGCAACCTTCTGCTCCAGTTAAGCAGATGCGTAGATTAATGCGTAGTGCAAACCCTGAAATTTGGGATGGTGATCTTTGGTTTGACAGCGATGATGATGAGGTCAAAGGGACCTCTAGTTCTGAGCCGCTATTGATTTCCTTATGACCTTTGGTTAAAACTGAGACCGCTGTTGATGAAATCTGCACTACTGTGTGAACAATTCCATGGTCACCAGCACAGTTGATAAAAATACAGGAGAAATTCTCAAGGTGGTCAGGAGAAGCTGAAGTCGAGTATGTGTGGCGAGTTTCTCCTGCAGGAGGAGACCAAATTATGTTAAGTGAGGAAGAAGCAGGAGGCTTTTGGGGACCAGGAGTTTTTTTAACTGCCACGCCAGGAGAACGTACTTATTCCTTAACTACATGAGCTGCATCCTGAGCAGGTGGTAGAGATCCTCAGGAGAGAGGGGAACCACTGGAGATTAAAGCCACAGGCTATTCCGATCTGGCTGCAGCAGTACCCAAAGCAGCCTGCATACAAGCCATATATGAAAGAGATGAGTTGAGGAAATCCCCAGTGCTAGCCCCTATCGACCCGGCATGATTAACCCCTCTTATTCGTGGTCTCCTGATTGTCTCAAGATGTTTGTAGCAAATGCCCAAGATCGCATACAAGCCGCTCGTAGAGATGCTGGTCGTGATCGTAGATGAAGTCAGCGCATCCCCGTACCCACATGGAGTGAATTTGTACAAGACATAGATAGGTACGGACGCCGAATGGGCTGGATCAGTTCGTGCGGTGTAAAGCCCCCAGATCACGCCCAGCGAGTTCGCGAAGTCCACGCTCAAAACCCTAAATTCAAAGGGAGGTTCGAACCTAATAAGGAACGGGGTGAGTTGTGGCGTAAGGCCTTAGATTTGGGTGTACCCCGACAAATCTTGTGCGGTATCTCTATGGAGGATCTCCGTACATTCGTCCAGTCTCTGGGTGAAAAGAATAACCCAGCCGGGGAGAATTGCCTAGCTGGAAAAACCCAAACCCATAAGGAAAGTGCAGCTTCTGCACCAGGCCTAATTGACGAGGTGGGATCTCAGCAAAAAACCTTCCATCCCCGGGGAGGGCAGTGAGCCACCCTGCCCGGCGGGTATCAGCAATTCAATGGCGCTCTGATGAATACTCTGACCCTATCATTGCCATTCTCGTTGGACACCGAAAAATATCGGTAAACTTCCTCATTGACACCGAGGCCCAAATGCCAGTAATTACCCATGAAACAGCACAAACCCTGGGCATAAGACCTGGCCAACGCAGGGTTAAATTCACAGGAATTGATGGTGTGGAAAAGGAATGTGCCACTGCAAAAATTTCACTCTGGTTGCCAGACAAATGAAGATTAACCAGGGCAGAGGTATTGGCTGGTGCTGCATACACTGACATGCTAGGATTTGACCCACTGCATGGGCGAATGTGGAAGCTCCCCGATGGAACTCTGTGGAGATTTGCAAGAAATAGAAAGGAATCAGGCACAGTGAAACTGAGTCCGTTACAAACATCTCTACCCTTACCCCCTCTAAAATCACTAATGTTCGGCAATATCCGTTGCCAGCAGCAGTGCTTATGGGGATTGATGGGGTGGTTAACGGAGTTGGAAGAAAGGCATCATTAGAAGGACTCATTCCCCTTACAATTCACCGGTGTGGCCAGTAAAGAAACCAACCAGGCAATGGCGTTTTACTGTGGATTACCGACAGTTAAACGCTAATACTGCACCTTTGACTGCCGCAGTTCCAAACATGGCAGAGAGAGTGACATTGGTACAGGGAGCTGCCCATCCCTGGATGGCTGCCTTAGATGTTAAAGATATGTTTTTTATGATTCCTCTCCTTGAACAGGATAAAGCAGTTTGCTTTCACGTGGAAAGGGATCCAATATACTTTTAACAGGCTTCCGTAAGGATATGGACATTCCCCCACTATTGCTTACAACGCTCTGGGTAAGATCTTAGCAGATTCCTGTTTCACCTGATAGTACGGTATATCAGTATATTGATGACATCCTGATAGGGGGAAAGAGCCAAGAAAGTGTAAGAGACACAATGGAAAGCATTCGGGGGACACTGCTTGATTTGGGATTGGAAATTCCAGACTCAAAGTGTCAGGGACCTGCTCAGGAGGTTAAATTCCTGCAAGTCTGGTGGGTTGAAGGAGCTGCTTCTGTTCTTCAGGACACCCTGGAAAGAACAGAACATGGACAAAGGCCATCTAGCATAGGGGAATTACAACAAGTTTTGGGAGCTTTAAGTTATTGGCGCAAACACATTCCTGGTTTTCCTATTATTGCGCATCCCTTATATAATTTGCTTAAAAAGGGGAAATCATGGGAATGGACTGAACAGCATACAAGTGCATTAGAACTGTTAATAAAAGAATTGAGGTTATTCCAGCAACTTGGTCCTGTGCACCCGACCAACCCTATCCGTGTAGAATAGGGGTTCGGTGAACATAGTTCTCATTGCAACCTACGGCAAAAGGGGCCGGGGGACCGAAAAGACCATTGGAATTTAGCTCCCGCTCTTTCAGTGATACCGAAAGGAGAGATTCGGATCTTGAGAAGGGTTTGCTGTCCCTAGCGCGAGCAGTGAAACAAACAGAACAAATAAGGAGAAAACAGAACGTGATCATTTGGGGACCTTTCCGCCCCTGGACATAGTCCGTAAGGGAACAATACCACCTGCTGGTATTGCCCAGAAGCCCCCTGTTCGTAAGCAGTATGCTTATCTAGAAGGCATTAATTAAATTATGCCAGTTACTGAGGGTAATATTAAAATATCTAAACTGCAAAAAGACATAGACAGTACCCTCTTGTTCCAGTCTCCGCCAAACAAACCATCTCCGATTTGGGAAGCGCCTCCTCTAAAGGAAGAGTGATCTTACAGGAGTGTGTTTTACTGATGCATCATCCCGTAGGGAGAACAGTAAGTGGAAATACAAAGCAGTAGCACTGGAAGTGGCAACAGGAGAAAAATTAATTGAAACAGGCGAAGGTAGTGCGCAGGTAGGGGAACTTAGAGCAGTTCTACTAGCCGCACAACACGGTGCTAGCCATATCTACACCGCCTCATATGCTGTTTTTAAAGGAGCCACCGAATGGATAGGCCAGTGGGCAGTCAATGGTTGGCAGGTGAACAGGGTTCCAGTCTGGCAAACCGATGGTTGGAAGTGACTGTTGGAGATGGGAGAACAGCGGACGCTACACGTGGGTTGGGTAAAAGGACATGATCAATCAAACTCTATCGCTGCTCAGTTCAACCAACAGGTAGACAGCCGGACGCGGCTGCGACAAATTGATGTCGCTAATAATAACCGAGAATGGGGACGTTTACGCGAATGGTTACACGTTAAGTATGGCCACACCGGATGGGGTGATTCGTATCGGGAAGGTATAGCCCGAGGATGGCCTGTATCAGTTAAGCTGTGTGGGCAAGTAGTGACTGCCTGTTCGCAATGTTGTTTACAGCTTAACAAAGACCATCCGAGTAAGGCACCCCCCTGCACATTCGGGACAGGAAAACGTTGTAGCACTCTTGGCAGACTGATTATATCGGCCCATTGCAACCATCAGGTGGGAAAAGATACGTCCTGGTGGGAGTAGGAATTTGCACGTCTTTGCAGACGGTGAATTTATCACCGGTAATCCAAAAGAACTTGTGTATCTGTTGCTTTAATAAACTGCACTCTTCATTAATCTAGCCGTGATAGCTCTCGTTGAACGCGACCAGACTCTTTTAAGTGTGGCCGTGGTAGCTCATGGAACGCGACTAGGCTGAAGGTGTATCGCGTTATTTGTGCATCCGTAATTGTCATAGTTCAGTACACTGAACGCGACTGGACTTACAACGATGAATTGGGCATCTGCCAAATTACTTTAGCCTTTCAACGCAACAGAAGCTTAAAAGCTGAAGAACTTGAATTTTTGGATCGAAGTGTTTGTGTTTTTCAATTTTTTTTCCTGGAAGATGGAGATCCTCTGACTTTTCTGCAGGCTAGAGCACAAATGGTTGTGTGGTTGTAGAGTTTTGTAGAGTAGATGTCTCAGAAATAAACTTCTGCCTCCGTAACGAGATTTATTTTATGCTTTGCATTAAAGTAGGAGACTGCTAAAGGAAGACTTTTGCTGATATGTTGTTTTGCAGAGAAACTGCTTTTAACAAGTGAGTCAGCCAGGGCAGGAACTGTAAACCTGACCTCTGCTGCACGGGAAAAAAGGGAGACGCCGTCCGTCTTCCCCCAGCCCTGGGAAGGGAGTAGGGCAACCGTTCCTTACCCGCATCTCCTTTGGTAATTTGGTGTTTGTGATCTCTTTGTGCATGGACAAATGATTGTTTGGAGGAGGAGAGTACTTGTTCATCATTTCCCCTTCGCTGAGTAATGGCACTTAAGAGGGCATAAGAAAGCAGCTTTTCCCTTTGCCATCGTCTTATAAAGGCGCGTGGGAGCGCAGGCGGGGGAGGCAGTTGTTTCATGTGGGTATTTGAATATTACTGAAAACAGAGCAAACTCCGTGCAGAGGTTTAAAAAAAACCAAACAGGCTCCACAGAATGATGAGGGAAATAACATTGACAAAGCTTTGTGTATCAGGCTGCATTATAAATAAGAGCATGACAGATCCTTCAAGTCTAAAAAGCACCGCGAGTCCCCTAAAAACTTGGGTGATTCAAGCAGATATGTCGCTTCAAGCATTTTTCCTGGTGCGTTAATGGCCTGAATGGTGTTATAAACAAAAATTCTCGACTGTGTGGCATTATCAAAGACGGAGACAGCCGGGTTACAAGAGTTGTGTTTGCAGCAGAGATGCACTTCAAAGTTGAGGAGTGTTACAGTGGCAGCAGCTGAAGATCAAACGGGGACTTGCCTTTTCCACCCCCTTCTCCCACAAGTCTTAAACAAGGAGTTGAAGAAAGGCAAATAATCTCTGTTTGATTCCTCGGAGCCCCCCAGGCTGGGGGACAGCATCGTCCCTGTGACCTGGAGGGTCAGTAGATGATGGGGCTGGGACAGAAGTCCTGGGTGAAGCGGCTTCATCTCCGAGACCCCCGGGCAGGGGCCACAGAACCTCCCCCCGTTCCCGGACGTGTGGGAAGAGGCGCAGGGGCTGCTGAGCTGTACGCGGGAGTGGTTTCAGTTGCATCGGAGGCTGTGAGGAGGCTTCCCCTCAGCTGTTATTACTTCAGGCTGCTGGGGAACACCCTGCGCTTGGCTTGATCGTAGATTTGGGGTGGGGTTTTATTATTTCAGTACTTGGGTAATTCTATCCTCGAGGCAGTGCCCTTAGCTGGGCTCCCTGGGGCTCTGACACCGCTTGCGTTTATGATGCTGCGCAACTCCCCTTTCCCCCTACATCCCTGCGTGCCTCAGTTTCCCCGTCGCAGTCGCCCCCTGCTCTCCCGTCGCTACTGCCCCTTTAAGGCACCGCCGCTCTCCCCGAGGGGGTGGGGCTTGATGGCACGAGGCGGGGTGGCCCCGCCCACAGGGGGAGGGCTGGAGCCCGCTTCCGCCGGCGGACCGGAAGCGCGGGAGCGCCGTGGCCTGAGGGGGGGCCTGCGGCCGCGCCGGGACGGGAGGCCCGCGGCGGCGAGCTGCGGCGGCAACGGGGTGAGACGGGAGGGACGGGACGGGGCACCCGCCCGTGACGGCGCTGGCGTTTCTTGCCGCCTCGGCGGCGGAGGCCCGGTTCCTTTCGGGTCTCCCTTTGTCTCGGTCCCGCTCCCTCACACCGCCTCAGGGCAGGCGCTGCCCCGCTGGGCCGGGTTGGGCCGGGACTGCTTGGCAGCAGGGGGGTGGCGCGTTCCCCGGCGCGGGCGGCCGCCCTGGGCGCCGGGACCGGGCAGCGCTGCTGGGGCGGCGGCGGTTGGAGCAGCCGCGCGGGCTGCGGCCGGGGCTGTCGCGGAGGAGGTCGTGGAGGGGGCCTGGGTGTCGCCGGGGCGGGGCAGGGAGCGGCCGGGGGCGGCGGCTCAAACCGGGAAACCGAAAGTGCTTTCTCCCTGTGGGCTTGGGCGTTTCTGTGAGCAGGTGTCGGTGCTCGGCAACGGCGGCCGTTAGAGCCCGTCGGTAGCGGAGCGTTGCCGGTGAGGGGATCTGCTCGCGGCTGGGGTCTGGGCGTCCGTGTACGTTTGTTTAAGCAATTTCCGTGCTTAATGCGCGTGCATAAATTTTTACCCCTTTTTTAGAAAGGGGTGAGATAGATTATTGTATTGCTCGCGTTTGAACGACAGGAAGGGATTCAGTATCAGAATTTCATATTAGTATATTAATATTTTAGTAAACTTAGTACACTTCATATTTAAAATATCAGTATCAGATTCAGAAGGGCTAAGTACGCAAATCATACTTAGCCCTTCGGTAAATGTGTGTTTAAGATAAAGTGTGTTAACCTAAATACCGAAGCACTGCTTGGTCTGTAGCGCGTGAACTGAGCCGCTTTCCGATGGTTGGTGTTTTGCTCCAGAGCTTTGAAATACCACCAGGACTCGGTTACCGGGGAGGGGTTGCTCAAGACAGACTGTGCTGGGCTGTACTCCAGGCCCTGCATGGCTGAAGGCGTCAGCCCCCTCCCTGGCTGCAGGGCAGCGCTGTTCTCCTTTCCACCATGTGACCTGGCACACCTGCACAGCAAATAGCTTCCTCTTCCAAAGGTAAATACCACAATTGGTTTTTTTTCCCCCCGTATGTATGAGGAAATGTATGGTTTTTTCTTTATCTAGCTTTCCCTTTCGCTTTCCTTGTTATGCTAAATAACAAGCAGTTACCCTCATTCCTTTTATATAGTTAGCTCAAGTGTTCATGCTTTTCCAGTATTCTGTTGAGTTTTTCAGACTGGTAGGATCGGAGATGACTGTGTTGCTGCTTAGTGAAGAACTTTTGTTTTTAGAGGAGGCAATCGGTGGTGACAATTTTATGATGCTTTCTAACTATAATAATAACGAAGACAGGAAAGTTCTGCATAAATATCCTTTGCTTTTGACAACAGGGATTTGTTGACCTACAAATTTTAGCAGGAGATTAAGAAAAAAAGTTAATTAAATTTTGTACTCGTTAGACCTAGATTCCACAGATACCAGTAAAACAGCATAACAAACTTTAGCGTTGTAGTTCTGGAAAGTGTACAGTAAGTGTGGACGAGGGGTTTTTTGTTTGTACATTGAATTTTCACATGTTGTTTTGTAGTTTGAAAATTATGTAATTTGACTTCTTTTCGGTGCTTTACTTTTAATAGTTTGCCATTCAGCAGGCATTTTTCTGTAATGTTCATTTAATGCTTTAATTTGTATTTCTTTGTTTAATTGCATGCGCCTATATGATACAAGAATCTCCAAGAACATATGCATGTACGCTGCTAATGAGTTACGTAAATCCTGAAACTCATCACACTTGAAAATTAGGTACTATTGTGGCTGAAAGGAAATACTTTGCTGCTTTCAGTCTTTAGACTTCTGTTAATTCCTTCTTCTTTCCATCCAAAGAATGAGCACATGTCGATGGTGTACGCCTGGTGGTTCTGACACCACTGAGTTCCTGAAGAGCTATGCTTCTAAACAGTTGTCCCTGGAAGATCTTGAAGGATCCAACGATGATCTCTGTTACTGCCTGGAGTGTGTGGTTGAATACCACAAAGCAAGGGAGAAATTGCCAAAGTTGCATGAGGTAATTAAGCGATTTGGCTCCTGCCCGTTACTGAGCGGGAGGACTCGCAACTGAAGGAAAACTTCAGAAGGGGCTTCTGTGGTCCAGCCTCGGGGTAGGGGGGAGTTTTGTGCAGGGGTTGTGTTTTATTGGTTTTTGGGAACAGGGCACGTTGCTTTTTAACGGTCTGCTTTTTTTGTATTGAGTTGCAATGAGCGAATCGTAAAACAGCAGGGCCCTCTTGTTTGCCATATATGCAAATTGGTGAGAACTAAAACAGTAGTGGGGAGTTGCTGACTAGGTGTTATAGCTTGAACTTTATTCATGCTGTGATGGTTTGACATCTGAAAAAAAAGAACACCTGCCAAAAAACCTAAGAGCTCTACTTCTTTAATGTATTTTCTTACTTCCTCTGGTGTCTGTTCAGCTTTGGGTTTGTTCCTCTTTCTGTTTGCTTTCATGTCTCATTCATAGCTTTCTACTATGCTTGAACTTCAGCGATCTGATCTTGCAAGCCTGTGAGATTGTGCGATTAAAAACAATCAAAAAAGTTTAAAAACTCTTTATTATAAGCCTTCTGTAACTCTCCCTCATTAGTATTCAATTTTGTATTTTGGAAAGCTTATTTTCCCTTATGTGCGTTTGTATGTAAAATGAATATTTGTAGCTAATTGATCATAATACAGATGTCTAAAAGGTTGCTCTTTAAATTAGTCAGCTAGATTTCTCTGGAGGACAATCCCATCTGAGTATAGATTGGAAATAAGTGGAGTGACTGGACTGCTGAAAGTTCCTTTCTGTGTCTGTTAATTGTAGGAAATAACCTTGGTTTCTAATTGAGGTTTGGAGCAGTTACTTCAGATGAGTAATGTTAGGTGAGCCGAATCGCCTACAAATATTCAGCAAATCTGTCTGTTTGCATTATTTACATCCACTCCCTTCCACTAACACATTGCAAAATACGTGAGAAGGCAAGATTTTAAAAAGGCTTTTCCCATCTTCCTAAATATGATAATTTTCTGTATCGTGCGCTTTTTTATATTGGCCAGTGGAACAAAGTTTTGTGACTAACCTATGGCCTGAAATAATTATTGAAACGGTTTATGAATGTTTAACAGAATTGTAAAAATGCTTCTGGTTTGAATGCCACTCTCTTAAAAATTACTTTATAATCTTAACTCTGAAGTGAGAGTTTTGTGATTTGCACAATCTGAATGCCACGTCCAAACTTTGTTTCACACCACGCTTGGAAAGAAACTTTTCAAAACGAAATTGTAAGTTTTGGAAGTCTAGTTAAGGTTTCTGCATGTGATAATAAATGTCTGTAATCACTTTCTTCACAAATGCACTTTGAGTTGTTTTTCCCCACTGAATAGGTCTTGTGGGAGTTGGAAACCTCCCGTCTTGTTGCCCACATTGAGAAGTCCATGCAAGAAGTTGCTGGAGAAGATGATGAGTTGTTTATCGTGGATGAGAATGGAGAGACACAGCTGTCTGGTTATGTGGGCCCGGATTTTGAGAATAACCTGCGAGTGCCCCTTCTAGAAATACTGAAATATCCGTATCTGCTGCTGCACGAGAAAGTCAGTATGTATCTTACAGTATACAGTTGGAAGGGAATGGTGGTGTTCCTACTGAATGAGCTGCAAATAACAAATAGTAGTTAACCGAAGTACCAGTGTGTGTGTATATATCTTATATTTATTTTGATGCTGAATAGTTTTGTTTTGTGAGTGTATAAATTAGTCCTTACTATAACTGTGTTTGTCTTTTTAGGTGAGCTGTGTGTGGAAGTGCTCTGTAGAATGGAACAAAGTCACAGCTCCTTTCAGGTCTTTGAGAAATATCCAGGAATTTATGTCTTTTTGGTACACCCGAATGAAGAGGTAAGTTACTTTTTCTGTTCCACTAAAACTTAGTTTTAAATAGCATCAGAAGAGATTCTTATTTTGAATGACAAGAATATGAAAATAGTAGCGTTCAGGATTAAGTGTTTGATTTTCTGTATTTTTCTCTAACTGTGTGTGTGTGTATATATATATATAAAAATGAGATTTCAGTAGGAATAGTTACTCTTGCTGAAGGAGAGAAGACCCTTCTTTTGCAATAACTTCCAGAATCGCTTTACTGTTTGCATTTAGTCAGCAGAAGTTACAGATGTTCAACCAAACGGTAAATTTACACCCTATACTCCCAAATGGAATTCTTCTCAAGTGGGCCAGGGTTTGTAATTTAGTGTATTAATCCCCTTCTCCTTCCCTGTTCTTTCTCCATCCCTAGAAGCTTTCACACTTTAGTAATACTCAGAACCTGAAATATTGAAAAGGTGAGAATAGTGTAGTTACTTGCAAGAAGAGGTGCTCAGCAGTGTACTTCTTCTGAAATGCCTTCTAATCGTCACTGAATTTTGTCATTACAAGGAGGCAATATTGTGTTTTAATGAATTTGTGTATTTTGTGGTGGGACAACTCAAAACTCTGTAGACTTTCTTTTTTTTGCCTGTGTCTGAATCCATACGGGATATTTTAATATTGAACAGTCAGAGTTCAAAAGTTCATTTGAAAGTGTAAACAGGAGAGCTCTATTCTTTATGCTATTTAGAAGTGTCAGCTGATCTTAGTGTCGTTCATGCTAGCGTACATAGTAGAGACTGCTCTCTTTTTGAATCCAGTCTCTTAAGAAAGTAACCCAAAGAGAAATTTGGAATACTGGAAGTCTCTACGTTGAAAGGGTTGAGAGGCTTTGCAATTACGGTTGTTACCAACACTCCTATGTTTTTGCTGATTAAAAGGACTTGGACAGAACAAAAAAGACCTGAGGTTCTCAAAGCAGTACAGACATGTCCGAGTGCCTACTTTTCCAGATTGTTTTGAAGATGATGTATTATCCTGCAAGAAGGCTGTTCCTTTGAACTACATATGCACATCCTAGAAGTGAAACTGGTATCAATGACAGGGAAGAGTACGAAAAAATAGTGGTAATGCAGAGAACTTAGGAACGTACACCCTGCTGCAGTTGGGAGGGCCTGTTGGAACAGTGAATCCTGGTTTCATGCGCTATGTTAATACTGAAGGGAGATGGAGTGCTTTCTTTGCACGATCTTAGAAAAGTGCCTGTGTGGCGTGTAAAGTGAATTGGGACGTGTAACTCTCAAAGGAGTATTGAATTGTAACTCAGGTGAGCTGTTTGTTTATCGGGAGAGTGTGAGTTCATACCATCATTTTCCCACCTCATGTGTTGCAGCTTTGGAGAGTCAGGTTACATTTGCTGTGGCTGGTGGGCAGGTTGTGGCTGTACCATTTCCAGGACTGGCTTGCTTAAACACCAATGTGGAGTACAAAATTACAAGTTGTCTTAAGAAACAGTAAAAGATTTAATAGTATTGTACTTCACACTTGCTGAAACTCAAGTTTTCTCAGTAGGTCAGAGAATGATTCCACCAAGGTAAGAATTGACGAGTGTCCTCTGCTGACAGTGCAACTTAACATCTGTTGTTATAGTATACAGTTATCTAATTACAAAATATTGGTCAGTAATGTTTAAACAATATAAAGCAAGTACAAAACCAAATACTACCCCTTTGTCACATGAATCCCAAGGAGTTTTATTTGTATATATTACCCTGAATTTTAACTTCTTTGTTACCAACATTTTGTAGGTATAATAAGCCGGTTTCTAAGGTTATTTTGGAAAAAGACTAACTCTTACTTGCAATTATGAGACCTTACTTTAGTAAAAATATACTTTTGTCCCATTTGTAGTATCAGTGATTCCTAATCTTACAGCATTGTGCTTTTATTTGTTCTTTTTATTGATATAATTTCTGTTTTAATCCTTAGATTCGTCGATGGGCCATCCTAACAGCAAGGAATTTAGGGAAGGTTGATAGGGATGATTACTATGACTTACAGGAAGTCCTGACTTGCTTGTTCAGAGTTATTGAGTTGGGGCTTTTTGACACTCCAGATATTTACAGCTCTTCAATGATTGAAAAGGGTAAACTCATCCTTCTGCCATCTCATTTATATGATAGTGCCAACTACAAGAACTATTGGCTAGGTGAGTATTTATGATCAGAAATGAATTTGTATGTGTAGTCTCTCTCACCTTGTAAGCACTTCTTTCAAGTCGGAGCTCTACTATTTCAAGGTGCTGTTTAGTTTGGGGCATGTCAAATGGGAAAATTGAACGTTGCACAACTGCAGTAGTGAGGTAGTGTTTAATTAGTTTCGTGTTGCTGCTGATCTCTTTGGTCAAGTGTTACACTGGTAATGGCATTTGGAAAATGATCCTTGATTTGGTGAAAATTAGAAGAAATTTTTGCAAATATACGGACGGGTTGCTTTTTTTTGTAGGGATTTGTATGTTGCTAACGGTACTGGAAGAACAAGCTATGGACTCCTTGTTACTGGGCCCACACAAACAAAATGATTTCATGCAGTCTATACTGCACACCATGGAGAAGGAAGCAGCTGGTAACCAATTTTGATACTGAGATTAAGACAGTTCATAGCCTATCTTTCATCTTTATCAAACTTCCTTGTTTAATTGAGTAAATTCTTAGTAGTGTAATGCTGAGGTGATTTTAACTGAGGCTTATTTATCTTCTGGAAGATGGCTAATATTGCACAGTATTTGGGCAATACTGACAAATTCTGAAAAACGACATTCAAACAAACTCTTAGGTGGAGAATGGATGGCAGTGCTTTGCATAAGGCTGACTTAGAGGTTTTGGAGGACAAATCTGTAATTTCATTTAATGTACAGGTCATATGGGAATGCGCATTTCACTGTGGCGTGAAGTTTTAATTTTGAGTCCTAAAATAAACACCTTTGTCTGAATTGCCGTAACTTGCTTAAAATTTGACTCTTCCATCCATCTATTTGAGGGAACCCCTTTTGCAGCTGGGAATTTAGACTTTAGAATTTAGACTAGTAGCCCTTGGGACATTCTTGTAGGCCACATACCATGGCAGAGCCTGGGAATGGCACATGAGCTCAAGACCAGGGCTGCCTCTTAAATGACTAGATCTTTATAAGCTTAGCATGTTTGTTGAGGATATGCTATTCTCTTAGATAAAGAAGGAAGAACACACTTGAAGGAAAACCAATTGCTTCTAGCTTAAATTTGAAGTATAAATTGTCATAGCTGTGTACGTTGTACCCACTTCTTAGAACAGCACTGCAAAAACCAGTGTGGAAGAATTGGTTTCATAGAGTTGGGAAATGTTAGTAATAGTTATCTGGGTTCCTGTTGATTTAAGACTGCGTAAGGAACAGTTTCTGTCTGTACAGATAAGTGAGGTTGACTTTTTTAATCCTTCATTCCGGGTTAAAAAGTATAGTTGCAAATCACTAGAAGACATATCTTTATATTAGTTTTTAAGAAAAATCAATGAAAACCAACTACTTTCAACTTCAGCTTAGTCTAAGAATGTACAGGACTCTTGCATTTCAACTCTCCCCAATATTACTGTTATGTTTCAGATGATTCTACTGACCCCTTCTGGCCAGCGCTGCATTGTTTCATGGTTATTTTGGATCAGCTCGGATCTAAAGTATGGGGTCAGCTTATTGATCCTGTCCAAGCCTTTCAAACCATTATCAACAGTGTGAGCTACAACAATGAAATAAAAAATATACGCAGTAGCTTTAAGAGGTCAGTTTTATTAAGAGACTAGAACAGTTTTATGATTTTAATACCAGGTAGTGTAGTAGCTTGATCTTGGTTTTCTTGTCAGTGCTGCATTAATTTGTTTTGGGGGAGGGAGATGGCAAGTATATAAATCAGATGTTGCCAACTTCAAGCAATGAAAAGGTGAAGTAGGTCCCCTGAAACTGTGAGGCTCTTTCAAAAAATATACGCTCACTTCTCTTTGACTACTTTGATGTCTGTTATGCTTTTCAGGATTTTTTTCCTGAATCAGGAAGGCTGCTAACTATTTAGTGCTTAGTGCTATAACCAACTTGCACTTAAGTTTAATGAAGATTGCCATGTCTGAGAGTCTTGGTAAAATCATGGGAATTCCAGAATTTTCAGTGGATGACACAGTTTTAGATTTTATTGTAGTTCCAGATGACAACTGATTTGAGTTTACTTTCAGCTCGTGTTAAGTCTTAAGTATTTCTTAAGATTAGGTTTACTTAATGGTACTGTATGGCCTTAAAAGTTTTATTCCCTTTCTGCATGTATTCCTTTCAGGGAAGGTAGTAAAATGAGGATCATGGAACTGCCCTTTAATAGCGTGGATAACATAGTGAACTGCTGAAAGGAAATGCTTTAAAACACATAGCAGGCATCAGATACTCTTTTGAAAGGTTTTGTCTTCATATACTTACATCCTAAGATAAAGTGGAGTTTTTGAATCACTTCGGAGTGACAATATTGTCAGTACTGAACAGAAAGTTAATTAGGCAAAGTGCTTGTTCAGTGCAGAAGCGGTTGGTTAGTACACTGCTAGGAAGTCTAGAAACAGCTTCTATGGGAACAGAATTTTGTTATGTAAACTTGAACTCCATCTTTTGGCATGCTGTCCCTTTTAATGATTTTTATAAGAATCCAGGTCCTAAGACTTTAGGAACACCTCCTATTTTTGAAAACTGAAACTGTGTCTAATCTTAAAATGTTGGCGGAAAATAGTACCTGGATAACCATACCAGTTGTTTACTGTTTTCCTGCGGTATATTTTTAATCAACTTTGAGTGACAGTGTCTTAAATTTTCAGTATTTTCATACACACAGAGTCTATAACGTTATAGATAGCTGAGGAAGGCATATTAAAGGAGATTTTCTTCAGTTAAACAAGCTATTTGAGTATTGTGTTCAAATAGTTGCATGCAAAGTTTACGAGTATGTAGCCATGATTGAGCTGCATTTATGCATAGAAACCCCAAAGAAAATGGAAGTCTTCTGGGTGTTTGTTCTAGATAGTCAAATCCATGACTTGGTAGAAAGCTCTTTTTCCTGAGGCAGTCGCTTCCCCTGCCTCTTATGAGCAGGATAGAACAAGCTCTACAATTTTAAATATGATATCTTTTCATAGGCATGTTTTATCACTGACAGGTTCTTATAGTCACATGGTCAGTATCTGAAAAGTGAAATCTGTGTCTTTGCCAGTTGGCTTTCTTATAGTTTAAGTTAGTTGTGTCTATAATGAGTCTATAATGATTTGTATTTCTTTTTAGGACAAAATCTGAGCCGGAGTCAGACTACGGTGATGACATGGTTACTTGCAGTCAGATTGTGTATAATTATAACACAGAAAAGCCTCAAAAGGTATTAAAAAATATTTTCTTTCCCTATTCTTTGAACTTTGATCACTGAATGACACTGTCAGTTTAAACCATCTATAAAATACGGAGGGGAAGATACCTGTTTCTACGAGTAATGTTGTAAAGAAAAAATATTAAATAACGTATGTCGCTATTGTTTGCCTTAAATAGCAGCCAGTCTGGTCACTTCTTGTTTACCTGGTACTTTCAGGCTGTAAGAGGAAAGAAGAGTATGTTTGTGAGTTAGGCAGAGATGGTATTAAAGCCCAAGAACTCGTATGAAGACTGAAACAAACATTGGTACCTCAATGAAAACTCTGAATTCAATTTAAAAGAAAAGTTACTGATTGAGTTCTTGTATTTTACTTTTTGTTTCTCAGTATTCTAAACTAATATACCGAGTGTGGAGTAATGAGGTACGCATTGATGTGCTCTCAAATGCTAGACAGTGCTCAAAAATGGCACCATTTTTTTCTTGTTATAAAGCAGAGGAATCATTTGTGAGTGTGTTCTCTTGATGTTGGTGCATTGTGTTTATGAAATGTCTTTTAAAGGCTTTAAATGTATATTTGATTATCTGAGGTTAAATTATGTCAGCATAAAAACATCTTTGGAGGGTTTCACAATGATTTGTAAAGGAAGTACTACTTTACACTTACTTCATAAGGTACATTTTAGGAAATGAGTTCCTTATACTGTGTTAGTTTGATCTTTATTTTTTTTGCATTTTTTTAAACTTAGATTTTGACTTACATTAGGATGTAAGAGGTGCTATCATTTAATCAATGTATATTTGAGAGAAAATAAATTTTATGGCTAGAAAAAAAACCTGGCAGACTGAACTGTGCAGGTGTGCATAGTGAGGATGATGTGTGCTGAATTTATTTTTCAGGATACTGGATGGAAGACTGCCATTTGTCCGGACTACTGCCCCAACATGTATGAAGATATGCAAACACTGGCTAATGTGCTTCAGTCAGATATTGGCAGAGATATGCGTGTCCATCACAGCACATTTCTGTGGTTCCTCCCTTTTGTTCAGTCACTTATGGATCTCAAGGACTTGGGCGTAGCATATATAGTAGAAGTCATTCACTATCTCTGCTCGGAAATCAAAGATACTCTCCATGAAAGAATCCAGCAGTGTGACAAAATCTCTGAATTTTTTCTCCTGATCCTGGTGTCCATTATTGAACTACACAGAAATAAAAGGTGCCTGCATTTGCTATGGATTAGCTCCCAAGAATGGGTGGAAGCAGTGGTGAGATGTGCCAAGCTTCCAGCTATAGCATTTACCCGGTGCACTGAAAAAACATCTGGACACTGTGTGAGAGGTTCATCAGCAATATCTTTACAAGCTTCTAACTCTGTGCAGCACGCCTGTGTGCAGCTGATACGCAGCCTTCTTAAAGAAGGTTGTCAAATTGGGCAGCATGCTCTTTGCAAGCAATACCTAGACAAACTCAATCTTCTTCTGCGAGGAAACCTATCTTTAGGTTGGCAGCTGAACATCCAGGAAACCCAGGAATTACAAACGTGTTTAAAGCATGTTATAAGAAGTATAAAGGACAGAGCATTGAATACCCCTGTGCCTGTAGGAAACAATGCAAACTCTACAACTTTGCCTACCGTTTCTATAAAGCAAGAGAAGAGCGCACATGGTGATGGATGCAAAATGAGTGTACGTGGCAGAGATGACCATTGTTCACCACTTGCTGTCACATCGAAGGAAGGCGGAGATGAAGATTGTCAAGAGAACCCTTTCTCTAGAAGAAAGAGTGCCTGGGAAGAGGAATGTAGTGATGCATCTAAAAGTTCAAGATCTTGGACGTCCACAGAAGGCCTCATGATGAATAAAAAGGAACTTAATAACTTGACAACTCAGGAGTATGTCTGCCCACAGAACTCTTCAGCAACAAAAGTATGTGGGAAAGCTCAGGAAAACAGGAACAATGGTCTCGTGGCAGGGAAATGCGATACGGGTAATCAGTGCTTTAATCCAAATGCCCAGCATTCAGATTTCAGAAGAGGTGGAGAGTTGGAAAACAAATGTGAAGCAGGACCCGTAACACCAATGCATCTGGCTGCTCAAACTCGTATTGGTTCTCCAGAACATGTTTACAGCTCAGATGTAAAGGAAAGCAGTATGTCTCCCAGTTCCTCTTCAAAGTTTAAAGTAGATGTGCATAGACTTGCAAATTTGAAAAACAAGGTACAGAAAACGGAATGGCTCTCAAAAGTATTGCAGCCAGCGAAGCCACGCGACTTGAAAAACTGCAGTTCAGCAACAAGTGCTTCAAAAGCAGAGGTAGAGCAACTAAAGTTTTGCACTGGCTATCTGTGTACAAGCAAAGATTGTCATAAACATCAGGGAGCGAATACTGTGTGTGAAAATGAAATCTCTGTTGATACTCTGTCTTCAAGGACTTGTGAAAGTACACGGGAGAAAAGTGTCAACAGTGCTTTTCAATCCAGACTGGTCCCCACTAAACAGGTATCAAAAGAAACACCACTAGTTTGCTCTAGCTCCTCTAAAAATGAACCTGGTATGCAGGAAAATGAAGGTGGTGGTATTGTGCTTTCAGGGATTAGTGATGCCTTACTGAAAGAAGCATCCACTGAAGAAAAATCGAGTTCATTGTTGAAGTCTGTGTTTAAGAAGGACACTGACATGCAAACTTCAGACCAGCAACAGCCTAATCTAAATGACTTGGTTAAATATGACTGTAAAGGTCAAATTTCAAAGACATTTTGTATGGATAAAACTTCAGCAAATGGTCATGTTCCATCTAGCTCTGAAAACAAGAGGGATATATCCAACCCTGCTTCTCAGATCAGGCCACTGTCAATGAAGTGTGAATCAAGTGACAGGTTGTTCGAATTTTCAAAGTATTTCAAGAGAGAAAACAATTCAGTGAGGAAGAAAGAGGAGGATTTTGTGAAGATGGTTTCTGAAGATAATGCTTTAACAGACTCCCAGGTTGATAGAGAACTCAGTAAATTATCTTTAGCTGCATATGCCAAAAGTGTCAATTTTTCCTTTGATTCAAGCCAAGAAAGCTCAGTACATCATAATGTATGTGATATTAAAAGGAAAGTGAAAGGTGCTGTAAGATCTTCCAGTGATGGCCAAAGTACCAGCTCTCCCTGTGATGCAGATTGCCTTGACAATAAAGTCATTATAATTTCAGACTCTTCTGATGAAGATGATGATGTGGCTGACAAGGAGGAAACAAAAAAAATGAATGAAAATGTGTCCCCTGAAATGCAGCCTTCAACTTCCAGCTGTCTTTCTGATAGTGATATCAAAATAGAATCAAAGAAGCCAAGCTCTCCCTTGTCACTGGAAGACTGTGAGTCTCAGTACTTTGAATTTGAAACAGAAGATGATGTCTTTTCGGTTTGGCAAGATACTCAAGCGTATAGTACGGAAGCAACTCCAGAGTATAAACAAGATCATGTTTCAACATCGGTTGATGGTAATTCAGGTGGCTTACTGAGTGATCACACAAATGACTGGGGTTATGATGTGGATTACGTAAGTGATGATACCATGGAAGAAGAAGCAACCTTGATGGAAAAGCAGGTAGGAAATAGTTCTCATCAGAAAGAAGCTGATAATACAAAAGAAGTAACTAGTTCAACACTGCAAGAATCTATTAGTAAGGGAAATGCAAAAGATCAACTGGAGAATTTTGCAGACAAAGGTACTGTTGCTAAAGACTTCACCCTGGACTCAAAATTGACTGAACCCAGAGCATCTACATCTAACATCTCATTAGCTTCAAAATTGGCCCTTAAGAAAAATAATACGAGCCCACGGAAGAATATAGCAAAATCTAAGGTAGCAAGAACTATTCAAAGAAGTCCTAAAAAACCTCCTGTTCTTAAAATAGCACAAAATAAAAAGCTACTTCAAAGTACATCAAAAAATTCTCAAGCTGGCAGGTCGATGCCTGCTGTGGTTCCTCCAAGGAAAGTTCGGCAGTATCCTGCACCAGCATCAACTGTAGAAAAACTAGGTCTGAAGAAGGCGCCCCGCAAAGCATGTGACTTATCCCAGCGCTCTTTAGAGAGTCTAGCACAATTGCGCAGCTATGGTAAAGCTGCTGGGAGAGTTGCAGTTGCACCGAAACAGAAGATTAAAGTAATTGCTCCTCAGAATTTGTCTATAAAACATAATAAAAAATTGCTAGCCTGCCAAGACCTTCAGTTTTTAAGGCAGACAAGGCCCAAGAAAAGTGTCAGGATGAAAAATCGTGCAGGAAATTCTGAGAGTAGAATCAAAAAAGGTGGCAAAGTGGATGCAAAATCTATGAAACAAAAGCCTAAAAGTTTTGACCTGGCATCTGTTGAAAGACCTGTTGAAAACCGAAGAGAGAAAAAAGGGGAGGAGACTGTTTGTCCTTCTGCCAGCGAGAGAAAATTTGAAAGCTGCTCTGTGGAGGAGGAGACGTGCGTCTCTAAAATGCCTAGTTCTTCAGACTCAAACAGAAAATCAGAGGATAACAGTATGGTGGTTCCTCCTGTACCTATGGATTCAAGTCTCTCTTCTGCTGCACTTGTTGGAGATGATAAAGACGAACCTTCAGGAAAAGGTTGCGTTGTCCAGCCTGAGAGTGAGAAGACAACTTCAAAAGAAAGTGGGTCTAAACCAAATGAACACAGTGAAGATGATGATGATCTATTTTTAACTCAGTTAGATCCTGTGGATATGGAATTATGTTCTGAGGAGGGCAGTGTTCAAGATACTACTATAGCTAGTAAAAACCCAGAGGAAATGGATACTGCCGAGAGCCTTCAGCAGAATGAATCCTCGAGTATTGTGAAATGTAAGTACAAAGACTGTATGGAAAAAGTGGAAAAACTAGGAGAGTACTGTAGTAAGCATTCAGCCACCAGCTCAGAAGCAGATCACTTGTTTGCCAAACCTTCTCTCCTGCCACCTTCTAAAATAAGAAAGCCTTCCACTACCAAAATTTTCAGCTCACCAAGTTCTTCACGGAATGCAGCCTTCAGCAAAGATCTTGAAGATGTTAAAAAGCTACCGCCAGCTTCAAAAAGCAAAGTGAATGCAGCAAAACCGGTGGCAGTCAGGCTACCAAACGTGGCTGTGCCAGTAGGAAATCAAACATGCAAGTCTCCAAGTTTCAGTAATGTACCTCAACCCCCTATTTCTAATAACGTTCTCCAGTCGCAAAACAGACAGAACAACAATGTGTCAAATATTTCCAGAAGGCCTGGCCGAGAAGCATCTTATTCTTCCTTTCTTGGTGCTCAGCAACATGATCATAGTATTTTTGTTAATGAAGTCCTGAAGTGGACTTACGAAATGTTCGCAAACTCCAGCCAGTTTGGACCTCCACGTAATCTCTTGCAGTCTGTGGTAGCCTCTGTTCCTGTCCGATTTCAGGGATACAATGACTATTTTAATACATTTTTCCCCTTGATGATGCTGAATGCCTTTGAAACAGTAAGTAGCTATCTGCCTTTTGGTTTTTTCTCATCAACCCTAGTAAATTTTACCAAGAGATTAAAAACTGTTTTATGTCCTCTATTTACTTCTGAAAATGTTCTGAAAATGTTCAGATACAGATCTGAAGAGAGGCATGATTTGGGGGAGATAATCTAGACAGTTGTGTTCAAGATTGGGAACTGTCAGTGTTATTCACCTCAGTGAAGCTTTTTTTTTTTTTGGTGTGTGTCCACAATAGCATGCAAAAGGAGGGAAAAAGGAGGTGGTTCCTCTGTCTTTATAGCATATAAAGCTTAAAACAGAAATATTTAAGAAACTGAGGTCTTTCAATGACAGTGTCTGTAAGAAGAGGGTAAGAATGTAATGTTTTGATTTATGGTGAGAACTTACGTGGGAGGGTAGGTTAATCTGAGAAGTATTTTTTTTTCCAAACAGCTTAACTTCAATAGTTTATACTTTAACAGTGAGAAAATGCAGTGTTCCTTCAATTAAAGTCTGTATGCTTTCAAGTTCAGTCATTGCCTCACTTCTCCCATAGAAATAAGGTAGAAAATGAGGTCAATAGTAGGATAATACTGGTATTTTAAGGTGAAAATGCAATCAGGGGAACTCACATTTGTTTTGAAGAGCTTTGTAAGAAAGTACATGAAATGGGGGTGGGTGAGGAGGAAGCACTTCCATTTGCCCTGTGTGTGTTTAATGTGTATGCATATATTAAAAAAAAAAAAAAAGAAATGGGTAAGACTCTTCAATGTCTTGTACTTGGCAGTCTGTTAGCTTTCTTTTATTTCTGCTTAGTATGTTTGCCCTTTGAGTCATGATAAGCTATTCTTCTGATAAGCTAAACCCTTCAGGGTATATTTACTTAGCTTTTACTTCCCAACATGTAGCTGGCACAAGACTGGATAGAAAACCAGAGAGTAAGAGAGAAGAGTTACTACTTCTACTTACAGAACTTCTATGCTGACTTGAATACAGCAGATTTTATAGGTAAGAGGTTTTTTGTTTTGTTTGTGTTTTGTTTTGGTTTGGTTTTTTTGTTTGTTTGGTTTTGGTTTTTTTTTTTTTTTTTACAAAACCCTTTTCTAATTTTCAAGTAGACAGTGCCTTATAATGAGCTAGCACTTACAGGTAGAAGTGTTTTTATTTGCTTTAAATACAGAAAGGGTCTTGAATTTGCTATTGTACAGAATGCACGTTACAGAAATACGTATTTTGCAGGGAATTTGTGCCTTAAGTGTTCAGTACAAAAAGTTATCCGACTGCTGTTGGAATACTTTGTCTTGCTCATTTGGGATTTTGTTTTAGCTTCTTTTGGTAAATAAAATAGTCCTTGACTTGCTCTATTTTTATACAGTGCTATGTTCAGTCTTAAGAATGCAGGATGGAGTTAAAACTCTTCCTAGTCTTTTGCTATAGCTTTTAGTAGCTTTAAAAGTTAACAGATGGGTATTACTGAAGTACATGCAATATGTTAATGGTAGTACTTCTATAGTCAGAAAGTAATTGTAACCATTTTCATTTTAATGTTCTAATTTTAAAATGTATTTTGGGTAGCTCATTTTCGAGAAAGTGATTTGGCAAGGCAGCTTCATCCAAAGGAGGATGACTTAATCTTTTTGGTGGTCCAAAAGAAAAAAGACACCTTTAGGGAAGAAAGTGAGATGGAGAACCATACAGTGAATCACGTTGGTCTTGTGACACGATTTTCTCGTGCGTCTGGCTATTTAACTAGTAAGTAAAAGGGGCTGAAATAAAAATGGGATTCTTCTTGGTACTGTAAAATGCTTCTTCATAGCTGGCTGTTGATAGTAGTAATATACCACTTACCTCAGAGGAAATGGGGTTGTTTTTCCACATGTCTATTCTGTGCTAGAAGCTTTGTAAAAAGCCAGGAACTGAAGCTGCAGGCCTACTTTCCATGCATTTTTCTAGGGTATTCCTTCAATACAGATGTTAATGCTTTGTGTAAGAACAGAAACTAATGATGAGTAAGTGCTCTGCCTACGCCTTTAGGAGGGCATTGCTGTGAGATATGAAGTGCCATGAACTTCAGTGGTCTCACTGAGTAAAGTTTTCACTATCTTCTGGAACTGAAGTTGTGAATTACCAGGATTACCAAATACCAAGATTAATTCTGCCTGATTAAAACAGTGATCTGAGTTGTTTTACAGAGCACTGTTTTTTTTGTCTTTTGGGGGGGGTGGGGGTGGCGGGTGGCGTGGTGTGTGTTTGGGTTTTTTGCAAGAATTAGTTGTTGGCTCCCTAATAGGAGGCAGCACCTGGTTCTGGTGAATTCTTTGAGTGACCTGTTTGAATGTCTTTCAGTTAACAATTTGGATATTCTTTGACTTAACAACTTGTGTGTTTTGTGTTTGGTGTTTTGTTTTTTTTTTTCCTCTCCCCTCTCCCCCCAATAGGACAAAAGGAACAGCATACAGTCTGTCATCTTTCTGTGCAAACTCGAGGCAATTTGTCATTCTTCATAAATAAGCAAGTGAAGTGCGTGGTGGTTGGCTCCCTGGTGACCACACACCGAACATTCAAAGGTTTACTACTATTGAGCAGGAGTCCCCTGGCTAAACCCATCATAAATCCAAGTTACAATGACTTCTGTCCCAGAGATTTGCCCATAGCTTCAGAAAGTGCTGTAAGTCCTGCAGCTAGAAGTGATAGTTGGGGAATACAAAGTGGACATTTGGATCTCATGAGTTTTGCAAAACTGGTTTTCCATGCTGTTTTTTGAGACGACTAAGTGCAAACAGACAAGTTTCAAAAGCACTGAGGCACTGTGCTTTTCAGAGGTGGTTGATTGGGTGGATAGAGAGGGGTGAATTTGCTCAGGTGTTTCTGCTGTATTGACATAGATACTAGTAGTGCACTTCAAGCAGCTTTCAGTTTTTTTTCCTTACTGGAGAGGTGTCTGTTCAGGAAATAAGGTGTAGTATGGAAAAGGTAATGCAAAATAAAGGTGTGTAGAGTAAACGAAACCTTCATAACAGCTTTCGAGTCAGGATTGGGCATGCATCTAGAGCAGACCTAGAATCAAAAGCTTCCATGCCCTTCAAGTTTTTTAAGTCATAGCTAGAGGGGTGGGGGACATTCTGAAAATATCTAAACTGAACATGGAAGGTTTGATCAACATTAAGTAATTCATTATTTTTTCCCCTGTCTGTTCCTTCAGGCATCAGATATGAACGAATACAATGAAGGTCAAAAGAGAGCTATTGAGACAGCTTATGCCATGGTAAAACAACATCCAGGGCTTCCCAAGATCTGCCTCATCCACGGACCACCTGGAACAGGGAAATCAAAAACTATTGTTGGACTTCTGTCTCGTGTTTTGAGAGAAGTAAGTGAACGTGATGTGATCGTCATGTTCTGGTGTTTGGTTTCCTAATGGAAGCCAATGATAGCTTAAACTAAATGGAAGTGTTATATTGGTAATTAACTGGGGTGTAATTTATTAAGCTGACTTAATTAAATCTGTACTGTATAGTGTGTAAAGGTGGAAATAATACCTTTTGGGCATCTTGGAAAACACTTATTTTACAGAACTTAAAGTAAAATCAAGAAAACATGCACAATCGGTAGTATAAACACTTGTTACATAAAAAACCCCTTAACATTCTGATGTATTAAAGAATGTTAATGTTGGCCTGTCCCATTTAATGGTTTTCATATTAGCATCCAGTAGATTCATCAAGTACATCATTGTTGAAGGGAATTTATGCAAATAGTATTAATACATTTGACTTGTTGTTACTCCATGTAAGACATACCTTACGAGATATTCAAGTGCAATAGTCCCCATACTCTGCATGCTGATTAAGATGAGCATACAGTCTGGCTTTTAAATCACAAGTGAAAACAATCTAAAGAGCCTGTTTTGGTTTATTGTTAATTAATCTACAGAACACTAGGAATGAGAAAGCAACTCAAAAAACAAATTCCAGGATCAAGCCAAACCGTTTTCTGGTTTGTGCGCCATCAAATGCTGCTGTTGATGAACTCATGAAAAAGATCATCGTTGCATTTAAGGAAAAATGCCAAAACAGACAGGAGCCTTTGGGTATGGTTTATTTTCAAATTCTGTTTATATGTTAAATAGACAAAACCTGAAGGACAAACTAGAACAGTGGATTACATATAGTAATTATATACTACTCTAAGCAGCTTTTTTCTCTTGCAGAACATGACTGGTACATC